>NC_133555.1:45251205-45876205 GCF_048773025.1 Camelus bactrianus | reverse complement strand
CGTGAATAAGCTGAGTGTCTTAGCTCAGGCTAACAAAACCCCCTGGACTGGGTGGGTTTAAACACCAGGAGTTTGTTTTCTCACAGTTCTAGAGGCTGGAAGTCCAAGATCGGGTGGGGGCGGGGGCCAGCAGGGTTGGGTTCTGGTAAAGGCTCTCTTCCTGGTTTACAGACCAGGAGAGAGGTCTGTGTCCTCACAGAGACGAGATGGAGTGAGAGAGACATCTCTGCCTCTTCCTCCTCCTATAAGATTATGGTCCTATTGGACTAGGGCCCCAGCCTTATGACCTCATTTAACCTCAACTGCCTCCTAAGGACCCCAACTCCTAGATGCAGTCCTACTGGGGGTTCAACATATGAATTTGCTGAACTAAGGAGTCCTCCCTTCAGTGTCCAGCAGACAGTCGCTCAATGCATGTTTGATGAATGAACAAACAACTGAGCAGATGAATAATTCCTACCTTACTATACCGCGACCAGAGCAGACTTACAAGGGAGCAGTATATTTTGAAGCACAAGCAACAAACTCGATCCTTCTGATTTCTAATCAGTGCTGAGGGTCTGGTGGCTCCAGGGCGTATACCCTATGTTTGCACAATGGATGGACTATTTTCCCTCCAGGCCAACAGCCAGAAGGGAAGAAGCAAAAACCCACAAGATCAAGCCAGTGCTCATTCCTACAATGTCAGGACCTAAATGGAATGTCCTCAGCAGATTACCTAAAAAGGTTATAATCGAGGGGAGGGTACAGCTCAGTGGTAGTGTGTGCTTAGTGTGCATGAGGTCCTGGGTTCAATTCCCGGTACCTCCCTTAAATAAACATTGTTTAAAAAAACAATTATTAAAATAAAACAAAATGATTATAATAAGAATGCCACACATAAGTGGCACCATCTAGTACCTGCTGGACGAAGGTCAAGGCTAGTGACTAGAAAGGGACCAATTAGTGACAGAGCCTCTGACTAGAGAGGTCCAGGACAATGGCCGTTAGTGACTCTTGTCACAGCAGCATATGTAACTCATACGCCACTCAACAGGTTAGACATCTCCTGCTGGGTGTCCAGAAGCTGCAGGGAAGAGCAGGGACAGAGATGAGAACAGGGAGGAGCACGCCCTCTAGTGACGAACAGACAGATCTCATCATTCACAGTCATTCATTCATCAGACACCTGCAGAGCATCTATGATGCCCATGGTTACCTTCCTAAATATTCTGGAGTCTTCAAAGAGTAATCAGAGATGAGGTCTACCCTCATTGGCCTATATGGAACAGTTGAGCTCGAAAAGCCTCACAGAAGCTGAAGGTTAGCACTGCAGGAAAAAGGTCTGCCTGGGGCAGGTTTGGGGGTCCAGCAACACTATCTGTCACTACCAACGGCCTTTCCCCTCTTCTCCCCTTGCTAGCAGGAATCCAGTTTGGGGCTAGGACTCGAGACCCCCCCGACTCAGCACGTCCTTCCTTGGCCATCAAGGCTGACCCATGACTACTCTAAAGCAGTCATGGTACCCAGTTACCCGCAACGAGTTAGAGCTGGGGGTGGGGTGGGGGAGGATCCAGTCTGGCTATAACAGGAGAAGTGTACTGGCGGCTCCCCCACACACACAGAGTCTTAGGAAGAGCTCTCATGTCACCCCATATTCTAAAGGGATGTGGTGAGCATGTGATGCTCGAGACTGTAGCTGTCATGCTGCCACCACGAAGTAACAAGCATGAGGATAAAAAGCCAATAGCCGAATATAAGTATATATATGCATGACTAGGACAGACACCAGAAATTGACACATTGTAACTAACTGTAATTCAATTTTAAAAATGTAATTTTTAAAAAAGCCAACAGCAAGAAGAATGGAAGAGACCTGTTGTTTTTTAATTTTTTTTTAAGAGGAAAGTCATACATTTTTTGGCATGATTAAAAAACACATGAGGAACGGGATAGAGAGGGATAAATTAGGAGTTCAGAATTTGTAGATATACATTACTGTACATAATATAAACACAAACATATTGCACAACTATATGCAATACCTTGTAATGATCATAATGAAAGAGTAGGAAAAGGAAATATATATATATGTAAATCACTATGCTATACATCAGAAATCGGCATAACATTATAAATCAACTACTTCAATTAAAAAAAGGACAACCACATGAAGTCTCCCCCCTTAACAAATGTGTAAGTGTGCACTACAGTAGTGTTAACTACATGCACACTGTTGTACAGCAGGTCTCTAGAACAAGTCATCCTGCACAATTGAAACGTTACAGTCACCAACTAGCAGCTCCCCCTCCCCCTTCCCACCACCCTGGCAACCACCATCCTACTTTGTTTCTATGAGTTTGACAACTTGAGATAATTTGTATAAGTGAAATCTCCTGGTATTTGTCCTTCTGTAACTGGCTTATTTCACTCAGTATCATGTTCTAAAGGTTCATCCATGTAGCAGCATACGACAGCATGTCCTTCACTCTAAAGAATGAATAATCCATCATATAATATATAATATTACATACTATATAATCATATAATATGTAATACGACATTTCCTACTAAGCAACCACCTGGGATTCAACTTTGTGGGGTTATCGCAGAACTCAATAAAGTGATTTTCCATTGTAATAAGTAAGTGTTAGCCATCTCACTCCTTGGTCAAACAGCTGACAACCAACAAATAAGTATCAAATATTTCAAACGAATCCATAAGATTGAAAATTTGTGTCAAAAGAATTATCCAAAGGACTAAATCTGCATGTTACCTTATCTCCAAAAATCTATCAGCATCCCATGCCTGACTTAGGCTCAATCAACATCTACCTATATGCTGCAGTACTGTGCTGACGAAGAATAAAGATGATAAAAATGGGGTGAGGAGATTAGACAGACTGCCCAGGCTTTAAGATGAAGGCCAGAGGATTTCAAAACTGACAGCTTTGTATGTTGTTAAATGGTTCAAAAGTTCAGCGCTAAAACGGCAATTCATCCAAGAGCGAGGAAATCCTTCTCGAGGCAAAATTCAGCTAAATCTTTTATGTATCTATCTTTCCTTTATCGTAAAACAGTTTCCTCCCTTGGGGAAGGGGGATTAGGACGTGATTACTTGAAAATTAAATTCTGCAACTAGCTAACCAAAGTCCCTCTTATATGCTGATCTAGGCCTCAGTACTCAGTACTCAAGGACGTTATGCGGAGTCTTTCTGAATCTGCTAGATTTGGGGGGGTGTAGGGCATGTGATCTCCTGATGGTATTGTTGCCACTGCAATTCCGACAATTAACCAGGCAAAGTCTTCTACTGAAACAGTCAACCTGGCATTGATCGGAGCTGAGTGTGCTCCTGAGACCCAGCTCCATGAACCCCTGCTGAGGGTGCTAGTGGAGGGGTTCACACGACTCACTTTCCATCTCCTCCCTCTGGGCACCCAGTATTTGCCCCCAGTGATTCACGCAATATTATTTTTAAATGCCCCCTCTTTTCTGTTTTACCTGTGGGAGATTTGAGGAAGTTTTTAAAGCTTACAAATGATCCTCACTAGGTGAGTGGATAAACAAAGTCTGACTCCAAAGGACACCAATCACCAGTAAGAACTACCAATCAACCTAATGACACAGGTGAATCTCCAAGGCTGCTAAACAGAGTCAGACTCTGCCTACAATGGCATAATTCCACGTAAAGGGATTCTGGGAAAGATAAAACTACATGGACAGAAAACAGATCAGCGATTGCCAAGGGCTGGGGGGGGGGGTGTTAAACAGAAGGGAATCATGGAAAGTGATGGAACTCATTCAACAAAGTACAGAAGTGATAAATTACATTTTAAAGGGGCAGAACATATTATTTCTGAATTATACCTCAGTAAACCTGACTTTGAAGACAAATTAAGGTTTCTGTCCCTCAGATACATCCTCCAGAAAGGTAGGTATACATGGTGACCCATGAGAGGTCACACAGGATGGTCCCCACGTCACCCTCAGCTCTCTCATTCCCACAGCCCCACCAGTCTGGACCTGGTGCCGGAAACAGAAGCCACTCCAGGTATTTCAATCAGAAAGGGAATTAGGTGCTCACAGAATCACTGGTCTGGAGGAATAAAACTCTCCCTTAGATTTTAGTTTTAAATTTCTTGGTTTTTTTAAATAATTTTTTTGGTGGGGGGGGATTAGGTTTATTTATTTACTTACTTATTTATTTAATGGAGGTACTGGGGATTGAACCCAGGACCTCATGCATGCTAAGCACACACTCTACCACTGAGCTATACTGCCCCACCCTCAGATTTAACACAGGAGCACATCATTGCAGGCAGCCTTGATCCAAGTGTCTAGAAGATACCACGGCTCCTGCCACCACAGTCTCTCACGCCAACCCAGTGGGGACTGAGACCCTAGGACAGTGACTCTGGTCACAACAAATGCCTCCAACACTCACATCTGCCAGCAGCACCAGCAGAAGGAATCTGGTCTCCAGCTCCCAAACCTCACACAAGCACACTGATAAAACTGTCATGCATCTAGGGACGTCGCCTTGGGAAAGCCTGGGATGTCCAGTTGAGCTGTTAGGATTCCAATCCAGACAGTTGGCGGAGGTCCAGAGAGCCGGCCCACTGTCCCTCTGTCCTGAAGCAAGGCCTTCTTCAACAACAAAAGCACAAAAAAAACCTTTTCCAGTCTAAACTTGCATTTCAAACAGTGGTAAGAGTTGAAATATTGGTCTACCAACAGGGAAAACCAAGAGCTTAACTCATTTCATTATGGGAGAATATCTCATTTTCACATTTAGTTAGTTCCAGCCCCAACAGAATATAATTCTGAGATCACTGCTTTTGATAACAGAGCCAACCACAATTCTCTTCTAACTTGTGTGTTAAAAACATGCTGGTCTTTGAGTTCTACTCTTTGGGGAATTAAACAGATTAAGCTTGAAAATGCATTCATTTTCCAGACATCTGTATGTTATTTCATGGTAAGCAAGAACCAGGGGAGGGGAGTGTGATACTGTGATTTATGACAAGAAATGTATATTTGCTTTTTGTCCCCATTTCTGGCACAGAGGTCAGAATTTCCTCTGTGGAAATTCTGGAATTAGGCCTAAGAGTTGAGAGAGATAAAGGTGTATTTTGTCTTGTTAATGAGTGGCTTTAGGAAAGCCCCTTGGTCACCTAAGGATGGGAGACAGTGGAGCCAACCCTGTGATTAGAGGGTTGGAGCTTTCAGTCCCAGTCCCTGACCTCTGGGGAGGGGAGAGGGGCTGGAGGTTAAATCACCAGTGGCCAAGAATGTAGTCAGTCATGCCTCTGTAATGAAGCCTCCATAAAACCCCAGAGGCACAGGGTTTAGAGAACTTTTGGGTGGTGAATAGGTGGAAGTGGGGGGAGAGTGATGGGTTCAGAGAGGTCATGGAGGCTCCCGCCCCCTCCCACAGACCCTGCCCTGGGCATCAATTCCATCTGCTCTTGAATTACGTCTTTTTGTAATAAACTGGTACATTTTGCTCTAGGTTCTATGAGCCACTCTAGCAAATTCACCAAACCTGAAGAGGAGGTCATGGGAACCCCTAGTCCACAGCTGGATGACTCGGAAGCATGGGTGACAACCTGGATTCGTGGTTGGTACCTGAAGTTGGCAGGGGCTTGGCGGGGCAGTCCTTAACCCGTGGGATCTGATGACATCTCCAGGTAGACAGTATCAGAATTGAGTTAAATTGTAGGACACCCAGTCTGTGTCCAATGAGAAACAGATTGATTGCTTGATGCTATTTAAAAAAAAATACACACACCAGACTGAGGTACCTTTTATACCCCCAATTTATGCTCCTAAAGACCTAACATAATCAAAACAATAAACCCGAAGAAAACAGTTTATTCAGCTAAAGTACCACAATCCTTAGTCTCCCAATGATCACTCACAGAGTAACTGTATTCTCTACATCAAAAGGGACAAGGAAACTTCTCTTGAGGAATTTTTAGCCTTTTGGAATTTCACTTCACTCCTTCTTGGGTTATGTCTCCAAATTGTAAAAAGGAGGAAAGGAAACATTTTCCTTTTTCTGAAAGGAAAACTACTGTGTGGCTACTGCTAGTTTCTTCAAATCCTTGACAAAGGGAAAAAATGTGACAAAGCACAACGGCCTAAAATAAAGAAATTCCAACCAACACTAGCTATTGGGCTGCGAGAATCATCTACCAGAGTTGTCAGTGGAAAAAATGAGGGAATTTTTTGCAAAAGAACTCTAATCCTTCCTTCTCAGAAAACCATCATGCACCCTCACACCCCAGAAGTCTCTCACTGCTCTAAGGGATTTCCAGACAGTATCTTCTTTTATCTTTTTTTTTTAAGTTTCCTTTTTTCAATTCTCTTTTTATGGGGGGGAGGTGGGTAATTAGATTTATTTATTTATATATGTATTTTTAATGGAGGTGCTGGGTATTGAACTCAGGACCTCGTGCATGCTAAGCATGTGCTCTACCACCGAGATGTACCTTCCTCCCAGACATTATCTTCTAATTCTCTGACAAAGGGAGTAAGAGCCAAAATGACAACCAGAAATTAATGACTGTTCCTAACTTAAGAGGGAAAAAAAAGCTCTCCCTAGTTCTTCTCCTTCAAGGTATTTTTTAAGAAGTTGAACTTGGGAGCTAGTTATTTCTCATAGACAATTATATACTATCTTCTGCCAATGCTACTAATCAGCAAAGCAAAGTGGGCAACAATTTTCTATAAAAAGAACAGATCTGGGCTCTCAAACTTTAGGGTTAAAGGAAGCACGTGAGGGAAAAGTGAAAGAAACACTACGAAGGACTCAGAATGGGGACGCTCGCCAGTCCAAATGATAAACTGATTAGGTTACAGCTCCTGTTAGGTTTTGCCCGTTACTGTACTGGGAGGAAGGAGGAGCTAAACAATTATCTCTAAAGATCTAATAACTTCTTCTTTAATTTCTCTCCAGAGCAAGATATATTAATATATCTTAATATATATATTAATATATATAAGCATGTATATTATGGCGTGAACTCCCATAGGTCCCCTTCCAAGGGGATGGTAGGGACTGTATTGTTAACCCCTTAGCAGGGAAGCACCCATCCTCAAATGTCACCCCCCCAGTCTTTCCAAACAGCTAGGTGACAACAAGGCTCCGACCTCTCCCAGTCACCAAATTACCTTCCAATGCACAAACACATCAGCTCCAAGTGTTTTCCACCTGAAACTCCGTGTACAGGTGAGGCAAATGCACTTCAAAATCTCACCTCCCCTGTGGTTTCATACCCTGCAAAGGCACCTTAGAGATGCTAACGGAATACCTGCAGGGGGCTGATCCTGCCTCTATAAGACCCAAACCACCAAGGCACCATCAGAGCCTATAATCCCGTAAAGCTTGGGGAACAATTTCAATGGATCATCAAGACCATTTGATGGAAGAAGCTGCCTTGGGGCTTTCAACCTTACGAAATAGATTTGGGGGTGTTCTACAGTTTCCAAGCTAAAGCAATTTCAATGGAAATTCAAGAACAACCTATGGCGAAAGGAGGTCCCAGCCCGGTTCACGAGATCATGTCACCAGGACACGTGCATCAAAAGAGAAAACACAAACATCTACGCGTGACACAAGGGGAAACTGACAAGAGGCAGGCAGCACCTGCTTCCCTCCAGCTGCCACTCGGAGGCACGGCTAGTCAAGGAGCATCGTGCGGGCAGATGACGGGCTCCACGGAGCCGGCAGGGGCCTGGCTGGCCACTAAGGTCTGCGGGGCCGCTCCTCCCTGGTACCCGCAGCCTGGACCTGGGCTGCAGGGCACCGCCTAGGGGGAGAGTCCCAGCCACTGCCCCCGGGCCTAGCCCGGCTCCGCAGCATGCAGGAATCGAGCGTGTGAGGCAGGAGCTGAGGTGAGCACAACCACACGGAGAAGCCATCATCCAGGGGATATATTGTAACTGCTCCCATCGCCTCAACAGGCATCACGGTTAACGGCTGTGTTCCAATTTCTCCCCCTTGACGTTACAGTGACTCCCATTTCAGGGAAAGAGGAGACGCCCCGTGGGGAGGATCACAGTCTGCCCACGGCAGCTGCCAGGCACAGGACCAGAAGTGCCCGGCGAGCGCAGAGCTGATTTTGTCTCTCCGGGCAATGCTTCCGCTTCACAGTGTGAGTCTCCTCTTAAAACCAAGAGAGGAGCAAGTTACAAATATAATTCCTCTATTTCCAAACAAGCGCCAACACAAGCCGCGGCAGTGCGAGGAGAGGACGGCGAGCTTACCTCCGGCTCCGGCGGGAAGGTCTGTTCGTCCTCAGAGGAGTTTGGTAAAATGGCCCAGGTTATGTTGGAACTGGCGGATGGCAAAGAGCCAAGTGTCCCATTTTTCAGCTGCTCTGTGGAATGTGACTTGGGCCCGTGCCATCCCAGGATGCTTTCTGAAATAAAGACCTAGAATGATGCCAAGTATTTTCCAAATTACACATTTAGAGCTCAAGAAATCTCCGTATCTCACTGTGGAAGGAGCCTGACCTGAAGGGGACCCAATTTTCAGGAGACCGTGCTGGATTTAAGTGGAACTTGATCTGAAGGGCATACCAAGTGTAGATTCAGATCATCTGTTTATTTTTCTCTCTGTGGAGACTGTCACAAGCTGCCAATGCTGACTATATTTCAAGTCATCGTGGCAGGGCATTGGGAAAAGTTTTCAAGTAACAATAATTGCACCTCAGATAAACCTCACTGGCTACAATACTGACATGAGCAAAACCAGATCACCTACTTATAAACTAATTTCTGCATCGCAGCCATATCCAAACCACCAAAGGCTGTCTCTCCCTGTCCTTGGACAGATAGAATTCACTTTTTCCCAAGGTCCTATTTTTTTAAATGGGTTTTTTTACTTTTGAACTTTTGAAGAATACTTTTAAATATTTATAATAAAAAACAAAGGTTGAACTTTCTCAGCTACAGGCTGCTCAAAAAGCAGTCTGAATGTCAGCTGACACAATGACCACAGTGGAGAAAAGACGCCTGTAGTGTGACCACATGACACTGCCCCATCATTAGAGGTGGCCAGGGTGGCCAGCGTCAGGAAGTCCCACCACTAAGGATGGATGTGGTCATGCCATTCTAGCAAAAACACTTTGGGGTCACCAGATTAGTGTTCATAAAGCATCTTTCTGATCTTCTTTCAATGCTTAGGGAGAAAAAAAAAGACTTGCTACCTCTCCTGTTGATTTTTTAAGAATCATGGATTATGACAGAAGAGTTGTATATGCTTACTAAGTGGGGCAGGAGTCATCGGAAGTAGATGGCAATGCTGCCAATGGAGTCAGAACAGGTCTCAAACTCAGCTGAGTCTGGAGAGTTTGTTCTCAACCTAAGAGTAGGAGTGAGTGATGAAGAAAAGGTCGGCTCCAGAGCAGACCACCTCGCATGAGCTAGAACTCAGCTCCCCTTCTGCATCTCAGATATTCCATCCATAAGTAATCACAGCCCTCAGCCTTTTCACTGGATTTACTCCAAGGAAGAGCTACAGGTATCCCTAACTTTTAACACCTGGAGGAATATTTTGTTGATGGAAATGAAGTAACAGAGGCAGGTGAGAGGGCTGTGGACGTGCCTGTGAGTGTTGGGTAGCCTCTGCATTCTTACCCAACCCAAGCATATGCTATGCAAAACTTTTTTTTTTTTTTTAATGCCAAGTGTTAGAGCACAGAAATCTGCTGCTTAGAAGCCTCAAGTGGCTCCTCCTTGCAACCGGAACACAGTCTGAAGGCCTGGCTTTTAGCTGCCCAGTTCTCTCCCTGGGACTGACGAGGTTCCAGCTAGGCTGTGTGTTTTTCCATTCCTCAAACACACGAGAGCCTTTGTGAGGGCTGTTTCCCTGCTCAGACCACCATCCTCCGGTTCCTCTACACAAGGGAGGGGGTTTCCCCTGAAAATCCAGGGGTCAGTTCAAACGTAACGTGCTCAGAGAGGCCCCTGGGGACCTGGCTGGCCAAAGCAGCACTGCCAAGGCACTCGTCACACCGGTTTATTCCTACAGCTCTTACACCATCTGAACTCACTGTGTTTATCTGTTCACTGTCTGCTCTACTCTTCCCTCTAGAAAGTCAGCTCCTTGAAAACAGGGATAATACTGCCTTTGTTCAGCGCTCCGTCCCTAAAACTAGAACACAGTCTAGGAGGGTGTGCTCATTAAAGCTGTGCCGAACGAATGAAGGACCATTGGGACTTTCAGAGATGGTGAATTTCAAGAAAAGTGTACGTAGAACAGTGGTTGCGAGGGGCAGGGGGATCAGGTGTGGGGAGTGATTGTTTAATGAATTCAGTTCTGCAAGATGAAAAGAGTTCTAGAGACTGATCGCACAATAATATGAATGTATTCAACACTACCAAGTTGTATACTTAAACGTGGTTGGGATGGCAAACTTTCTGTATTTTACCACACTTTTTTTTTCAATGGCAAAAACAGGCATTCAAATACCACTCTTTGATGTCATTTTTAAAAAGGTAAAAACTCACAACACTAGTCAGAGGCTGAGGGATGAGCTGAGGACAGACTTGGGAAGAAACCCCATAAATAATAAGGCAGATGGACTGGGACTAAGAAAACCAACCCAGGGCTCAGGACCCTAGAATCTGCCGTAAGAAAGGAGGAAGGATACTTCTTACCTGTCCTGCTGACCAAATCCTGCTCAGAGACTTAAAGTTGGATTCCGATCTTAAATCTGTCTCATAAATGAAGGAGTGGTACTTTTTAAAATTTTTTATTGTATTACACAAGTAGTAAATGTTCTCTAGAGTAATTAGGAAGCCTTAAAAAGCAATAGGGGGAAAATGAAATCTGCTCTCCCAGGCAATCAGGACAGAGTTCCCTCCATCACTCCCACACATCAACTCTGTCCCTCCCTCCCCTGCATATACCGTCATTCAGAGATAATAACCAGGAGACAATGGGGCAGGAAGCAGAGTCTGGCCTGGCTGGGATACACAGCATCCTCAGATAGACACAGACCAGGTCCAGGTGGGGAAGAGTGAAAGTGGCAGTGCATGCTGGGAAATGTAGTTTTCCATAGACTCTATGGATGCAAACAATCTGTGAGTGAGGACAGGGTAGAACCCATCTCAGACCAGTCCAGCTCCTCTAATCACCGACCACCAGTTTGGGAACCTGCACAGACCTGTCTCGGGTAAGGATGAAGGAGGAAAATTCTAACCTAGACTGAATGAAAAGGATTGTATAGCGCTTAGGAAAAGAAACAGTATCCTCAGAAAGATACTCCGAAGGCTGAGAGGAACAATAATCCCTGAAATTTAACATAACATAATCTAACATAAGGTGTCAGAGAAAACAGCAGGCAAGCTGCACCCTCACAACAGTACAAAATAAAGTAGCCTCTATGAAAGCAGAACAGAGAGCAGAAGAAAACAGGCAGAGGTGTAGAAGGAGATGGAAGACAACAGAGGAGATATATGACAGAGACCCTAAAGGATACTGATCAGATCAACAGAACAGGAACAGTAAACAATGACAGAAGTAAACACCGCCTAAGATGGAGAGAGTGGGGATCCTGCTGAAACAGCACATTCTAGCAACATCAGTGGGAAATGACTCACATCTAGACACAGCTTGGCCATCCTTTCTTAGGCTTTTTATTACTGAAATCTCAAACACACGCAAAAATAGAATATTATAGCAGGAGGAGTATAGCTCAGTGGTAGAGCACATGGTTAGCAAGCACAAGGTCCTGAGTTCAATCCCCAGGACCTCCACTTAAAAAAAAAAATTGAGTAGTATAATGAATGCCTCACTCATGAAGCTTGGCAACATTTTCGACTAAGAAAAACCGGGAGAAAAATTTTCCAATCATTTAGGCAGAAAAGTTAGACTTGGCTTAAAGGGAGAAAAAAAGAAAATCAAGCTAGTCTTGGATTTTGCTACCACACTAAATGTCAGAAGAAGGTGAAGAGATGAAGAGAAGAATGCAAATGAAAGTCTACAGATTTGGGGGTGGGTGCGGGGCTGGTGGACTATGCTTGTCTTCAGGCAAATTATCTTTCCTCTGAAAAAGAATCAGCCTGTACTAAGCTCCTGCTGTGTGTCAGGGACTACCAGATGCAGTTGACGTGTGTTAACTCATCTAATCCTAATGACAACCCGTGAGGTAGGTCCTACTATTGTATGTCCACTTGACAGATTAAGAAAGGGAGGCACAAACAGCCAGCAAGTTTAAGCGGTAAAGATTAAAACTTGGGGAGGTGGGGGCAGTAATAGCTCAGTGGGAGAGCACATGCTTAGAATGCACGGGGTCCTCCTGGGTCCCATCCCAATACCACCATTAAAAATTGGTTTTAAATTTAAAAAGAAATAAATATTAAAAAAAAATTTAAAAGAAAAGAAAACCCAGGCCACCTGGTTCCAGAGCCCAGACCCTTAAAACTCTACTCTGTACACCTTCTCAGCTGCACTGCAGAGACTCAGAAAATAGTCTACCTTCTGGGGGAAAAGAACGACTTGAGGACATACTCCGATATATGAAGAAAAGAGGCAAGAGGCAGAATGAGGAACTCAAGACTGGTGAAGACCTATAAAAGGGAGGTAAAAAGACACCTGTCTCAGGGGAAAATTTAAAGAGGCACTGAGACACTCAGTAATCAAGATCAGTGATATGTTCACATAATATTTTTACATTAAAATTAATGCCCCCAAAACATGTCTTAAGGGCCTCAGTCTCACTTGCCTCACTTGATCTTCAAATTGTCAAATCCTGTCTTTCTTTAAGATTTTAATGTTTTGTTCATCCTGGATTTTTTGGCATTAATTTTGGTTTAAAAATATTGCATTAAAATATCATTTATCTTAGCGGGGGAGGGTACAGCTCAGTGGTAGAGCACATGCTTAGCATGCATGGGGTCCTGAGTTAATCCCCAATATCTCCATTAGAATAAATAAATGAATAAATAAATAAACAAACACCTAATTACCTCCCCTTCCCCCCAATTTTTTTTTGATTTTTTAAAGGAAGAAATACTTTTTAAAAAACCCCAAACAACAACAAAAAAACCCACATCGTTCATCTTAATTACTTCGGCACCCTTAAAAGTGTGTTCATGGTAAATGCCTCATTCACCTCACCCTGTCCCAGCCCGGGAACTGAATTTAAATACTTTTTGTAAACATGATTATACAACTGAGTATTAAGTCAAAATTATTTTGGAGATATTTAATCATTATCACACATTAAGTGTTAACTTACTATTAAAATACAAATAACAATAGCCCCCGCTATGACATTACCGAAAGTCGGGAAGTATATCAGAGAAACAAAGGAAAATGGAGTATTCTTCATCACTAAAGGAGTCAAAAAGTAGTGTGTCATTCTAGGGGAGGGTATAGCTCAGTGGTAGAGTGTGTGCCTAGCATGCACGGGGTCCTGGGTTTAATTCCCAGTGCCTCCATTAAAAAGAATTAAGAGAAATAAATAAACCTGATTACCTACCCTCCTCCAAAAAAAAGAAGGTAGTATGTCATTCTTGACTCTGATGATTAGAAAAATACAAGTTAAAAATGCGGATGAAGAATATATACTAGAATTTATACACTTTTCCCCAAAACACTGAAGAAACATAAAGGAAACACAACTTGTGTAGCAAAATAAGAGAAATAAGAAAAGCAGCATAGAGGCATGAAAACAAAACACATAATGGAGACTAACAGGCAAACACCAGAGTAAAGCAAGAAAATAAATGGACTGCAGTCCTCATTTGAAAGATAGATTCTCAAGACTGTCATAAAACAAAAAGCAAAGCTAAACCTATTTCATCAATCCGAAGACACATCAACATTCACATGTTAGCATCTCTGAAATTGGAGTTCATCTCACTATCAATGGCATGTGAGGGTTTAACTGGCAGCTTTTCCTTCATGGCACAAAGCATAGTGGTGTGTTTTCCTACTGATGTGTTTGATGGCTGAGAAAATGTGCCGCACCTCTAGAAAGTGACTCAGAAGGTCTAAAGGAAAAAGATGATCCCAAACATCCAGGAAATACAAATGAAAAGAAGATGGGGATCAAATATTACCGCGTGGCTGCCGCCTGCGGTGAATTGAGGAGCGGGACGTCAATCACCTTTCACTCCCTAGTCCACCCTAACGCGCGTGAGCGGGGAGACCACCAGAGGTGGTCCAGCAGAGAGCATAGGCGGGTAAAGAATGGGGGTATCCACCAGATGGCAAACCCAGTCCTGAAATCAGGCTTTGACACACATCTGCGTCTCCTCACACAACTCGCCCTGGTAGATATAAGAGCCCAGAGAAGAAGGGAAAGAAACTATGAACCAACCAGAAGAAGAAGGAAAGCTACCGAAGATTTAACCGTGGACGTAAAGGTTTGACTATGAAATTGTCTTAATCTGTCTTTGGCCTCCCCGTTTACCCCTTCCTTGAGTGCCGAGAGCCACCGTGCCCGGGCCTCCCAGGCTCAGTAAACCTGAAGTTCTCCCCAAAGGGACTGACATTCACAAGCCTGGGGAAAATATGAAGCATGTTTACAATGCAAAGCTGGGATGTTAGTATCTAACTGCTTTCTTGAGGGAAAAGTGGCCACTCAAACAATCTGTTTAGACAGTTGTTTAAAAAAAAAAATCCACCCACATGAAATACTCTGCAATGCCAGCTTTTCTCTTTACCCAAATGCTCTTTACTGAAGGAATCCTCACATTCCTCTCTTGGCTTTTAATCACAAAGTCAGGGAAGGTGACACACACAGGATGCGTTTCACCAGGAGCAGCGCGTGCCAGGAAAGAAGGCAGAAGAGATAGGAAAGCAAAGGGACAGTGAGTGGGGAAAAGAGGTGAGTGCCGGGAGTCTGAAGATGTCTCTGGAAAACAAGTGAAGCCCAGCAGAAGAAAAACGGTCACTGGCAGGAAAAGCCAAGGCAAGTCCCTGCAAAATAATCTGGCCCCTATTTGACCAAACCCCAAAATGAGATGAACCAATGCACCTGGCTGCTTAACTGACAATCCCTACAAATCCAGAAGGAAAACATTACTGGAAGGGCAGGTGAAGAAAAGCTCATTAAGTCCTGTTCTAGTCCTCCTCTCCTCAATTACACGTGTGTCCCTCTCTGCCCTGACTCATGCCCGAGGGCATGGGTGTCGTCCACTGCAATTTCCCGAGGCTCGAGTGGCAGCTCCGACCCCAGTGTTCTTTCCTGACATGCCCTGCATCCATCATTTGTGGGCACCCAGCTCTGCCCAAGCTGGTCTGGTCACAGGTGTCTGCGCTGACTCTGAACCACGCTCCCTGTATCAAGGCTGCAAGTGAGGAACCACCCAGGACATGAGACATCAGTACCCTGCCCCTCAGACCATGTTAAGGGTCCAGAACCCGCCTCCAGCCCAGACTCCCAAGCAGCCCAGCCCTCTCCAGCTCTGGTGCAGCCCTACCTGCCTCTCCATGTAGAGTCTGAGACGCACATCCAGACTTGGGAAACCAGATCCCCACCTGCCTGCCCCATCGATCATGGCCTCCATTGACATGTTGGGGCGGATTTAGTCACCAGGACGGAGGAGGACTGCGTAACACGAGTTGATCAAAAAGCCAAGTTACTTTATTCATTTTAGCTACAAACCTCTCTGTACACAGAAGTTAACTGAAGCATTTCAGCCCAGTACATCTTAGAGATAACCTCGGAGACAGGTCTAGGAGCCCGAAATGCGTAGGTGGGAGCAGAGGAACACTCAAATGATTCTGGACCTCCGCCCAATTGCTTGAATGTGGCTTCGGGGAGCAACACCTGCAGACAGAGGTTCCAAAGCCGACACGTTCCCCGGAAGAGACAACAAAAAGCTACAGAGGACGAGATGCTGCAAGACCACAAATTAATTTTTGACTCAGAAAAGGGGAAGAAGGAAAAAAGTCAGCGCAGGGGTCAGAAAGCAAAGAGACTTCGAGAACAATGCACACGGATATCAGCTGTGCTGGGGGGTCTGCGCCTCCCTGCCCCTAAATATCTAAAGGAAACCCTGACAGAGGTTTGCACTGATGAGATTTTGATTTCCATCAACCCAGCCTGGCACTCCTTGGACAGAACTGTTATGTTTTTATCAGCAGGAGTGAGGCTGCTATAGCCACTGTCAACCTGGAGAGCCCTGAGGCTCTAAACAAATGCATTTTGTGGTGACACCCCCAGGGTCACCCTCTTCTCTTATGCTGCCAGCTTGAGCTTTTGGAATTCTGTTTTAACTGCAGACAACTATGATGCTTTGGATGCAGGAAGTCATTCTTTTTTTTTTTTTTTTTTTTGGCCCAATGTGTGGCATAGATTTAAAAGACACAGGCAGAATGGTTTAAAACCTAAGGGGCTAAAAAAGAAAAAAAAACCTAAGGGGCTGTGTTATATGGAATATAACTTTTAAAAGGGTTAAGAAGACAAGGAAACAAAATAAACCTTGTGAGGCCTCAGGCTCTCTATTCTCCAACCTTCAGCCAAGTTCCTTGGTAAAACGGACCAAAAGGAAGGCAGGATGGACAAACGGGGCTGGGGTGGGGAGACAGGCATGGAAGATATACAGGAGGTCGCTCAGTGGGTGCCGTAATGTCCGGAGACACTGCTCGGTCTCCCCTCCCCACAGAGAGTCCCCATTTCAACCTGCCACATCTGAAATTCCATCTGAGCTTTGTCCCTCCAGACCCTGGAAAACACCAGAGACACAATGAAAATTTGGGGAAAAAATTCGAAATTTGCTGGAAACCAGCTCTGAAAAAAGATATAAGGGAATACTTTCAGGAATAAGAAAATGGTTCAAGTTTATATCTGCCGGTGAAAGATTCTTGGGATGAGCCCATTTGGTCGCAGAAGCTAGAAGCATGATCCAGTGTGAGAGGGATCACAGGAAACTTGAAAAGCATCCAGCCTAACTGATTTGTGCCCAAGCCCCAACGGGCTCACTGAGGCTCAATCCAGACCAGGAAAAGTCAGGGGGCTCAGAATCAGAGTCCCATTTCCAACTGGAGAAGGAAGAGGGAAGTGAAAACCAGCTTGGGTGTCTTCCTCTGTGCCTGAACACACACATTTCTTCCAGCATGCATCCTGCACCTGAACTTTATTTTGTTATAAAAAAACATCAATAGAACAATTGGCAAAATTTAGTAACATCTGCAGATGAGGAATAGGACTGTATTTATGTTAATTTACTGATTTTGACCACTGTGCTGTTATTACAAAGGAAAGTGTGCTTTTTTAATGAAATATACACTGAGGTACAAAAAGGTAAAGATATATCAAGTCTGACTGAACCTTACTCTTAAGTGGCTAGATTTTATACTATACTTATATTTAGAAAGAGGATATAAAGCAAATGTCATAAAATGTTCACATTTGGATAACTGGAAGATACATGAGAATTTTTCATACTATTCATGCAACTTTTCTGTAAGTCTCAAATTGTTCCCCAATAAAGTAAAGAAGAAAATAAAACTTGGCCTGAGAAAATGATGATGTGAGCAGGACAGTGTTCCTGGCCCCAGTCTGGAGGGCCCAGGACCTGCCGGGGGGTCTGTTCTGAATGAAGAACCCCAGACATCTGTCACAGAGGGAAGACCCACCTCTGGTCTTGACTTTGCCATAGCTGGGCTGCCTCAGGCAGGTCACTTAACTGCTATGAGCCTCAGCATCTCATCCAAATGATGGGCATAATATCTACTTGGTGATGATTTCAGAAAATGTGTAGCAGAAGCCAAACACTGATAGCCTTGGAGCGTAGTAAATGATGCTGGGTATTACAGAAGAAAACCCAAATTACCCACGGACAATCTCCTCTGGGAAACCAACATCCCTCTCTTAACCCTGGTGAAAAGGGGGAAGCATGGAACAGACTCTCATTCATAGCCCCGCTTTACTCTCCATCGCCCAAACTGCCTCGTTCCCCCTTAATTAACTGAACCTCGGGCAACAGAGCTCAATGAGGCTTCTCCTCAGCTCTTAATTCTAATGCTGTATCATTATATACGACATGACCAATCTCAAGCTATTTTCACCTTTATCATTTAATTTAATCCTCACTAATATCTTTGTATCTGCTTATCGATTAAACCCTCCTTCAAAAGGATCCAGGCATCATAAGGGAGTTTGTTATTATCTCTAGCTTCTTGATAAACAACTAGAAATGCTTCTCCTGTGCATTCCAGAGAAGCTCTGTGCGAAGAGGACGCCCACTGCAGCGAGGCGGGAGCAGGAGGCACCGGGCGTGTCCAGCACGAGAGGGTGCGCAGTAAAACGTGGGGGACACACACCACAGGCACGATTAGAAATAGTGGACTAGATGCTGCACAGTGATGGACCATAAAACACAACACTGGGTGCAAAATTCACAAATGGAACAGAATGTAGACTGTGATGCAGTGAGTCTAAAAGGAGTTCCACAGTATTCATGTAAACAGGCTAACCAGTTCAGAGGATGTTCTATTCTAATTGGTAAAATAGAAATAAAAATGTCCCCCCAAAAAGCAGGGGAGGGTATAGCTCACTGGTAGAGTGCATGCTTAATTAGTATGCATGAGGTCCTGGATTCAACCCCCAGTACCTCCAATTAAAAAAAAATTTTTTTATTTAAAAAAAAATATGTCCCAAGCTATGTGGGGAGAGAGGAAGGACTACATGGAGAAACACTTGGACAAAAGGAGATCTGATAGATAATGAACAAATGGGTGAATTTAAAGGAGGAAAGCAATGGCTGGCAGACAGGCAGACACACCCCTACCCCCGCCCCGCCAGCACTCATCTGCAGACCCAGGCAAGCCCCCTGGGAGGCCTTACCTGAGGGCCCTGGCCGGTGGCTGGGCTGGCCGACGTGGTGCATGCTCTGCTGGAGCAGGCTGAGACACTCCCCGAGGCAGCTGAGGGTAGCAGCAGAGGTAGCTTTCAGGAGCAGCAGGTCCTGGTCCAAGGCAGTGAGGGGGCCGGACCCTGGCAGAGACTCGATGGCGTGCACAAGGTTCTTCTGCTGTCCTTCCACCTGGTTCATCATCTATGAATGGGAAGACAGCGAGGAGGAGAGAGTCAGAAGTCCTCCCTGCGCCGGGTGGGAAGCCAGCACTGAGACCACATGGGTGGATGTGAGTGACAGGAGAGTGTAAGAGGAACCGTCATCACCTGAATGACAAGCATCGTGGAGGCGGCTCAGCGGGCATCTGGGGCACATCCATCCTCTGATGATGCAGACCCAAGTGAAATCCATCTGGGTCAACATACCCCCAGGCACACATCTGCCGCTCTGATCACAAGAGAATTTTAGAACTTTGGAGCTGGAAGGGACCACTGGGGCCATCTGGGTGTGTCATTCTACAGATCTCCCAAAGGTAACAAATAAATACACTAAAAGAAGAAGTCTTATAACCATCTTTAAGGTCCGTGGACTACGGAAGGTCATTGGAGACGGTGGCTGAGCATGGCTTGGCCTCAGAGCAAGGTTCATCCCTTGCCTTCCCTCCAGCTCCAATCCATCCCCAACTCCTTGACAGTCCTATTGGAAGTTCAGGAAATAGAAGTGAAATCTGGGGCTGGCATTTGGAGGCATGAGACCAGAATGAAGCCAGTGCCAGACGACTCCACCCCCAAAATGCTAGAACAGCACGTGACTTCCTTAACATCATGCACGGCGCTGGGAGGAGGAGAAAATCCTGGAAGTCCAGAGCCAGCCCTGCTCCAGCTGCAGCCATGACAAACCAATAACCCTGTGCTGGGGGCTAGCTTCAGTTCATAAGCTACAGACAAGCAGTCATCCAGCTGTATCTCTGAATGACAAATGGAGGAGAAAGAACTCAAGAACCAGACAAGGACTTTCCTGGTTATCTTTCAAAGTTCATCTCCCTCCTGTTTTACAGCTTATCTCACAAAACAAGATAATGCACCTACAATGTAAGGCTAGCAAATAAACAGTCGTGCTGAAGCACGGAGGAGCTAAAGCAGCCCGCCCAAGTCACAGGGTCACAGATCACAGGTCAGCACCAGAGGCAGGAACCAACTTCTGGTCTCCAGACACCGGGCCACTGCTTCTTAAGCTTCCCCCACAAAAGTCATCCTTAGATTGAACCAACAGCTCCTACTTTGTCACTGTCATCCCTGGAGGATCCTTGAATTACCATAATGATGCCACCAGCCAGGTAGAAGCAATAATTTTATAAGGACTGCTGGATGTGGACATAAAACTCATCCCATGCTTGGGCTAATTTTTCTGTTTTCTTTTGAAGACAAATATCTGCTATTTTCTACTATTCTGTGTAGTCACCTGCTTTAAAAAAACAAAAGCTCCTCTGTTGCAATCCTACTTACCAAAATAGGTGTCATTACTTCAAGAAGATTGTAAAATATCGACATTACTGCATACTCATCCTCTGGCCACGTGCATCATTTCTTGCAGATTACAGAGGTTACACTTTGCCATCTGGCTCCTAAAACAGTACTGGGAGCATGACTGGGGCACAATGAGAAGTCATTTCTCCTTTGATCTTTGCTGAAGAGCCACCTTCTCCAGAAAGCTTCGCAAACCATATAATTTTTTTAATGTATTTACTTTAATTGAAGTTGAGTTGGTTTACAATGTTGTGTTAATTTCTGGTGTACAGCACAGTGATTCAGTTATTCATATACATATATTCCTTTTCATGTTCTCTGTCATTGCAGGCTACAAGGTATTGACTATCATTCCCTGTGCTGTACAGCAGGACCTTGCTGAACCACATAATTTAAAACCGCACGTCCCGCCCAATCTTTGGCACTCCTGTCCTCCTTTACTGACTTACCTTTCCCCAGAGCATTTACCACCTGCCAACCCAACTTAAAATTTACTTGTTTCTTCTGCTCACTTGTGCTAGTGTGAAAGCAGGACCCAGGCTGTGTGTGCTGCTCACTGACGTATCCCAAGCCCAGTAAGCAGCTGTGGGATGAATGAACGAACCCACCGCTCGCCCTTCTCTCCCTGAGATGGAAGACACGAAGTCAACAGAAATCATTACACTCAGTACAACGTGGCTGAAGATTTAGTAGACAATAATACTTCCATTATCCGCCGAAGTTTGCCAAGAAATGGTTAAATGTAACACGGAAAAACAGAAAATGTGCACATGTTCTTTGACAACCAACTCTATGTAGAACTGCTAACATTTAGGGAGAAGTCGATTTCGAGCTATGTGTCGTAGTCAGCATTTCTGTAAATTTCTACCATAAAATCTGGTCTTAGAAAAATGTTGTGTTGAAAGGCAAGAAGAAAACATGATGAATCACATAATATGCTGTGTTCTTGACTATTATGAAGGATGCCATGATGCTTAAGAGAAAAGGTGAGTAAAATGAAACCATTAACTACGGAGTACAGTTGTTTTTAATCAACAGAAGGAATAAAATATTCCAATTATACAGTATAGGATAAATCCTAGTTATTCACAAGCATTAAATATTATGCAAATCTCAGGTAATAAAAACACAAAATTGACTCACAGAATCTCCTACTCTGTTACGACAGAGGCAGGGGCCAGAGACAGACCATACAGACTTGAAAAGCATGCAACAGTATGTATCGAGAGCCTGTTGTCAGCACCAGAGGCAGGTCGGCCTTCTAGAGGGGCCGTCTGAACCGGCAGTGGGTGGGCTTGACAGTTACGATGACTGCAGGACAGCTGGCCCTGAGTGGGAGGGGGTGGGGCTGCTACATGCCCCGCAAGTCAGGGCACAGTCCCACACGTGAACTCTCCTGCTCAAAATGCCAATAGCACCCCCAGTCGCCCTGTGCCAGAGACACATTGGTCATCAGGCACTGATGGGTTTCTGCATCTTTCTTGGTAAACTGAGAACCAAAAGTTAAGCAAGCCCGGCACAGCGCTTGATACACGGTAGACACCCAGAGATGCACTTTCTCCCCCTTTTCCATGGGATGCAAAACAGGACTCTAGCCTTTAAAAACACAATCGACGTCAACTCTCACTTTGTATCAGCTTCATCAGGCTGCAAAAGAAATGGAGCAAACCCTGAAAGTGATGCGGGGGCCCCAGCCTCCGTGCCTGCATCACAGTCATCACCGCACTGACGTTTCTGAGACTGGGAGGCACTAGTGGAGAGCCTTCAGCAGACTTGCGAAGAACCAATGTCGGCTGTCTTCACCACTGAGGTTACTGAAGGGCACACAGGAGAAGGTGAACATGGCGCCAGAAAGCTGTATGTGACAGAAACACCACTGACAAATTTCCAAAGCAGCTCCCTCCCTGTTGCAAGGTTCCCACAGGCACGTCAACACAAGAGCAAAGTGGAGCCATCGACCCTCCTGGCCTTTGAACAAGCTGAACCACTAATTACACCTAAGTTTCAAGTCAGCCCTGTAAACGCTTCTTCTGAAGCACAACATTAACTACATGTGGTGTTTTAAAACAAACAGAAAGGCACACATTTCATTTCTTGCTGGCAGAAACTGGCTTCCACAACTGGGGTATCACTATCTCGTAATACAGGTGCAAAATGGGAACCCACTGTGAAATGTCAGAGATCCACACCCTGAAATGTCAGCTCTGAGGCTGTGAAACAGACTAACTGTAGGTCAAGTCCCACTTCACAGGGAAGGAAAAAATTCTATCTCCCATTTCTCATTGCACAAACAATAGCATATACACTGCAAAATCAAAGCATAGGTTAATGCTAATAAAGTCAGTGGCTGCAGATTTTATGATTTTATTTCAGTGAAGCTGAAACCAAAGCTGAAGGCAAAGACCAAAACTCAATGACATCAGCTCAATAAGATGTGATCGGCTAAAGAGAGAACGGGAGAGGGCAGCAAAGGGGCAGGGGCTTCGCTCGCCCTGATCGCTTCAGACTGTTCTGAGCTGCAAACCTTGGTGCAGGTTCTGAGAGGCCTGGGAAAGGTCCAAACCTGACAGCCCAGACATCAGTGAACACCAGCTCCTCAACCATCCATCCATCCATCCGTCAATAACCAAAGCACCAGCATCAAGCACCTCGGGAGCACAGCCTTCTTATCCTGACGTCACCAAGGCTGCCTGCCTTGCTTGGCAGAGCCTCCTGGGCTCAGAGACTCTCCGGTGCCTTCAGTAACTCAATCTGTCCTGATGGAAGCAGACCAAACAATTTGATGCCACCTTCAAGGTGGCCTTGGTTTGGCCTGTCTCCTCAGCCTGGCGGGATTCCAGAGCCCCTCTAGGCCTCCCCTCTGGGTCAAGGATCAGTCCTTGGCTAACTCAGGCACTTTCTTCACCTGGGCTTAAAAGCCAGGCTTCCAAGATCTTAGAAACAAAACATACACTCTGTCACCCACCCCCTCCCTCACCCTGCCCCTACACACAGCTTACTGTCTCCATTAAAACAGATTTACTATTCCACTACTCTCATTAGCATCACTTTAATATTCCTGGAGACTCCCACCCCAGAAATGAATTGATAGCTCGTTACAGAAGCTTCCTGAAATACCCATTAACTCTTTAATGGAAAGCATCAGCATACAGCGCACATCCTAAGACTGGCTACCCGCCTTGCCTGCAAATCCTTGCCTTGGTGTTTCCACCAATCCTGAGCTGCTGTATCTTGTTTACCTAATCCTAACCAAGTCCCTGTAACATAAACCAAACTTCCAATTCTCAGCTTCTGGTGCTGCCCGCCCGGCTGGGAGATGCTGCCCTGCAGAGGTAGTATTTCCCTCACAGTGTGAACCATCAAGTCTCTGCCCTGTCAACAGATGGTGTTGTTGACATCTGGAGAGCTGACATTCCCATCTTTGCAGCCTTTCTCCAAATTTCTAGGTGTCAGGACCCAGGAAGCCCTGACCCCATGTAAACAATTTCTTCTTGCCGATATGCTTACCTGACTTTCAACCTTCAACCTGCACTTTCTGGGCTTTGTCTGTTGTTCCAGCTCATGGCACAACATCAGCCTGGAATGTTAACCTGACAAGACCTTCCTTGAGGCGGGATCCCGGGTCCCCCTGCAACCGCTGTCTGCACCTGCAAGCACATTCCTGTGTAGGCCAGTCCTCAACATCTTACGGACTCCCAGGCTGATCAGTGGAGTGGACAGAGAAAACCCCATCGAGTGGGCAGACCTTCAAATCCACACCTCTCCATAGGAGTAAGAGAGTGACAGTGGCAATAAGGAACAAAGATGGGGGTAGGGCATAGCTCAGTGGTGGAGCACATGCTTAGTATGCACAAAGTCCTGGGTTCCATCCCCAGTACCTCCATCAAATAAATAAGCCTAACTACCTCTTCTCTCAAAAGAAAAAAAAAAGAACAAAGATGAAAGGGAGGAAATGCAGCCCCTCTCCAATGAGGTGAGGCTCCTGGCTCCACAGATGAGCTTACAAACAAAGAGGAAGAACCAAGTGAAAAAACACAGGAAGAGAACAGAGAAACCAATGTAAGGGACAGATTCCTCTCCACCATACACCAAAGGAAACCGAAAAAGGGAAAAAGAAGGAGAGAGCTCAAAAAAAAGTTGACCATTATTAGGTCTTTGATGACCTGACCACAGGTGTCAGCAAGCTTCCGGAAAAAGCCAGAGAGCAAATATTTAAGGTGTTGCAGACCACTGGTCTCTAGGCAACCACTCAGCTCGGCCCCAGCAGCCTGTGGGCAGAGTCCCTGTGTGACCAGACGGGCGTGGCTGCGCTCCAATCAGAATCATGTTTGACTCACGCTGGTTTAGGGGTCAGATAATTCTTTTCTCATGCAGGCCGTGGTTTTATTGGTTCTTGGTATGACTGGTGAGTTTCAGTTGTATCCTGGACACTTTGGCTATCATGTTAGGAGATTCTAGGTCCTACCTGAATTTCTCCAGGAGGCAATCAAGTGTTTAGATTGCGCACACAAGCCCCAGCCTACTCTTTGGCCTTTCAATGACAATCTAATCTGAGAGCCTTTGTGGTGCTACTTTGATCAGCCTGGTTTATCTCCTGTCCTGGAGCTTCCAATGGTCCCTACTGGTCTGCCTGAGAGTCCAGGCCTTCGGGACAGGGGACAGGTGCTTGTTTTGGCCAGATCCCCCTTGCCTTCAGCTCTGGGCCGGGGAGGGGAGTCTCAGTCTTAAAGTCATTCTTAAGTCTTCACACAGAAAAGTCTGCTTTCCTTTCAAGGGTACGTAAGTGTAGACATCCTATTTCCGCTCCCAAGATGAACTCTGCTTCGTAAGCAGATCAAACTGGCCAGAGGGAAGGTTACTAAGCACCATCCACTGACCTTTTTGGTTACAGAATTTACAATTTCTTTTAGAAATTTGACAAGAGAGATACAGTAATCATTTTGGGATTTTTATCTACTTTTTGATTTATACCCACCTGTGGACTTCACGGGGTCATTACTAAGGCTGACTGTTACTAAATAACTTAAGCCCTGACTCCAGACCTCTCTGTCCACCCCCACCACTGGGCAGGAAGGCTAGTGGCATTTTCAGTTCAACATTCCTACACATGGCCTCCACCCTACGAGACGAGGTGGACAGAAATGAAAGAAAAGAGTGGTTGGAAGGCCAATCCGGAGATGAAGGACATCCATTCTGGTCCCTCCATTGTTTCAATATGAGAATGTGAGTCTCACCAAGAAGTCTCGTGCTATTTATACGCAAGCCCAGGCAAGATTCTGAACTGCTCACACACTACTCAAAAACACTTTCTGAAGATGTGGGGACGAATCCCCCCATTTCTCAAACATTGATTCTCTTCTGTCATATCTTCACTGTTGGCTTTTCCAGTCATTTCCTCACCACCTGAGACAGTAACTCCACACCATTCACATAGGAAATGCAAATTTTAGCTTTATAAACTCTCTCAAAGACAAACCCATACTGAAATGGTCAAGAACTGTGAGAACAGAGCATTCATGGCAAAAGGAGTCTATGGATGTCAAGTCTGCCTCCTCCATTTTACAGGCAGGAA
Source organism: Camelus bactrianus (assembly GCF_048773025.1). Lineage (NCBI taxonomy): Eukaryota > Metazoa > Chordata > Mammalia > Artiodactyla > Camelidae > Camelus > Camelus bactrianus. The sequence goes on along the minus strand of NC_133555.1, from coordinate 45,850,302 downwards.
ATGTGGGTTCAGAGAGGCCGGGGCTCCGTGCTGAGGTAACACAGCTTCCCCTGTGGTGTCGGCCCTCGCTCTCGTCTCCAGAGGTCTCTCCACTATGAGGCGCCACCCAGGGTACCTCTTGCTCTTTCTTCCTCCTATTCAGGGGGTGAAATGCTCTTTCCTGCCTCAAAAAACAACTATGGTGAAGTTTCTTCCACCGTCCTTCACCCCAACCCTCCTCACCAGCTGGAGACAACTTGTTTTTGCTTTTTGGATTACAAAAGGCTGCTTCACTCCAGCACTCACCACCCCACACAGTAAATACAGTTAGAAAGAAGGAAGTAAAAATTACCTGATAACCTACTTCCTAGAGATAAGCCCTAACGTTCTGGTATTACTCTGACTCCCCTAATTTACACACAATCTTACTTAAAAAGATCTTCCCTAAATCACATCCAAGAAATAAAATACCAAGGAGTAAACCTGACCAAGGAGGTGAAAGACTTACACATGGAGAACTACAAAACATTGATTAAGGAAATTAAACACAACTTAAAGAAATGGAAAGATATCCCATGCTCTTGGATTGGAAGAATCACGATTGTTAAAATGGCCATACTGCCCAAGGCAATCTACAGATTTAATGCAACCCCCATTATATTACTCAGGACATTCGTCACAGAACTAGAACAAACTATCCTAAAATTTATATGGAATCACAAATGACCCAGAATTGCCAAAGCATTACTGAAGAAAAAAGAATGAAGCTGGAGGAATAACCCTCCCAGACTTCAGACAATACTACAGAGCTACAGTAATCAAAATAGCATGGTATTGGTACAAAAACAGACACATGGACTAATGGAACAGAAGAGAGAGTCCAGAAATGAACCCACAGACCTACAGTCAATTACTCTTTGACAAAGGAGGCAAGCTTATTCAATGGAGAAAAGACAGTCTCTTCAGCAAGTGGTGTTGGGAAAACTGGACAGCAGCATGTAAATCAATGAAGTTAGAACACTCCCTCACTCCATACACAAAAATAAACTCAAAATGGCTTAAAGCCTAAAAAGATTATCCCTTATACATAGTTGTATAAACTTCATCCCTTGGAATTCATCATCTCTTATGGCTGGGGGTTACTTCAAAATATTGTAGTTGTGGGGAACAGGGGGGATAAGTATGAAATGACACTGACTTTGGGGGATGCTGAAACTGTGTTGATGGTGATGTGGAGGTTTAATATGACCCTCTCCAATGCTTTTGTTTTAAATTTTTCAAAATCATAAAGGTTTTTTTTTAAATAGGGAGGAAATACATTATCATGGGTTGAACAGTGGTGTCCTTCCCAAATTCACATGTAGACATCCTAACTCGCAGCACCTCAGATGTGACCTGACTGGGAGATGGGCTCTTTACAGAGGTAACCAGGTTAAAACCTGGTCATTAGAGTGGACCCGAATCCAACACGACTGGTGTCCTTATAAAACAGGGAAAGTAGGACCCAGACATGCACAGAGGGCAGATGAGGGAAACGATGGGAGAAGACTGATTTACAAGCCAAGGAGAGAGACCCTGAATGGTCCCTCAGTGTCCTTAGAAGGCACCACCTGCAAATGCTTGGATTTGGGGTTTCTCACCTCCAGCACCGTGAGACCAAGTATCCAGTTTGTGGTACTCTGTTACCACAGCCCTGGAAAGCTAATACCCACATCACAGATGCCTTTCCTCATCAACAGACACAGACCTCATTTTAGAGGCTGCACTGCAGAAGAGGTCTACACTCCAAGGAAAGACAGCCCCAGCTCAGGAGCAAAAGCTCTCAAGTGCAATGTCACCATCACTTCTCATGGAATTTTTGCTAAAGGAAAACAGAGGTAGAGAATGTATTTTTAGAATTAGGTAGCAGAAGATGCCTACACAAAGGTTAAAAAGTATTATTTTTTCATTCTACGCCTTGGTATGGAATGTTAACATACTGGTAATGAGGGGTGCCAGGTATAAAAGGAATAATCTGTTTATCTTGTTCTCAAAGAAAATGTCACAGGATCAACAGAAGGACTATGAGTAGAAGGTCAGGAGTCAGGAAATAATCACCTTATTTACCACTCACTTATCTGAACCTCCTGCCGCCTCCTCACAAAGACACAGACGCGGCAGGATGCTAAACGTGGAAGAAGGCGCACCCACTTTCACCGGGCACGAGGCTGGCCTCGCCGGCTCCATGCCCACGGCCAGAGCTGCTGCAGCACCTCCGCCCACGGCCGGTTTTCAGTATAAATATTTCTTCTTCTTCTCCTTTTTTTTTTTTTTTTTTTTTTTGGTATAAAAGCAATACTTGTCACAGAAAATAAAATAAAATAGAAGAAAATACCCATAACACATCCCAAACCAGAGAAATAAATGTTAAAATTTTGGTATATATACTTAAAACATTTTTACGCACAAATATGTACTTTTACTTTTTATGAAAATGGCCGCACATCCTAATGCTGCTTTCTTATTCCACACACCACGACAATAAATCGTGACAGTACTATTTAGGCTACTGCAGATCATTTCGTCACATAAACGTGCCACAGTGTGTTGCCCAATTCCCCACGACTGGACCTTACGCTGAGGTCTAACTTTCTTCTCTGAGAAATTAGAATTCAACAAGCTTCTCTGCCGCTAGATCTTAGCATAAATTTGTAATGATTTTCTTTAACTCCTAGAAGAGGAATGACTGGACTTATGGGTATTTAACATTAATTTTTAAGGTTTTTGATAAATACTGCCAGCTCACCGGCGAAAAATTGTGTCAGTTTACATTCTCTCAGCCGTGTGTGAGCTGTCCTCTTTCTCTACACTCTCTAAAAATCTTTTGTCATTATCAGTTTCATAGACCAAAAATAAAAAACCCCAAAAAACAAAAGCCAGTGTTTTTTACTGTTTTGTTTTAATTCTCTGTACATGTGCCTGAATAATACAGGGTGGAAAAAAAAAAAAAAGCTAAGGCATTCCCAAACCCAGCAACAAGTAGTAAATACGCTACAGAGACCTAACGCACAGTGTAATGAGTACAGGCAATAATATTGTACTATAATCATCAAACTTGCCAAGTGACTAGAACTTCATCATTCCAACCACTAAAAAGAAAGGATTGTTTTATGTGACAGAGGTGCTCAACATCGCTACCACGGCAATCCTATCACACTGCAGAGGTGTACCCAATTAACACGTGGTACACTTTAAATTTACACGATGTTATATGTCAAATATACTTAACAAAAAAGAGATTTCCACATGCAGTCAAGAAAAGTCAAGCAAATAAGAGTCAAGGGAGTTCAGAGAGTATTTATCTCATCAGGGTGGACGCTGCAGTATTGGATGGTGGGATGGGCACTTGTGTAGGGTGGAGTACAAGATGGTTCCAGCAATGGAAGGAAAGCCCTGAGGAGAGGGAGAGGCAGGAGGACCAGGAGAATCAAGTGGACCCAGAAAGCATGAGAAGAAGCCACAGTTCTCTCCTGAAGGTCCCAGGGATGAGGAAATGATGGGAAGCACTGCCCAAGGTCCCTACCCCTTCCTCATGCCAGAGGGCGCAGTTCTACCTGGACCATGTCCAGCTGCCTGCTCTGTCCCCAGAACCCCAGATAAGGGATGGGCACTTGTCCACCTTTGCCAAGCTCACCCCAGGCCCTGCATCTGACTTTAACCCAGCGTCTAAGCTGAGGATGAAAGCAGAAAATTGGCTCTTTGCTCTCCCACAGCCCCCATGCCTGCTCACTCTCTTCACTTACTTCCAGCACAAAAGCCAGACCTGTCACAGCGTTGAGTGAGTAACAGAAGCTGGGCCATGTCACATCTGGGCCAAGGGGGAGCTCTCTAGCTCACACAAGTGTGGTCACACTCATCTCTCACCCTCCAGCTCTGCCCTGGTCACACGGCAGGGCGGATCATGTGAGTCTTGTTTTACACAACACCAGGGCCCAAATCATAATCCGGGCAAGCAGAGATGCCAGGACTATAGTCCAGTGTCCTGGATCCCAGCTTCTCTGCCCATCTACCCTGCTCCCAGGAGGCCAGCAGGATGGCACTGCTCTAGATGGTTCACAATCACGGTGCTGAGCGCACACACACTCATGCACATGCACACATGTGCACACACACACACACACTCACCCGGCATGCCCTTCTACCTAGAAGGAAGCAGATGCTTGGGAGCCAGCTGGCTCTGCCACCAGCCAATTCACCCCGAACTGAATGGGAACAAGTTAGACCACAAACGTCCTGGATAAAATCCCCAGGAAAGAAACTGTGATCCATAAACAAAGACGGGACAGTAAGAGGTAAGGATTTGTTCTGCAAATGGTGTGTTAAGTTTCACTCAAATCTGTAAGTTTCTCTCCGAAGTCCCCTCATTAGAAACTGCTTAATATATATCATGGAAGAAACAAAAAACTAAAATGCAGCTTTATCGGTTCACCCCAGAAGCCCTCTGGCAGAGCTACCAGTCTCAGCAAATGCTAGCTGGTGTATCAGGTTTTTCTCTCTTGCGGGATGGAACCTTACAAACCAAAGATCAATGAGTACGAAATCAAAGCGCTTTTTTGACTCTGCTTTATTCATATTCCACTTACATCTTGGCCTATCTCAAAGAACCTGTGAGTTTCTGTGATATCTAATCTCCATTTGGGGAAATTCTTTCATTTTAGGGGAGAAGATTGTTCTAAAAATTCCTGAAGCGAACGTGCTAACAGACATCTATATCTGACTTCAGGTTGGTAGCACATACTTATCTCCAACCGGGCCTTAGCTCTACTGACTGCTTGCCTGCTACTCTCTTTTAAAACTTATTGTTTCCAGTTCAAGTATCTACAATGCAAAGTAGCAGACAAGAATATGACAACATAGTTCTCTTTCCCAGCTAAAATTAACTTCACTCATACCAATTATTTTCAGAAAAGACATGCCTCTCCATAGGGCACTTGAAAGGGGGAAAAAATTGGACAAGAGCATCACGCCCTCAGGCAAGTCCTTTACAACATTTGAGTCTTGGCAAATGAAGCTCTGGAGAGACAAATGCATTTATCAGGAATCTGCTTCATTAATCTGAAAGGGAAAATTATGTTAAAGGACAAGACACCAGTAATTAATATTTATTGTAGCCTCACTGGGTAAATGACACTGTAGTCGCCATTTTACAGAAGAGAGAACACAATTCCTGCCCGAACTGCCTACAGTGTTAAGCCTCAAGGTGTTCCAACGTGAGCTGGAACAATGATCTACTTAATACACTGTGCTTTACCAAGGAGCTGACACCCTCCGCAGATGCCTGAGCCCAGTTCTACTGCTTCCTTCTCCATCCACTCTTCCTCATAACTCTGGCATCCACATTTTAAAAAAGTAAGTGTAAGAGTGTGGAGTCCATTCACATTCATAAACATGCAAAAGGAACTCATAATTATTTCCATACACGTCCATCTCCAAGGCCAGCCCACTGACTAAATCAACCAGTTAATCCACCATCACACTGTGTGAAGGGCCCACGAGATCTTACTCATCAAAGGACTCTATTCACAGGAGACGCCTGACAATGTCGGATGGATGAGGGAAGGAAGGAGGGATGGATGCATTCAGGCTAGTTCAAGGAGAAGAACAGAGGTGTCCAGCATCTACTACCAGACAGGACCACTCTCTCTGGCCTCCAGCGATGACACAATCTCCTGTCTCCCTTCCCTTCCATCTCTGTGGTCTCTGATTTCCACACCTTCCCTCTCTCCTCGCTCAAATGAAAACATCCTGCACTTGTACAAATCCCAGCAGAGCCACTGGACCCCAATCTACCCAATCTCACAGGTCTGGCTTTCAGTCTCTCCTAATTGAGACTTGAAAGAAAGTGAAGATGACTTCACTTCATGGTGGGTTGGATGCCTGCCCTGGTCCAGTCAGCTGATACCAGGGGTGTGGAAAACACTGTCATGTGATGTGTAGAGAATAGTGTCCTGTGATACGACAGCCCTATACATACAGACCTGTCCCTTCAGTACAGGGTCTCCCCTCCACCCACTTCTCTTTGACTGTGATTTTAGCTTGATACAGGGTTCTGACATTCATGGGATACAACGATGCAGGCTGTGTTCAATACTTTAGAAACTCACTGCCCAAGAAGATGTCTGTATCAGCTGGAACATCAGTCAACGCTTTTATCCAAAACAATTCACTGAAGGATGAGTTAGTTCCCTAAACTTAAAGCACATGGGATAGAACGCCAGGCTTGTGCAGATTCCTGTCAGAGGGTTCTAGAAGTATACTCATTCTTATAAATGCTTATGATAAACACTCGACTCGAACTGAGCCCAGACCCCCAGCTCTCTTCTGCTTGTGGTACCACCTCCTAATTCGAGGTCAGTAGGGTCCAACAGGTTAAAGGGGTGTAAGAGACAAGGGCTCATCCCCTGTCCTCTCAGCTCACACCTTTACCGATGATTCCCAACGTCTGGACGACATCCCAGTTAGCTGTGTCACCTATTTCCTTGTATCAAGTTCACAGGTCTAACACTTCCATTAACTCTGCGGGAATTAAAATCAGCACCAAGGAGCCCCGGATTTTCCTTCATTAACCAGGGCTCCCCCAAGAGCCCTCTGGGGTTGCCCTGATGCAGCTGTGATTAAAGCAGTTCTCTTTTTCAGAGGAATAAAGTGACCTCCCCTCACCTGAGAGGTAAAAAGATAATGTCTGGCCCTGGCAGTGACCTTGGAAAGTACAGGATCTGAAAACAGAACTACATGTCACCACGGCTTGTGTATCACGCCCCTCTCTGCCTTCCCGTGAATATCCTACCTACTTGAGCAACTCTGTATGGCTTGACTTTCTCCTGACTTTTTTCATCTTGCTGGAAACCCTCTCCTCCTCATCCCTCCTGGTCAAATCCTACTGGGGCTCCCAGGCCCAGTCCCAGTGCTTCTCCATGGGGCTCTGCTCATCTCCCCAGACAGAAGCCACAGCCACCACACCCCTAGCCCCTCCGAGACCCCCAGGTGCACTTGCCTTTCAAGTTCTCAAGGTCTGGGGAGTAGCCCCAGGCCAGGGTCCCCTTAACACCTGGCTGGGGACGCTAGGTCATCAATGAACCATTAAATGCATTCTCCAGCTTTGGGTCACTGCTTCAGTCTCCAGGTTGTTCTTTCCCAGTGAAAATGCTCAACATCAACGGTCACATTTGTGTCAGTACTTGGGGATGCCTAATTTGGGCTAATCTGAGCATTTAAAGTAGGAAAATGCATTTTCTCCTTCAGTTCAGAAAACCCTTGGAAATGACTGTCTCCCCTTAGGCCCACCTGTGTACTGTTACTTCACCAGCTTGAAACTAGCCTTGTAGAAAATGTATAACATAATATGAGCCACTCTTCCTGGTGTCTTCTCTGGCTTCCCAAATGCAACATAAACACTGGCTGTAATTCTTTCCACAACTACAGTGTAAATAACATATTTCACCCCAGGGACAAATTTGCTTTATTTTCACGTAAATTCAGCAGCCAGAAAAGGTTACACTCAACAGGTGGAAACAGTCATGTTCTGAGTGTACATGGTACACTCCACCCCATGCCAAGGCATCAAAAACAAACACCTACTTATCTAAAAAATGCAATTCCACTAGTAAAAGAAAAGTTAAAAATAACTGTTTCAAACTGAGATACATGCTAGATTTTAAGAGGGCTGTATTATCTTAGGAACAATTTCTTCAGCTTTCACATTGGATCATCTGAAGAACACTGCCCAGTTTTGCCCTCTCCGCTGCTGCTGACAAAGGGAGGACACCTCGGCCCAGCCCTGGGCCCTCCTGACAGGGGCTGCAGACCAAGTAAGCCCATGGGCCTACTGCGTGCCAAGCCCAACGGAGAGTGGAAAGGGGCTCCTTAGGGATGTTAAGGATGAAGAGAGAACACAAAACATGTATATATGAAACCATCAAAACAGTGTGAAATTATACTGTTATAGAGTAAGGGTTGAACAGACTAACAAGGTCCTGGGAAGGGTGAGGCCATTCAAGACCAAGGCCCCACAAGGCGAGAGGTTCCCAACCTTTCACACGAAGAAACCCCACCTCACTCAGCGTGGACTTCACTAACTTCCTCTAACTTGCCCACATAAGAAAACAAGAGTACCAGCAACCGTTCACCTAAATCCAGGCAAGAGCAAAGAAACAAAGATAATTGTTTGACTTCAGTTAGGGACCTTTAAATGGTGAAAAGAGCTCACAGACCCCCTGAGAAAGAAGGTTCTAGAACCCATGAACGCTAAGATGCTTTCTCCATGGGCTTCTCAGGAGGTCTGGTACCCACAGCATGTATTCATTGCCAGGGTTATTTATGCCTGCAATCATTTTCCTCTCAAGGAAAGGACTCTCAAAAGAGTCATCAGCTTTTATTAGATTCTCAAAGGGCCTTGTGGCCAACAGTAAATCAATCAACAAACAGACAAAACTAAAATCTGTAGGCCTACAGATGTCAGGCTAGGAACTCCTGGTACAGATGAGGGGAAGGTGCAGAGAGCACTCCCTGGGAGACGTTCCACACTCCCACTCCTGTCCTGAGAGGCCTCGTTCACACTTAAATTGAGGAAAAAATATCTTTTCCCTTGCATCCTAACTCCACAGCACTCCAACACCCCTTGTCACTCCATCAACAATTTTAAAGATTAAAGAGAAAATGCAACCACAACAGACCATAATTCTTAACCACGTATCCTGTGTGGTCAGTACTCCTTGGCAAACAGGTCTGTCTCTGCTTACAAAGCTGGTTTGAGAAACAGAAGTTGATCACCTGACACCTGCTGACTTATAACCTAGAGAAACTCGAGTGCCTGCAGGCACTGATCTGAGCTCAGGTCATACAAAGTTAATAGTAAATATTAATATACACATATGCAGCATATATAATATATACATTATATGTGCATAATATATAATATACACATAATAATATAATATATACAGAGTAATCTACACATAAAAATAATAAATAGAAAGTGGACAGTGCATATAAGTTCCTATCTAGTGAATCTGCTTATTGCTGGACAGAGTGCCTCCCTCCAAACCCCTCAACACCCCAATTCTGGGAAGCAGCAGAATTTAGGGTCTGAGAGCAAAGGCTCTGGACCACTTACTATGTGCGACCCTGGGCATGTTGTTTACGTTCTCTGAGCCTCAGTTTCCTCAGCTGTCAAATGGGCTCATAACAGTTCTCACGGCACAGACACGTGGAAGGAATGAATTCGTCGCAGCCATGAACCACTGAGAAATGTTCTGAATTCACAGCCAGTGTCATGCATGTGTTTGCTGCTGTTCCCACCCCAGCAACAACCACCACGACTGGTATCCCGCAGATTAAATGAGATTACATGTGAGGAGCTTAAAATGGTGATGGGCACGCAGGAAATGCTGATCAGATGCTAAGCAACAACAGTGTTGGTGAACACCGTGGAAAATAAACACAGATAGGGAATTTCTACCCTGTGGTTTTTAGCCAGACATCACGAAACGTGATTTAAGCGCATTACACTTCGCTTGCAGAATCAATGCCTTCCCTACTGCCGTCGCCTTTGCTGTTTTTAAAAATAACTTCACTAAAGCAATTGCAGTTGAGTCTCATTATTCATAGGTAGTTTTATAGTCCAAAAAGTCCCCGCGACACTTAATTAGGGAATGCTGGCCCAACACCGCTAAGGGAAATACAGTGTGAGAGTCCTGCGAGCCCGTGGTGACATTCTGGTCTACTGACAGGTTTGTCTGCCAAGATGCTTGTAAAACAAGCTTGTTTCATTAGCATCAAAACTCAGCTTTTCCATATAATTCTTTTCTTGTGGAGCACTTAACAAGGTTTAAGTCAATTCTCATTATTCACAGTAATTATGTTCTATCGAGTAACCATGAACAGTGTGTCAGCAAATGCTGGGCTGTTATTCCTAGGGCAAGTGTGCATGTGTGTGTACGCAGATATATCTCACAAGGATTACAATCTTAAGTGCTAAAGATAACTCAGTCTGGAAGATTTTATTTTTATTTTACGGAAGAGAAAATGAGGATCAGCATTGCAGGAATCACCCCTCCCGTCTCCATCCTCCGATCACCCCTACCTCAGCCCTAACAAGAGGGCAGAACACCGCCTTGTGGGACCTCAGCTGGGACAATTTGCCAGACGACAATTTTTTTGATGTTCTGCGTGTGTCTGCAGATGACAGCAAAACGCTGTATCAATTTTGGAGATGCACACAGATTTTAGCAAGTAGGAGAATTCACAAATATAGAACCCAGAATAATGAGGACCAACTACTAGGCTTCTAAATTACTGAAATATTTTGAAAGCCTAGAGAATTGACTATTTTTTTTTAATTCTCCCTCAATCTCCTGATCTTGAAGACCTGTCCAACTTACAAATTTAACATTTTTCACGCTGTACCATCTTTTTTTTTTTTTTTAAGACATTCCATGTCTTTTGTTTGTTGTTGTTTTTCTCTCTTTGTTTAAGTGGAGGGACTGTGGATTGAACCTAGGACTTCAGGGGTAGAGCCTGCACTTAGTATGCATTAACTATCCCCTCCCCCGTTACCAGCTGTTGAAATATGTGAGCCGGCCAGCACCAGGCGAGAAGGGTTTACCATTTTCCTGACCCTGCATAACATGACCAAAACTTTCTTTGCCTTTCAGCCCCACAACAATGCTGTCCATTATGCTTTTAAAAATTGGTTGTTGTCTCAGGAATCCACAAATTTAGCTGCTTTCCCATCTTTTCCATAGTTTCATCGCACACTACGGATGTTACTTCAGCACTTTCCAGACTGGCCTCACATATAGATCTGAGGATTTCCTCTTCCTTTTTTTTTTTTTTTTCCCAGATGTACCATATTTTTGCTAAGGTAACATTGAACTCACAGCCAACAGCACTATACCTGAACAAGTATACTATAATATATAATATGTAACTGTAGCTCTGAACACTATAATCCTGAACAAAGCTCATCGAGCACACCAATTTTCTCCATCGGGCACATCACAGCCTTCGTGCACTTAGAAACCCTTGACAGCACACTAGTGCTACGCTTGGGAGCCATTCAAAACAGCGAAATCATCGATAAAAGCACAAACATGCAAAAATGCAGCACAAAACAAGGCTATGGAAAGGACATGAGAAAGCTGCTGAAACATGAAGGCAGACTGCTGCCTTCCTTGAACTCAGCTGGGGACCGCATGTCAAGTGACTCAGAATTTTTCACAGCGTGCCTGTGAATGACCAGGAAACCATCCCGAGTCTTGATTCTCGGGTTACAGATACATTTCACCAAGTATGCAAAGGTGGCAAATTTGCTGATACAGAACCCATGAAAATGAGGCTCAACTACATATTTTTTAATTATTAAAGTAGTCCAAAAGCCTAGAGCTATCAAACTAATACAAATAAAATCAAAAAGGAGATGTACAGTGTTGGTGTGTATGTGTTTCCACAAAACCACCATGCTCTTTCCCTTTTGGTCAACTGTAGGCAGCTGATTACTGAGAGAAGAGACACTTCTTACTCAGTGGTATCTCCACTTCAACACAGACAGCTTAAGTTGATGCAATTATTGTAAAGTTCAGTGATGAAGAGTAAATTGGTACAATCTTCACCACTGCAGCTATTCAAGATCAGAAAAACAGGCTCCAAGATATGCCCATTCAGTTTTAAAGGTATTGATTACGATGTAGAATAAAGCTTCTCTAATATATTTTTGGGGGGCAAATAATTCTCTGGCAGCCTTTTCATACAACAGATTTTATTGGATTTCACAGTTCAGATCATTGTTTGCGTTGCTAAGTGATGTTCACCTATAGAGTCCACTTCCACAAATTTTAAGTGGTGTCATTTTCTTCAGAGGTCACACAGGCAATGGTTTTTAAAGCTATTTAAAGTTTCTGGGTAGGAAACCTGGGAACACATCTTCTTTAGTCCTGGCAGGCTGAACCTGGGTACCCTCCTAGGTGAGGAGGGCGGGAGTTGTGAATGAACCAATGAAACCCCTGCCCACGGAAGCTGATGTTCCGGTGCAGGAATATGGACCATAAGTAAATAAGCAAACATGTGGCATATCAGGTGTGACAAGTATTGTGGAGAAAAATAAGGCAGGGAAATAAAAGAGAAGGAAATTTTGTCATTTGCAACAACACGGATGGACTGGGAGGACATCATACTGAGTGAAGTAAGTCAGACAGAGAAAGACAAATACTGTAGGACATCACTTACATGGGGGATCTAAAAAAGACAACAAACTAGTGAATGTAACATAAAAGAAACAGATTCACAGATTCAGAGAACTAGTGGTTACCAGTGGGGACAGGGAAGAGGTGAGGAGTGAGATGGGGGTGGGGGATTAAGGGACACAAACTACTATGCATTAAATAAATAAACTACAGGGATATATAGTAAAACACAGGGAATATAGCCAATATTTTATAGTAATTATAGACGGAGTATAATCTTGAAAAATTGGGAATCACTATGCTGTACACCTGAAACATATAATATTGAAAAGCAACTGTACATTAAAAAAATTTTAATAAAATTAGTTGTAAAGCTGAAAAAAAATCAGACAGGGAGACGAGCAAGAGATGGGGGACAAGGAGTTGCAATTTTTCATAGGTGAGTAACCCAGGAAGGCCTCAGTGAAACAACCTTTAAGTAAACACCTCAAGGAAATAAGAGGAAGCCACACACAGAGCCAAAGGAAGGATGCTCTAGGAAGGAAGGTGTGGTGGGAAGTGCAAAGGCTCCGAGGTGCAAGCAGGCCTCAAAGGGCCAACAAACATCAAGGCTGGTGGGCCTCGAGTCAGGAGGGACAGAGACAGAGCAGGTTTCAAAGGGGCGAGGACGGGGCTGCATGTGGAGGGCCATCGGGACCGGCTGTAAGGTCTAGCTTCCACTCTGTGAGAGAAGGGGCATATTAGAGGATTGGTTTGTTTCCAGTGCACTTTTAAAATTCCAATATTTAGACAATTTCAAGGCAAAGAGCCCCACACACCCACCACCAAGATTGAACAACTGCTAACATTTTGCCATACTTGCTTGATCCGTGTATATGCACATGTCTGCACCTCCCACACACACGTGTTCTTTCTGAAATGTCCAAAATTAGGTTACAGGTATCTTATGTAATACTTACAGCACCTGACATGCTGCACGTTTGCTTGCTTACTTATGGTCCATCTTCCTGCACCGGATCATCAGCTCATGTGGGCAGGGGTTTCACTGGTTCATTTATGACTGCCCCCACCTTCACCTAAGAAAGTGCCCAGGGTCAGCCTGCCAAGACTGAAGAGGAAGTGTTCCCAGGTTTCCTCCCCAGAAACTTTAAACAGCCTTAAAAATCATTCAAATTACCAGTGACTCTCTTCACGGGGCTGGAACAAAACAATGTTAAAAATTTGTAATGGAAACACAAAAGACCCCAAATAGCCAACACAATCTTGAAAAAGAAGAATAGAGCTGAGGGAATCACACTCCCAGGCTTCTGACTATATTACAAAGCTACAGTAATCAAAACAGTATGATACTGGCACAAAAACAGACACATAGCTCAATGGAACAGGAAAGTGCAGAAATAAACCCACACACTTATGGTCAATTAATGTACAACAAAGGAGGCAAGAACATACAATGGAGAGAAGACAGTCTCTTCAGTAAGTGGTGCTGGGAAAATAGGACAGCTACATGTGAAAGACTGAAATTAGAATATCCTCTAACACCATATACAAAAATAAACTCAAGATGGATTAAAGACTTAAATATAAGACCAGATACTATAAGGAAGGTACTAGAGGAAAACATAGGCAGAACACTCTTAGACATAAATCACAGAAGTATATTTTTTGAACGAGCTCCTGGAGTAATGGAAATAAAAGCAAAAATAAACAAATGGGATCTAATTAAACTTGAAAGCTTTTGCACAGCTAAGGATACCATCATCAAAATGAAAAGACAACCTACAGAATGGAAGAAAATATTTGCAAATGATGTGACTGACAAGGGACTAATTTCCAAAATATACAAACAGCTCATACACCTTAATATCAAAAAAACCAGCAACCCAATCCAAAAATGGGCAGAAGACCTAAAAAAGCAATTCTCCAATGAAGACATACAAATGATCAACAGGCACATGAAAAAAATGCTCAACATCACTAATTGTTAGAGAAATGCAAATCAAAACTACAATGACATCTCACCTTACACCAGTCAGAATGGCTATCATTCAAAAGTCTACAAACAATAAATGCTGGAGAGGATGTGGAAAAAAGGGAACCCTCCTACACTGCTGGTGGGAATGTAGATTGGTGCAGCCACTATGGAAAACAGTATGGAGATTCCTCAAAAAACTAAAAACAGACTTACCCTATGATCCAGCAATCCCACTCCTGGGCATATAGCCTGAGAAAAATACAATTCAAAAAGACACATGCACCCCAATGTTCACAGCAGCACTATTTACAATAGCCAAGAGATGGAAACAACCCAAATGGCCATCAAGAGAAGACTGGATAAAGAAGAGTTTATATATATTTATACATACACACACACAATAGAATACTACTCAGCCATAAAAAAGAATAAAATAATGCCATTTGCAGTCACATGGATGGACCTGGAGATCGTCATTCTAAGTGAAGAAAGAGAATGAAAAATGCCACATGATATCATTCATATGTGGAATCTTTTTTTTTAAAAAAGGATACAAATGAACCATTTATTATTTATAACTCAGATTATTGATTTCTTGAATATATGTAAGCACATTTGACTGTCCTTTATGGTTAGATTACTGTATTCTGTTGATTCTTATTGTGTAGCTGGCTTTATTCCTTTGATAACCATGTGAATTTAAAAAGCTAAAGCTCTAAACTGTTCTTAGAAACACTGAACAGCACATACATGTAAATTTTTTAAAATATGTGCAGTATATTGTGTGTACATATTTACATGCAATATGCTGTATATGTGTAGTCAAACTGTAACCATTCTACCTAATAAAACTGAAAAATCAAAACAAAACAAAAAACTACAAGGTCCCCATCCACTTTTTCCTATTTGATGAGACAAGGCCTGTGGTCTCGCAAGAGGTCCCACATCCTGGATTTATCTGACTGTATTTTCTGTAAACCAGAAGGTAGTTCTAAAGGTCCACTTAGATTCGGATTGGGGAGCACGTCATAAGTGTTGCTGAGAATGTCATGTGACATCGTATCAGCAGGCACATTATGTCAGGCTGTCCCTCCATGAACACTCAGTGACACTAGGTGTGATCACTTGAATAAGATGGGAACTGCCAGCGGTTGCCTTCCTTGAACATTACAGTTCCACTTTCATAACGAGCAAGTCCTCTTTGGCATCTTACACGTGCACACACAGAACCCACGAATATCCGGTTCCCTGACACCCTGCACCTAACGGTTCTGGCATTCCTTAACTGTCTTTGATTAAATCTATTATCTCTTTGGGGATTACAAAACAGTGATTTTCTAACTCTCTCACGCTTTCTGCATTTATTAGTTGACATTCTCCCTCCCTGTCACCTGCCACTTGCATTTCTGCTCTCACCACAGACTCCTGGATTATCTTTTCATTTCAAATGTTATAAACCATCACCACTATTATCTTTTTGACATCCATCCACAAGCCTGTGAGCACTTCCTCTCAGGGACCACAGAGTATCCCAGGCTTATTCTGTCCCTTCCCTGCTCCAGGCTGAATCAGCCATTTCAGCATCAGCAGGTTCTGAATAAAGGAGAGACAAGATCTGACTTCTCAAAGGCTCACTCCAGCTGCTGGATGGAGAACAGTGCTGAGTAAGGATGGAAGCAGGGAGGCAGAAACAAGGCTCTTCTCACTGGCATCTGGGCGAGAAGCTGGTAACAGGGTCAGGGGGTCAGATTCTGGTTATATTTTGATGGAAGATACAATGGTATGTTCTTAAAATTCTGATGTGGCATGTGAGAAAGAACGGAATAAATGCCAAAGATTGGCCTCCAGGTTTGCAGTCTGGGCCACTGGAGGGATGGAGTTTCCATTTATTAACCTAGGTGGGGAGAGGGGCCAGTTGCTGTTCTTGTTGTTGGTGGGGCAGGGGGAAGGGATGTGGAAGAATTTCAAAAATTCAGTTTTGGATCCGTGAATGCAGTTACCTTGAGATACCGAGGAGACATCCAAGTGGAGGTGTAACCAGGCAGCCAGACAAGTGGTAGCAGAGACTGTGGTGGAAAAGATGACCAAGGGGACAACTGAAGACAGAGGAGAAATTCGAACATCTGAGAGGCTGAGATGTAAGAAGGAACCAGCAACAGAGACTAAGAGGAGTGAGCGAGCTGTGCAGTGGGAGGAAATCGGGACAGCGTGGTGTCCTGGGCGCTCGGGGTAGGGGGGTACAGGGTGGAGGGACAGTGTTTCAAGGAGGGCAGGACCTGCTGGATCCAGTTCCATTGACCGGCCAATGGAGCGAGGACCAGGAGCTGAGCATGAAGTCTACTGACCCAGAGATCACTGGAGATCCTGATGAGAACAGCTTCAGCGGGAATTGTGGAGGAAAAGGGCTTAATAGAAAAGGCGTAAGAAAGATGGAAAGCAATGAACAGAGATAGTTCTTTTGAGGAGTTGACTTAAAGGGGAGCAGAAAAATGACCCATCGCTGGAGAGAGCATGTGGGGTCAAGAGAGAGATTTCTAAGATGGAAAAAGTTCTAGTGGGAAGGAAGCAGAGCAGAATGTCACCACAAAACATGTCACTTTGACACAAGGATTATTTTTAACTGAAAGCAATTAAGAAGCAGACAAAGGGTGGTGCGGAGGGATAAATTCGGAGTCTGAAATTTGCAGATACTACCAATCATATGTGAAATAGATAAACAACAAGGTCCTACTGTTTAGCACAGGGAACTACATTCAGTATCTCATAATGACCTATAATGCTAAAGAACATGAAAAGGAACGCACATATGTATAACTGAATCACTTTGCTATATGAAACTAACGTAACACTGTAATTCGACTATACTTCAATTAAAAAAAAAAGATGACAAGACACATTCTCTTCTTCTTCCTTTCTCCCAGGAAGGGCAAGGGGATTCCTAATCACAGATACTCTAGACTCATCAGCCTGACATGCACCAGAGGCATGGACAGAACAAACCTGACTCTCCCTTATCATCGATCAGTTTCCCCCACACGTTTATCTTTCCACAATATGCAGCCCTTAGAAGCTCAAAGTCCTTTTCCTTTGTCTGTCACTTTACTAAAAAATGTATTTTTCTTTTGTCAAGAGGCTAGACAAGCCCCCATCCTGACCACGTCTCTGCGTAACGAGTCATGGAGGACTCCTGTGTGCATGCAAGACACAGGCCTTCATCTGAATTTGTTGTTCTCTTGTTCATCTGTCTTTTGTTTGTCTAATTAACAGGTCTCCAGTCAGAGAATTTAGGAGGGGAGAAGAAAAAAGTAAGGTTTTCCTTTCTCACAGGAAAATCCAATGGACTGACATTCCAGGAGAAATATCTTCTAGAGCCTTGTCTAGAGCAGGCGAGAGGGGGCAGCACTTGAGTGCAGGAGCACAGGGATTAAACAGGCAAAGGCAGAGCAACAGAGCAGAGGCAGGTGGAGGAAAGGGACTGTTGGGGGTTCTCTCTTGGTTGCTTTCATTTCCTCAGGGAAACAAAAGTAAGCTCACCACTTATAAGCGAAGATAGGGAAGGAAGTGCTGGAGGGTCAGAGGGTTTAACAAAGGCTGGGAATTTGCCAGGTGAGTACAGCCGAGTGAGAAGGGTAAAGAAAGCGAGGGAGGGTGCAAGGGCTTGACACCTTGAGAGGCCACAGAATCTAAACAGATTAAGGAGGAGAAGGTGGAGGGAGTAACGGTAATTCACCAGTTCCAGCCTTCAAGGGATGAAGGAGGGAGGGGTAGGGTACAGTGTGGTGATGGCCTGAGATTCAAAGGTGGGTGCTTTAAAGGGAGAAGGACGGAGAATGATCTGGACATATCAGGGAAACAATGAGGTCACTTTATCTCTATGTCCTGCAGGGAGGGAAAGAGAGAACTAGGGCCAAGTAGGAGGGCTGCCAGGGAGAACTAGGTTCCAGATGGAGAAGAAGGTGAAGGAACCATTAACAGATCAGGTTGAGGATATCAGAAATGATGCTTGATGAGGGACTGACTCTCAAAAAGCACAACGAGAAGGTTTTAGAAGTGGGGAATGGGATCAGAAGAGATGGACAGAGTCACGTGGGGATGCAAGGCTGGGTGGATCTGGACTCCTGGGTGTGCTGTGACGCTGCCCCGTTCCAGGCTCAGGGGCATGACTGGATGAGAATCAGTCAATGGTCTCAATGACACTGGGAAAACCAAGTGTGAGGACCTGAGGTTGAGATCAATTATATGCACAGGTTAAGCAGTTACCCAAAAATCACACCACAAGATGCTCACCAGCATTAGCCACAAGGAAGTGCAAATCACAACCAGGATGAGACACCAGGTCACACCTGCTGGGGTGGCTATAATCACAACAGTGGAAAATAACAGATGCCGGTGAGGATGTGGAGAGATCAGAACTCTCATATATTGCTGGCAGGAAAGTAAAATCTTACAGTCATGGTAGAGAACAGCTGGGCAACTCCTCAAAAAGTTTAACATAGAACTACCATATGACCCAGAAATACCATAAACCCCAGTAACTGAAAACTGATACTCAAGGAAACCAAAAACAAAACAAAATGCATGTTCACCGCAGCACTGCTCACAACAGTCAAAGGTAGGAACAATTCAATCCTCAGCTTCTCCCCGACTTTTCCATCGGGTTGTTGGCTTTTCTTCACTGATTTCTAGGCGCTCCTTATACAATAGGGAAATAGGCCCTTACGATGAGATGAGATGCAATTATTTCCCCAGGTTGACTTTGCCTATTATTTTTGGTCAGGAGAAAGGTTTTTTTTGTTTTGTTTTTTTATGAAATAAAATTTGTGAGTCTCTTTTTGTTTCTTTGTTTTTTGCCTATAATTTTCTAAAGTCATGTTTTAAAAGGTCTTCCCCATCCCAAGGCCAAAAAGAATTCTTGTGTAATTTCTATTAAGTCCTTTAGTTTCATTGTTTGACTTGTTAAGTCTTGGCTCCATTTAAAATGCACACCGGCACACCTCCCAGGTAGCTCCCAGTTACTGCAAACTGGAGTATCCCAGGTGTGAGCAGCCTGGGTCTGACGAAGAGAGGAAGCTTTCGAAATCAAACAGACACAGACCTGAACGGACTCACCTCCTTACTGCCTGAGGCTTGAGGAAAACGATTTAAACCTACCAGTCCTCAATCTCTTCCTCCACAGCAGAGATAACTCTTACCTGTCTACTGGGTTTTCCTGGGTTTAAATGAGACAACTATGAAAACGCGTTTTGCCCGGATGCTCGTCATACAACAGGTGGTCAAGATACAGCTGGCTGTCTCCTCCTTTGTTCTTCATTTTCCTTAATCTGTTTGCCTTTCTGAGTAACTTACAGCTTATCAAAAGATGCAAATATCATGGAGAACGGAACTTGTCAATTTTATTTTCTAATCATTAAAAAAAAAGGAATTTAGGGGGTGGGTAATAGCTCGGTGGTAGACCATGTTTAGCATGCACTAGGTCCTGGGTTCAATCCTCAGTACCTCCATCTAAAAAAAAAGTGGGGGAAGGGATTTAATCAAGGCTAAAATCAGGCCTCGGGGCTATTTGTGGATTGATTTAACTACATCAAGTCTGATCCCTTTAACCATATTTATATAATAGTCTGAAAGATAATAATACATTAATATTGTATGTTCTTTGGGAATCCAATCAGGCCAGCCACATCAACCCTATTGACCAACAAGATGACAGATCAAAGACAGACCACCCACCCAAGTTCACTCACAGACTACATACCTCACACAGTGCACCTGGAAGTAACCTGAGATCTACATGCTACCGTGCAGTTTTAGAATAATTTCCAAAATGAAGATTTACAATGGCAAACAGCCTACATCTCCAACAACAGAATGAATATGATTTAAATAAATTATAGAGACTTTTGGTATTCTTAAGTAAATATATAAACAGAATATAATTTATTTAAAAATACATAAATAGCAATGAAAACTCTGATTTCATAAAACTGTTAACAAAAAAAAAGATTAGTTACATGGGACTGAGTAAACTGATGAATATGGTTATAATTTTTGGTTTTGTCTGAAATATTACTGGCTTTTAATCTGTGTTTCCCAGATACAAAGAAACCCTTCTCCTTAAGCTAATTATGACTCACAGCAATTTGATAAATTATACCGATGTAAGCAGACTTAGAACAGTTATCTTTTCTCTCTATCTGATCCCTCCAGAGACTGGAAACTCTTAGGTCCCCAGTGGTTCTATCAGATAAATTAGGAAAATCACCTCCTAACAGGTACAGGAAATCTCAAGGCATTTTGAGTACAAAAGAATTCACCTAAATCTGTAAGGCAAAAAACATACGACAAGCCCTTGATGTGGCTTTCCTGGCCTTAGAATACCTTATTAAAATTCTAGCCTGAAAGTCCTTATTAAAAGTTCCAAAACAGCCAATTTAAAAGAGCCTATATGATCAAATAATCAGACTTAACTTGTAAACAAATTAAATCTTGATTTGGCTATATTTTATAAAAATGAGAGAAAAAGATTATATTTTAGTGGATATTAAATTCTAGTTTTGTTGATTAAGGTCTGTATTTACTAAGGCTCACTTCTCAGATCATTCCTTGCTATTATGTTACATTGTTGCAAAGTTTAATTGAATTATTAAAAGGACACTCCAGGTTTGTTTCTGAAGCTCAGTCATCTATCCTTGGGTGACGGTCCGATGCCCCATCATCACCTGCAGCCAGGGGTTATACATACTGGAACAGACATGACTTAAAGAACTGTCTCCAACCTGAATGGAAGGACCCTTTATCAGGTACTCTTAACTAGACCATGCACAGTGAAAGCTAAAGGAAATTGACTTCTGGATTAATTTCCAATCAGAAAGAGCTCTTGCACTGGACTGGCCTATGGAGTAGTGCTCAACTTAAAACAATGCTCAAATGGAGAAGAAGCTACCAGGCCAGGATGAGAAGAAGACGACAGCTGAGGTAGACAGCTGACCCAAGACACCGGACCAGGCCTGTTTACCAATTACTTTGATAATTGCTCACACCTTTGATTATGAACTAATCCAACTGTTAGGTTTATGGCACATTACCTGTATCTTGTGCTTCTGTGTTACCTTGGTGGGTTTCCCTACTCCAAGGCTCTAACTAGATAATCCTCAGAAAATTTATTCTAAAAGAGAAATTATAGTTCTATTTAGGCCACTACTGACATTACAAGTTGGGAGATCTCACCTGGCCAATTAATAATACCTGCTCTGAGCCTGACCATAAATATGAATTTTCTTATAAGATCACCCAGGCTCAATCAAGACAACAAGCAAGATTTCCACCAAAGAATATAACCTCCTTCAATTATGGAAAGGACTTATATAGTTAACACCAGGGTATGGACATTTAAGTTTAAAGGCTCTCTTATGCTGGACAAATTAAACTATACTAAAGATAACCAACCTAAGAACACTATGAAATTTGGCTGTGAGTCTTACGAACAATGCCTGTATAACATCTTCCTTAAAGATAAGGATTGGTACAGAACAGACTAAGTCAGATGACCTGAGGATACACTGAGCTGCACCTAATGGAAGTTTTTCAATTAAATTCTTACTTATGACCTTACTAAAAAAATAAAATAAAAATAAAAATACATAAATAGAATTTAAATGGAAAATTATATTAAGTGAAAAAGACTATACGTCTTCCACCTACCACAAGGGTATAAGAAATGTATGAACAGTATCTCAGTAAATTGACAAAAACGAGAAAATGTTACAAAACCATTAAAATGGGGTTCTTTCCCTTTGATTTTCTGTCACGTTATTACAATTTTTTTCTCCCTGAGAAAAAGATGATTCTGGAATAAATTTCAAGGTTGTCTAAGGATCAGCCTATGACTAGATTTCAGAGATGTCAGCAGTCTAACCCTGGCAGAGTTACAGAAATTATTTTTCAGATCTTCAATGTGCACAAAAAAACACTGAAAGATGCTACTGCACCAAGCTTTATCCTATAAAAGGTTCACTTGCAGCAATGTTATTCAATAGAAGATAACTTTTACTGATGTGAAATAAATGTCAAAACAGGTATCAGAGCAAAGATAAAAAAGTGGTTTTCCTCAATTTTTAATTCCACTTACTCCTTTGCCTGGTTCCATCTGCTGGTGACAGGCATGCACATAATTCTTGACCTGTTTTTACAAATTTGGGGTGAGGTGGAAAAGGGAAGTTGGAAGAAAAAGGAACCTGAAAGATGAAAAACTGTAGATAATCCAAAAAGCATGCTATATGTAATCACTCATTTTGCCCCTTTCCTCTAACATTTAAGGAAGTAAAAAAGAAAAAAGACTTCATACGAAAATGTTTTATAGATGATACAAATGAACTTATTTATAAAACAGAAAAAGACTCACAGACATAGAAAACAAACTTATGGTTGCCAAAGGGGAAAGGGCAGGGGGATACATTAGGAGTTTAGGATTAACAGATACACACTACTATATATAATATAGATAAACAGCAAGTTTATACCATATAGCACAGGGAACTACATTTGATGTCTTGTAATAATCTATGATGGAAAAGAATCTGAAAAAGAATATGTAACTGAATCATTTTGCAGTACACCTGAAACAAACACAACACTGTTAATCAACTATACTTCAATTTTTTAAAATGGCCTTATAGAATTATAAAAACATAATATAGACATTGAAGAAAATTTGCAAAGTATAGACAATACATAGAGAAGAAAAGAAAATTCACATATAACCCCATGAAACCAGAGAAAAATCACGCTGGTGTATTTCCTTTCAGTATTTTTTAGTATATTTTTAAGTGAAATCTTGCCAGATGTCCTTTCACATCCTGGAAATTGTGTGGCCTGAAAGGTTCCATGCACAGATTCAACGGAAGGCACACAGGGGACAATGGGGGGGGGGGGGTGGACACCACCAAGAGGGCATTCTTCAGGTCTTATTTGAGTCTACCATGAGACAGTGATCTAGTCAGCCGTTGCTGGAAGAGAAATAGATTTTGAAGCCTTTCACCTGAACACAGCTTGGAAGTCTGAACTGCAGCCCCTCCCCACAGGCTACAGGGCAGAGAGGACTGAGCGGTGACAAGCCCTGCAAGGCAAGGAAAAGGGCGAGAACCTAGCATCTGCCTGTCGGAGGAGGAAGTGGGGCTGAGCTCAGAGCCAGGAGCACCACCACCAGGAGGGAGGCACACTGCCTCGGGAAGGGTGCTATGAGGGAAGGGGGCAAAGTCGGATGCCACCAGGATGTGGCTGAGGGTCAGGGGTTGGCAGCGTCACGGGAAACTGAGATGGGGCCATGTGGTGGGGGGACCGTCAGGCCCTGGCTGAATCAAGACCACAGGCTAGAAGGAACTAAGATATTTTCTGGAAAGTTCTCTCCTCTCTCCCAGAGTGGAGACTGAGGAGATGGCAGAGCTAGATACCAAAAATAGAGTACTGTTTCCTTGTAATCTGAGCTTAGGGTATCTAAATTTGCGACTCTTATATATATGTGCTGTATTCCTACACGCCATTCATGTTTTATTAAGTTGGAATCATGTACTACTGCTTTTCTTTCACTTCGTAATTATGACAATTTCACTACCATATTAAATACTTTTTAACAACGTGATCTTGAGGGCTCTCTGGTGACCCATCACACGGGTGTTCCTTACTTCAGCTAAGTGGAAATTACATAAAACTGGAAGCAACGCAATCACCAAAACAAAAGTTACAAATGATCAGAGCACTAAATGTGTGACATTTTTCAATCTCACAAGTAATGAAAGAAATCCAAATGAGCAGACCAATCAGATGCTTTCCTTAGTACACTGAGCAAGTTAGCAAGAAATTTTAAATATAAAACTCGAGGTTGGCAAGGGGTTCGGTGAACTGAGCAGTCAAATCGCTGGCCAAGGCTGTATATTAGGATGATTTTTCTCCGGGCTATTTGGCAATATGTTCCCAGAGCCTTTAAAAGAGCATTTGTGTGCAGCCGGCACTAATGAACCCCTGAGAGTGGAACGTGTCCTGAATTACCCTGAATAGTTAGAGGCTCAGCCACATACATACCACATGCATCAAATTCTTAGGTCTCCAAATCACAGATGTTAGGAGCCGCCATCTGCCAATCACTAAATACTGATGCAAGGCAAGGATTAAGGAGCCACGTGACGGGCTTGTGGCACTCCCTTCGCCACCTCCAGGCAGAGATGCCACTCAGATGCTCGCAGAGCCAAGAAGTTCCTCAGAACTGGGACCAGCCCCTGGGGTCTGACCTCAAAACTTGAACTTGAACTGAAGATGTGAAAGCCCCCAAGCAACCACTGCCACCTGGTGACCCTTGCAATAAACAGGACACACTCGCCCATGAGATGTGCCCCACACAGCAAGCAGTCTTTCTTGAGTGATAGGCTTACGTCATCCAAATCAGATCACCCAGCCCAGAAAGGAAAAATCTACCACATACGTGTCTGAAGGCCAGAAACATAGATCTGCTTGTTGGAACTCATTTTCACGTTATCCCCCAAACCTAGGTCATATGGTAGAGGGGTCTCTGGCTAGCTGGCAGAAGGAACTGGGTATGTGAGACTCATCAACAAGTTACCAAGCACAGGAGAGAAGGATGGAGAGGGGTCAAGTACGGTCCACTTGGATCATAAGAATAAATGTCACAGGGAAAAAAAAATATCTCTGTGACCTTTTTGCAAAACCAAACATTTTTGTTTTAAAATAGAAGTGTCATTTTTACATGGGAACAGCATGCTCTTCTAAAGGTTTGGCTCTTAAGCAAGGTGAAAAATCTTTTTGTTTAAAAACCGTAATGTATCTTTGCAAACCTCAGAGACTGGGATGACAGGCACAGTGACTTTTACAGAAAGAAGTAATGTGCAGGGCACCTTCTTCAGCTAAACACTCCCTTTTAGTGAAAGCTAGTCAGCATCTGAAGCGGGTGGGAGTCTCCAGGACAGAGTCAGAAAAGCAGGATTAACAGCAAATGGGAAGACACTTGCCCTGAGGTTCTGACACTTTCTGATGGCCTCATATCATCTGTGTGGCAGGGTAAATTCAGTCCTACACCCTGGAAGTAATTCACTGTACTTACATTCTAGGGTGCATTTATCCCACAGCCTTAGCCCAGGAAAAACCTGAGTTCTTTTTGTTTTTTTTAATTGAAGTATAGTTAATTTAAAATGTTAGTTTCAGGTGCACAGTGAAGTGATTCAATTATACATGTACATATATACATATACTTTCATTATAGTTTATTATAAGAAATTGAACATAGTTCCCTGTGCTATACAGTAGGTCCCTGTTGTTTACCTATTTTATATACAGTAGTGTGTATCTGTTAATCCCAAACTCTTAATTTATCCCTCCCCATCCTCTCCTCTCCTTTGGTAACCATAGTTTTTTTTTTCGATGTCCATGAGTCTGTTTCTAAAAATCTGAGTTCTTATTGGCTCGTAGAAGAAAGCATACTTCTTTTACTGAGCTTTGCTCAGTTGAGCTGTATTAAGGCTTTGCTGAGTTGAGCTGTATTAAGGCCAGTGTAAAGCAAACTCTATTATCTTTATGCCCTAAACAGCTAGATTCCACCAACTAAGAAAAACATCTCATTCTGTAATTAATTAAGATCTTAAAAGTACATAGTGCTTAAATGAAAAACTGGATTTCAAAGGCTGCTTTTACAAGGAGGAAACAAAGAGCATCCAGAACAAAAGAACCCCAGCTGAGGCCAACATTTACTGAGCTACCCAACATTTACAGAGTGGATACGGGAGCCGAGAGAGATTAAGTTGATCATCTGGAAACTCCAAGAACATTCCAGGAACAAGAAATCAGACACTATTTGTCATTTTCAATAAACATTCAGGAAAGGAAAAAAATCCTTATCAAGTTGTAAAATTGATCATTTCAATGAAGCTTTTGCAAGTTTCAAGAAAGCCAAAGGTGGCTTTCAAACATCCCAATTTAAGCATGTAGCAAGGTCGTTCCTTTCCCCCCAACGCAGCAGATGAGACCTTTCAAAGGCTTATAATTACCTCAAAATGAGACAACCACAGCAGCTTTTTTGCTTTGTCTTTGCGTGTGTGTGTGTGTCTGGGTGTACATGTCTGTGTGTTTTAAACTCTCAGCTATCCAGACACACTGGATGTTCCAGAAAGTAACAGGGACTGGCTCTGTCCCCAAGGACTCACACAATATGGATTTCCTGGAAGCTAAGCATGAAACAAGTCTTATATCCCCTTTGCTGCAGCTTCAAAGGGAGGAGAGAAAATATCTATCAACCTAGCCAACTTCACCAGCTCCCCAATTTCCCCCAGTCCTTCCTCCCGATTCACAAACCAACCAAAGGCAGCAGAAACACCTTCGCAACACCTCCATCACTTTCCGGGCCTGCCTCCCTCTCCAGATGGCATCTGAGCCTCCTGTGAACTCCGAGCCAGACAGGGAAAGCGCCTGTCACTTTCTCTCTGCTTAAAATAGCTACAATGGCAGCAACAGCCAGACACGGCAGCTTCTCTCGGCTTGGCTGAAGTTCTCGGTCCCACAATCAAGTACCTGTTCCTAGGACCACTAGAGGAAAAACTGACGTATGCAGAACATTCAAACATATGGAAAGGTTTTTTTTTTTTTTAATTTCTAAACTTAGACGTAATCTAATTAGCAATAAATGTCTCATAATATAGCTGATAACTGGTTACCTGTCAGGCTGTTAGTCTATGACACTATGTGGGTTTAAGGAGTGGAGGTCACATAGGAGAATTACACTAAGAAACCCCACACCCAGCACCAAATACACGTTCACTCTCTTTTTTTAATTGAAGTGTTGATTTACAAGGTTGTGTTAGTTTCTGGTGTACAACAAAGTGATTCAGTGATACATATATTCTTTTTCATATTATTTTCCAGTATAGATCATTACAAGATACTGAATAGAGCTGAATACAGTTCCCTGTGCTATACAGTAGGGCTTGTTATCTTTTTTATATATAGTAGTTTATATCTGCTAATCCCAAACTCCTAATGTATCCCTCTTCCTCTTTCCCCCATGGTAACCATAAGTATGTTTTCTGTGTCTGTGAATAAGTTCATTTGCGTCATTTTTTAAGATTCCACATATAAGTGATATCATATTTGTCTTTCTATGTCTGACTTACTTCACTCAGTATGATAATCTCTAGGTCCATCCATATTGCTGCAAATGGGCAAATTTCATTCCATTTTGGGTTTTTTTTTTCTGTCAATGAACATTTAGGCTGCTCCCATGTCTTAGCTATTATAAATAGTATGTTCCTCTTCTTGAAACAAGATGATCTCACAAATATGACTATTACTCGTTCTTAAAGAGCACATCTGTCAACAAAGGAGGCAAGGATATACAACAGAGAAAAGACAGGCTCTTCAGCAAGTGGTGGTAGGAAAACTGGACAGCAGCATGTAAATCAATGAAGTTAGAATGCTCCCTCACACCATACACAAAAATAAACTCAAAATGGCTTAAAGACTTAAATATAAGACAACACACTATAAACCTCCCAAAAGAAAACATAGGCAAAACATTCTCTGACATGACTTCTAGCAATGTTCTCCTAGGGCAGCATTCCCAGGCAATAGAAGTAAAAGCAAGAATAAACAAGTGGGACTTAATTAAACTTACAAGCTTTTGCACAGTAAAGGAAACCATAAGCAAAACCAAACGACAACCTACGGAATGGAAGAAAATATTTGCAAATGATACAGCTGACGAGGGCTTCATTTCCAGAATATATAAACAGCTCATACAATTTGATAACAACAACAACAAAAAAAAAAAACCCAAAAATGGGCAGGAGACCTAAAAAAGCAATTCTCCAATGAAGACATACAAATGGCCAATAGGAACATGAAAAAATGCTCAACATCGCTAATTATAAGAGAAATGCAAATCAGAACTGATGCAGGAAAACAAATGTGGAGCATGGGAAGGGCTGTGTCCCAGGCTTTGGTTGAGCCCCTGGGATGTGCCCCGCCAAGCGTGGGTCCTTGGCTTCACACAGGAAAGAATTCAAGAGTGAGCCACAGTTGAGTAAAGGTAGATTTATTCAGAGATACATTGAAAAGCAAGAGAAATACCATGATGTATGGGGGTTGGGTGCTCAGATTAAAAGTAGGTACACAATCCACAGACAGTGCGGGCTGTCTCCAAAGAGGGAGAGAGGCAACCACGAGGCGCTGTGTTGCTAGTTCTTATGGGCTTGGTGGCTTCATATGCTAGTAAGTGGAAGGACCAGTCTAAGTAGCCTGGGGAAGGGGCTGGGATTCCCAGGAAGTTGGCCATTTCCCACTCTTTGACCTTTTGTGGCTAGCCTTGGGGCTGCCGTGGTGCCTTTGGGCATGTTATTCATCATGTTAATATATTACAATGAGCATATAATAAAGCTCAAGATCTACTAGAAGTTAAATCTCTCATCATCCTGAGCCTCAAGGCCTCCTGGGGGTTGAACATTTCACCATTTTGATGTTAATTGCTGTAGCTTTCCTTGAATGACTGTGACCTGCCCCCTTCAATCCTGTCTCAAAACTACAGTGAGGTATCACCTCACACCAGTCAGAATGATCATCATTCAAAAGCCCACAAATGATAAATGCTGGAGAAGCTGTGGAGAAAAGGGAACCCTCCTACAATGTTGGTGGTAATGTGGTTTAGTACAGCCATAATGGAAAACAGTATGGAGATTCCTCAGAAAACTAAAAATAGACTACCCTATGATCCAGCAATCCCACTCCTGGGCATACATCTGGAGGGAACTCTGATTCAAAAAGATACATTCACCCCAATATTCATAGCAGCACTATATACAGTAGCCAAGACATGGAAGCAACCTAAATGTCCATCAACGAGATGACTGGATAAAGAAGATGTGGTATATTTATACAATGGAATAATATTCAGCCATAAAGAGAGTAAAATAATGCCATTTGCAGCCAACATGGATGGACCTAGAAACTATCATAATAAGTGAAGTAAATCAGACAGAGAAAGACAAATATCATATAGTATCACTTATACGGGGAATCTTTTTAAAATGGCAGAAATGAACTCATCTACAAAATAGACTCAGACACAGAAAACAAAATGACAAAGCTGTAATACAGAACAAATCTCACTCCATAATGGATCTGTTTCTTTCACTTTAACCTTTATCTTCTGTTGCTTTTGCCACAAGAATGTTGCCTGTAGCCTGGAATATACACGATAGCCTATTCTCAAGGCTCTGACCTTTAAAAGTAGAACACTTTTCTATTCATACAGAGCTCTAATGTTACAGAACAGAAAATAACATTTGTCTTGTTGACGGTTTACAGGAACATTGGAATAGAACTTACACGGACAGCTGCAAGAACAAAGGATTCCAAGAACAAAGAATTCCTACACCAAGAAGACTGCAACAACCAACCACACCCCCTCCTCTTTTCACTATAAAAGGAGCCTGCCTTCTGACTTGGGGAAGATGGTTCTCCAGGACGTTAATCTGCCATCTTCTCAGTCTGCTGGCCTTCCGAATAAAGTCACTATTCCTTGCCCCAACACCTCTTCTCTCAATTTATTGGCCTGTTGTGTGACAAACAGAATGAGTTTGATCTCAATAACAAGCACAGTGCTTGGTACGTGGTGAACACTCCAGAAAATGGAGGTAGAAACCATTGATCACCTTCCTACAACAGGTAAGAAGAGGAAAGGTCCAAGAACCGAAGCTGCCTGCTCCAAACCTCACGAATACCACACAGCAGCTCCAGAAACTTACAAGCCAAAGGCGCATTTTTAATACTCTCTGTCTGGGTTCAATTCAGCCAATCAAAGGTTAAAAAGGGCAAGAGTTTTGAACAGAAAATGATCTTAAGGGTTGTCTAGCTTCCCACATGAACTCGAATCACACTGATGATGGAGTCACAAAGTGGCTTCCTGATGCTATGACAGCTTACACAGTTTACTGTGATTAACTTGTTTTCTTGGAGTTCTTTCTGACTATTCTGCTTTCCTCCTTGCTATTGTTTAACTTGCTTGAATGATTACATGCTTAGCAACCTCAACCCTATGATTTATACCCCACCCTAAATAACCTGTATCCAAAATGCAGAAGCTACTTTCCCGAAAGAAGGTCACAGAACAATAACCCTGAAGGAGCAGCCAGAATCCTCCACGGGCCCCCCTGACACCAGAGGGATCAGACCAGATAACTCTAAGGCCACAGGCAGCAACCTACTTAACAGACCACCCAGAAGTGACACAAGATAAACTTTTGTAAAAGACTCACTGATACGCTCCAGCCTGTTTGCCTGTATAATCACCAAGCCCCAACCCCCAGATGGGCTCACAGTCTTCAAGGCACTAGCCTGCTGTGATTTGCCTTTGCTGGGCAAAGCAATAATCAGCTCTCTTCTTAGCTCCCAGAACTCTGCCTCCAAGTTTGAATTTGCTTTTCCGGGTGCAGAGGCTGATTTTTTGGCAACAATGACATGGCTTCAGGGGCCGCACACTCTTGTGTAGAAACCACAGCTGTTTCTAAAACGGGACGTCTCCCCACATTCTCTGCTGTACTTATAAATCCTCCCTTACAGTCCAGGTCCATAAACTCATGCTGGACTACCACCAGCAGGCAGCAACACCTCCCTTCCAGATGCTGTACCATGCCACCTCCATCGCATTCAGGTACAACTGAGGCTCGTCTCGGGATGAGGAGAGAAGCTCTAATAACAAGTCTCAGTAACCCATGGGCCATCAAAAGGGCGTGCATTCCAGCCCCACCTGGGCACACTAACAAAGAACTTCATTCAGCCCACAGACTCCAACTCCTGCTAACCCTTCTCCCTAAGAGATGTTTTCCTTCTCCATGCTTCCAACCAACCTTCTCTCACCGAAAGCAGATGAGTAAGCAAAACACCACCGCTTAAGGGGAAGAAACAATCCGCATGAAACCATCAAGACTATGGTGAGCAAAGGTGTTTAATGAGCCATATTTGGGGGCAAGTTAACATTCCTAGCTATACCTGAAATTGAATATGCTATAAAAACTTAACCGTGAGTTAAGTTTTATTATAAAAAGAAAACTGTACTGATAGTAGTTAAAGAGACAACGGAATTATGAGTCCATTAGAAGAAAAGGCGTTCTCAGAATTACTCTGTTGGTAATGTCCTTGGGCTTTCTCTCTGAAGTTTTTCTGAAATATGGCCAAAAAGGGAACTGTGTTTCAGGCTTTATTAACTTTCTTAGATTTTAATTCAGCTACAAAATAATCCTTCACTATTCCCCCCACTGAGGGGGGTGGAGGAAAGTTAACCTCTCCTATGTTCCCTTCTTCCCAAATAAAAATAAGACTGCTGACATTTGCAGAGGTCGGCTGTCTCCAAGGAGGCGGGAGGCGGGGGCTTAGGATCCCGCGATGCCAACCTTCGTATGGGTCCCTGGTGTTGAATGTCATGCATAAGGACCAGCAACCTTCCCGGACTATGGGATGGGACTGACTTTCCAGGTAGAACTAAACCGGTGCACACAGCGCTGCAGGGGTATCTCCACAGTACAGTGATGTGGCTGCTGTGGTCCCCAAGGATTGGAATTTTCCCACAGAGACCAGCTGCTGTGAGCACCACGTGCGTGGAGGAAGGACTGATGGACTCTGAAAGGTCAAACTTGGCTCCGTCTGAGAGGGTGGACTATAACCTCCTGCCACCCCCACCTCCAACAGCTCTACAGATTCTGGTTTCTCACCTGCCGGCTGACCAGGCGCTAAGCCACCTGTCACTTCTGAGCGTTTGCTATGAGGTTGTGTGCATCATGGGGTCCACTTCTCGGCAGAGACCTCCTGTAGCAGGATGAGGCCCATGGTGTCTCCCCCTGCAGGCTCGATACCACAGCCACATCCACACTGCAGGCAGGTCTGCCTCCTGAAAAGTCTTCCCCCAGGAGCAAACATAATCCCATTGCAAGGAAGGAAAAGGAGTGGCTTACAGACACACACTACTATGTACAGAACAGATGAGCAACAGGTCCTACTGTAGAACACAGGGGACTACAGTCAATATCTTGTAATAACCTATAAAAGAAAAGAATCTGAAAAAGAATATACATATATATATGGATAACTGAATCATGATGTTGTACACTAGGAACTAGCACAACCTTGCAAATCAACTACACTTCAATTAAAAAAAGAAGTGGAGCATCTTAGACACCTAAGAGCCATGAATGCCCTCACTGGTGTGTTATGCCAGGAGGTCCATGGGGCTGTGATCAGACTCTCACCCCCTCACCTTGTAAGAGCCTGGACAGTATTTGCTGACAGGTAACCAGGGGCAGGGCTGGAGGCACAGGGAACATTTCTCAAGCTGCTCTACAGAGACTTCTCTGAACTAGACAGAGACAGCAGAAGGGACTCTGGGACGAGGACTGCTACCACTCCCCTGGTCCCCTGGCATCCATTCCCCCTTCCTCCTCCCTGGGTTCCAGCAGGGCATTGCACTGCCCAGCTGGGGGCTGTATTATCCAGCCTCACTCACACTAGAGGAACAAGGTTTACATTCTCCATCTCACCAGTAAGTCAACTTGGAGCCCAGTCTGTTACTTTCCCATCTTCCCAGTAGCTGGTAAAAGGTAACAACTGGAGAGCCAGGTCTGACCCCGAATGGAAGCCTGGGCTGGTGATCGCAGAGCAACCGGCCAGCTCCACACTTACAACCTCTGGACCTGTTAGGAGAGAACAAACTTGGACCTCATTTAGACTGCGGTATTTGAGGTCTCTGTTACAGCCTCTAAGCCTGAGGTTGACTCTTCAAGGCTGCAAAGTGGATTTCCTAAAATCACACACGACTCAGTGAGAATCCCTCTGAGTAATTTCTTCAGAATCAGTGAGAGAACTCTGTAAACATCAGCCGCCTCTTGGATGTGACACTGTCATAGAAGAAGGCAATGAGAAAGCACATTCTGGTCCTCCAGGAGCAAACATAA
The DNA here is from genome assembly GCF_048773025.1 of Camelus bactrianus. NCBI lineage: Eukaryota > Metazoa > Chordata > Mammalia > Artiodactyla > Camelidae > Camelus > Camelus bactrianus. Next base: position 45,817,138 of record NC_133555.1, on the reverse strand, counting down.
TCCCAAGCAGAGCTGCACTGGACCAATGACCAATCCCAGCCCTCCTTCTCCAAGAGGGGCACTGGCCTGAGGTCAGCCCAAGAGCCTAAGCTTTTCCAGGGAGGGTCAGTGATATCCAGCCATCAAGGACCCCTCCACCACGCCCGTGACCCAAGGACAAAACAGAGGAACACTTCCTCCCATGTCACAGAGCCACGCTAAGTCCCTTGCAGAACCAGCATCCTCTGTAACCACCTTCCTCTGTAACCACCTTCCTCCAAACCAAAAGCAGCAGCCACGATCTCTTCATGTTTACTGAGCACAGACAGTGTTCAAACACCCTGTCAAGTGTTTCACACACATAATGGATTTTGAAAAACACGTTCTTCTGAAATAATCCTAACTTGCAGAAAAGTTGCAAAAACTGTAGTTTCTGTCTACTCTTCACCAAGCTTCCCCTACAGTTAACGCCTTACATAAAAGCAGCATGATGACCAGCACCAGAGAATCCACATTGATACACCGCTAGTACCTCAATCTTCACGCCTGTTTGCAGCTCACAGCTCTCTGCTAAGTCCTTTTCTTCTGGTCCAGGATGCAATCTGGGATCCCACACTGCATTCAGCCAGCAGCTCTCTTCACTTCCTCTAACCTGGGATGCTCTTGAAAAGTCCAGGCCAGTTATTTTCAAAATGTCCCTCTTGTTTTCTAGCGATTAGATTAAGTTTATACGCATTTTGGGCAGGAAAACCATAGACGTGCTGTTGTGCCTTAGTGCATTGTACCTGGGGGGATCTGATGCCACGATGTCTTATTACTGGTGATGTGAACCTTAGTCACGGCGGTGTCTGCTGGGTTACTCTGCGGTACAGTGCTACTTTCTCTTCGTAATTATTAAGTCTCTGATGAGGAGATACTTTTGAGATTATGCAAATCTCCTATTTCTTATCATACTTTCACTCAATAATTTTAGCATCTGTGGGTGGTTCTTGACGGCAACAATTATCACTGTGGTGTCTGCCTGGCAGTGATCTGCCATTTCTCATTCTTTCTACATTTATCAGTTGTAATTCTACTATAAGAAAGGGCTGTTTCCTCTCCCCAACTTGTTTGTTTATTCAATTATTTATTTAAAGCAGCATGAATCATAGATACCTATTTTATTCTGAAGGTTATAACCCAATACTATCAACATAACGGATTTTTGATCCTGATCCTTCTGGTATTATCCTCAATTCACAGGTTAGGAAAATGAAGCAGGAAGAGGTTAAAGGCCCTGCCCAAGGTTACTCAGCAAGTTGGGAGCAGAGATGCAAAGCCAGTATGACTGTGCGACAAGTTCAAGGTTCTGGGTTGTTGTCGTCGTTGTTTTAACTGAGGTACAGCTGATTTACAGTGTTGTGTTAGTTTCTTATGCACAGCACAGTGATTCAGTTATACACACACATATTCTTTTTCATTGTAAGTTATTACAAGATATTGAATGCAGTTCCCTGTGCTATACAGCCAAGTTCAAGTTCTTAATTAGCAAATGACCCAGCTTGTAGGGTAAACAAAGAGATGGCATTTTGATTAACAAAACAACAGAATGCTACCCACAAAATAGAAGGCAGATTTTAGGACAGAAGAGTAGGAGGAGGAAAAAAAGATACCTGAAGTTCTTCATGTAAAACAAGCAGAATTATTTACCCCCAAATTTCTTGTCATCTTCCCAGCAAGCATCCTGCCCCCACAGTGGACAGAAGGCCGCAGAGCCCACCAGAGGCACTTCATGAGGACTTAGGGCAATTCCACCGACACACAAAGTGCTGACCACCAACGGCAATAAACAGCAACATTAGTGATCTAAATGGGGCTTACAAAATTAAGCTGTTTCAGAGGTTATTCAAGTTTAGTAAGACTTCACTTTCCCAACTGCCTAATCTGCCTCAGCCTGCAATTTATCTGAGCTGTTTCAACGATCAAGGTTCTCACTTTGCGTGTCTACTCCGTGGGAATGAGGCAGGTTCTAATTCAAACAAGCCAACCACCCCCAGGGAAGCACCTCGCTGCCTAATGACTTTTCCATCCTCACTTTACTTCTGGTTTTCTACATCACTGATGAAATCCATAGTAATTATTGCTGTTGAGTCTAACACAGGTTCAGGGTCTGCCGAATCATCCTCAGCTTTAAGACATACCTTTCGCTCATGCTCTAAGTGCATGGGTTTCTATTTTCTTTAAAAATTAATTATCCAAGTGATTTCATGCAAGGTATTTCATTCTCCTCCTTTCAGTGGAAGTTTAAAACAAAATCCCCAATCTGCCAAGACCTTACAGACCTTAACCCTCTCTAGGAATTCGCTCGTGTCTCTCATCTCCTGGGTGCCCTTCCAGAAGCTCACAGTGCTAAACACAGAAGTGACTTGTTAGGAGCTCAAAGAAAAGTAATCCATGTGGCTGTAACTTGCCCTCGCATGTCACTTTCTCCCACTGTCACCAAGTGCTCAGTCCTAAGTGCTTTTAGCCCTGAAATCCGGGTGTCAAGGTGGGTATGGGGAACAGGAAGCAGCCAGGTGGCTGGAACCATGGGAAAGAGAGGGTGGAAATGGTCTGAGCAATGAGGTCAGTCACAGCCTAGGACCTGGTTGTATACAGCCTGGGGCCACAGATCCAATGTGGGGTTTTATTGTGGGCAGAGTGGGAACCCGTCACAGCTTTTTAGCAGTTACATGATCTGACATGGCCATGCAAAGAGTCACTCTGGCTGACGGCAGAAACAGGGAGAGTTAAAAGGCAAGCTGATGGTTGTTTGGGGTGGAGGTGCTGAGATATGATTTGGCTGAATTTAGAACCAAACTCCTTGAGGAAAGAAAAGGGCACTGAAGCCTCTGTAAGAAATAAGAAACTATTTTAAAATGGGAAACTAAGTATTAGAATACTGATGCCGGGCTGTGATGCAGTAATGCATTAATAACCTTATCTTTTAGCATAAAGAGCAACACACTAATTGAAAGAAGTCAGACAGAGGAAGACGACTACCACATGACTACACTTACATGTGGCTTCTAAAAAAAAGAAAAGAAAAAAAAACCACACCAAGCTTACTGTGTGACTGTTAGCATAGCTGACGCCATCTTGGACCCGTCCAGCTCCTACCGTCCTCCCACTGACCCTGCCCAGGACCATACTGTGTGATCAGTCACTTCTCTGTCGTCTGGGGCTTTGTAGTTAACAGTGTTTAATAGTCATCAGGATGCGGTGACCCCCATGCTGTGTGAGTCCCCAAACCATGAAGACCTTTGCTGACGTATTCCCGGTGCCCATAAGACTAGTCACCCATTCATAAATCTTGACTTAGGAACTCCTGTCCCATTCCCCAGCACCCATCCCCATGCCCCAAGTGAACTATGAAACCGTCCCACGGCCCCCAAGAGGTGCGGAGTGCAGCTGCTAGTGCTTCAGGGTCAATGTCCAGCTGATCCCATCCCACCCTGTGGGTCAGCTACCCTGTAACAACCTGGTCCATGGACTCGATGGAGATGCCTGCCTCGTTCTCCTGGCTCAAGATGCTTTCCCAGTTTGGTGGGCATTTCTTGTTCCCTCTGCCTCCAACACTCTTAGGTGCAAAGAACAGACTGGTGGTTGCTAAAGGTGGGTGGGTGGAGGAAATGAGTGAAGGGGGTCAAATGGTACAAACTTCCAGTCATAAAATAAGTAAGTCATGAAGATGTAATGCACAACACAGTGACCACAGTTAATAATACTATATGGCATATTTGAAAGTCACCCAAAGAGTAAATCTTTTAAGTTCTCATTATAGGGAAAAAAATTTTAACTATGGATGGTGACAGATGTTAACTAGATCATTTTGCAATAATTACAAATATCGAATCATTATGCTTCATATGATGTTCTAAGTCAATTATACCTCAATTTAAAAAGTGGAGGGGGAGGATTACACAGCATGAAGATAGTTTGATAGTTCTATCCTGATTTTGTCAAACAGGTAACCTATTACGATGACTCTTGTCTCACCCAAGCTTGGTCACCTGCAGGCTGGTGGATCCCTGGAAAGAAAAGAGCTGAGATTCCACACTCACCCTGCGAGATTAAAATCATTCCCATTTTACTCCTGTCTTCCCAGCAGGTCTGACAGGAGACTGGAGGAGGGAGGAGCCGGAAGAAGAGGCAAAAGCAGACATTGCACAGCCAGCAGGGAGAGAAAAGGGAACATAGAAGCCACCTGGGTCTGGAGCAACACAGGAGAGCTGGCGGCCAGGGGAGCCTGAGGGCCCTGCCTTGAGGTCCTGACAGGTGCGGGGCTTGCAGACTGTGATCCCAGAATGGAGCCAGTTGCCTTAGCAATGCTATCTCTATCCAGAGTGATAAATTACCCTGCTCTCTAACAAATTCAGTTCATTTCTTAAACAATCAGTATCATGGAAATAATAAGAAAACAAGCAAATACCAACCAGTGGACCGAGGGGCCAATCACTCTCTGGGTTCGCTGTGAAGTCCCCAGAGCCCTGGGGGGGGAACGCTGGAGACTGGGAAGGGGGCGGGTTCAGAAGAGAGCCAGTGTACCCAAAATTTCAAATTACATCAAAAGAAAAAAGACAGAGCTAATAGACACTTGAAACAATTCTAAATCCCTTTCTGACTGTCCTAACTAAATTCACATTATTCCCTAGCCCTCTCCTCGCTTTACTTCATAGAACCTGACATTTATTAATTATTTCATTTCTTTCTTGTCTATTCCACTAAACTGTGAGCTTCCTGACAGCAAAGGCTTTGTCTGTTTCATTTCCCACTGTATCCTCAGAACTAGAATCTTGCTGGGGAGACCTGCAGCAATATTCATCAGATGAGCAAATTAATATCTCTTCTAGATTTCTAAAAGCTTTTAATAAAGTAATGCATATATGTATTTTATGTATCTTACACATATATTACATAATGTATATTATATATAATACATGTAGATGTATTTCATGCTTAATGGGGAAACTAGAAGCATTTTCAACAAAATTGGAACTAAGGCAAAAATGATCACTATAACCACTATGATTTAAATTTGTTTGGACACACTAGCCAACACAACTATTAAAAGAAATCTGATAAAAATCGAAGAGGAAGTAAATGATCACTATTTGTAACAGAGAAGATTGAGAAAATTTACAGAGAAACTACAACCAACAATAAGAGAAGGTATATTTAGACTTCTGGGAATAAATTCAACCCACAGAAAACACTAGCCTCCCTATTTACAAGCCACTCAATCAAGCTGCCCAATCAGGTACAAAATATAATGGAAAAAAAATCTCATTGGCAGCAGCAATAAAAGGGACAAAATACTTAGCAATTAAAAGTAACATGTAGGCCCTCTGTGCTTTAGAATTCTCCTGAGGGACACAAAGAATGCTGGAGTGAGCTGAAAGATGTATCACCAAGCCCTTATTCTTGAAAAGGATATCATTAAGGTGTCAATTCTCAACAGATGTATAAATTTAATGTAATTGTAATTTTAAAATCTCATAAGGTAGTGGCAGCCGTGGAGTTTTTAAGAACCAAACAAGCTGACTCCAAGGTCCGTATGGAAACAATCAACCAGGAGTGGCTGAAATGAAGTGTGACTGAGGCATGCTGGCCCCACCAAATACTAGAGCATATTCTAAAGTGGCAGGACATAAAATATTACAGTTCTGGCACATTAACAGGCTGACAAATCAATGAGAAAGAAGAGAAAGACCAGACAGAGATCCAAACACTGAATTAATATGCAGTGTAGGTGGCATTGCCATGTCAGTGGGAAAAAGACGGACTATTTAAGAAATGGTGTTGGAACAACGAATATGCACGAGAAAATGCAGATGGATACTGCTCTCTTTACAACAAATAAATTCCAGATCAAACAAAAATTCAAATTAAAAAAAACCACAAATTTTTAAAATATTTAAAACATAAAAAGACAATGCTGGAAGTGTCCTAAAGCTGAATTGTGGCCATACTGCACAGCTACAGAAATTCACTAAAACTCACTCAACTGTAAACTAAAAATGAGTGAATTTTATGGTATGGAATATATCTCAATAAAGTTGTTCAAGGGGGGTAAGGGAGGGAGGAGAGATAAATTGGGAGTCTGGGATTTGAAGATACTACCTACTGCATATGAAATAGATAAACAACAAGATCCTACTATAGTGCACAGGGAACTATATTCAATAGCTTGTAATAACCTATAATGAAAAAGAATATTAAAAGGAATATGTATATATATGTAATGTATAACTGAAACATTATGCTGTACACCAGAAATTAACACAATATTGTAAGCTAACTCGACTTCAATAAAAAAACTTTTTTAATTAAGCTGTTTGAAAAATGAAACTATAAAATTTTTTAAAAACATGGATGCTTTTAAAATAATCGTGGCATCGAAAAGAACTTTTCCAATTATGTATGATACGGAACTCCAAATCCCTCAAGCAAAGATTGGTTATTTCACTATAGAAAAATCAAAAATTTTAACAGAGAATAAAACATCCCAAATTACTCAAAGGACAACTGACAAATTAGGAAAGGAAAATCTCCTTAATGTACAAACAATTCCTAGAAACCAATAAGATAAAGAAAATACCCTAGTAAACATATATGGGCAAAGCACATGAACTTCTCTTATAAATATGAAATGATGCTCAACCTCACTTAGAATAAGAGGAATTAAAATTCTGAGATGGTGTTTTCCTTCTAGCCAACTGCAAATGCCAAAGGTTTGATAACATAGTTAAGTTGACAAAGGTACAGAGAAACTGCCTCTCCCAAACATTGCTGGGGGTGGTGTAAATGGTTCCACCAAGCAAATCTCCATTCATGATCGTCATTTTTATTAAACAGCACTGGGCACAGATATTCCCTATAGTGTTGTCTATAAGAGCAAAAAATTAGAAACAGCCGAAATTGTTCTTTAGGAGTGTCAAGAGCTGAGCTGACAAGAAGGTCGACAAGGACAACCAGCCAAACTGAAAGTAACAATTAAGTCTTTATTTACTTACTGTGATAGTCCAGTCAGCCTCGGCATCTGTGGATTCAACCAATCGCGGATCATCAATAGCACAAGATGCACGATTGATTGAGGCCTCACATGCAGAACCCGCAAATACCAAGGACCCACCATGGGTCTTTAGCATCCACGGATTTTGTTATCCACAGCAGGTCCTGGAACCAATCCCCCGCTGATACAGAGGGGCTACTGTACAAGCAAGAGGCAGAACAGGGGAAAGGTGCCACTTTCCCCTACGGACCAGCACAAGGCGAGGGAGGGTCAGACCTATGGGTGTAGGTGGTAGGGGAGGAGAGCCTCTCGCTGCCAAAAAAGAGAAAGGGCTAAGAACGATAAAGTACTGAGGACTGAGAGCGATAAAAAGTGTCTTCAAGCCCCCTCCTCTCGCAAGGAGATGTCGGCAGAGGTGCCTGGGAAGGCAGATGAAAGCGGCCAGCCAACAATGCAGACACGCTGGCCCCAGTCCTGGACTGTAACCCTCCACACCGCGCATCCCATCTGGTCCCCGGAGAGCAGCTTTCCCCATAAGACCCGCCAGGTAAAGCCCTTGTTAACTGCCTGTGCACAGGCTCCAAAGGTCACACGTGGCATTTTGGCCAGAAGCAGATTCCTCAAAGAGAGGCATTTTAAAGTGTGACGGGGTTTTTCCATACAAAAGAGCACTGTGTCGACATCAAAAAGAAAAAGACAGTTCTTATATGTATCCATGAGGAGCCACTTTGAGGTGAAAGAAGCAAGGTTCATAACGGGATATAACAAGGACATAGCAATGTGTCTAACACACTTCAGCTGACGCTTTAAAAATAAGACTATTTAAAAAAAATAAGAATATACATATACACACAGGTACCTATAAACGTATGTGTGGACACACGTATAGGACACACAAGTAGCAGCAGCGGTTGCCTTTTGTCAGGACAGGAGGCTGGGAGAGAGGCGTCAGAAAGTCCTTTGTCAACATGTGGCCATCATCCATCTCTACAGACACACACGTCCCTTCTAAACCTGATCTCTTATGCACTTATTAACAATTCAAAACTCTTATCTGTCTACAAAAACAGAGTTAACACAGAAGTTATCTCTGAACAAAAGTAAATAACTGCCGATCTAAGTGGCCAGGTTGTGATAACCAACACAACTCCCCCTGGGAAGGGCTGGAGGGCACCTTCCCCCATTATCCAGATTCTGGTTCTTTTTTTTAACTTTATTCTCATGTTTACAGAATCAATATGGGTCATTGAAATGTCCCAGTTATATTCATACTATATTACACAGAAGAAATGATAAATATATATCCCTTTTTTTTTTAATGGAGGCACTGGGGATTGAACCCAGGACCTCGTGCATGCTAAGCGCACATTCTACCACTGAGCTCTACCCTCACCCCTGGTTCTCGAATTATATCTATCAATGCATTCCAAGCACAGACTTTAACACAACTGTCACAGCTCACAACTCGGTCTATAAATTCTTTTTAGACTCTCAAATGAAAGGTGCTGTGTAATTAGGAGGTATTACTGCTGTGATTTATGTGCCCAAATGTTAGTAAATTCTAAACAGCATGTCTTCCTGTGATAATTTCTCTGTCAGTGAGAAATCTTCACCTCACTTTCTCATCTCTTGAGCGTGAAGCGGATAGATGTTTATTCTGGGGATAGACTGGAACAGTTATACAACAGGCAAAAAAAAAATTTACCCAACAGCATGTCAGAAGGAAATTAATTTTATGTTGGACATACAAATTTACACTAAAATGATTTAAAGTTTTTTTCCTCCTCAAAAATAGGGCCTAAGTTTTTGTTTACTTTTAGGATTCTTTTTTCATCCCTGGTGGACAACCAGTGTAAACTGCATATGTTTTACGTGGAAATCTCTCCAATAAGGAATATATTCTATTAGGAATTTCTCTTTAAATAAAAACACAAAAATGTTTCTTTACAGACCTATTTTAAGACTCTTCTTGCACTGGGGAGAGTAATAACCAAAGAATGAAAATAAATGGAGGTGAATATAACCTTTGAAAAGAAATCACACCATGTCTTTTCATCATGACACCAAATTTTGATTTAAATACAACCAAGCAAAAGCAAATGGAAAAGAATCTGAAAATATGTATACATGTATGTATATGTAAAACTGAATCACTTGCTGTACACCTGAAACTAACATTGTAAATTGACTACATGTCAATGAAAGACAAGCATTAAAATAATAATAATAATAATAACAACAACCAAATGGTCTTTGGGCTGGTGACACAGCCTGGTGCCTTCATTTTGCAGGTGAGGGAAAAGGTCAAATGACTTATCCATGGGTCCCAGAGTGGCTCCCGGGCCCAGAACGCAGACCCACGCCCTCCCACGGGTGTCCACACTGTTCTGTAGCCTATGCCAGTTACTTATCCACATAGGCGTTTTTTTCCTCTGTAAAATGATCCATGGGACAAAATGTTAATAATATAAACCAAATAATATAAACCAATAATATAAATAATATAATATGGTTAATAATATAAACCACATAAACCAAATAATATAAACCAAAAGTGACAAGTTCCTGTGGTTGCCTTTAGCTCCAGATGTAACCTGGGAACTACACGTAAAATAAGGTACTAGATGCCCTGAGTACTAACCCTGCCCCGACGCAGTGTAGAAATGGAGGCCCGGTTTGTAGAAAGGAGCATGTATAAGTGACATCATGCACCTGGCTGAGAGACAGCTCCAGGGTGGGACTTTCACAGGCTCAAATTCTAGCACAGCTGCTTATCTGCAGGACCTAAGCACCTGGGCTGGCCCTCGAGGCCTCAGTGTCCTCATCTGCACAATGGGAATGAAACCCACTTCACCATGTCATGATTTCCAGAAGACACATGTTAGCATCTGGTAGGTATGAGCTCACTGCGGTAGCTATGCGTGTATATACTGAAACCAGCTGTCCAGGTGAAGAGTCAGGACCAAGGCGGACTGTCCTGAGCACACACGCTGGGCCGCCTCCCCATCTAAGGCTTCACCAAGCCAGACCCAGGATTTCCAAGAGCTGGGTCCTGCCAGCCATCCTGCCCTCAAAGCCTCCCCCACACCTCACTGCACAGAAAAGAACCCCAGGGGCAAGGCAACTTTCCCCCCGTGCCTGACAGACTCCACCTGGTACACGCCGACCCCAAGCAGCCCAACAGTGAGGTCAGGTGAGCTGCAGTTCCACACCAGGCCTTCCATGTTAAAAAAGAAACCCAAGAGCTTGGAGCACATATGGTCAACTCTTTGTACTAAATCGTCAACATCAAGTGAGAAATGGAAGAATAGCCTTCAAGTAGTGTGAACTTCACTTCATGGGAGTCTGTCCTGGGTTGGGCAGTGCTCCTCAAAATTCAGCCCACCAGAACCTCAGATGGTGACCTTATTTGCAGATAGGATCTTCACAGGTAAAATTAGTTAAGATGAGGTCATACTGGACTAGGGTGGACCCTGAGTCCAGTAACTAGTGGCCTTAGAAGATGGGGGGACAGACGCAGACACATGGAGAGAGACCATAGGATGAACTGTTAGGTAGTTAGATAAGTAGGGGCACAGGGCAGCTAAGGTGGAGGAGAGGGAGGATGGTCCGGAAGATGGCATTATGCCAGCCTCCCAGCATAAAGGAGCTTTACTTCCTCTAAATGAGTGCCAGATAGAACCCGACAGCTCCAACTGTGCAGCAGCGACAAGGACCTAACAGGACATGATCAAGTGCTCGTTGTAATACAATCAGCACTGCAGTTTAGGCCCCCAACATGGGTTGTTCTGTGTGCATCATGGGTAAGGACATGTGCAAATGGGACAAGCTGACTAAGCCCTCCGGGGGCAAGAGCCATCCATCAATCAAGAGACCACCTCTAAGCGAGGGTATAAGAGAAGGGGCAAAGACCATTGCTATCTGCCCTTGGATCAGCCCGCCTCCCGTTCTTGGAGGTGTACTTTCCCTTTGCTAATAAATCCTTTACAATCTTTCACTACACAATGATTCTTCTCCCATTTGAAACCTTATCTTTTGTGTAAAACAAGAACTGGGGTCTTTTCTCTTCCCCTTTTTGGGTCACAGAAGGAGCTAGAAGGGCTATGTCTACAAGCCAAGAATTGCTGGCAACCACCAGAAGCTTGGGGAGAGGCCTGGAACACACCCTCCCTCAGAGCCTGAGGGAAGAAGGAGCCAACCTGGCAGCCACCACGATTCCAGACTTCCAGCCTCCAGACATGTGAGAGAATAAATGTGCATTAAGTCGCCCACTTTGGGGGGCTTGGCTGTAGAAGCCCTAGGACACCTAATACAGGATCCAAAGTCTGGAAACAAAGGAACCAGAAAGGGACATAGAGCTATTTCAGCTACAATAATATATGTAAGACACACAGATGGCTTATTTGGTAGAATTAAAGGTGGTTTTTGCCACTGCTCCCGTTAAGGGGGTAAGGTCCCTGACCCCTCCCCCGAAATCTAGGTTCTGGGTTCTGTGAGCCCTGAAATACAGCAGGAGTGACAAAGCACCAATTTCAAGCCCAGGTTTCAAGAAACCAGCCAACTTCCACTTCCTGCTCCCAGGACACTTGCCCTGAGTCCTGAGCTGTTACAAAAGAAGTCTGAAGCCACCATGCTGGGTAGCCCTCAGCGAGAGGCCCTGAGAGGACACGAAGGGGGGGCAGTGCCCAGCCTGCCCACGAGGATTCCACAAGGAGCTCAGACATCTCAGCCTGAGGACCAGTCGTTCCATCACACCTGCCCACGCTGCCGATTCCCAAACGAAATAAATGACTGCTGCAGTTTCACACCATCAGGTTTGAAGATGCTCTGATACAGCAACAGGTAGTCAGGGCTGTTGATGATGTTCTACCTCTAATACCAAAGTAGAGGCAAAAGATGCTGCACCTTAAGGATGAATGAGAGAAAACTCAGACCAAAGCACAGGAAAATGATCACAGTCCTGGCAGGGGGCAAAGAAGTGGCTAAGGAAGGTGGTAGTTAAGTGAACTCCTGAAATTCACCTGCAAGTTTACCCCACCCAAGCACCCAGGGCGGTGGGAGAGGGGAAGGACCCCAGTGCCTTGCTCCTGCTGAAAACAGAACAGGATGATTGGGTTCTAAATGAGGAAGAATCCCTGCCTTATCCTGAAATGCTACTATGAGCCATGAGGGAAAAAAAACAATATCCTCTGCAGAAATCACCAAGAATAAGATCATAAAACACAAGTTTCAAGGGGGGCTTGAGTGCCCAAGGATGAACGTGGCTAACTTCCCTCCTTGTCAATAACCAAAAATATGTTATACTCTCAAAGCCGTAGGGCACTGATAGGAAGGCTCCTCGTATTAAATTGCCACCCAGGGTAAAACCAGACAGAAGTCCTTTATGCCACAGGACTGTGACATAAAATAATCTGCCACTTGGCTTCCTTCTGAATGCAATGCTTCAAAGGAGTCTGAACCATGAATTTTCCTGTGAGCCAGAGAGAGGCAGAGACAGAGGTTTGCTCACCATTTATATATCACTTTTTTTCAGCAATATCCTAATAATCCAGGGTTACTCTCCCTGGGGTCTTGGGAACTATGGAGCCCAGAGGGTGCAGGTCTGTGTGGAGGGACAGCCGCCCACACTGGCCTCACCTTCTGGTGAATTCCTTTAACTACTGTAGCACTGGATACTTCTCATGTTAGTGTAACCAACCACCTCGATTATCCAGTCCCTGGACGACAACCAGGGTGGATACATCATGTCACACCCACATCAGATGCCAGCAGCCTGGTCTGACTGGCTACAGTCACGCTCTGTGCACTTTGCAGAAACAGGGGACCTCAGGGCAGACACGCACAGGAAGACCACAGGGGGAACAGGACACGTCTAGGGCACTTGTGATGGTTAACTTTATGTGTCAAGTTGGCTGGGCCATGGTGCCCAAAGATTTGAACAAACATTATTCTGGATGTTTCTGTGAGGCTGTCTTGGGATGACATTAACACTTAAGTTGATGGATGCTGACCAAAGCAGATTGCTCTCGTAATGTGGATGGGTCTCATCTGATCAGCCAATGGCCCATGTAGAACAAGACTGACCTCCCCTGAGCAAGAGGCAATTCTGCCGGCAGACGGCCTTCAGACTGGACCTGTGGCACTGGCTCTTCCCTGGGTCTCTGGCCTGCCAGCCCGCTCTGCAGATTTTAGACATGCCAGCCTCCACAATCACAGGAACCAATTCCTTGAAATAAACCTCCCCCCACCACCCATACACACACACACACACACACACACACACACACACACACACACACACACACACACACACACACACACACACACACTCACCTGTTGGCTCTGCTTCCCTGGAGAATCCTGACTAATACAATGGTAACCTCTAGGAGTCCACCAGCTTGTGACTTAGCTGCTTACACTCTGCTGACAGCAGTGTTCCTCTGCTAACTGCTTCTCCACCACCTGGCGTCTGTGTGCTTCCCAATCACACTCTAAGGGCCGCTAATCTCCTTCTAGAGCTCCTACTTAAGACTACCTCAAAGCTGACAGATGAACTTATTTACCAAAGAGAAACAGACTCACAGACACTGAAAACAAACCTGTGGTTACCAGGGGGGAAAAGGGGAGAGTGGAGGGATAAATTGGAAGTTTGAGATTTTCAGATACTAACTGGTACATATAAAATAGATAAACAAGTTTCCACGTATAGCACAGGGAACTATATTCAATACCTTGTAATAGCCTATAATGAACAAGAATATATATAACTGAATCACTATGCTGTACATCAGAAATTAAAACATTGTAAATCGACTATACATCAATAAGTATACTTAGTGACGTAGAGATCACATCGAGTGAAGTAGTCAGAGAAAGACAAATGTCACACGATATCACTTACATGTGGAATCTAAAAAAAATGATACAAATCCTATTTAAAAACCAAAAACAGACTCACAGACATAGAAAACAAACTATGGTTACCAAAGGGGAAAGTGCGGGGAGGGATAAATTAGGGGTTGCAGATTAACACACACGTCACTATATATAAAATAGATATAAACAACAAGGACCTACTGTATAGCACAGGGAACTATTCAATTTCTTGTAATAACATATAATGGAAAAGAATCTGAAAAGAAAAATATATATATGTGTATGTACAACTGAATCACTTTGCTCTACATGCAACATTAACACTGTAAATCAACCACACTTCAATAAAAATTTCTTAATTAAAGTAAAGAAGAGAATAAACATTTAAAAACATTAAAGAAAAAAGGCCACCTCAAAGTACAATGGCCAGGCTAGAGGACAAGGCAGTGACAGCTGGTCTGAGAGCATTGTTCAGGATGGTAGAGTCACATGGCACAAAACTCAAGAGGCTAGTCATCATTAACCATTCAAATCCTTATTTTTTTTTAAATCACTAGAGATGAGGCTGGGGGTTGCTCAGAGACATCACATACACATGCATGAATCCTACTATGTCTTATATAGACTGATTACAGATTAATCAGAAAGATCTTGTGGTAGCTCACAGCAAAAAAGAATGTGACAATGAATATATGTATGTTCATGTATAACTGAAAAACTGTGCTCTACACTGGAAATTGACACAACATTGTAAACTGACTATAACTCATATTAAAAAAAAAAAGAAGAAGAAAGAAAAAAGAAATCCCTTACTTTGCACGACTCCTAGCATAGGAATTGACACCTGGGCCAGAATTAACCATTCATTACCTGTATGATCTCTTGTGGTGGCCTTTTTGATGTGCCAACTTGGCCTGATTCAATCAATCTGTCATCTAACTGTTTCTGCAACGTATGCTGTAGATGTGACTGAATTCATAATGAGTTGACATTAAGAGAGAATAACCCAGATAATCTGGGTGGCCTGGTTCAACTGAAAGGCCTCAAGGGCAGAGCTGAAGCTTCTCTAAAGAAATAATTTTGTGGGTAGCGCTCTACTTTGGCCAGTGCCTGAGAGCTGCTGTCTGCCAGTCTGATTTCGGACCTGTCTAGCAGGTCCCACAATTGCAATATAAGCCAATTCCTTGCAACACATCCCTTTATATCTCCTACTAGTTCTGTTTCTCTGGCTTCACCCTGGCTGATACACTTTTCTTTGCCTTGATGTCTTTATGCCTCAATTTCCCATCTGTAAAACAGACAACAGTATCTACCTCACGGGGCTGACCTGAGGATAAGACAGTAAAGCCGAGCACAGTACGTGGCACAGAATATGACGCTAACAAGTGTGAAATAGTACTGTTCGTGTAACAGTCTCTACTGTGATTAATGAATCCATGCCTTTTTATACACTTATGGGAGATTTTTTAAAATAATTATAAAATAAAGACATATTTGCTAAAATATAAGCAGATATAAAGTATATCAGGAACTAAGAAAATACCTTTGCATGTCTGGGGCAGAGTGGAAGGCAGCCACTGTAAACACATAATACAGTGGGGCTTTAGCTCTTCATTGCCTCTGATTTGGGGCCATAACTAGCCTAAAAATATGCTACAGGTCAGGAAACTCCTTCCTTACCAAATGCTTATAGCCAAATCTGCAGAGTAGTAGTTACCAATAGCTATGATTGCCTTTATGGAAAATCACTCATTTATTCACATTTTTACTAAGTACCTACTATGTGCTAGGTACAGTGCTAAAGGCTGAGAGATAAAGAGGTTTAAAAAAGTATCTCTGGGAGGGAGAGTATACAGCTCAGTGGTAGAGCACATGCTTAGCATGCACAAGGTCCTGGGTTCAATCCCCAGCACCTCCATTAAAAATAAATAATTATCTCCTCCCAAAATAAAAATAAATTGAATTTAAAAAAATTTTAATAAAGGGATTACTTACTAGGGGAGGGTATAGCTTCCTTCCATTTTAATTAATTAATTAATTTTTTAAAACCTAATTAAACCTCCCTCCAAAATAAATTTTTAAATTAAATAAAACACCTCTATATGGAGGGACAAGAGAGGTTAGACAATAAACTAGGAAACAAATAAATGCCTAATTTCCGAATGGAACAGAATAATGAAAGAAAAGAGCCCAGCAAGAGAATCGAGAGAGGAAGCTAGAGAAGGAACTTGGAAAAGCTGGGATACAGGTGGGGAAAGAGCAATTTGCATTACAAACAGCGAGGCAGAAATCTTTCAGCCAAGCAGCAGGATTCTCATGGTGAGGGGAGAGAACCGTGAGCTCCCCCAGCTTGTGAGCTCCCCCAGATTCCTGGGAGACCAGGCTGTGAGCCTTTCTGCGGTTAATTCTCCCCCCACACCGCCCCACCTTCCACCTGCCCCCCAGGGAGGTGGCTTGAAAGATGAAAAGTTGAGGGTTGATGGGGGAAATTATCTCCCTACTTTGCTTTTGCTGCTCTTCACCCGAGATGCTGTTAATGCCAAAATCCGACGACTCACAAATTGTGTTCTCAGAGGATCTCCGGGAGGTTCTAGGGACCACACAAATGTTTGTTTCAAACTGCACAGATACAGAAGCTGATAGAGATCACCATGGAGGTTGTAAATACTCAGTATTCCAAGTCAACTTGCTTCGCAATCAATAATTGCCCATTCCCCCTCCTAAAGTAACTCTGCAGTCCTAAAGCACTGTCTCCATACAGTAGGGATCTGTCACACTTTTGTTTGAAAATAATACTCTACTGCTTTGAAAAAATTGAAAATCATTGCAGTTAATGAATTCCACATTACAATTTTTGAAAACTGAAGTCTGAGGCTGACTTATTTTGAGAGATTGCAGATTGCCACTGGAATGCACGCTGGGGTTACTTGTCATCATTTATCCCAAAAGTACACAGGAGGATTAATTTAGGACATTTTAAAAAATAATCATTCTGTTCACACAAAGGATAAGTGCATTTTTTACCCTAAATGTGGTTTCCCTGGTGATGGGATGGCCTGTATTCAGTGCTGACAGGACTCACCACTACCTTAAAATTGATCAACTAATAAAAATTTGTTAGGGTGGTATCAGACAATTAGTGCTTCCACAGCAAAGGCTGTACATGAATTAAGGTTTCTAACCAGGCATTCGCTACCTCCGTGTGCACCAGGATCAAACCAAATATTCCCGAAAGGAGAATACTGAGTCAGTACCACTTATAAAGATTCACCATGGTTAAAGCATCTTCTCCTGTACGTGTACTAAAGCAAACACAGTGCGATGACATGAAGAAACATATACATACATACATTCACATAAACACACTCTCCTCCATATATTGTACTCTGTGAAAGGTTTATTCAAAACCCTATTAAAGGACACGGCCTCACGACAGTTTATCCACCCATTGTGTCCAGAGCAGCACACAGCCCTCTTTTCAAAAGGGTATGTGGCTGGAAGCAAACTGTTTAACAATAAAGAAAAGTTTAAGAGGAGGATAATTCCTATTTGTCAATAAATTATCATAGAAAGTATAATTAAATCTAAATTTATGCCTCATCCATACCCATCACAATTCAATAGCATGACCTTTTCCTTCATCAAGCTACAGGGTCCAAAGTCTCCCGACTGAATTAAGGGTATTTAAGTCTCAAATGTCACAACTGAAAGAAAGTATTCGGTCAAAGCCACTAGAACCTGGGCTCAACAAAGCTTATTTTGTTTCTCAAATATCTGCTATGCCCATATGTCTGTTGCCATATGTAGATTTAAAGAAAAAATTTAGTAGCAACTCTCTTTTGAGAATTTTCTTAACTCATATATAAGGAAGAAAATAGTTAAAACCCACTGTAGACCACAGATAGTCCCACACATACACACATATCTGCATATACACACAAACGTACACGCGCGCTCATGCCTGCGGACACTCAGATCACTTCAGTACTCGCTCCTGGGAAGCCGCAAGGAAGAATTAGGGAAGAAAAAACATGTGACTTTCCTGCTTTAGGCTCTTCAATTCATGAATGCAGGTGTGCACACACAGCACACACGTACAAACAGGTATTAGGGTTGTACTTTTTCAGAAAGCATCTAGCAAACAGGAGTTTTATAAAAATGACACTGTATCAGTACCAAGTGAACTCATGTCCATTTAAACAAATGTGAACCTCGATACAATCTGTTACAAAGCTGCTAAAAGGATAAAAGTTAGGCTGCAAGTTAGTGTCACGCACTTCATTCAAACACCACCCGCTTACACAGCTAGGGACTCACACTGATGCTTGTTATTGTTAATGGAGGCACTGGGAATTGAACCCAGCACCTGGTTCACGCTAAGTACACACTCTGCCACTGAGCTACACCCCACCCATCCCCTCAAACTGATTTTTTAAAACAGATTCTTATAAAGCCATTCCAGTGGCAGGTTCAGAGGCTCATACTGTCACTGAGCTTCCCAGGTCACACAGTCACTCAGGAACACACCCACCCGGTGCTGTCAGAGTCAGAGGAGACCATGTGAATACCCGGCTCAATCCTCAACCAATCACCATCCACTGGACACAGGGATCGAAGCAACCTTGAGGCCCCCGTGTTCCATTTCTAAAGCTTTCTAACTGCTAGAAATGGGTCCTTAAATCAATACATCCAACCAACATGTCCAGCAACTGTGCCAGGGCTAGAAAATGCAACGATGATTAAGACATGTCTTTCAGCATAAAACCCCAGAGCCTGGCACGTAATAGGTACTCAGTGAATAGCCGAGAATGGCTGGAGGCGTGGCTGAGTGAGCAAGCTCACTGTCTGGGGCCGTGCCGTCTAAGAGGAGTACAATGCAAGCCACAAGAGGGGGGCGCACACACAGTTTTAAACTTTCCAGTAGGAATGCTTAAAAAGGTTAAAAGGAACAGATGAAATGAATTTTAATATATTTAGAGTAACCTAACAGAAAAGATTTTCATTTCCACATGCAGTGAGTATGAAGGCATTATTAATGAAATGCTGTACCTTTTCTTGTACTGTCTTCAAAATCTGGTATGTATTTTATATTTAAAGTATATTTCACTTCAGGCTAGCACATTTCAAGAGGTCACTAGCCCCGTGTAAGTACTGGCAACCTGGGGGTGGGGGCACAAAAAGGATAGGATATTTCCATTGTGGCAGAAGGTTCTGTTTGTAAAGTTCCTCCCAAGAGAGGGAGGAAGTGCATGGTGGGAGGAAGAGTGCTGAGGGCAGGCAGCAAGGCCAGGGAGGCAGAGGTGGGCAGACTAGGGAAGGCTCCTTTGCTCGTTTGAAGAGTGTAAACTTTATCCCACAGACAGAAGGGAGTCAGGGTGAAACAATTAAAAACAAAAAATCAGTGGTAATCAGTGGTTTAAAAACACAGATTCAGAGGCTAGAATCAATCTATGACAAACACTCTTCCGTCCAAGATAAAATATTCAAAACAAGGGAAATGCAGTATGTTTTTCAATAAAGCTGAATTTAGTCAATGCAAATAAATGGACATTTACTTTAAGATTATACACTTTGGGGGCATTTAAAGGTGCTTTTATGAGATGGTGGTCACCACAGATTGTCACTGTGCTTTAAAATCATCCTTACTGGGAAAATTTTAAAATTTGCAACACTCAGTTCTCTGAAAATTCTATTTCTAAACTTGTTTGCAAGTAAAATTCAAAATTCTGGAACCACCCGTTTTGAACACTTCCTGGATTTTATTAAGACAGACGTAAGGGCCAACATGCGTACATTATTCTGTATTCTGATTTTCTTATTTTATATACACACGTCCATGTGGTAATGATTCTCACACGACTTCTACCTGAAAGCGCTATATAGTAATTCACATGTGAAGTGTCTTCCTGTCATTTAGTCATTCCCATGATGTATTGTGTTGAATCTATTACTTTACTGGTACAAATAGCTTTATTCAAATTAACTTTCCTCCTCTACCCCCAATTACATGGATTATTTCCTCAGACTATAGTTCCCAACAGGGAATTGATGGGTCAGTGGCAATGAGTAGCTCTGTTTTGTGCTTAGTTCTTCTTTTCTATCACCAGACTGCAGCAGAGAGACAACAGGCAGCCGATTATTTAACGCCATAACCTGTAATGGGCTCTGATGACTTCTGGTGATCTGGAAATAAAGTAGTCTTAATTTCCACCCTGTGGGCTGCTGATGGAAGATCCACCTGTTCTTTACAGTGACATCGCAACCCCCATTCTCTATACTCATGTCTCCTCGCCACTTCCAGAGAGGACTCTGGGTACTGACCTTGGGGATCTCAATTCTTTCTATGTTGGATGATAACCATTTAATCTTTTAAGCTGTCCCATTATCTTCACCCATGCAGTGGCATTCCATTTAATATTTATTCCCCTGCCTGTGGCTGGGCTATTTTTCTTTTACTCTTCAGATATTCAGGCACATGTGTCTTGTGTATGATGATTTTCTCTGCTGCTTCAGGGGCCATAAGTTTATCTTCTCTGTACAGTTGGGTTAAAAATGCTATTCCATTTTCTTCCAGTTATTTTTATAAATAAATACAATGGAATCCAAAAGCTGAGGCCTTTCTACTTGGAGATTAACAGACTTTTAAAACTGCAGAACTTTCTGGCATGAGTGAAATTTCCTCAGTCCCAAGGCAGACCTGCCCACATTACAAAACAGCCACCGGTCTCTCCAATCAGGAGAGATGAGAAGCAGGCTACCTGAGAATCAAAGCTCTTTCTTTAAAAAAATTTTCTTTTTTCTTGAAATGTAGTTGATTTACAATGTTAGTTTCAGGGGTACAGCAAAGTGAGAGAATCAAAACTTTCTACTCTTCCTTCAAGGTGTCCAGCTCCCTGCAATTCTTGACTGCCCATGTTTATACGTACGTCTCAACAAGCTCGCTTAAAATTAATTTTCAGCAAGAAAGGTCATCACAGCCAAAGGCAGTCACCTGAAGAGATACCTACTTGCTGCCCAGGAGTACAAAAACCAAACCAAAACAGCTATGAATGCGTGTCACCTAATTATTTTTCATATAATGAAATTCCATGAGAAGCTTCGATCATTTCCCACCAGAGATGGAAAATGAAGAGAAATTAATACAATAAGGAAAAAGGCAACACATATATAATTGTTTACAAAGTTTAGATTACACTACACAATTTTTACATATCTATATATGTAACTCATATAGCAGAAAAGAAACTCATGGAAAGGTGAACAGTGGTTATGTGAAGGAAGGTAGGATTATGGGTTATTCTCATCTTCTTTAGACTTCTTTTGCAATATCTACTTGCATTAATATACTTCATACAAGTAAACAGTTTTATCTTCACATACCTGATTCAATCCTCCTAAAAACTTGGATATTTTTTAAATGGACAAAGGGTGGAAAATGGCTCAGTGGTAAAGTGCATCCTTAGCATGCATGAGGTCCTAGGTTCAATCCCTAGTACCTCCACTGAAACAAATAATAATAACAAACAGCCGAATGATGTCAAAATGGAGAAATAAAAGATTCTGGCATTTTACTGAATCAAATGCTCCTAAAAATCAAGCCAAGTACCTCAACTTTAATTTCAGCCACTCCTCACTAAACACAAGAACCACCCCTCTCCCCCAACACTGCCTTTTCTTCCATATGTACCAGGGCTTCAAACAACACTTATAACAGTAAGTATTCTTATGAACTTGCTTTTTTTTTTAAAGGTCAAAGTCTCTAAAGTACTTGCAGAAAATATCTGCAATGAGGTTTCCATGAAAGCGACATTACAGTATTGTGGTTATGCTGTTTTTTTCCCCTATTAATTTAGATAAGGACTTTAAAAAGTCCTTATCTATTAAATACTGAAACATTTACTGGCAATGATAAAATATTTAAGATTTCCTTAAAATACTCCAGCCCCCCCCCAAAAAAAATGATGGGGAAAAATAGATGAAGTAAGAACAGAAGGTTGGCATTATTTAAGGTGGGTGATGGACACAATTATTCTATTCTACTGTATACATTCAAAGTTTTTCCATGATTCAGGTGTTTGAAAAGGTGCTAATGACAAGGTAAAAGCTGCATATCCATGAGCACGACAATCATCCCTCATATCATCCAATGTAGCAACAATAAACTCAGAGCCAAACACTTTTTTCACATCAGAGTGACTATTTCCAAGGGAGCATCTGACTGTATCTTTTCTTTATCAGGCAATAAAGAGTATACACGTGTGTAAACCTAGTCCAAAACGTCTTTCATATGCATCTACAGATTTCAGTCAGAAGAGTTCAGATGTTCTGTCTTGGGTCAGTATTAGAACAAGATAAGCCAGCTGACACAGCAGCTAAAAACTAAAGTAAGATGCGTGCTGATCCCAGCATCCTATTCAAGGAGCCCCGTTCTCCTGCCGACACAAAGGGCTGGCTCTTCTACTTTCCAAGAGGACACCCAGAGAAAAAGTCTCAGCACTCATCAGAAGTTAGAAAACCAAGACCATTTACTTTATGCGGTCTGTTCTCCGTAACAGTCACAAAGGGTAAGATCAATACTAAGGACCCGGGATCCCCAAACCGATGACTTCCCAGCGCATCCAAAGTAAAAACAAAACATCACCCCTCGACGTTCCAAAGGTGCTCACCGCTGAAGGGTTTTCCCGGGCATCCTCACAAGTGACCTCTCGTCTCCCTGAGGGGCTGGGTAAGACTCTTATTCTATTTCACGGATGCAGGAACTCAGGTTCAAAGCTTTAAGACCACAGTCTTCTGCCCCCGAGGGCAGCGTTGTTTTTTTCCCACTGTCCTACACCACCTGGGAGTGTGTCTGTGATGGTAAAAGGGAGTAAGCGCTTCACAGAGTGAAGCAGAAGAGGCAAAACCAGCTTTAGGTCCACTGCTTCCTGAGTCTGCAAACGCCCTCAGCTATTGCCTCATTGCCCACTTTTTGTCGTCTCCTCTTGCTGAGCATGGAGACACCTCAATGGACTGCCCTTCTGTCTCCCTCCGCCTTCCTATGGTGGTGCATCCTCTGCCTCCTGAGCTCTGGCAGAGGGCACGTAACAACTCACTTGACCTAAGACACAGAAATAATTACTGTTTGAAAGCCAAGTAGGGACTGTCATGCTGCATCTGGGAGGTTTACTTCCAGTCCTCTCTCTCTGCCAGCCTAGCTGGTACACAAGGAGAGAAGCCTGCACCCTCACCTCCCGTGGACCACTCGACCCAGTGGGGAACAAGGCCTACCTCTCTGACTTCGTGAAGCTGGCCGGAGTACTGACTCTTAGTTCGTCGGGCGGCCGCAGGAGACTTGTGATGCGTGATGGTGATGACACCGGGGGCTCCCGCGCCGAGGTGTCGCTGGCTACAGGGAGACGCAGAAGTGGGTGTCCCGTGGGGAAGCAAAGTGAGACTTCGGCTCCGGGCGCTCGGAGGAGTCTAGAACAAGCAACAGGTGTCAAAAGTCAACCACTGGCCTGCAGAGCACAACCAAGTGTTGGCTTCCATTTATTTCCCACCGCTTGGTCTTTACCCTCCGTCTTTAGAGGGATGCTGGCTTGGGGAGGTACGACAGTATTCCATGCCCAAATCCCACCCTCGCTCACTCCAGAGAGACTATCTCCAGTACCCCCACTTCTGGTCTCCTCGCCAGCAGTGTCTCCTGCCCCACACCACGGCTGTGAAGAGCTACTCCGAGGCCCCCAAAACCATGAGCTCCCGGTGCTGCTCTTCCTAATTGCCTCCTCCTCCCTCTGGCAAACTCAGAGCTCAGTGCTCTGTGTTGTGGAAAGCAGCTGGTCTGTCCCAGCCTCTCTACACTCTTATTCTCCTGTATCAAGGTTACATTCATTGTCCAGCTAAACTTTCAGAGATTTTTTCCAATTCATCTTTATATCCCCAAGACTTGTCACATAATGACTGTTTAACGTATTAAGTACCTACTAAATTATATGCTGCATGAGCAAATGAAGGTACTAAGTTATCCACCCATGGATCCCCACTGGTTAGTGCAGGGCTACTATTTCATCGTGTTGTAACATATCATCCAAATAACAACTGAGTCTATGATAAGGAGGGACCTCAACTTAGAGGAGATGAATTTTTCAATAACTGGTGTTGGAATAACTGGGCAGCCATCGGAGAAACAAAGTTGGATTTATCTCTCAGGTCACAGGCCCCACATGGATCAAAGACTAGGAAAAAACAAAAGAAAATGCACTAGAAGAAAACATATAGCCTTGGGGTAGAAAAGGCCTAACACCTGGAAATCCAAAAGCCATAAAATAAAAGCTCAACCAATTTGATTACCTAAACACTGAAAACTTCTGCACAGGAAACAAATTCTAAAAACCCACTCCCGCCACCAACAAAGCCAAATGATAAATTATGGAAAATATTTTCAATAGTTTCACAGAAAAAAAGGCTCATCATTCTAATTTATAAGTAGGAATATAATTCCTAGGAATTGATGAGAACAGCAAACTATTAAAACAGCAAAAGATATGAACTGACAGTTTACACACAAAAATAAACATAAGTGACCCTTAAACCATATGAAAACGTCCAATTGTACTCATGAGATAAATGTAAATTCAAACCACATTTAGATACCACCTTTTTTCACCCATCAGCAAAAATCCAGAAGTATGAGTACAGAGTCAGCTGACAGGACTATAGAGAGATGGGTTTGTGGGAGGGACGAGTAAGGTGGCAAAAACCCTGAGGAGGGCAACCTGGTAGTACCTGTCGCAGTCACAAATGCACCCACCTGTGACCCAGCAATGCTCTGTTGGGGAACGTGTCCTTCAATGCACCTGCACCCAGGTGAAATGGCGTAGGTACCCATCAGTCACCACAGCATGTTGAATGGCAAAGGATGGGAAATCACCCAAATGTCCATCAACACGGGACAGGTTAAGTAAGACACCACACCACTACATGGTGGCATGCTACCAGGATGTAAGAATAATGAGAAAGGTCTCCAGGGATTGGTCTGGAAAAAAAAAATCTCTATACCATACAGTTAAGTGAAAAAAGTAAGGTGTGTAACTGCTATACAGCATGCAAAGTTCTGTGTCGAAGGTGGAAAATGAGTATTTTTATAATTTGTTTAAAATTATCAGTTAAAAAAATACTCTAGAAGGATACTCTAGAAACCTAACATGGTACTTCTTCATGGAGAAGCCAGGAATGAGACAGTAAGAATAGGGAAGGAGATTTTTCACTGTGTAGTTTTTATCTTCTTTCATTTTAAGCCATGTGAATGGATTCTCTACCCAAATTTTTCTAAATTCTACATAAGTCTGCATTCTAAATGTTTCTATAGTTCATGTCAGCTTGAGAAAAGGCAGTTAGATGCTATGTCGGATTCATGCCAGCTTCTGTATTTCAGTCATCAAATATGTACTGAACACCTAGTAGGCACCAGGAAAAAGGTCTCATTTTGTGAAGTCAAGGAGAAATGGGAGATGTATGAGATCGTCTTTCATCAAAGATGCATGAGGATTTAAGAGTACAGACAGAGAGACAGCAGAACAGAGACAGACAGACAGACAGACAAACACACACACACAGCAAGGAAGTGCATGACAAGGTGCAAAGCTGGCAGTGCAGCCAGAAAACGCCAAAGTGCAGAAGAGAAAGCCCAAGGCATGCTGACTTCATCACAGGAGACTGTTCTGAGGGCAAAGGACATGAAGTCTGAGTAGAATCTGAGGAGACAGAGACTGGGATGGGGTACAAATCAGCCCAGACAGGACGCTCAAAGCAGTCTTAGCCTCCAGCCTTGGGCAACAGTCACAGCTCTGAAGTATTAAATGTGAATGACGTGCAATTTTACCAATCTCCAAGGGGTTGGGGAGCAGGGTGGGAGCCGGGGTAGAAATCAGAGTTTTGCATTACCTTGCAATAATACCATGGTAGCTTGTAAAGTTCTTTGGATTTGAATTTGGACAGAATCAGTAGGAATACAGATGAAGTCAGGAGCCAGTGTATTGCTTGTAAACAACCTCATATGTAGGTAAGCAGAAAAATCTATGGTCTAAGAATTACATAACCTTGATCACAATGACATACAATAATCATCTATTTTCAGCTTTAATCTTCTCACTTGGAGTGAAGAGGAGAAAAGAAGCTTGTCTTTAATACTTAAAAGAGGCAAATTTGTCTGAGCATTAGAGTCTACTGAAATGCATTTGATGGTTTGGGAGGCTTATTCCAACTCAAGAAAAAGCAGATTTTTCACTGGGCTTTGAAGCCAGACAGCCAGGTTCCTCCAACTCCCAGCTCTACCAGATTCTAGCTGTGTGACCTCACCTGAGTTATTTAAGCTTTCTTATTAAGCATCAATCTCCTAATCTTTAAAAAAGGAATACTAATCCTGACCCTTAAAAGCCATCATGAGGATTAAATTAGATCATGCCCATAAAATGCTCAGCATAGTGCCTGCCCTGCAAGAGCTGCGCGGCCAAAGTTTGTTTCTTTCCTTACACCACTTAAAACTCAATCGATGAAGGCCTTACTGATTTTTAAAATGTTAAGAAGTGGCTTAACACAAAATCATAAGCAGTCACTGACCAGGTCCTTATTTTCTACAGGATCAAAGTCTGTGATGAAGCCCAGGAACATAATTACTTATTGGAGAACCTGTATGGTCAGCAGTGAAATCGCACTGACTGTGAGGGAACAGCACTTCCAAGCTGAACTGAATGAGAACCCACCAGAAGTCAGGAAGACCTGCTATGACAACCGGCACCTTTGTCTGCAGGAGTATCACTGTAAACAGCAACAAACCAGGAACATCACCTCGGAGCCAGATAATTCTGCGGTGGAGGCCCAACCCCTGATCATTACTTAATGGCTGTCACAGGAATTCCCAAGCAGTAAAAATGAGTCGAAAACCTTTACTTTCCCATTGACTGCATGTTTCTCATGGTTTAATTCACATCTATGCCTCTTCTTAGGGTAAATGAGCAAAAAAGAGTCTCCTTCCTGGTAAACCCTATAGGTCATCAGGCACTGAGACAGAGGCAGAAGAGTCAGCAAACTGCAACCACTACAAATGAGCGGGCTCTTTCCAAAAGGCAGCCTGTCTAGAATTTCCAGGTTATGTTTAAAAATTGTGCTTAGACGGCATACACACTCCTTCTTGCTACTAATTTAACATAAAATATTATCAGAGTTTGAGGAACAACATGTCACGTTTTTGCTCCAAATACTGAATTCAACGGGGTGACTGGAAATGCCGAGTGTGCCATCTGTGGAAAATTCTGAGGCAAACGGGTAACTGCTCCTGTGCAGGAGTGAGATTCACCCTTTCTCTAGGAGAGTCACCCTCTGTGTCCCCAACCTCAGCGAGCAGGACTAAGGAAACAGGGTGCCTGCCTGACAAATGAAGTGATGCCAAAAAAGGGAACAGGTGGCAGGTAAGACACAGAGTGGAAGCTCAGGCAACCCACATGCAAACAGGCTTCATGATAATCACCAGCCTCTGGGTCTTTCCCTACTTTCTTCATTGGATCCCTAAATTTCCCAAGGTTTCGAGGAAAGCACATACTCTTTGTACGTACTAGCCAAAACTGGCAAGAAAGAAAGGCGTGATGGGAAAGGGAGAAGCAGCACTAGAAAGATTATTTCTGGCCAGGGGAAGCAAGCAATGAGCCAGAGAGAGTCTAGTTTGGGAAGCTTAGAGCAGAAACTACCTAGAGGCTTCCCTGTGTTCCCTAGAAGCTGTGGCCACGAGGATCATACCCCTACCTCTCCCTTGAATAGAAACTAATTGCTCTTATCTAAGTTTTAGGAGGAACGTACAAAGTAAAACAAACAAACATACATTTAAAAATTTTTCTCCTAGAAGAAATAAAAGCAAGAATAAACAAATGGGACCTAATGAAACTTACAAGCTTCTGCACAGCAAAGGAAACCAGAAATAAAACAAGAAGAAAACCTACGGAATGGGAGAAAATTTTTGCAAGTGAAACCGACAAAGGCTTGATCTCCAGAATATATAAGCAGGTCATACGACTCAATAAGAAAAAAATAAACAACCCAATCCAAAAATGGGCAGAAGACCTAAACAAGCAATTCTCCAAGGAAGACATACAAATGATCAAAAGGCACATGAAAAAATGCTCCATATCACTAATTATCAGAGAAATGCAAATCAAAACTACAATGAGGTATCACCTCACACCAGTCAGAATGGCTGTCATTCAAAAATCCACAAACGACAAATGCTGGAGAGGCTGTGGAGAAAGGGGAACCCTCCTACACTGCTGGTGGGAATGCAGTTTGGTGCAGCCACTAAGGAAAACAGTGTGGAGATTCCTCAAAAGACTAGGAATAGACTTACCATATGACCCAGGAATCCCACTCCTGGGCTTGTATCCAGAAGGAAATCTACTTCAGGATGACACCTGCACCCCAATGTTCATAGCAGCACTATTTACAATAGCCAAAACATGGAAACAGCCTAAATGTCCATCAACAGGTGACTGGATAAAGAAGAGGTGGTATATTTATACAATGGAATACTACTCAGCCATAAAAACCGACAACATAATGCCATTTGCAGCAACATGGATGCTCCTGGAGAATGTCATTCTAAGTGAAGTAAGCCAGAAAGAGAAAGAAAAATACCATATGAGATCGCTCATATGTGGAATCTAAAAAACAAAAACAAAAACAAACAAACAAACAAAAACAAAGCGTAAATAAAGGACAGAAATAGACTCACAGACAGAGAATACAGACTTGTGGTTACCAGGGGGGTGGAGGGTGAGAAGGGATAGACTGGGATTTCAAAATTGTAGAATAGACTACACTGTATAGCACAGGGAAATATACACAAAATGTTATGATAACTCACAGAGAAAAAAATGTGACAATGAGTGTGTATATGTCCATGAATAACTGAAAAATTGTGCTGAACACTGGAATTTGACACAACATTGTAAAATGATTATAAATCAATAAAAAATGTTAAAAAAAAAAAAAAAAAAAGAACTGGTTAGAACCAATGAGGTCCAAGATGGCGGAGGATTTGCCTTCCAGTAGACTGAGCCTCATTATAATTTCATTGAGCACATTAGCTGTTAAATGACACACCCACCAGCTCCATAACAGTTGACAGTTGCCATGACAACTGGAGAAGCCCATGCAAGAACTGAAAATGAGGGCTGCATCAGTTTCGGGTCCAAACCATACCCCTGTTCTTAGATAAATCATGAATACTCCTCTCACTCTTTCCAATTCCCTCCCTTTTACCTCGATCCTCATATATTTAGTGCCTCGACCTGAATTGGGTTGAGAAGTTTACTTGTGAACTAGGTTCCCACTTCTCTATTCTTTGGCCATTGAGTAAAGCTTGTGCTGCTCCAGTCTCAGCACTTGGTTTCATCATTGGCTGTGCAAATCTGAGCAGAAAAAGAACCACCCCAGCTAGGACCTGACCAATTTAGTAACTGCACTGTCCTACTGTCCAGGAGAGCAGCAAGAGGATCTAGCCCTACAAGATGGTGCTGGGGAGCGATGAAGACCACAGTTTCTCTAGTCAATGGCCTGGGTTGAAATCCACACTCTACCACTCATGAGTTGTGTGGTCGAGTAAAGTAACATGGTTTTTACTTTCTAAAATTTCAGTATTACCCACATCACTGGGTTGTTGGGGAATGACTTGAGAAGAGATGGGAAACGCACAAGCCAATAGCAAGCAAGCAAGCAATGTCATCATTATCACTCATAAATTAATAAAAATGAGGCCTTTCAGGCACTGTGTAGGTGAATGATTGTTAACTGGTCCCAGAGTCAAATGATTTAAAGGTTGTTTACATCCAAGAGCCTTCAGCAGACATAGCCTTGCCTCAACTTCCTAAAATTAAAAAAAAAGAAAGAAATTTAGAGTAATCATCCTAATTATTAAAAATAAGTTTGCTTCAGAGAAAAAGTACATTTAAAAGATGACTTCATATTTTTGAAAACCCATCTGTGGAAGAACACAAAGTGCCTGCAGATTACTCCAATGCTAAGGGTACCAGGAGCAAAGGATTAGTATCAATAAGTAATGGGCCACTCCCCATTAGGATTTTGGAATACAGACAAAACCCCAAATTGAAAATATCATCAGCTGGTCCTAAAAACTTCTTAAAACATGTATCAAAAATTTATCACTGGGTTTTCTGAAGCTGAAATTAAAAAGCTGCAAAGGAGTAAGGGGTGGGAGAAATATCTTAAATATACATTTGTGGCAACCACTTCTACTGTAGGAAGTTTTTCTGATCGGAAAAACTGCTGAGAGTCAATTATGACAGCCTTCAAATGACATTTAATTTTGGAACATATTTTCCTCACTTGCTTTAATTCTTTCACAGTGAAGGGAAAAAAGACACTCTATTTCAGAATAAAATAGCCCAGGGGAGACAGAAAAATCAAATCAGCCTGGTTATATATTTTGAAAAACAAATTCAACTAACTAAAATCATTTCATTACACTCCCTCTCTCTTCCTCTTAAAAAAAAAAAAAAGTGCCAGTTCTAAATATGTGAAAGCTAAGATAAAAATTATGGTTTATTCCTTTTTCCCCAAAAGTAAACATACCTCAAAAATCAACCAAAAAGGAAAAGCGTAACTATTTTTGAAATAGTACATTCAGGTCCTTAAAATTATTCAGAATTTTGTTTCCTGGCAGTCAGCATCTGAATAAAATGTGGACTGTTTTTAAAATGAATCTATTCCACTATTTAGCTATTTTTTTAATAGCTTCATATAAACCTCTTCTTTTGCCCTGCCTTTTTAAAAATTTTATTTATTTATTCATTTATTTTAAATAAGGGTACTGAGGATTGAACCCAAGACCTTGTCCATTCTAAGCATGCACTCTACCACTGAGCTATTTCCCTCCTCTCCTGCCCTGCTTTTTCTTTCTTTGTTTTTGCTTTTTAAGATTCTGTTACCTCAGCTTCAAACAGATGTAAAGTAGAAATAAGATTTTTTTTAAACTGGGAGATTTTCCAAGTTCATTCCCATGATTAACTTTTCAAAAGTATACTTAGCTCTCTCTCCTTTTCCAAATCAGGTGGCTCCTTACAGAAACAGGAGTTTCAACTTTAAGTTACCAAGCCTAGGAAATTTCTTCCATTGTCATTTGCAAATCTTAACACATCTTAAACATTTCCTGTTAACTTTATACTAGTATTCTCTTAAAATATACACATACAAATGCATGCAAACATGTGTGCAAAGGAAAAATAGTGGTTTTCTCCAGAGAGGCACTCTCTAGCTTGCTTCTAAACATATCATCCTGCACCCATGATTATACATGCAAATGATAGCTCTTTGAAAAATCAGAGCAAGCAAATGCATATATTTTCATTTTCTGTAAATAGATGGAAAGAAAACATGATGTTTTCAGCTTGCCTGTTCTCCCAACATTTTCAGCCCCCAAATAAATTCTGCTGACTCTTCTCTAACAGCTAATCCAACCGCTCCAGAATCCCCAACCCCATACTGTAGCCCAGACTCTGTCAAGGTCAAGCTGAAGGTCTCAAATGGGTGGAAAGCACTGGTCTCATGCACTTGCCCCCTACCACACACCATCCTTTTCTTCCCCATTTCTCCCAGCTTTTGTCATCTTCCAGATCCACCTAGAAGTGGTGATGTGCAATTTCAAAACCTTCCACACATCTACATCCTTGGCTTGGGACCTTGGGATTCCAAGTACCAAGAGATCCCTTTTCAATGCTTTATTCTGAAAGCAAGAAGATTCACTCTTTCTACTGTCCAAGCCCCACCCTCTCCATCATTCATGCTGTGGAACTCTAGAATTTTAGACCTAGATGAAACCTCAAGTCCAGTCCTCCCACTTTACAGATCCAAAAACTACAGCCTCAAAAAGTAAAATGAAATATACCAAAGGGCACCCCGAACTACAAGTCTCATTGAAGAATTAACTTTAAAAGCCTGATGCTTAGTGACTCAGCTCCTCTAGGTGGTCCTTCTCAAGTAAATGAAGACTTATTTAAAACAGTGTCTGACACAAGGCTGCCATTATTTGATAAAGGACAAAAGCTAATATTCATTATCCATTTTTATCTTTCCTCTCACCCACTCACCTATCACCATAAAAATATACATGCAACACCCCTTTGAAAGCAGGATAACTGTGTACTATAGTCCTTGTTGTTTGTAAATAACATGAAACAGACTTTTTGATGCTGATCGCCGTTTTAATAGGAAAACAATTCTGAAAACAAAGACTAGAAAGAAGTTCTCTTAGTTATGTCAGAGCTACTACCAAAAACCCAGAGCAACCACCACACTTAATATAGAAATTTTAGTTTCATTGCTTTTAGTTTTAGAAATAAGAAAAAGATTCCAATAGTATCACCATTTAACATAGTACTGGAGGCACTAACCACAGGAACGAAAGAAAGAGGTAGGATAGGAAGGAACAAAAATGTCACTGACTATAGATGGGATCATTTTACCACAAAATACCAAGAAAACTAATGGGTCCATCAAAGTAGCCAGATGTACGATAAACTTTAAAAAGTCAATAGCATTCCTCTATATCAATAATAACCAACTAGAAAATCTAGTAAAAATAAGATATTCACAATAACAATAAAAACTATGATGACTAGGTATTAATCCAATAAAGAATATATAAGACCTTTGTGGAGAAGATTTTTTTAATCTGTGAAAAGAAATCAATGAAGAATTGAGAAAATGGAGATACACATAAGACCAGGTTAATGAATGGGACACCCAAATACGGTAAAGATGTCAGGTCTCCCAAAATATTGTCTAATTATGCTAATAAAAATTCCAGTAGAATTTTTTGAGCAACTCAAATTTATTATAATACAGAAATAAAAGAATAAAGATTTGGGAAGGGCCAAGTTAATTTTGAAAAAGGAGAGGTCTAACCCTTCCACCAGACACAAGTACTAACCAAAAACAAAGCCACAATGATTATATGGTATTCACGCAGGAACAAGCAACTGGACGAAAAACTAGAGAAGAGAGTGTAAGAACCTGTTTAAGTATGTCTGAGAACTTGGTATACTACAGCATACAGTATACTACCAAGAGGCAGCACCGTAAACCAGTGGGGAGAATAAATGCTACTGAGGAAGCCAAAATATCACTGGCACTGTCCCTCATGGCACATACAGAGGGAAAAATCTAAATGTAAAAAGTAAAACTACAAGCTAACAGACACAAGATCGGAGAACAGCTATGGAACATGTAGAAAAGCATTTCTTAAACAAGACCAAGAGCACAAACCACAAGTCGAACAATTTGATGGATTTGACTACATTGCAAATAAGAGTTTCTATGCAACAAGGACACTGTAGGCAAAGATAACAAGTGTGTAGAGACTGGGAGAAGACAGATTAATGTCAGGAATACAAAAGGAGCTCCTATAAAAAGAAGTCAGAAAACACTGTAAAATATGGGCAAAGGATAAGAATAGGCAAAATACACAAAGAGAAGCACGAATGTCTAACAGTGTATCAAGATAATCAGAGAAATACAAATTAAAATACCTAGGAGATTCTACCAGGGAGGGTATAGCTCAGTGATAGAGTGTGTGCTTAGCATGCGTGAGGTCCTGGGTTCAAACCCTAGTATCTCCAATTAATAAGTAAAAAACCTAATTACCTCCCCACCTAAAAAATAAAAATAACTAAGAGATTCTACACTCACCAGATTTGCCAAAATTAAAGAGTATAACACCCCCAAATAATGGCAAAGATGGAAAGAAACTGGCACCCTCTGCATTGCTAGTGGGATGGTCAACTCATGCAGCCATTTTGGGAGCAACAGAACAGAATTTAGTGAAAATATATATGTGTGTTCCCTACAATCCCCAAGCTTTCTACCAGGCAGAGACTCAACAAATATGCTCCCAGTCACGTGTGTCTACAAGGAACATACAAGGACTTCACAGGTGATGAGGGTGGAGAAGTTTGAGGCAGTGTAGGTGAGTGTACGCTGAGTTTATATCAAAAAAAAGTTTTTTTAAAACACATAATTTAAGCTTTTCAGTTAAGAAAAGCTTAAAGTAGGGGTAGACTTACAGTAAGAGTTTATCTGAATAAAATGTAGACTCTTCATACACTAATACACACACGTCAGTCAGAAGAAATGCCTTACAGGTATGACAGCAACATCAGTAAGACTTAAAACCTGCTGCTGAGTTAGAAAAGTTTATAAAGAAAATGGTAAGAGCTGCAAGACAATACCACTTAGGTAAATTTAAAACATATAAGGCAAGCAAAGGCCCATATCACATCCAAGAATTGATGCTAACAGGGCCAAGGAGGATGGGAGCAGGGAAAAAAAGACAATTATAAGAAGGTGGGGTTTTTTTTTTATTTTATTTTTTTTAAGAGGAAGGCCTTGTTTGGACTGATGAGTTTGCCATGATCCAGTAATGATGGTTAAAACTTTAATTATATTTATAATAGTTAACACTTACATGATAGTCACTATGTGTTATCAAGTATTATGTATACACTTTCCATCATTTACTCCTCTTTATAATACTGAGTTAGATACTATAATTTCCATGTCAGAAATGAGGAAAATAAGGTAGAGAAAGATGCAGTATCTTTCCCCAGGTCACCCAGCTGATAAATAACGGAGCCAGGATTCAAGTCCACGCACCCTGGCTCCCTGGTCTGTGCTGTCACACTACCCTCGCTATAGTGAATCACTCATTCTCTTCAAGCGAGGTCCAAGAGTCACCACAACTCTTTAAAACTGTAACTGATCACTTAGTCAGCATTTTGGAGGGGAAAATTACTTTTCAATATCAAAGTCCCATACAGCATGTCAATTCTCAAATACTTGGACAATAAGCTCACTAAGGCTAAAAACACATCAATTTAAATGTTTTTAAAATCAATTACCCCAAATGATAGGGCTCTGTTTGATGCACAGTGCACCTACAGGTGTCAAAGATGAAACACAGGTCACGTTCCTTGTAGCCTTTACTGTGTTTTATCTACCAGTAGTCTGTCTATGCCTCCCCGTCCTCCCTAGACTGTGACTTCTCCCAGCCCAGAAACTGCGTCCAACCAGCCACTGGGTACCCTGTGTATCCTGATCCAGGGCCTCACTTTGCAAGTGCTATGAATGCAGCAAATGAGAGCAATGAATCCCCCCAACCTCAATTTTAACCACTGGTTACGGCATTGCTCCCCTGCCATAAACTTAATTTAAAAAATACCAACAATGGGATGGATGAGATCTAGCTCAGTGGTAGAGTGCCTCCCTAGCATGTGTGAGGTCCTGGGTTCAATCCCCAGTGCCTCCATTAAAATAAAAAAATAAATCCAATTACCCTCTTCTCCAAAAACATGTAAAAAAAAAATTTTTTTTAACAAACAAAGACTAGAAATTACAGACAATGGCCAGGCAAGTCAGAGCACCTGGCATGCCCAGAGCTAACTTGGGCACTTGGACTGATGAGCCAGTGAGAACAATGGGTTCCAATAAGCTTTTCTCCTCAGGGCCAGATTCAGGTATTCAATTATTATTATTTGCATACAATTTACATATGTCTACACAGCTTGCATCATCTCTACTGGGTAATTTTCATGGCAAAATTATATTACTGCTATCCTGCAAATGGGCATTTCATGATTTATTCCATCCTCTATTTCTTCTCATGTCTCCATATAATCGACCCAGAAGATATTTATGCCAGAAATGAATCAGAACAAAAGGAGCCTGAATGTCAAGGGATTCTACAAATGATCACCCCATAACATGGGGGAAAGGAGTTCTTATTTTATGTTTAAACTTCTGTCATCTATCAGTGGGTCAAACCAGCCATGGGGATGGAAAAGTCCAGTGCAATTCTACGACAGAACAATTCAAGAAGCAAATTTGATTTTCCTACAATCAATAACTAATCTCTGACAGAAGCACTCCAATCTCCTGAGAGGAGATCATTATCTCCTTCCCAAATGCTCAGGCACAAGAGTGTGAAGCTCAAAAGGACGCTCTTATTTGTGTTTCAGAATGTATCACACTAAAAAAAAAATTACATCATGCCACTGTCAACACGCCTCAGCTGCATGCAGAATCCTACAGGATCTGTGGAATAAATTCCAGATAACTTATTTTGAATCTGGTATTACTGACGATGTGCAGACGAAAATGAAAGATTTGCTAATAACTCAGGGAATCTGGGCAAATTAGCATCTTACTAAGTAACCCACGTGGATGGGGGTGTGACAGCCACAAAAAGCCACAGAAACCTTATAAGCCTATGCGTCAACAGGGAGATTTTCCTGAAACTACTGTATTTGACCAGAACCTTAGAAGCTATTAGTATCTGCCCCCCTCTTTCCTGCTACATTTCGGATACGCATGTAACACACAGGTATATAGGATACACCTATGTAACACTCCCAAAGTCTCCCTAAGTCACTTCTTACCAAAAAAGAAATGAACCAGAGGTTTATAAGCTTATGCTAAAACTAAGCTAGGCTGATTTTTAAAACACAAAGGAATGTAGATTGCCTGTGTGTCTAGGATTTTTAAGAATTCAGACACAGGACTTGACAAGTATACAAAGCAAACAAGATTTTTTTTTTTCTTTGCTTACAATTCATTTCTGGACCACAAAGGAAGAACCTCACTCACTCTCAGGTCTCTCAATTTTTACCAAAGAGTTTAAGACAGGGAGTCACTAGAAGTATAAGTGGTTTAAGCACGTGGCTCTATCATTCCAGTCACTGAAACCTGTAGGACCTGGCCCAGCAAATGAGTCTCTGGCAAAGCTGGAAAGCCCACAGGACTCCCAGTGGTGCTGGTAATTTCCACACAGAGAGTATGAGGACGGAGTCATTA
This sequence comes from Camelus bactrianus, assembly GCF_048773025.1. Lineage (NCBI taxonomy): Eukaryota > Metazoa > Chordata > Mammalia > Artiodactyla > Camelidae > Camelus > Camelus bactrianus. The sequence goes on along the minus strand of NC_133555.1, from coordinate 45,780,363 downwards.
GAAGCAACCCAAAAAAACGTTTAGACCACTTTATATGTGAGGATTTCTGCAATGCCCCATCTCAGGGTATCAGGTAGCAGAGTGGATGTTCTCAGTGTCCTCGGTTTAACCAGATAATTGGATTTCCCACCACTTTCCATTCCTTCCATGAACCCTCCTGCCTGAGGCACACCAGGTGCTGACTGCTCACGGCTCACAGCCTCTCTGGAGTGATGCCTGCACACTTCCACCCGGCCCACCGAGCTGGGTGTTGACCAAGAGCCAACTGCATTGGGTCCCTACTCTGTTTATGCTGCTATACATATTAGTTTAACTGTATAATTTAAAGAGTAAATTGACAAAATAAATACGAAAAATAATTCATACATATTATGAATTCTTTATGAAATCATGAAGTCTTTATGCAACTGAGCTGGATGACTTGGAAACTGTCAATAAAAGTAAGTTGCTAAAAACTGCCACTGAATTAGTTGTGGTCATGATAACTGCACAAGACTGGAAACTATTTCTAAAAATCTGGAAGGATTCTGTAATCAGTTTGCCCTCTTCTTTAAAGAAACCAAAACAGATTATAGGTTATGATTGCTAGCTTTAGCCAGATTTTTATTTTTCAGTGGAAGGACTGGGGGTGGAAACCAGGACCTCGTGCATGCTAAGCAAGTGCTATACCACTGAGCTATTACTGCCCCCACCTCCTCAGACAACTGTTTTTAATGAAGGGACAGTGTCTCCAGATCATCAGCTATTCTCCCAGAGTGTCAGCCCCGGAGTTAAGCCTTGTTCTCTAATGAGTGAGCGGCAAGACAGCAGTTTCCACAAATTCACTAGCACCAATTCTGGCTCAGCGACAGGCTCCTGGACTCACTCCAGGAGAGGTGGTATTGGCTAACAGGTATCTGTATCCAGGCGGGGCAGCTCTATGTTAATACACAGGGGACAGGGAGGAAGATGGCCTGATCCTCACGGGAAATGCAGATGCAAAGTTGTTGGGTGTTACAGAAATATGACAGCATCTCCTAGGACTCCAACCACTTCTGAGCTAGTATGTCACTGTTCCAACAGACCTGGGCCTCAGGAAGGAGCAAATTCAACCCTAGTCACTCCTGGCACGTGCCCCTCACTCCTCTTTGTCTCTAGAGACTATTACCTGTTGAGGGAAGTTTTGTCTTGCATTAAAATCTAGTTGGATTCCTACAGTTTTAACAGACCTATTGGTTGTAACAGATCAATGGGCCTAATTCCATCAAAATGAATAATGGAAGAGAAAAAAGAGGTTAAGGAGACTGCGACAAATACATGACCTTCACTTAGAAACTGGCTGAGAAACTCCCACTATGATCGGACACTATTAATCCTGGGTATTCTTGAAGCTTTGAGAGACAAAGCAGTAGTGGTCACCAAAAGAGAGATGGGGGGATGTGGAAATGACCTGTGCTGGACATGTGTGTGTCCTTACATCCTCCCAGCCCACCTTTCAACTTCACAATTGCTAAGGTAACCAGCGGAGCACAGATGTCAGTACCAGCCCCTGGCTGTGCTATTTACAACCTCCTACTTTCTGAGCTAGGGCTGTTCTTTGGGAGCCAATGCCAAAAGTCAAAGGGAACCGACTTTCATGAGCAGGTACAACACAGGTACAAGAGGAAACCTAGAAGTGCAAGAGAGAATTAATACCCCCACGGGGCAACCGTTGATCAGTGGGAGCTGGGAGCCTGTGGACAAGTAACACCATCTTCAGTCCCTGGGGTAGAGAATTCTGAAGCACATCTATATGGTCCCTACAAGGGTGACTGGTGGGACTCTGCTTTAATCATCCACAGCAGTAATGAGCACAGTAACACACCTTTTGGTTGCCTTTGTCAATTTCCACATTTCCCTCTGGCTGGTCTCGCTAACTCCACAATCATGCACCCAAGCCTTCATCTCTCCGGCTCTGCTTTCTGAGAGAACCTCCCTAAAACAGGCATGCATTGTTTCACAGGGTGCCAGACAGTAGCCAAAATGGTAACACTTGCTTTAATCTGTCATCAAATCTGGAATTTGTAGGTTCCTCTTCTTTTCGCTCCTGCCCGGATTTACTCTTATAGACTGAAGTTCCAGCTGGCGTGATGTCAAATTTCATTTCCTCCCCAAATCTTTCCAGAGCTATACTGAGGAACAGAGAGATAAATTTCCAGGCAAGGGCCCAATCTAGACACTGTAAATAGAACATAACTGATTAAAAAGTTCATGGCGGGTATTTCCAGGACACAAGCCCAGGGCAGTTGGGAGCTGAATGTTTAACAGCCCCACAGTCACCAGCAGCCCTAGACTGTCGATTCTGAGCCAAACAACAAAGGCAGCCCGTACTAGAGGCAATGACAGGGACTCCAGGATCTGGGGTATGGAGCTAAAATCTGTTGATGGGCAGAGCAGAAGACTGCTTCAACCCATGAGCAGTTGACAAGACCGATGAGATTTTGTCTTATATTTTACACCAGACATGTAAGGTGCTGAACTAGGATTTCTGTAACCAAGCACCAGTCACCCTCTATCGGGCAAAAGAGGCTCCATGTATTACCTTTGGGATTGTGACCAAAATCAATACAAAGCAGAGAAGTGCTTTGCAGGCAGCAAAATGCATGGGTTCCAACAGAGAACTGCCAACATCTAAGTGGGCTGCCTTAACCTATGTATTTTATAACCTAGGGAGGAGGAAGATTAATGCTTCACCCAGAAGAACTGCAAACAGGTAAACAAATATATGTACACATACACAAATATTCTTAGCAGTGCTATTCACGATGGCCACAAGGTAGAAACAACAAAACTGATGTCCATCAACTGATGAATGGACAAATTGTGGTATAAGCATACAGTGGAATATTATTCAGCCATACAAAGGAATGAAGCACTGATACATGGGACAATGTGGCTGAACCTAAAAAATATTATGCTAGATGAAAGAAGTCAGACACAAAAAGTCACAATTCCATTTATATGAAATATCCAAAAGAGGTAAAACCACAGAAACAGAAAGCAGATTGGCGGCTTCCAGGGGCTAGGAGGAGGGGAAAATGTGAAGTAAGTGCTCCAGGATTTCATTTTCAGGTGATGAAAATGTTCTGGAACAAGACAGAGGTGGTGCTAGCACTACACTGTGGATGTGCTAAATGTCACTGAATTGTCCACTTTAAAATGGTCATTTTAGGGAGGGGAGGGTATAGCTCAGTGGTAGAGCACATGCTTAGCACACACAAGGTCCTGGATTCAATCCCCAGTACCTTCATTAAAATAAATTAATTTAAAACCTAATTACCTCCCCCCCAAAAAATGGCCATTTGATTTGATTTCACTTCAGTTTTTTTAAAAAGGAAAAAAAAAGATTTATATGTTAAGAATCAGACAAGCCTCCACAGATAATTCCGTGTTCAGTCTGTATCTGTCTGCCTCTCCCACGTCTTCCTACTCATCCTGAAAGGGTTACTTTCCTTTTTTCCATGTATATGAAATTTAGTTTATAATAAGGCTGCCCTTATTTCCCCTTAATGCAGGCAAAACTGTATACGCAGGGCCACTGGATAAAAACTGGGAGGCATTTCTAAACAGCAGCTCGAATTTTCTTAGCAAAAGAGGAACTCAGTCCACCAATACAGGAGCAAAACATATTTGCCCAAAACCATCACAAATTGTTAACAGTGGTGGCTCTACTGTTGGGAGACCATGCTGTTCTTTCTTCTATTTTCCAGTCTTTCTTATATCCAATTACATTACTTTCATAATCAAAAAGCTAAACTAACAAATTAATTACATTATTGTGGAACTTCCTTCTAACACTGACTGGCTCACACACTGAGCAGAACTCAGTAGGAAGCAGGTCTCTCTGCCTTCACCCAGAGGGACGGCCAAGCCCAGGTTCCAGGCAGCACAGACACATTAAAAGGAAAAAAGGCAAACACAAATCACTCCCCCAAGTCCAGATCTGAAATTCTCTATCAGTCCAGGTGCCCCAGAAAGAGGGAGGCGTGGGTGAACTCATTCTTTTCAGAGATCCCCAAACCTCTGTCAGCACCGCAGGGGGCTCTCTTGGTCCCTGTGTTGCCCCCATGTAGAGTTTCCATGGCTCATCCGTGCATCACTTACTGACTTCGAGAGGGATCCTGCACTACTGAGGTCAGCGTACTGAGAAGATGAGACGTGTGCCTTGAAGAGGGCAAATCTGAGGCCACTGAACACAATGAAGAAACAGCTATTTTAAAAATCCTGCTTGGAACAATTCACCTAATGCTGGTGGCTAAATAAAAACATCCTGCTCTCATAACCTTCTTCAGGGCAAATCAAAAGGCTTTGCCCCAGTCACCCTTCTTTATTTTCTGCAGCTTTTGATACCATACTGAGCACTCTCATCTTTCACAGCTCCTGGGATGACAGACCATCCCAAGTCTCCTCCTGCATCTGAGCACACATCCTCCTTCTGACCCATGTCTTCTACTTATCCTCCACCACCCAGCTGGGGGGGGGGGGAGGATCCTGAGGTCCACTGGGCAGTTCTTTGCATGTACTTTTCTCTACAAAGGGCTTTTTTCCTCACTGTGTCTTCAAGGGTCACCTTTTCTCAGAGAATCACAAATGCTCACTGTCAACCCTCTAACTCCAGATTTCCAACAATCTATAAAATGCCTGTGCTTAAAGGAGCCCCTCAGTGTTCCATTTTCCCCTTTCTAATTACATCATCTGCCCACAGGTTGGCTTTTCCACGCCCAGCCCCACGCACAAGTCATCTTAATCCTCCCCATTCTCTTATTTCTCAGTATCTGGTAACCATTCCTGTCCAGAGTTCCCTCCTCAGAACCACTCCCTGCTGCCACCCCAATTCACCTCCATGCTGACCACCAAGGAAGTCCTCCAAACTGGTGGTCGGAATGTGGGTCTCCCCAACATGGAACTGTGCTCATTCTAAGATAACAAAACTGTGCCCAGTCAGGAGATCAGACATCTCTCAGAGGGAATTTAATTTGGAATACTGCTTATACAGAGGATGGAAGAGCAGAAAGAACAACCAGGGAGGGGTGAGGCATCCTAGAGGTTCATGACATCAGGAAACAATGACAACCTCTAGGGCTGGAGGGATCGACCATGGGGGTGGCATAGAAGCAGCATCCAAAGGGGCTGGACATGGTGGGCGGGATGTGGGGGGCGGGACACGCTCACCCCAAAGGAGGGAAAGGGGAAACCACAGCCACCATCCATGCTCCGCCCACACAGCTTCCACCCTGCCCCCGCCACTGACTGAACCTGCCTGGAAATGGGGCGCAAGGGGCCCCCTAAAGGCCTTCCTTACACACAGCTGAACAGGCAAATTTGCTCCACACGAAATTATCCAGGATGAGGGTTTAGGTGCCAAAACACCTGCCATAAAAGTTTGCTGTTTGTTTCTGAACGCAGCGTGGTTCTATAAACTCTGGCATAATTCTGTTATTTTTCTTCCAGGTCTGTTACCCTCTTGATGAACAGCCCACACTTTCTCAGGCACACATTTTGCTATTTGCTCTAACTGCAAGAATTTCACATTCCCCTCCAATCCCTTGTTCAAATATGGACATACGGCTGGTACAAGGTCATGGTTAGAAACACTGATTCTCATTCCAAACATGAAAATCCCAAGTTCCACTAGTCAGAGTCCAATTTGACTCAGTGACTTTTTTCTTCAGTTCTTTTTGAAACTCATGCTCTACCATTCTCAAATCTAACATTGTGTTTAAACAAAAAGAAACCCATGTCTTAAAGAACTAGGGAGGTGCCAACATGATGGAGTAGAGAGACTTCTAGCTCACCCTCTCCCACAAATACACCAAGAATTGCATCTACAAACCCAGTGAATCGCACAGAACACCTACTGAACTCTGGCAGAGTGTCTCTCACTTCAAAATACAGGAGGATTCTCACAAAATCCGATAAACAAGTTCACACTGTACAGCACAGGGAACTATATTCAATATCTTATAGTAACTTATGGTGAAAAAGAATATGAAAACAAATATATGTATGTCCATGTATGACTGAAGCATTGTGCTGTACACCAGAAACTGAAACATTATAAACTGACTATACTTTAATAAATATATACCAAAAAAAAAATACTAAAAAACAACTAGTTTCCATGACAAAGCCCATGCCTATAATTTTGCTTTTGCTCCAGAATACATGGGAGCAATCCCTGCCCCCTACATGCCCACTCACTGCTGTCACCTCTCTGTCCAGGTTTTAGTACTAACACAGGGACAGCTGAAGAGCATTTCTAGTCAAAAAGCCAAGAATACCAGGCCATGTAAAATGGTCTTCAACATTGCCTCCCAAATTAAAACTGAGTCGGATAAAAGGTACACCTTGTTTCCCTCTTTGTTTAATTACATCCATGATTATGACACAGACAGTCTATCACTTAGGAAAGGCTGTAAAACTGACTGACAGTGGTCTGAACTTTAAGTGCCTTTTAATTCCTTAGCAGGAAGTTCAGAGCTGGGTGGTCCCAGAGCTGATTTGGTGATTCTTTCCACCTTCCACTCAATCACACCCTGTGTAGTGGCTTTGGCCCAAAGGTGCCATCCCTCATGGTGACAAGCTGGCTGCCACTACTCCACATACTTAGTCATCACACGAGTATCCAGAGTAAGAAGGAAAGGAGATAAAACCAAGGGACTTTCTACTATAGCTTTCTCTTTTTACCAGAATCAAAATATTCCCTTTATGCCCCTAGGAGCCTCCTCCTTGTGCCCTACTAGTCAGGATGGGTCTCGTGACCATCTTCAGCTACAGGAGGGGCTGGTGAGTGGGTACCTGGCCAGCAGGAGCTCAGACAAAGCACAAGTCATCCCTGGGCCAGAGGCCATCAGCTGTGGAGCAAATCAGGGCTCCAGGGGCAAGAACAAAGAGGGACTGGCTACTGGGATGGCACCCAACAGCTCTTGTGACAGGCAGTCTCCCCACAATGACGTTTCTAGGCTGCTCTAGAGGAAGCGCCCACTTTGAGTACCTAACAGGAGGGCAGAACGCCTCTTCATTGCGCGTTCATGGCTACTCTTGGCTACCTCAAAGTCACCCAGGAAATAGTCAGGACTAAATAAGATGTAAATATTTATTCTCTCATTGTAATAGATGTGGGATATGACATTCATGCCCTGGACTCAACAAATGCCTCAGAAGTGAAGAAATGGAAAAACAAATGCACTACCTTCTTGTCTTCCAGAACATACAAAGGCAAATTCAGGGCACATGCCCAACTTCTGGTTCATTTTCACCATCTCAGAGAAAGTGAAAACAACTCCTAAGGCTGTCCAGCTCCATCTCTCTCAGTGATGAGAGAAGCATTTTTTTGACATCACATTTGTGACCTACCATATCTGCTCCCTAACTCAGGCCTTACTGACCCCAGGACGTTCTGGATCCTGAGACCTTTGGTCTTTCTCAGGCACAGAACCTCCATGCAAGCTGTTCCCTTTATCTGCCACCCTCCCCCCATGCCCATGCCAGCCCCTGTCTGCTCAATAAATGCCAACTCACTCATCCGGCTAGAATCACATCGTCACAATCTTCCCTGACCCTCCACAGAGAACTGGTAGGCCCCTCCCTTTGGGATTACACAACACTGGGTGTATATTTCAACTAGAAACATTTGTTCTGGGTTACAGTTCATTGCTATAGCCATCAAATCCCACACAAAACAGTCTCAAAACAGCAGCCACGTGGAATTTGTCTTCAGAACCCTGGTGCTATAATAGGGAAGAACATATTGGATCTGACCTCGTATTGGATCTGTTTCTCTTACTTCAACCTTGGTATTCCATTGCTTTCACTACAAGTGAAGACTGTTGCCTGTAGCCTGAAATATATAGGAGAGCCCATTCTCAAGGCTCTGACCTTTAAAGGTTTAACACTTTTCCATTCATATAGTGATTTTACAAAGTTGCAGAACAGAGAGCAACATCTGTCTCGTTGGAGGTGTGGACAGCTGCAAGAACAAAGAATTCCGACACCAAGAAGTCTACAACAACCAACCACACACCACCCCCCCCCCTTTTAGTATAAAAGAAGCCTGAATTCTAACTTGGGGAAGATGGTTCTTGGGACACTAGGCCACCATCATTTTAGTCTGCTGGTTTTCCAAATAAAGTAACTATTCCTTGCCTCAACAACTCATTTCTCGATTTACTGGCCTGTCATGTGGTAAGCAGCACAAGCTTGGACTCAGTAACGGGGCTGGGGAAAGTCTCTAGCATATACACAGCAGTACTCCAAAGAAGGGTTTGTTTGCTTCTTTCTTTGTTTTGTTTGTTGTTCTTACATTAAGAACACAACACTGACTGGAAGAAGTCCTTGAAATCTCTGTGTTCAGCTTCCCCCTTTTCTACAGTCTTTAACTGCTATGCAAAGGTTCAGTTCATAGGACGTTAAGACTGTAAAAACAGCCCCAATACTTGGCTGTTGCCAACAGGAGTTGGGGTCTATCTCCCCTCCTCCCAGATCTGCTTGGCCCTGTGACTTGCTCTCACCTATGAATGCAATGCTGTGCCAGTCCCACACCTAGGGTACAAGGGCACTTTTAAGCTTCTGTTCTTGCTACTTTGGGAACCCTGCCCAGCCACATGCAAATGGACCCAGGGTGGCCTGCTGGAGGATGAGAAACATGTAGTTCTTTGACCACCACCCTAACTGCCCAGCCAACAGCCAGCCAACCACCAGACATATGAGTGAGGCCATCTAGGAATACAAGGCCCAACCCACCCAGTAACTGACTGCAGACCCATAAACAAGCCCGAACGACATCAACTGAGCCCAGCTCAGACAAGAAGAAATGCCCAGCATAACTATAAGCTAAATAAATGGTTGTGGTTTTCAGACATTAAATTGTAAGCTGTTTACCTGTTACACAGCAATAGATAACTAGTATACAAGTTCTGAGGATGAGTTTACAACATTTAAAGCTGGATAGGATCTGAGACTATATTCTAGCCCAAATCTCTTTTTAATAGGAAAACTGAGGCCCAGAGAAGCTGAGTGATTAACTCCAAGCACACAGAGCCAAGACCAGGAGATCCCCTACTCTAGATCTCACTGGATTTACTGCGTCATACCATAGATAAACAAGGACTTTATCTACTTCAAGGGTCTATTATGCACCCCAAAAATGACCACCCAAGAGATTATTAAGAGAATCAGGATACATGCATTCCATTACACACCATGAAGCTAATTTGTTTTTTTCCCTTTTTAAAGTGGGGTTTTTTTTTTTAATTTTTAAATGGAGGTCATGAGGATTGAACCCAGGACCTCGTGCATGGTAAGCATGTTCTCTACCACTGAGCTATATCCTCCTCTTTTTTTTAAAGGCAGATTCTCTCTCACACACACACACACACACACAGGCGTGGAAAGAAGACTATCATGAAAAATACAAACAAAACAATACAAAAACTTTATAATATTCAAAACAATTTATAAAATATGGCCAGCCTCATGTCCCTGTCTTGTTGAAAACAGTGCCTAAAATGGTGACTTTGGGGGACGGGAACAGAATGGAGGGGCCAAGAGTGAGGGGGCAGCAAAGAGCTTCCAAAAATATAAAAGAGCAAATCAAAACTCTCCTTTATGTACACTATCGAATTAAAGTAAGTGTGAGGGAGAAACAGAGAGAAATGTTCTTCCTTCTCTTCCCACAAAAACACAGGGAGGTCCACAGCAGAGCATCCCCGGTGTACCCTCCCAGCACTCTGAGCACAAAAAACTGGCAATTATACTATTCATCATCATCATAATTATGATATTAATAGTTACTTTAATTAAGCCTCTCTAAAAGCAGTCATTTACTTATCTTGCAGTATCTCTGCAAAATGCACAGGGTAGGGGGTGGGCTCCACCTACTCTACAGAATATGAAACTTAGAATAAAACAGTGCCATTTGCAGCAACATGGATGGAACTAGAGATTACCATACTAAGTCAAGGAAGTCAGACAGAGAAAGACAAATACCATATGATATCAGTTATGTGTGGAATCTTAAAAAAATGAGACGAACTTATTTACAAAACAGAAACAGACTCAAAGACATAGAAAACAAACTTGTGGTTCAGGGTGGGGGTGGAGGAATAAAGTGGGAGTTCGGGATTTGCAGATGCGAACTACTATATATAAAACAGATCAACAGCAAGGTCTTACTGTACAGCACAGGGAACTATATTCAGTATCTTATAATAGCCTATAATAAAAAAGAATATGAAAATATATATGTGTATAACTGAATCACTACACTGTGCACCAGAAATTAACACGACATTGTAAACTGACTACATGTCAATTAAAAAAAAAAAAAAAAAGAGTATGAAACTTGGGTGCAAAAGAAAGCAAACAGCTCAAGGTCAAAGCCGATGGCAGAACTACCAAAACACTCCAGTCTCCCAACTCGGTCCTGAGCTGCACCCACTCGCTGGTGTGTCTGGGTATCGTTTGATACTTGAGATGATGAGAGGAAGCACTAACAATACAATGACTCGAGCTGGCTTCAAAAGCCAGCAAATCAAATCAGTTTTCTAAGGTCAGGAGCTAACGCTGCAGAACGTCTTCACAAAAGATGAGACAGGAGTTTGTTTTCTTATTTCAAAGACAACTCTAGGACTCTCCTATTTCAAAAATCAGATTCTCAACAGACATCCCTTGAAGTCCAGCTGTTCTGGACTGTGCATTCTCCTGGGGGAAAGACCACTTATGGCTTCAAAATGTGCAGAACTCCCGGTGCCCCAGGCGCCTATGACCATACCATCCCAGGGCAGAAGCACTTCTTCTTTGGTCGGAGAGACATGAAGGGGAGCCGTGAGTAAACGAGCCCCTCAACCCCACTCCCCAGTTCTCAGGACTCCACTTACCTTTGATCACCAGGGGTGGGGGAGCTGGCAAGACCCTCTCTCTGCCTCTGCCCACAGCCTGATGAGGCAGGAGGATGCACTGCTGTGGGTCCTCACAGTGGCTGAGTGGCTGCAGCCCATCCGGGGGTCCCCAGATCCCCTGGCCAGAACTCAGCCCAGCTCCCACACTGGCTGTCAAGCCTCGGCCTCCAGTGAACATTCTCTCCACCTCTCCTCCACCCATCAGTGCAGCACAGCACATATGCAGAAATAAAACTTCAGAAACACCCGATCACTTCTTCAACAGCAACACAGGCCAGGGGTGCCCCTAGGTCTTCTCAAATTTGTGCAGCCTCCTGGCAAAGGGGGTCCAAGGCTGCAAAGTATGGGGTCCCCTGCATTCCATGGCTGGGTCTGGGGACCTCCCTTCCATGGCTTGGTGCAGCAGGACTGCGAGCGCATTCTGGTTCCGCTGCTAAAATCTCTCAGTTACACTCTGCATCCCTCGTTGAGGGAGAAGCCCAGGAGACTCAAGTGGTGATGGATGGGCTGTCTCACCCCGGCAGGAGAAAGGGGCCTCCCCCAAGAGCAAAGGCTCAGCTGCACAGCAACCCCACTGGCCTGGCCACTCCCTGTCCCCTGAAGCACAATTTCCCAGCAGCTGCGGGTACAAAAGAGCATCACATGAAGAGGCAAACATGGGGGGCGGCTTCAGGTCTCACCTCTGTCCTGTCCTAGATCTGTGGCTATTTAACTTTCCTGATCATTTAACCTCTGTTTCCTCATTTGTGAAATGGAGACGATACCTACCTAACAGGATTATTGTGAGAATTACACAAGGCAGCAGTTCTCCACCAGGGGTAATTTTGCTTCCCTCCCTGGCTAAGAAGCATTTGCAGAGTCAGCAGAATTTAGGGGGTGTCACTGGGAGGAGGTGGCTACTAGCATCTAGTGGCAGTGGCCAGGGATGCTGCTGAGTGTTCTGTAATGCTCAGGACCATCCTCACAGCAGAGAATTCTATTATCCAGCCGAAGATGTCAACAATGCCGAGGCCGCAAACCCTGCTATCAGGTGATTTGTGCAGAAGGAACTCAGGAACTAGAGTGCACCATTTATCATTAGTATCATGAAAGGAGAACATGTTTTACTGGCATTTGAACAAACTATTTCCATTGGTCAAAAGGAGTTTCCTGTTGTTCTTGTTTTTCACCTCAATACATGATGAGGGTCTAGAAACAGAGCTTCTATGCTGTAAGCGGTAAAAGAGAGCAGCAGGGAGAGCGTACTGAACTCTGTAGGCAGTTTATAAATGCCCGCTGTCCAGTGCACAAAAGAACGTTTCAATCCAAAGAGGGATGCAAGTCTGCCAAGTAGCACAGCTGAAGAGGGATAAAAAGATGCCATTAAGAGAAGCTGCCAAGATGAATGAAAAATAAATATCCTAAGTACAGGTATCAGGCATCAGCAAATTTTTCCAGCTGCTGACCTGGCCAAGGAGGGTTCAGAGAGAAGAAAGATCTGGAAGGTGGATGCCAACCTCCTAATGGAACTCAGGGTTCCACTGAAAATGTCCCTGTATGTTAACTCCAGTGGGCTTCTTGACAACCTCTCCAGGTTGTTGAGGGTAGGTGTTGAGGAGTCCGCAGGGGGCTGTAAAAGCAGCTGAGAGTAGAAGGTGATAGGGATAAAGTTCGTGGTAAAGAAACAGGATCATCAAATCTGCAGCACGGTCAAGAGAGGTTGGGGGATGCAGGTGCCTGGCAGAACCAAAAACTCATCATCAGGGTCCGTCACCTTGAGGACACAACTCCAATAGGCAGGGGTAAGTGGATGGGTATCGATGGATACTGATGGGCAGATGGATGGATGGATGGATGGGACAGATTATCCAGCCCAAAACCAACTCCATGGCTACTAACCCACAACTGCTCCACTAACTTCCCAAATATTTTCGTTTTCCTGCACTGACATATTCATGATCTATTGCTTACGAGCTCTTTCTTCACTTCCTGGGCCGAGAAGTATCAATTTACTTCTTCCACATTTCAGAAGTGCCCCCATGTTCTGTTCCAAGGTACCAGAGACATATAGAGTCTCTGCTCACCTTCCCTGCCCGATCCCTGCATCAGGGGTCCCAGACATGGCAAGGCAGCCCCGTCCTCTGGCTTCCGAGTATCAGAGACCTGCGTTCAAAACTCAGCCCCTTCCCAGGTATGTGTGTAGTTATTTACAATCTCTCAGGGTTTTATTATTCTCGTTCTCTTATCAGGAAACTAAAACTACCTTGTAAGAGTCTCGGAAGGATTCAATGAAATAATGTCTATTAAAGTACTTACTTACCACTGTACCTAACATTTTGATAGCAACTGGCATAATAATTTTATATATTTATATAAAATATTTTTATTTTTGGTCATCAACAGCCTTCGTTCATATGTAAATTATATCTAAATAAAGGTGCTTTTAGAACATGAAAAGGAATCTATGTATGAGAAACATTATGCTGTACACCAGAAATTGACACAACACTGTAAACTGGACTATACTCCAGTTTTGTTTTGTTTTTTTTTTTAAAGATAAATGCCAAAGATACATATAGAAGGGGCTAGACAGGTCGTCAAATTCAGTCAGGGTAATTTATCACTGGCTTAGCCCACCTTCCTTTGTAAATCTCCATCTTCCATCACTTGTCCTCCCTGCTCTCCAAGGCCAAGTATTCTAACCAAGTCTCCACGTTAGTCTGACTGCAATGACCCTAAAACTTCTCTTTTCTCCAAAATCTCTTTAACTCTCAGAAAACCAAACCAATGAATTCCTTGGTGGTTAGTCTCAGCTAGATAATAGCAAGTAAATAAGTACTTTCCCTAAATATATAAATGATTTATAGGGTATTTCTCCCAAGGAATATTTGTATTTTTTTAAAAAATAGGACCTTGTTTTTAAAAATGTTAGGCTATACGTGATTTTTTAAAAACTTTTTACATGGAAATAATTGGAAACTTACAGAAAGTTGAAAAAAAAAAACTTTTATATACCCTTTACTTAGTTTCAGCAATTACCACTTTATCCCACGTTTTATCAGTTGTTCCCTCTCCTCTCCCTCCTTCACCCCTACAAACACACACACAAGTATAATCATAATATACATAAAAATTTTCCTGGGGGTGGGCATAGCTCAGTGGTAGAGCACATGCTTAGTATGCACAAGGTCCTGGGTTCAATCCCTAGTACCTCCATTAATAAATAAACTTATTTACTTCCCCCCACCAAAAAAATTTTTTTTCCTAAACCATTTGAGTGAAGTTACATGTTATCATGGCCTTTTGCCTTAGGTATTAACTACTGCAGTGGGTCTTTCCTAAAAACAAGGATATTTTCTTCCATAACCACAAAACAGTTATCAGCTACCCTTAGCTAACCCACGGTGCATAATCTAATTTTGCCAATACAAAGTCAAATCCAGTTCAAGGTCAGGTATTGTATTTAGTTGTCATGTCTCTAGTCATTTAATCTGATTTCCACAGCCTTCCTGATCTTTAAGACACTGGCATTTTTAAAGACTACAGAGTACATGGGATATATTTTTGAGTAGGGATATCTTAAAATCCTCAGTTGTTTTCTAGGATCCCTCTGGCTTTTTCTTCTAGAAACTATGGCTACCTGACCTAATACCTATCTGTTTGTTGACTGTCTCCCCTCCAAAAGCGTGAGCTCCACGTGGCCACTCTCCATGGAACCATTGTAACCCCAGAACCAGAACACCACAACACACACATTCAGTATTTGTTGAACACTCTTCCCAAGATGGCCTCCTTCTAAGCTTCTCTCCCTAAGTCAGCAAAACAGGGACCAGACCATCAACCACTGAGTCCAGCTTTATGCATGGATTCTCCCATCTTCAGCATCTTCATTCATACTTAACCTGCGATAATGTGTAGGAGATGTCCTCAGACAAAGGGTTGTCTATCCTGCCTCAAATCAAAACTTCTCCCAGAGGCCGATCAACATAAAACCACCCACCAATATTTTAGACAGAAACAGCAACTCCACCATTATTCTAGGACAGAGCTCTGTTTACATGCAGATGAATGCCAGAATACATTAGTTCAACTGAATCAAAACTGCACGCTTATTTTTCCCTAAAAAAATTTTTTTTCCTAATAATGTTTAATCTGAAGGCCCCCTTGACCTAAGGTCATCCTCCTTAGTAGCACTACTTTCCTCTCAGGAGAGGCAGGCAGCCTAATTTTAAAATTATGCTCAAGAAGGTATGCAAAATTGCTGCACTTTATTAAGACAATAAAAAACACCCTAAACTTTATCGTTTTAATAAAAGCTGTCCTTAAATTGTGTTTTATTTACTTAATTTGATGGTGTGTTTAGGAGGGTGATGTTTTACACGTAGTTTTAGTACCCAAAAGGTAATTGTGTGTGAACAATTCTAAAAGAAAAACGGCACTGAGCTTAAGACAACATGAAAGTCAAACTGCCCAGCAGCAGAAAATGGGAAGACAGAGCCAAGCAGAGTAAATCCTCAGATAAGCTTGTCCAACTCTACTTCCTGGTAGTTTATCAAGCTTAAACCCATAGTATTCGACTCCCCCAAAGACCTGCTACTGAAGGACACAGACAGGACCCTCGTGAGGCTCTGCTTCTAGCCTTGGGGTACCTCCTACTTCAAGGTCTCAATGGGAGATGCAGTTTATCTTGCTTTTTACCCAGCAATTTGAGGAAAGAAATACAACATTTTTAAGCTATTTGAATCTTTTGAGATTTCTAAAAACCTTTTCAGGTAGGAAGCATGAACCCCCTTCATCCTCCAGTGGAGAAGCTCTGCTCACAGAACCCCACACCCGGAGGGAGTCTGATGCTCATCAGCCAACCACCCTGACACTGAAAGCTTCAGCTGAGGAGGGGGCTACCCAAGATCATCCTCATCCCTCTGCAGTTCAAGTAAAGGGTTGGGATCAACAGATACAACTACTATGTATAAAACAGATAAACAATAAGGAACTTTTGTATAGCACAGTGAACTACATTCAATTTCTTGTCATAAGCTATAATGGAAAAGACTCAAAGTATGTGTGTGTGTGTATATATATGTATGGATAACTGGATCACTCTGCTGTACACCTGAAACTAACACTGTAAATCAACTACACTTTAATAAAAAAATTAAACTTTTTTAAAATAAAAACTTCAAATAAGGGGAGAAAAGGAGCACTTCCCCCAAAGAGCATTAAACTTTAAAAACTTCAAACCATATCAAATAAAATCAATTCAGAGAAACAAGAATAGAAGCCTAATCTGAATTGGCAGAAATCTGGAATTACTGAGTATCTTCAAGGGCATTTGGTTTTAAGACTTTCAAAGCGAGAACGTGAGGAGGCGCAGGTTAATCAGTGGCTGTCTGGTAAAGAGCTCCCGTCTGCAGATAAAGGACCAACTTCACAGTGGCCCAGGAGAGCACAGCAGTTAGCCAAATGGCCTCAGCTCTGCTTTTTAAGAAAATATTTTACAAATTTAAATTTTCACCATTTGAGTAACTACAACACATATTGGTCTAACATAAAATTTTCCAGTAGTATCAAAGGGTACATCTAAATCCCTAGTTTCTTTCAACCCTAAGTCCCCAGTTCCCTTCCCTCCCAGGGGCAGCCACTGTTACAAGCCCTTTGTGTGTCCTTCCGAAGACTGTGTGGGTTGTGTATCTCCACTTGCTCTGTTTTTTGTTTGTTTTGATTGGTTCATTGGTTCTACCATGGTACGCCTTCCCCATCCCTTTTACTTCCTTAAATTTTCCATCTATTTTAATGTTGCCTATTTAAAGAGGTAAAATATTTCTCTTCTGATTGTTTGACAGACTCATTTATCAGAACAAGCCCATGTCATGAACCCTGCGTACAGTCTCGGGCAGTCTGGTCCTGGCCATCTCCCAGGAGACCACCGCCTTGAGGCCCAATCCCCCTGGAAGCCCAACTCTTTATAGACGCTAACTCAGCGTCTGGTCCTACAGGAAGATCACAGCAGACATGATCTCACTGAATCCTCACCACAACCCACAGTTCAATCTTCCCATCAACAACCATTGTCATCCTCCCACTGTTAGCTTTTGAAGGTACCCCGTCCATAAAAACTAACCATCCTCACACCCTGGGCCACTCTCCCTTCTGAGACAGACCACATTCTGCCTATGGAATGTGTATCTCTCCAAATAAACCTGCTTTCACTTCAAAACAAAACAAAAAAACCCCAAAAACCTGTTGTTCCCATTTCATAGACGAGGCACTGAGGCTCAGAGAGTAACTTGTCCCAAGGGGCACTACACAGGACTGGTTTTGAACCAGTGGGACATTCACCCCACAGCCTCAGAAAGTGAGTTTGGAGCCACTCACCACAAAACCACACAATAGGAACAATGCCAAACTGGTTACGTCTGGATTATACGCACGAGGAATATAATCCTTTGGACAGTCTACCAAATTTTTTCAGGGAAGAGTCATTGCAAGCAGGTTTTGGAGGAGGTTTGGAGACTCTGCTCCTGAGTGACCCATCTTCAGGTAGAGCCTAGCTCTACAACCAAGTTCCCCGTCAACACAGATGTTCTAGCAGAGCTGGAAGCGTTCGTGTTACAAAAATAACTGATATTTGTGAAGTGCTTAATGTCATTTAATCCTAAAAACCATCCTGCATGGTTGATGCCACTATTTTGCCCAATTTACAGAGGTGAGAACTGACGTTAAAAAAGATTCAGTTACTCTAGCTTACAAGACGAGTTAGTCACTGTGAGTGGTCCAAGCACAGACAGAAACCAGGTCCTGTGACTCCAATCGCTACTCCTCCACTATACCTGATGCCAATTTGTTCTCAAAATGTTTGCTTATGTCAAAAAAGATGAGAAAAATGAAAAGACAAGCCACAGAATGGAAGTAAGTATTTGCTAATCATGTATCTGGTAAGTGTCTAGTATCCAGAATATATAAAGAATTCTCACAATTCAACAATTAAAAGTAAACAGATAAATAATGACGAAGGATTGAAGTAGACATTTTTCCAAAGAAGATATATGAATGGCTAATAAGCACATGAAGAGATGCCCAACATCATTAGTTACTAGGGAAATGCAGACCAAAACCACAATGAAATACAACTTCATACCCACTAGGATGGCTACAATAAAACACTGACAAGATCAAGTGTTGACGAGATGTAGTGAAACTGGAACCCACATACACTGGGAATGTAAAATGGTGCACCAGCTTTGGAAAAGAGTGTGACAGCTCTTCAAAAAATTAAACATAAGTTTGGTGCAGCCACTATGGAGAACAGTATGGAGATTCTTCAAAAAACTAAAAATAGACTTACCCTATGATCCAGCAATCTTACTCCCAGGCATATATCCAGAGGAGACTAATTCAAAAAGATATATGCACCTCAGTGTTCACAGCAGCATGATTTACAATAGCTAAGACATGGATAAGCCATCTAAATGTCCATTGACAGGTGACTGGATAAAGAAGTTGGTGTGGGGGGGGTGTGCGCGCGCGCGCGCATACACACACACAATGGAATACTACTCAGCTATAAAAAAAGAATGAAATAATACTATTTGCATCAACATGGATGAACCTGGAGATCGTCATTCTAAGTGAAGTAAGCCAGAAAGAGAAAGAAAAATACCATACAATATCACTTATATGTGTAATCTAAAAAAAAAAAAAAGACACAAATGAACTTATTTACAAAACAGAAACAGACACAGAAAACAAGCTTATGGTTACTGGTAGGGGGAAGGGGGTAGGAAGGGACAAATTGGGAGTTCAAGATTTGCAGATACATACTACTATATATAAAATAGATGAACAACAAGTTTATACTGTATAGCACAGAGAACTATATTCAGTATCTTGTAATAACCTATAATAAAAAAGAACATGAAAAGGAATATATGTATAGATATGTATGACTGAAACAGTATGCCAAACACCAGAAACTGACACAACATTGTAAACCAATTATACTTCAATTAAAAAAAAGGAAAAGAATTAAACAGAGTAACCACGTGACCTGGCAATTCCACTCCTACCCAAAAGAAACAAAAACATTTACACAAAAACTTACGCACAGATGTTCACAGCAGCATTATTCATAATAACCAAAAAGTGAAAACAAGCCAAATATCCATCAAGTGATGAATGGATTTAAAAATGTGACACATCCACACAGTGGAATATTATTCAGCCATAAAAAGGGAATGAGTACTGATTCCTGCTCCAACATGGAGGAAGCTCAAAAACATTATGCTGAGTGAAATAAGCCAGACACAAAAGACCCACATACCCAATGAAATGTCCAGAATAGGCCAATCTTTGGAGACAGTGGTTTGTGGTTGGCAGGGACTGGGAGAGAGGGTGGGTGGAGAAAGAATAATGACTGGTAATGGGCCCAGGGGGGTTTCTTTTAGGGGTGATAAAATATTCTGGGATGAGATAGTGATGATGGCTGCATAACTTGTGAATATGCTAAAAACCACGGAACGGTACACTTTTAAAGGGTAAATGTTATTGTGAATTACATCTCAAATCTTTTTTAAAGATGGCAGCCCTTGCTAGCTATGTGACCGTGAGCCAGAATATCACCTGTCCTCACCTATAAAATGCAGTAACACTGTACCTGCCTCCTACAGCTGTTAAGAGAAATACGTAAGATAATCTAAGAAGAGCACTTCTCTTAGCACCCACCACATACAAACATGTTGACAGATGTCATTATTATTTTCTTTTCCCCCAAATATGTTCCTTTTGACTTACGTTCTTTTCTCTTAGAAAAAAGACACATTTTGTTTGAAAGTTACTACTGATTGATTTCAGCTACAGGAAGCTCATCGCTATCCATACATAGAAAGAATCCTCAAATACTGGGTGTAATATAAAATACAATACTATTCAAGGAAAATTAAATTATGATAACTCAGATATAGTGTAGGGAACCCAAATCCAGTACCACCACCACTACGAATACTACCGTTCCTAATACACGTTAACAGGCAGGAGGGAGAAGAGGAAGCAGGGTGGACATTTATTCAGGGCCTCAGGTGCACTAAGTGCTTTGTACGCACCACGACTTGTCATGACAGTGGCAGGTATGGAAGAAGCAACTATGATTTCCTGCATTCCTGGGCGTTAAGGACACAGTCAACCCTGAAGGCTGATGTAAGCACAAGCACACGCACGCACACACGCACCATGAGAAGCACTGTAACACACTGAGTGCTGGTATAAATGGGAGCACAGAAGAGAGAAGGTCCACTCTGAGCAGGCAGATCAAGAAGGCATCAGAGAATTGTAGGAACCTTGAAGACCACGTGGGTATTTGCCACAGAAGATTGGAGAAGGAAAGGAATTCCTAGCCCAGGGAACAGCATGGAACCAGGAACATACACTATGTGCAGGGGGGAGCCACGTGTCTGGAACTTGGGGTGCCTGAGGGTGAGGATGCAGGGGAAGAAACCGGACCTGAAACATTTTGGGCGGCCTTCGCCAAGGCAAAAGCTCTGGACTTTGTGTCAGGAGGTGGGTGCTAGTGAAGTCGGTTTAAACCAAAGAGCAGCACCCTCAGCAACCCCTCCTTGCTCCTCTCTCTCCTCCCAAAAGCTCAAACTACTTTCCTTGACAAACAGCTGCATTGAGCACTCAGTGGAACATGACCACACGAGAACACCAGTTCCTGCCTTCAGATGAGGCAAGTCAGTGTCCCTTTGCACAGATGGGGCCACGGGAGAAGTGAGAGTGATCGGAACAGTCAATGCCAAGGCTGTGGGGTAGACCATAAGTCCTGACAGGAAGGATGCTATGGGAACAGGGAAGGAAGGATAGCAGGGTCTGGTGGGGGGCAAGGGTCACAGTCAACATTTTCAGATTTAAAAAAAGCAAAACACTGTCCACAGCACAAGAGGAGATCAAACTGGACATTGGTAAGTTCCTCCTTAGATACCATAAAGTCATAATTGAAACTTTATCAGCCCTTCTGTGACAATGGGAATGTCCTGTCCCTGTGCCATCCAATACTGCGGCCATCAGTCAAGCATGGCTACTGAAATGTGGCTAAGTGTGACTGAGAAACTGAATTTCAAATTTAATGTAATTTCAAACAATTTAAATTTCAATAGCCTCACATGACTTGAGGCCTCCATATTGCACCACACAGTTTTAGGACTGACCTCTTGTCCTATTCCCCCCATCTACTGTCCTTTAAATGTGTGGAACAGAGGGAGTCCAGGAGCCCTTCCCACTCTTTCATCATTCCATTACTTCTGAGCTGTTCCAAACTATTCTGAGGGGCCTCAAATTTGCTTAGTCATAAAAGAGAGGTGTTCAATGCCATTTGTCAGATTACTCCCCAAATGCTAACACGCACTCACTGAGGTACCCACAGTGACGCCTCCAGGTGAATAAAATGGAGTCATGTTTTGAGGAAAATCAGCCTACCTTTCTTCATTTTGTGCAGATAGTGGGATGCAGTGGGGCCGGGATTGGATGACATCTGAAGTCCCTTATTATAACCACATGGTTTCAGATTCTACAAATGCCACGGGGTTAGTCTCAGCAAGCAGGTGCTTCCTGTTGTGACACATCCTAGCCAAGATATCAAAGCACCCCTCCAGCGCCCTCTGGCTCACACCCCGGGGCAGCAGAAAGTCAGGACAGTTGTAGTCATTTGTCATTAGAAACCTCATCTCCTGGGAGAAATGAACAGCAGCTTCAAATCTCCTCACTCCTCACACAAGGCTGTGGATTTAACACACAGACAGAATTCCCCACTCATACCCTCCTCTCCCTGCAACAGACTAATCTTCTAATTCCCCAGAAATAGTGCACACATCCCCCACACCTCCCCAGATAAAGTCTCCAGATGTCCCCCAACAGGGTCCCCTACACCTGGCAATGTGGCTTCCAGGGGTAGAGTCGCCAGCCCACCTTCTCCTGTGCACTCGACGAAGCACAGAGCCCATGAGAGAGAAAGAAGTCACCCACAGAGCATGCTTTCCCGGGCCAAAGGGGCCAGGCCAGCTCATCACCCTTCAGCCTCCTTTCTCACCGTCTAATGGCCCTCATGGAACCCCTGCATCGCTGGGAAGGAGGAGGTAGACCAGATGTGGAGACAAAAGCAGGGGATGTGAGTTAGGAGCTGTATCACCAGTGCCAGCTGTCACAGGGGTGAGTGTAAGATGGATATTAGCTTCCTCGGGGCTGCAAGGGGAGAGAAGATGCCTCGTCCACTCCTGGGGCTGCCAGACCCCAGCCCCCACAGAGGAGATGGCGCTCTCCTACCATGAAGCCTCACATGAACTAAAAACCAACTATCATTCTAGGGGATGAAAAAAAAAGGAAAAAAGAAAAATACTTGTGATTTGGGCAGCTTCCAGCATGAATATTTATACAAACACTCCCTGAAAAGCAGCAGCCTTCAATGCTCATTCAAGACCTTCTAAGACTTATCATGAATTTAAAATCCTGTATGAGACAGTCGTATTCCTCCATGACCAAATCTGCATAAGACTGTACCTGAAATTTGCATTGTAACTTAGAATTACCTAGCAAAGACTAGGAGTCCTAAACACACACCAACCTGATCTAACCTCAGTGTCTTCAAACACTACACAGACAATATTCCCTGGGAACTACTGTCTTCCTAAGTGAATGTGGTCATCGGGGTTTGCTCAGGGTATCAGGTAGGAAACCGGATCCCTGGAGCCAGGCCTGTGAGCCCAGAAAAAGGATTTCCAATACAATGAATATTGCAAACTATTTCAAATGCCCCAAATACCTACTTTTCCTTACTTAGCTTCCCCAAAGATATAATTAAAAGAAAACTACATTTTTCCATGTTGTTAGGTGGGTCAACCAGCAGGAAAGACTTCCCTTGTTTCCTTAACTTCCTATCTGGATCTAAACAAGAGCAGGAGAGGAACAAGGGATGAGAAGTGATGGAGAAGGAACAGCAGGCAGCTGCCTGGAAGATAAAACAAAAGGGAGATCCTAGAAACG
Source organism: Camelus bactrianus (assembly GCF_048773025.1). Taxonomy (NCBI): domain Eukaryota; kingdom Metazoa; phylum Chordata; class Mammalia; order Artiodactyla; family Camelidae; genus Camelus; species Camelus bactrianus. Next base: position 45,757,441 of record NC_133555.1, on the reverse strand, counting down.
TTCCGAGACACAGGTTACAGATCTTACCCTCACACAGTCATTGTGAACAGAGAGTAGGGGCATGGCTAGAGCCTGGTCTCAGAGTCCATCCTCTGGAGAGGTGAACGTCTCATGAGAACAAACGTGTTTTCCGTGCACAATCGGAAAATACGGGAAGGATGGCCCCGCCACATGTCATCACGTGTTCTCCTATTTATCAACATAGAAAAGGGTCTGCAAGGATATACACCCAAATGTACATCAGGGACTAGGTCTAGGGCTGGGATTCAGGGTGATTTTTTTCCTTCTTTACACTTTCCTATCTTCTGAATGTTTTGCACTATGTATATGTAATAGCCACAATTTTACAAAGATAATGCTACTTCCATTAGAGAAAGAAAAAAAACACCTTCACAAGCTGTCAGCAGTCAACTCATACCAGAGTATGTTTGTGGTGGGGATGGGGATGCCAGTCAGAAGAGGCAGCTGAGCAGGAAGGGAAGCTCTGAGCCTCCCCAGCATTTGACCCCCACACCTACTCTCCCCTTCGTCTTGCTGGTTGGAGACTGGACTTCCCAAGGCAGTGATAATCAGTATCTCATGTCGCACACTCGTCCTTTAGGGCTGCAAGTCAGGTGAGGTGGTACTAAAACCCAATTAGCATCAGAACAGACTAGTGAATTTTGTATACAAGTCACCCCTACCAGTGAAGCCACCTTCCGTGTCTGGATGAAAAAAGTCAAAACAATATTTAAAATACAGTAAATTTTCATCAAAGTTAGCCTTTAAAAATTCTCATAATTGATCAGGACGAAAGCTAATAAAACTAAAATCTTCAAAACCTGAATGTCCTTTAAACGCTTTCTAATTATTTGACTATTGTCCTCATTATCCCACTTTGCACAGAGGTCAGAAGTAACCTGGAAACAGTGTTATTCCTAAATTCCTCCAACTCCCCACCCCACCCCAATACTGACTTCTGCTGATTGTAGATGACCCGGAGTTCTCTGCATGGCCTTAGGAAAGAATGGAGCCTATTCAAAAGCAGACACATGCCCACAAATGGATCAAAAGGCACACTTGTCTTCCTGGAGGAGTTTGTCAAAATACCCAGGACAGCCTAGATGCTGGACTCCAGGCAGCAGTCTTACTGAAGTCAGAGCTTTTCGGCTCAGCCCCCACCTCCTCCACGTGCCTCATGTCGGCAGCTGGCTTTCACCTGCATCATTCTGCTTGAGCCATCAGACAACCTTAGCAGGTAGTGGCTGTCACCATTTCCAAGATGAGGACAGAGGATCAGAAAGACTAAAAGTGACCCGTGCAGGTGTGCTCGACACACAGTGGGCAGAGAGGGGTTTCAGTAGAGGTCCCCTCACTCTGCACCCCACAGCATTTCTTCTAAACCAGAATGTCCTTGAAACACATATCTGCTTCATCCGCACACGCTGTGAATTCAAAATTTGTGGGCCCAAAATGCTTACCTTGCACAAAAAACTTACCTCCCCCCAAATAGGTACAAAAGGCCAACATTACTTCCAAGCAAACTCACTGAAGAAAATTTTGGAATCAGTATCAATTTAAAAGACTGGAGGGGTGGGTGGGTATAGCTCAGTGGTAGAGCACATGCTTAGCATGCACAAGGTCCTGGGTTCAATCCCCAGGACCTCCCTTAAAAAAATAAAAATAAAAGATCAGAGGAGGGTTCCCTTGACTGCATAAAAATTGCAGGCATTCTATTACAGAGCTGACCCTCCATGTACCAGGGGGTTAAGAACCATGATGAACCTTCCAATCAGCTTCTGCCAGGAAAGCAGGATGGTAGACGGCGCATTTGCAGCAACCCGGCCCGTCATCCAGCTCAGTCACTCATGAACTGCGTGTGTGACTTCAAGCCCATCGTTTCAGTTCAGTGGGCCTCAGTTTTCTAACTTGTAGAAGTGGAGATAAAACTGCCTACCTCATAGGACAGCTGGAAGAGTAACCGTTGACCCAGGGGAGGGTCACTCCCATATTAGGATGAACTATTACCTCCATCAATTGGCCAGTTCCTTTCTCATCCCCAGTGCTCATCATAGCTCTCATAACACCATTTCCTATCCTAGGAGTTTCCTAACACCTTGATAAAAACAATAGGACACTCACTCCTCATTTTTGATATTTTCAAAGTCAGACACAAGTAACATTCTCCTGAGGAAGGTGCCTTACAGCTCTCTCTGAACACTTCCCCAATCAATGCAATGCTCACTACTTCTCAAATTTTTTTCACTTCATTAAGAGTAGTGTGCTTGTTTTGTTATTGTTTGCCTTTTCAGGGAAAGTTGGCTTCCTACCCCACACCCTCACAACTAGGCCTCAGACAACACTAGAGGCCACAGAATGAACCTGTGTAACATCAAAAAAAAGGGGGGAGGATTCCCTGTTATTTGACAATTTCTGTCCATCTAGAAGCAGACTGTGTCCTAAAAGGGACCCCATCACCCATGGAGGGAAGAACAAGGCAGCCAGATTGATGTCTGTGGGTAAGAACGAGAAACCAGGAGATCTCAGTTCAAGTCTGCACCACCACTCTCCTGGCTGGAGCATCCTCATGTGTAAACCAAAGAGGGCTGGATTCATACCCAGACCTTCAGATTTCAAAGGCCAATGAAAATTGTTTTTGATCGCAAATTGACTCAGGAATTTTAAAGCTGAGAACCAATTTCAGAATTGGGGAGTTAACTGGGAATCACTTTTGATTTTTTCTGGAGATAAAAATATTAAAAAGTACCACACACTAAAGCAGCACAAGTTAAAAAGAATCAACCGCTGATACAACAGCATGGATGAAATTCAGAAGCATTATGCTAATTGAAGGAAACCTGATGTGAGAGGTTGTATAATTCCATTTTTAGAACATTCTACAAAGTGCAAAACTAGAGACGGAAAATTGATCAGCGGTTGCCAAGGGCTGTGCGGGATGGGGAGGGACTGACCATAAGAGGGTAACGAGGGAAACTTAGGGGATGGCAGAATTGTGATGGTGGTGATTTCAAGACTGTATACATTTGTCAAGACTCAATGAACTTCACACTTAAAAGAACTAAATTTTACTTTCTGTAAATTATAACTCAATAAACCTGAAATTTTTTTAAAGGCAACCGATTGATCAACAAATATCCTACCATCTTCTACAATAAAAAGACTGTTTTAACCCTCCAAAAGCAAGGCAATGTGATTTCTGAATCAAGGGCAGTGCTTTATATTGAATAAAGGTGTCTTTGGGAACAATTCCCTCCTTGTTTTTCTCATTTCACTGCTAGACTGGGGAAAACCTCATTAGAGGCTGACAGAGGCAGGTCTGGGTTTGGGAACCACTGGTCATCTTTTTTAAAGCCCTTTGTAGCTTCGGCATTCTATCTGGAAGTCAGTTATTCCGCAATTCTCACCAAGGTGAGTTGGAATGATAACCCTAATTCATCTGCCTAGTATTTGTTCCAGGAACACCGGATTTTAAACAAAACGCCTTTTAAAGGTAAGATTCCAAGCAGCTGGAAGGAGAATATTCTCTACAATCTACTGGGGAGGGATCTGCCGGCTGAGAGAGAATTAGAAAGACCACAGGGAGAAGGCTTAGCTTGGGTTCCTAACAACTTCGATGAAAATTCAGCAGCCATCCTACGGTTAACCGGGTATCAAGTTTATATGCACTTTAAGCCCGACTTAATTTTCACTGCTTACTTCTGCCTGAGCAGACTTGGACTTCTTAAGGATTCTGCTGAACAAGGCCTGTTCACAACTGAAAAATTATGATTCCCTAACTGATCACAGTTGCTATGCTGTAAATGAGTGATGGTAGCAGTCTCCTCTCCAGCTCTCAAATAAGGAATCCTACAGGCCCTAACTTCCAAAGTATTATTTCTTTGGTTAGAATATTAGTAGATTAATCTGTATTCTTGAAGCTACTCAGAGACTGCATCAGGAAATCAAACTTTCCTTCAGAGAATCTTCAAATTCTCCTAGTTCTACGACCACTAGGTACCTATCATTACCTTTCCCTGTCTCCAGGGATCCCTCAAAACAGCGATGCACTTAAAGTTGGTTTCCCTACTGCAATTTTCACACTGAGAATAAATTTCAGATGAATCAATGTTTTAAACGTGATAATTAAACTATAAATTCACTGGAAGAAAACTGAAGAAGGTTTTCATGATTTTGGAGCAGAGAAGCTCTTTCTAAACAAGACACAAATCAAAAACCGAAAATGAAAATATTCATAAATTTGACTACAAAAATTAAATATTCTACATAGCAAAAAAAATGGATTCAAAGTCAAAATACAAATGACTTACTAGGAGAAAATATATAAAGTACAAATGACAGGCAAAGGACAAAACATAATGAACACATACACAGCTAGTGCAAATCAAGGAGGAAAGGTGAAATCATAGAAAAATGAGTGAAGGATATAAACTTGCATTTCACATAAAAAACACACAAGTAGCCAATAAATATTTGAAAACATAGTCAGTCCCAGTTATGGTTTTAGAGTGAAACGAAAATAATGGGGAATCCATTTTTTATACGTGAGACTACCAAAAACTGAATGTTAATAAGACCCATGGTTAGTGAGAAGGAAAAAAACACCCCTACACAAAGAACTGATGGAAGTACAAAGCAGTGCAACTTTTTAAGATGACAACTGAGCAATGTCTGTGAAAGTTTAGAAGACATATTCTATGACCCAGTACTCCCCCACTGGTATAAATTCATACAGGGACACACCTAGAGGTACCAAAAGATACATGTACAAAGATGGTTACTATAGCATTACGTACAACAGCAACCAAATTAAGTCCACCAGTGAAGGACTTAACAAAGCACTGGCATCACTCCTTAGAACAGCCTCAGACCACCCTAAAAAGAGTGTAGTAGACCCATATGTCTAATAGGGAAAAACGTCCAAAATCTATTAATAAATGAAAACAAAAGGTAGAACAGTGAGCATGATAGGGTCCCATTTGTGTAGAGACACAGATACATGCACAAAAACATCCGTACTAACACAGCCTAAATGAGTTAGACTTATGCACCGGCACAGTTAAGAACCCTCATCTCCAGTGAGCACATACGGCAACAGGTGGCGATACATCCTTTGTATTTTATCCCCTTTGGTTCTATTTTATAAATAGTAAAAAGATACATTTAAAAGAAAAAATATTTTTATAGTGCCTTGCCTAGGTGTTTATAAGATACTAATGAAATGTCCAAAACTCCAACTAAAATTCCTAGAAAATAAGAGGCCAGATGAAAAAAGTCTTTAGAAGTGGACGCAGGGGGGTCCTACCTACAGTTACCCAGATCCTGCTGGGGCCAAATCAAGAGGGGCGTCATAGCAAGTCAAGGAGAAGAGGTCTTCAGAAAGGGAAAAAAAAAAAGGTGAATGAAATCATTGTGAAGAAATCATCTCAGTTGTCTTTAAGAGGCAGAACAGGGAGGAATAACTAACCAAGACGTGTCCCACGGCCCTGAGCAAGGCAGCAGAGGTCACAGCAAATAGAGTCCTAAGAAGTTTTAGGTGTGGGTCTTGCTGTCAGATACATGGAATACAGAAAAAGACTGCAATCAGATATTGTAACTAACTTCGAACAAATGATATAAAAGGGACAGCCCTTTGAACATTTTAACAAATATTTATTGCTCTGAATAAAGTCATTTTGCAAGTATTTCCTATATATTTTTAAAACTGAAGTATAGTTGGTTTATATATTGTGTTAGTTTCAGGCATACAACATAGTGGTTTGGGTTTTTTGCAGATTATATTCCATTATAGGTTATTACAAGATACTGGGTATACTGTGCAACGCAGTAAATCCTTGTCTCTTACCTATTTTATGTACAGTAGTTTGTCTGTTAATCTCATATCCCTAACTTGTCCCTCCCCCCACGCTCTCCCGTTTGGTAACCATAAATTTGTTTTCTATGTCTGTGCATCTGTTTCTGTTTTGTATATAGACTCATTTGTATTATTTTTCAGATTCCACATATAAGCAATAGCATACAGTATTTGACTTTCTCTGACTTGTTTATATTTTCATGACAGGAAAGCCTCTGAATAATTTATGAAAATGCCAACCTCCTACTTCCTATCACATCTGATCCAAGATCTCACAATGAATCCCGAGGCGAAAATAATTCATCCTTCGATGCCAAATGACCTGAGAACATTTTTACACACTTAGATGTGAAAGCTCCTTGCAGAGCGTTGAATCAATCAGGAGTCTCATTGTATTTAAGGCTCAGTGACAACAACCAGTCTTCAGGAACAAGGACCCTAACTGCTCTGCCACCACAATGAAACCATCAACTCAAGCTTCTCAGCAGAGCAATTACCAGCTGCCTAAATGGACAACACCGAAAAGCACTAGAAATCTTTCCAGGATCAGTTCCAATAAAGTGTCTGCCTGCCTCTTCACTCTACCTACAAGCGAATCCTCCCACTTTTCTCTCGGCTTTAAGCATAAATGTAGCAGGACGACGATGAATTCCTTGATGGTGGAGAACTTAAAAAGTAACATGGAAAGCAGCCTCCCCAGAGTCACAGATCACTGAGCTGCAGGGGAGCCACCCAAGCTGCCAACCGCCCCTACCTCCCCAGGGTTACTCACCTTAGGATTCATCTCCATGTGGTACTTGGCACACGCTCGAAGCTGAGTCACCCAGAACTGTTTCTCTTTTGCATCAGCAGCTGAAAGAGAGAAAGAAATGCTTGCAGCAATTGTGCCAAAACACATCCAACCTATTTCTACACCCACATCCAACCTATTTCTACGTCCCAGGTGGGGGCCTGGGCTGAAGGGTGGCAGAAGGAGGGAAAGGCAATTGCAGGTTGTACTTGCACCAAAAAACAGACGCCACTAAATCTCAACCCAAAAAAATCCCTCTTACACCACGTTAAAAACATATTCTGAAATGTCTGTTATAAGAAGAATTTGCCATGTTTTTTAACCTCTTCTGAAAAAGTCATTTCTACTTCCTTAAAAGGCAGCAAGGAAAAGAAAGCAGGAATATTTTTAAATGCCTCTATCACGTATGACTAATACGAGGATCAAAGTACAGTATTTCAGGGCCCTGGTTATCGACCAGAGCTGTACTGTGCAGTTACCAGCCTTCACAAAGTAAGTGTTCAGTTGAATTACCATTTTAATATGTGTTCTCAAGAATGCATCTTACGATTGGACAGAACGAGGTACCAAATGCTGCCTTAGAGATCCTCAAGTTTCCCTCAAAGAGACATTAAAGTACAAGTCACTGGTAGAGTCACAATCTTCCAAGTACATCCTCATTTCTCAAATATATATAATTATTTTCTTAAAAGATCATGGATACATAATAGGTTCTAATAAAATCTGAATGAATTTAATTACATAACTCACTGCATAAACATTTTAGTATTAACTGCATAAATGCTGACTATACAGAAACCAGAATGATTACCCTATTAATCTGTACTGTTTATAAAAATGGGCTTAAGTGCCATTTTTCAATTAAACCCAACTTCAGCTTGAACTTCAGGTGAGGAAATCTGGAGGTCTAGACCAGAAGACCAGGGCTCCACTTCCAAAGAAAAAGGATTTTTACAGAAATAAGAGCGTTTTTTCTTAGGAAGCTTGAAGAATTGCCCATTTATGGCAGTATCCAAGGCTCTGCACCAAAAACATTCCCCAAAACTGTGCATCCACTGACATCAAGATTCAACTCTACACGTAGTGAGATGCAAAAAGAGAAAACCAACGCCCAAGTCCTCGTGGGATGGGCCGAGGACCAGGCAGAAATAGGCCTTTATCCTGCCTTTACTGTAGTAAATTTAAGCTATATTTTGCCCCTGTGATTAGTTCATGCAGATAATAAAACTTTTATGTTTGCTATTAAAGCTATCCTCAAAAAAAAAACAAAAACCACCTTGGGGTTTAATAAGAATTACAACTAAAAAGCAAAATGAGGTAACTTGATGGTCAAATTGGTTGGACTGTTTCTCTGTACGGGTCAGTGTCATTTCATAAACCAGAGGCAGAGGAGGGGAAAGCGCTATTAAGTTTTTCGCCTGCTATTGTTTCTGCTCTGATAATTTATTAAGCACTAAACAGCAAAGCAAAACCAAGGACCGTATAAATCTAGGCAGCTGGGACACGAACCACATGAATCTCAAAAGAGACCATGAATCTTTCCACAGTTCCCCCTAAACTGAAGAACTTTCTCCAACTGTAGGCATTTTTATTTCATAGTTTTGGAGATTGTTTTATAGATCCTGAAATATGACTTGTATAGATAATAAAGGAGCCTCAGTTTAGCCTACACTTGGTAGGAAAGCTTGCAGAAATAACAGTGAAAACTGGACTCCGAGCTGGGGGAACGAGGCTCTCAGTCTGGCTTTGCAAAGTGACCCATCACTGTCAGTCCCCGGGTGGAGAAGAGATGAGGGCATAGTTGGAAGACTGTGACTGCTGTATTCAGCCCTTCCTTGGGCAAAGAAAAATGTTACGCAAGAGGCAGAATTATCAACCACACCCTCAACACTTAATACACACTACTTTCCTCAGACCTTACTAAACCTGACTGTGTGTGTGCATGCATGCAAACACGTGCATTTAGGATTTTGTTGTTTTGTTTCGTTATTTCGTGGGACGAAGACCGACAGTTTTTTCAGCAACGCACAGGTGTAAGAATGCTGGAAGAATGATCGAGCAGTCAGATGACACTGTTGCCGTCCAGTCTGGCACATCAGAAAACTTGTGTGATGGATGTGACTTGGGGGTGGCAGGACCTACCATTCTGGCCAAATGCTGGGCTCCCCGGAGACCCCTGCTCACTCAGGAGGATGCTAAGCAGACCTCAGTTTTCAAGAAGCAAAGAGAATGGGAGAAACAGGACAACAGTGGACAATAGGAAGTAACTCAACACCAGTTGGCTTCTCACCAGGTTCTGATGCCACAGGGGGTTATGTAAGTGAAAAGATCCTTTACTAAGAGCTGGTTCTAGAGAAACTTTAAGGGGAAGATATGATGATGCTTAAAAGGCCTGTTTTGTCCTCAAAGCCCAGCCCCTCCAGCATCAGATTAAGATTCACAGTACAAGGTCCAAGAAAATACACACTGAACTAATAATATGAATAATCTGCCCAAGTCCTAAGGCTCGGTTGGCTTTGCTATCAATCACCTTTCCTCTGTCCTTAATTCCTCAGTTAATTAGGACAAGCACTTCCTAATGTCAAACCTGTCTCCCCACCCCAGGGGCAGGAGAGGCAGTGTCTGTCACCAGAGTCCTCAAGCACAGCAAATTGTTAAAGGTGATTTCAAAAACAAAAAACAAACAATAGAGCCATCACCATGGTAACTGTGAACCCAGAAGGCCTGTCTGAAAAGTTCCCGGGAAGAGCACAGACCTCTCAGTTTGTACATCTCCCCGTTGGCAGAGTACACAACCAGCGTGTGGGGCGCCTCGTCACTCAGGGACACGATGGCTCCGGACAGAGACAGGGCCCCTCGAGGCTTCTGGTGCTTGCTTTGCTCGTTCACAAAATATTGCAGGATGCCAGCCTCGAAATCCAGCACAAAGTACCTGTGCGAAGAAACCACAGTGCATCAGTTTTCTCCCCCTGCCCACTCCTCCCAGCAGAGAAGAAAAGGAACATAATCCTTAAATTGACATCAAGGCTCCCAATCTGGAAAGCTGGAAACTAAAAATCCCTCCCAAGGGTCTTGGTAGGGAGAGAGCCCTGGATTCTTAAGTCTGAGTGGAGCTTGTCATAGGCATCCAGCACAAGGGCCAGGCCCATGCAGGATTTGGTGTGATGCCCACAAATGGCAAAGAAAGCAATGTATTGGGACTCACTCTGGAAACAGGCTCCATGTGACTTCCCAGGAACAGCTGTAATTCACACCCTGGAAGCAGTAAGGCAGGCCTGCAGGGGTTTGGAGTTTTTTTTGGGGGGGGGGGGTTCAAGGTATAGGCTTTTTTTTTTTTTTAAAGATAGTTCATAAGCTTAAGAAGTATTCTCTCCAGATTATAAAAGATTAGTTAAAATTGTTTAACAGGAGCTCCAGGACTCATCCACCCAGGGAATTGAAGGTGCTCACACAGCCCCCTGGACACCCTCCAGCGGGCCCTTCCATAGATGACTTTACACACAGAGGCAAGAATTCCCTCCGCTCTGGGAGGCCACAATGCATTGGACTGTACATCAGGTTAAACACAGGGTAACTGCTAGTAGCCTAAATCACTCAAAGAAATCTTGGTTGGTTAGCACCTGGCCTGTTTATACTCGCAATCCATCAGCAGGAAGTAGTCAAGACAACTCCCCCTTCCCCACCAGGATGGAGATGTCTTCGTCTGAGACTCGCATTCCCCGTGTGGCCCAGAGGCTCAGCACTGTCCCCACTGACTTTCCCAGCCTCTCACTTCCTGCTCTCCCCTCACTGGCTCACCAGGTGACCTCATACCACAGGGCCTTTGCCCATACTGTTCCCCCATCTAGAGCAGTTACGCAAAGTGATCATCTGCAAACTTACCAGTCCATAACATCAAAAATTTTTCCTGCAACTGGGCTCTGCAGCAACATCCAACTACATGGTCAGGGAATGCGCCTCATTAAAGAAAGAGTCCAGACACTGTCTGACACACAAGCCACATAACCAGCTATGAATCAACCACAGCGCAATTAAAGGGGGAAAAAAGCAAGTCTTTCACCAGTTTGAGAAGTACTGGCTAACTCCCCACCTAGAATACAGTTCCTTCCTCTTCTTGCATGTTAACTTCTCAGCCTACAGGAGGAACTCAGGTGCCATCAACTGGAGAAAGCTTCGTCTGACCAGATCGAATATCCATCTCACAAGCTCTTACCCTGAACTCGTCCCACACGGCCCTGGCCCCATCAAGAGTATATTTGCAGGACTGTCCAATTCAATGTCTGGTTTCCTCACTAGACTCCACTCTGTTTGGATGTGGAACTGCGTCCTCCCCCCAGGGCCTGACACTTCGCTGATACTCAATTAACATATCCAGTAAATGAACGAAGGGGGAAAACTACCAAATTCCAGGTTCCAATCAGAGCACCAAAGCAGCTACTCACAAAGGCACTACAAAATATGTCACATCTTTGAGGGATACACAGTGATGCTACCATGCATACTAACAACTCAGGCAGTTTTCACAATTTCGATTCCAGGTTGCATTATATTCTTTCAAAGATGTCAGACTTTTGCAAAGATGGGTTTTCAGCAAGTGCTGGGATAACAAGGAAACATCAATAGGGAACAGGAAGAGGGCAGCAATGCCACCAGGATTCTAAAGTTTAAGGAGCTACGTGGGGCCCCTAGGCATATGCATTCCATCTGTAAGTAACTGCAATTATTTAACAATAAGTTAGATATTTAGAATATTATGTAGAAATTATATTAATCAAATAAATTTTAATATATTAATAGAAATGACAGGTTAATTTAATAGAAATCTATTTTTATGTTTTTATTAATGTTTATATATTATCCATATATTTTCCAATCAATAAAAATAATTTTTTCATTTATTTTTTTTTTCAAATGGCTACTGAGTTATTAGGACAAATGTATATGAAGTTACTTGGGGCTAACCACTTCATAAATGAAACTGTAGGATTTTAAGCCCATTAAGCATCATGCACCAAGCAAGTTTCCAAACTTCCAACCTGATTCTCACAGTAATGTAACAGACAGACATCATGATCCCCCATTTTACTGGCAGTGAGCCTCAAACACAAAACCCAAGTCCTGCTTGTCTGCGTCCAAACCCACGCCTGGCTCACTCCAGCAATCACAAGCTCTCCTTCAATTCTCACGCAAGTCCTTCCTTGTCACTTTCTCCATGTCACCTCTCCCGTAGCCACTAGGTACTTTCTTCCCCAAGCCTTTCTGCTCCAGCAGAACTAGCAGAGCTGAAAGCCCCTTTGCTGAGCAACAGAGATCCCATCGCATCCCTCTCCCACAGGGCAGGGGCAGCCGGCTCATGACTCATTGGCACCTGACTACCCAGGTTTCCAGCCTCTAAAACTCCAATTCCTCTAAGAAACCTCCTACTTTAAGTCATTTTTAGCATTCCAAATATCCTTGCCAAAACTATTTATCTTTTTTACCCCTCTCCTTCTCTCCTATCTCTTGAGTCACTATAATAAAGTTATACTTCTGGCCTCCACAATTAGGGATAAATCAAGACAAAAAACACATGGAAAGGGACCATTCAAAGTGTGGTCCCTCACCCAGCTGTATCAACGTCACCTGGAGCTTCTTTGAAATGTAAATTCTTGGGTCCCACTCAAGACCTGCTGAACCAGAACCCCATGTGAGGGGCCCCAGGTGTTTCCAGGTGATTTTGAGGCAGCTCAAGTTTGAGAAGCAGAGGCCAAAACTAACAGCTCATCACCAGACCCCTGTCCTCTCCCAGGAGACACAGCCCGAACACATGGACCTGTTTTCCCTGCAGTGGGGTGTGGTCATTTGACTGAGCCTTTATCCAAAGGAATGTGAGAAGTAAGGCAGGCCAGGCCTATAACACATAATCAGACAGAAGCACATACACATACAGGTTGGAATGCAGACACCCTGCAGGGCAATTTGGGAGCCACACGGATGTGGCAAAGACACAAGAGGGAAGAAGCCTGGGTCCACGAATCACCACCTGGAAGAGAGCGCTGCTAAGAAACACCCACATCGTTTCTACACACATGAGAAAGAAGCTTCCATATGTTGGCCACTCAGACCTGTGGCAGCAGCCAGCCTGACAAATCTACCAAAAAAAGTTTTTTATATGTCTATTTTCATATCCTTCTACTTGAAATCTGTTTCTCCCTTCTGTGATGGGAAAACCAAATGCCTTCAGTGAGAGAACTGGGGTAATTTTGGAGCTGCCAGAGGTCAGATTATTCTAACGCTGATCCTGCCTTCTCTTGAGAAGTCAACGTTTTCAACCTGACCTATATTTAATGTCATTGTGGCTGCAGCTGTGCAAACACCGCTCCCGGCAAGTCAGAGCATTAAGAGCAACAATCCTTGTAAGCGAGGGAAGGAATCTTGGCTCCAACCACAGCACTTGGTGTCTACACCCGCCCCCCCATCCCTCAAACCCCCCTGGCAAAGCTGCGTCATCCCCCATCTATAAACACACCACCTTTACACAGCGAAAAGCAGAAAGGTAGTAAATAACCTGAATAGACTTCAAGGAAAAGGCATAAGGAACTTGCCCTCAACTTCCTCGATCTTCCCATCCACTCTATGCCATTGGGTGGAACGGAGAAAGGGCTTAACACCTTTCTCCTTACTGCTATACCAACTTATCCACCGCCCACCTGTCAGCATTCCTCCCTCCCAGAGGCAGCTTCACAAATGCATCCCATTCAAACCAACCACATATCCACAAAGGACATTATTAAGAAGCTGGTACCAAGAAATGAACTGAATGTTGGGTGGCTTTTTCTTTCCAATAAGGATGACAGAACAACCAACTGATGTCACATTATGCAGGAGACAGGACACAATTATTTTTCACATTACCTATTTCAAAATGACATCTTAATTCTAACCTCCTGCCTCAGATGGGGGAAAAAACATATTTCCACCACTTCCTAAAATAGTGTAAATGCAAATGCACAGGTTTGAATCACGTGCGCTAGGGAAAGTCATCAATAATTTACTCCCTTTCTAAAGACAGTTAAAAATTCTATCATATTTGAAAAGAAAATTCTATCATATTTGGAGGGGAGTGATGGGAGGATATCTGATTAAAAATTACAACAGATTAAACATAAAGTGTTCTTCCAAGATGGCCTCTAAAAGGTGAGGTAGCCTGTGTCACCCGCGGATAGCAATGTCCACAGAGCATTAAGAAGGCATTCCCTGTGGGTCACATCCTCCAGGAGGAAAGAAATTACATTTGGTTTCCCTTAGGGTCAGGGCTCTCACAGCTGCATCTGAAACTCGCAGGTTTCATTCTAAATTGGAAGAGTTCACCATCTACTAGGCTTCATTAAGCCAAGTGCAAATGCCAGATAAAATCCTGAAACATTCTTAAAAGTCTTTCCTTCTGGAGAAAAGATGAACCCAATTCCTAGTGTGTTCTTTTCCAATGAGTGTCTCGAGTTTTAGTGCGAGACTTGACTGATGTGTAAGTGAACTTAATTGTGTACGGAGAGACCATGCTATGTTAACATAATCGAACAGTGTCCTGGGAGAGAAAGAGAAGGAAGGGAGAGATCAAACAAACCCAAGAAAAGAGCCATCAGTCCTCAACCCGCCAGCTTCGCGGTAGCAGCCCGGCCCAGTTCCAAAGCTGGGAGCCGTGGCGAATGGCAGGTCTGTCTATGGCTGCCCTTTAAACAAACCCACTGTTTCGGGAACAACACACGATCACTCGCACTCACATACTGACATTCTTAAACTAACTCAAGTACTCACACGTGCACACAGTCACACTCACTTGCGCATGCGCGCGCGCACACAAAGCAACTGACCCTACCCATTATGCCTTCCAAGCTTTAGGTCCCTAAGGGTCTACACCTGTAGCCTGTTAGGTCCCACCTCCCCCCCACCCGCATGACGTTAGTTTCATTCAGTTTCAACTTTAGGATCTAAAAGCTGAAAATTAGACATTTTTACTTTAGGAGAGGGGAGGTCACCAACAGCCATCAGCCAAACCCCAGGAAGGAGCATAAAGATAAAGGGAAAAGATTGGAGAATGGGGAAATGGGGCGGGTAGCAGTTCATTAATGCCAAGAGGCAGAACTTACAAGCCAACTATAAAAGAATTACAAAGAGGGGGGAAAAATGCAGTGAAAAAAAAAAAAAAAGTTTTTTTGAAGAGGAATTTTGCTAGACAGGCTGCTCCTGACAAAAAGCTCAATCATTTCATCTAAACCTAAAAGTGAAAGTTAAAATAACAAGAGGAAAGGGCTGGAGAAGGGAGGTGATTATCAGCCCCCTGATGACTGAGCAGACACCCTTCATACCTGTGTTACCGTTTCCAGGGTGGAGTCAGAACCGCTCAGGTTCCCTGTGGGGCTCAGCGCCTCCCACCACGACCGGCAGGAGGCCCAGAGCCGCCGAGGCCCCACCACCACCCTCCACCTTTGAAAGGAACTGGGACCAAGCTCCCCCCGAACCTCCACCCCCAACCTGTGAAAGGAACTGGGACCAAGCTCCCCCCCAACACCCCCATCCCTTCCCCTCCCCCAGGGCAGGCGTCCTTCCCACTGGATCTGCCCCCCTTCCTAGGCCCGGTATCTTTTTACCCCCCCCAACAGTATTTGTTTATTTACCAAGAGAAACTACTCCTTAGCCCAAATAGTCACACTTCATAGTTGAGGAACCCAAGTCCGCGACAAAGTTCCATGGAACTCAACCCCGAGAAATCCTTTCCATTCCAAAGCCACTTTGCACTCTGAAAACTACCAGCCTTCTTCAATCGCCTCAGCATCTTTCAAGGAATCACAATTTCTGTAGAAACCTGCCGAGGCCAGGCCCTCTTGTCTTCCGAGAAGCTCCTGCTCGGACTGCTGGAACCCTCAGTGCTCTATCCGCGGACCGGGACAACAGGGACCTCGGTCTCCTGCCTCTGGCAGCCCCTTCAGCCCGGCGTCGCCCTCGGCCCGGCGTCCTCCTCAGCCCGGCGGCCCCCCTCAGCCCGGCGTCGCCCTCGGCCCGGCGTCCTCCTCAGCCCGGCGGCCCCCTCAGCCCGGCGGGCCCCCTCAGCTCAGCGGCCCCCTCAGCCCACCGACCACGCACCACAGGGGTAGGGAGCGCTCTTCCCGGCACGGACGCCAATTCCCCGGGTCTCTTCCCAGTTCCCCGGGTCTCTTCCCAGTTCCCTCCTGCCCACAACCCCGCGAAATACCACCAGATCCACACTCACCATGTTGCTAAAACTTCCACTCTACTGCTTACAGAAAATAAAACTCACTGGAAATCGGCATCGCGGAAGCATACGCAGTATGGGAGACGCAGTATGGGAGACGCAGTATGGGAGGCGCGGAGGGATATCAAGTCGCGGCTCAATTTTCCGAGGTTGACCTGCGTCTTGAGAACGACTATCACCTGATGATCATTTACTGACCAGCCTCATCTTCAGAGAGAAACACGTCAACGTCCTCCCAAAAGTGACTTCCGTGGAGCTGCCAGTCTCACATAAGAGAGTGTCTCTGATTCTCAACACCTTGGTCACCATGGTCTCCTCACCTCAGAAGGGTTCACAACTCAAAACCCTTAGGAGTTTCAGGCCTGGGGAGAAATCTTCCAGAATTTCTCTCACGCTAACCGAACTTCTGGTGAGGAAGACGCTGGATCCTGGCACCGGAACCTCACGACAAGGTTCCAAGGGACAGCCCCTAAAGCAGCCTAGAGCTTAGCCAAATGTTCAAGTCTGGCATCCTCTCAACTCAAGGAACCTGGTCCTGGCGAGAGAAATGCAGTGGCCTTCTTACATCTCTCAGCTACCTACCGGTCTGTCGTCAGAGCTTCCACGGCTGCCACCACTACCCTCAAACCACTAAGTTAGAGATTGCAGCAAACTCCAGAAGAAACTACATTGTAAGAGGGTCCGAAGGCACATCACCAAGTAGGGAATTAATCTACCCCGTGACATAAGGACTCGAGCCATTATGAAACACATCCAGGCATACAATACAAGTTCAACCTCGAATGTATCAGGGAAATGTCGTGTACCATGGCCTGTCTATAGCAGAACCACCATGCCGGCCTTCAGACGACTTAAAAATATATAAACTGAACCAATGATCAAAATAATTGCAAAATAATAATAATAATAATTGCTCATGTTTACAAAGCACTTTCTGTGTCACACATTGTATACTGCTGTATCATCTTACACCTCCCAGCGGTCCTAGGAAGTAGATGTGACCATATCTTCTTTCTACGAATGAGAACTTCCAGCACGGGAAGGCTAACAAGGTGCTCAAGATCTTCCAGAGAGGAAATGATGGGGCTAGATTTTAACCAGGCAATCAAACCCTATAGCCCACAGCTCTAAATCATTAAGACATTGTGTATTGACTTAAATAGTTTTCATTGCAAAGATGCAAAAACATAGAGTCAAAACTGACAGAAATATAAGAAAAATAAACAAAACATAACCAGATTGGGAGATTTTAGAATCCTCCTACAGCCCAGAGTTGGACAGATGCAGAAAACAAGTCAGAATATATAGTTTCCAAACAATATAATCCCAAGTTTTATATTTTAAGTTCTACAAATGATTACATACCCCAATGAAATATATCTTTTTTTCAAATGTGCATGGAACATGTTCCAAAATGTTGGCTTAAAAAAATCATCAAACATCAAAAAGTAGAAATGTTGTAGGTCACAATCTTTATAACTCATAGCAAAATAAACATCTTGCGTGTTAAAGACTTAAATTAAAAAAAAATAGTATTAGTTTTAATAATATAATTTTATAATTATATCATACATAACTTAATATGAGTATTAGGAGAAAATATGGGTGAATTTTTTTTAATTGAAGTACAGCTGATTTACAATAGTGTGTTAGTTTCAGGTGGGGGAAATATTTTTAAATTGTTAGAGTGGGAGGGCATTATGACAGGAGAGGCAAAACTAAAGAAAAGTACTGACAGGGATTTCTAAACTTAAAAAAACTCAAGTAAAAATTATCCATAAATAAAATTAAAAGACAACCAATAAAGTATAGTTTTTAAAAAGAATACTGAATCACTACACTGTATGCCAGAAATTGATACAACATTGTAAACTGACTATATTTCAATTAAATTTTTTTTAATTAAAAATACTGAAGTGTCTTACCTTCTAAAAAAAATAGTAACATTTGTTATAGTTTGGGTCAACTACTTCCTGCTTCTGAATCAGTTGGGAAGCTTGTTAAAAATGCAGATTCCTGACTCCCAATCCCACACTTAGAGAATTGGAATCTTTATGGATGAGATCAGGAAATCAGGAATTTGAATTTCAAAGTTTCCCTAAATCATCCTGAAGTATAAAAACTCGCACAAAATCGAGTCAGGATAAAACCTTACCGTGTTATTCATCACCCTGTTTTTCCTCCTGGTCTTTTAGGCTTTTCCCCCTAATCATTCACTCAGCAAACATCTGAATACCAGGAGCCCATGCAACCAAGCAGAATAGATTAAGTGTGAGCCAGCCTCATTTTGTCTTGGGCTGAAAAAGCCAAAGCCCAGCTCCTAAATCACAACAGCTCAGGAAGTGGGTATCTTGGCTCTGTCCCTTTGGAAGTGGTTTTGAGAAAGACTCAAAGAAACAGTACGCACGTCACCAGAGCTAGAGTTCCTGTGTAACTGGATCACCAACCAGTATCATGTGGGCGCTCACCCGGGGAAGAGCCGCCCAGGAGCCAGGCCCAGTGAAGACCCTGAAGATGAAGGGCCGCCAGCCCGAGTGGCTGCTGCCTCGGGTACCACCTGATAAAGCACCAGCATAAGCCAAAGTGAACTTGTAACACAAGATTTGATGCATGGTGCTTGGATGTGACCTATGATGCAATTCGATCTGCTTTTAAAGACCAAGTGATAAAACACCAGGAGCAAGAACAGAGAGCTCTGGAACACGAGTTAATACAGGCTCTCAGAATATTGCCGGTCACCTTCTGAACTCGTTAACTCTTAAGTTTCCAGGGCCATTAGGAGAGAACTTCAACTACAAAAGATGTAGACAAATCTTAATGCTCACAGTTCATTTGCATCCTTGCCACTGACCACACAGGAACTTACCTGGGAATCCTTGTGATGGGCCGAGCATCTGTTTCACACTATAAGCTTGAACATACACATCAAGTCACACTGGAAAGAATTCTGATCCTGCCTAAAGCCCGAGGGCAAAGATGGACAGGCAGCCCCAGCCTGGTACCCATGGAGATGGAGAGATGGGAAGCTGGCCTGTGGACACCAGTGAAGCAATGTGGACCAGAAGCAGGCCTCTAGGCTCAGCTTTTCCTCCAAGTATCCCACTGAGTCAGGCCCTAAACTCCACTGTCCCTGGATCAAAGAGTCCTTTGTTTTTCCCTAAGGGGTTACACAGCGCAGAGGAAAGAGGTGTGATTTGGTAGCAAAAGGCCTGACTAGACCTGAGGTTCTCAAACTTTTGCTGCATCAGATCACCTGGAAGCTCATTCAAACACAAGCGCCCGGGCCCCGCCCCCAGATTTAGGAGGCCTGGGGTGGAGCCAGAGAATTTGAGTTTCTAGCAAGTTCCCAGGTGATACTGATGCATCAGGTAGGACCACACTTGGAGAGCCACTGATTCTCACTTTGGTGATCTTGGCCATGGTACTTACCCACCCTGAGCCTTGATGCCCACATCTGCAAAAGCAAAAAGCCAGCTAATCATCTTTTGAACCATTCCACCATGGCTGTGCCTCAAGGTCTGTCTGGTTGTAAAACAAGAACTTCCAAAGGGACACCGTATTTCTAAATGCAGACAGTAAGTCAGACCCGATGCTCGTATTGCGTTGTATCAGCAGTTTAGTTACATGACGACAATGCCAACAACACAGAATTTAAAACAAGGGCCCGTATTTGCTCTGTTTTGGAGGTGCCATGGCAATATTATTTGACAAGATTCTCAACGTGGTCAGCTGTACAGGGTTCTGTGACAGGGATGAAGCATTGTGAATACCTTTACTCATTCTATGATTAAAGAAAAGAGAATCTGCCAACCAAATGACATTCTGGAAAAGGCACAGCTACAGAAACAATAAAAAGATCGTGGTTTCCAGGGGTTTGGGGAGAGGGAGGGAGGGAGGGAGGAATAGATGGAGCACAAGGGAATTTTAGGGCGATGAAATTATTCTGTACGATATTATAGTGGTGGCTACATGTCATTATGTATTTGTCAAAGCTCACAGAATGTACAACATCAAGAGTGAACCCTAATATAAACTATGGACTTTGGTTGATTAAAAAAAGAAAAAAGAGAATCTGTATAAGCCCAGCTTTTTAAAAAAGAAGTTAGCTTTGGTTCCAAAATTAAGTTTTATTTCCAAAAATTCACTCATTAAAAACAATTTTTTTTTTAACTGAGTACCTACAGTGCTAGGCACTCTATGCTAAATGTTCAAAATACATGTCACGGGGTGGGGAGGGGACAGACAACAAAGTCCCTGCTCTGATCAGGGTGTGGAAAAATGGTGCCAAAAGACAATAAAATATTTACGAAAATAAGTGCACTGCACAACTACAGCTGTGCTAAGTGTCTCATAGTCAGAAGAGAGTAGAATGTGACCTAGCTAGGGAGTTCCTGAGACAAAATGTCCATCAACGGGTAACTGGACAAACAAGAGTCCATATGATGGAATACTATTTAGCGAGAAAAAGAGCTTGATCCTGATTCATGCTACATGAGTGAACCTCAGAAATATTACACCACATGAAAGAGCCAGATGCAAAAAGATGACATACCGTGCATGAACGGGACATAGTGCTGTACACCAGAAACTGACACATTGTAACTGACGGTACCTCAATCAAAAATAAAAGATGACATATCATATGATTTCATTTATAGGAAATGTCCAGAAAAGGGAAATTTATAGAGACAAAAAGCAGACCAGACGCTGACTGGGGCTGCGGACAGGAGCAGGATTAACTACAAACAGGCTAGAGGGAATTATTCTGGTGATTGATAGGAATGTAAAACGGGATGGTGGTGAGAGTTGCACAACTATATACATTAACTAAAAATTATTGAATTGTACACTTACCATGGGTAAATTTTATGGCATGTAAATTATACCTTAATAAAGGTGTTTTTAAAACCTTCAGCAATCCTGGCAATAGACTAGATCAGGGTGTAGGTGGCAGAACGCCGCAGGAGTATTGATAATGAATGGGAATTCAGTTTCAGGACTGTCTGCATTTCAGATACCTTTAACACTTCCAAGCAGTATTGATTAGCAATTCGATGAATGGATATGGAACCCAGAGATGATCTGAGGTGGAGACATAAAGTTGAAATCATTCGAAAATAAGTAGCCATTGAGGCCAAAGGTACAGATATTGAACAGAGAATACAGGGAGGAGGAGGGAGGCAGGGAGGAGTGAGCCCCAGACCAAGACTTGAGGAATTCTAATATTAAAAAGGGAAAGGGATGGAACAAGACAGAGGGGTAGGAGGAAAACCAGAGTCCCAGAAAGAGAATGTTCACAAAGTCAGGAGTGATTAACTCCGTCAAGTGCTAACAAAAATACCAGTAAAATAAGAATTGAAACACATCCTCCTTTTTTGTGACCACACTGATCTATTTGCATATTTCAAGGTTCATGGACTCCCATGACCCTAACTTTATCGGTTCGCATTGATGCAGCAAGCTGAAAGGAGACAGGAAAGAATTTCTCTTATCTTCCAAACACGTACTAAGTCCACCAGCTGTTTCCCAGCACTCATGTTCCACTTTTACTGGGAACAGTGGAAAGATCATTGGGTTGAAACCAGGGGCTGCAACCTCAACTCTGGCATAGATTAACTCATGGTCTGAAATCAGGTGTAGCGGGGACAGCTGACTACCTTCCAAATGTCCATTCTCTCTCTCTCCAATCAAGAGAACTCCAATTTTTATCTGGCCCAATACACTATGCCGGAATATACCTCCCAACCTTCCTTTCAGCTAGATGTGGTTGTTTATAGCTAATGAATAATAATGATAGATTAGATTTTTTCCTCTTCTCTACCTGCCTTTTTGGAAGGTGGATGTGATGGCTGGAATGCCAACACTCGTTTTAGTCTTTGAGGACATGGACATACCCTGGGGCTGGAGAAGCAGAAAGTTAGAAGGAATATGAGTCTCCATAGAAATCTATGGAACCCCTAAACCAACCCTGAAAAGTTTAAGCAAAAGAAGCAAAAATGTGTAAGCAAAAATGCAACAGCAACTGGGAGTTCGAGATTTGCAGATACTGACTGGTATATATAAAATAGACAAACAAGTTTATACTTTATAGCACAGGGAAATATATTCAGTACCTTGTAGTAGCTTACGATGAAAAAGAATATGAAAATGAATATATGTATATTCATGTATGACTGAAGCTGTGTGCTGTACACCAGAAAATGACACAACATTGTAAACTGATTATCACTCAATAAAAAAAATTTTAAATAAATATTTAAATGTTAAAAAAAATACAAGAGCAAAAGCAACTAAGTATGAAACTACTACAATTATTTGGGGTAACCATAATACAGAACCAGGAAAAAGTAACATGGCTGAGGAGAAATCATATCACTGTATGAAATAAAAGTTACCACTCTTATAGATCTACACGGTGTTTCACAAAGCACTCAGAAATTAATTATGTGCTGGGAATAACTCAACATTACTGCTATATCCCCATTACACACAGAGACACACAGCATTAGAAATCATGCTTAGCATATCTCCATTTCTTATTTGTGATAATTAGGAAAAATGCCACATTAATTTCAAGAAACGCACACTCCAAGACCTATATGACAGATACGTGGATGAAGAGCTCACCATTGATCACAGGACTTTCAAAACACGGACTCCCTTTATTTCTTTTTCATTTGTTTTATTTTTAATTGACATGCAGTTGATTTACATTACATTAGTCCCTTGTGTACAACATAGTGATTCAAAAACTTTAAAGACACAGAGTTCCTTGAGATCCTCCCATGCTAGATCACCATCACATCTCATAGAGGATAAAATCGAGTCACTGCATCGTTTTTCAGACTTCACATAAAAACAATAAGTGCTCCTCAAGAGACTGTTTAGGATTATGTCCCTGGGGGATCAAGTGCTCTGGGTTCTAAGCATAAAGACCCCACATTCCAGAGGAATTCTGAGTCTAGTTCCGGACAAGAAGGAGAATCAGCACACCCTCTGGCTGCCTCCTCAGAATCCAGCCCTGGAGATGCCACAGAAAGAAACAGGACTGAGAGAGCAGGATGGAGAGCAGGATGAGTGGTTCCCAGCCACAGGGAGGGGCCGGTGAGAGTGAAGGGCCACTGCGGAGGGGGAGACACAAAGCAAGTCCTTTAACTGGGCTGCCCATGTGGCCATGACAGCCAGAGACACAGAAGGACCAGCGGGAAGGGCTTCGTGTTTTGGAGGCAGTGCCTGGTCCAGTGGGTCCCCAACAGGAACCAGTACAATGGGCCACTAGCTCCTGGCCCTTCATCCTTCCCACCTCAACACCCCTCCACCCCTCCATAGCCACGCAGAGCTAACAACACCTCCGGTCAAGTCCTGGGGAGGAAAGATGGGGAGTGAGGGGACCAGACTGCCCTTTGGTCCTGAGGGCAGCCTCCCCGACAGGAACCCCATCCAGGAGGACAGGCAATTAAGTGCCCGAGCATCTGCCACTCATCACCCAGGTGGAGAACAGGCCAGGCAGCTAAACACCACAGAGTAACAAGGTACATGCCAATGGTGAAAAGAACCAGATACCAGAGAAACACGTGTTCTATGCAAGGGAGAGAAGAGTGGAACAGTTCACACTGGCAGAAGCAGACCTCATGGGGGAAAAAAAACCTTGAATATTTTCAACAGCCTCCATGAACTATGAGGGTTAGCAAATGCGGAGTAGGAAGCAGCAGTTAGAACCAAAGGTGGAAAATACTGGATGTGAAGAACAAGCTTTGAAAAGGGGGCACTTAATGGATTGAGAGAAGTGCAGGATGAGGTGGAGGAGTGAACCGGTGAGCCAGAAGGTCACTCAAGGCACCCGCACCAAAGGCAATAGAACCAAATTTTTTAAACAGAAAAAAAATATGATAAAACAGAATTATCATGCTGGAGAGGGTGTGGAGAAAAGGGAATCCTCCTATTCTGCTGGTAGGAATGTAGTTTGGTGTAGCCGTTATAGAAAATAGTACAGAGATTCCTCAAAAAAACTAAAAATAGACTTACCATATGACCCAGCAATCCCACTCCTGGGCATATATCCAGAGGGAACCTTAATTCAAAAAGACACCTACACCCCGATGTTCATAGCAGCACTGTTTACCGTAGCCAAGAGATGGAAACAACCTAAATGTCCATCAACAGATGACTGGATAAAGAAGTTGTGGTATATTTATACAATGGAATACTACTCAGCCACAAAAAAGAATAGAATACAGCAACATGGATGGATCTGGAGAATGTCATTCCAAGTGAAGTAAGTCAGAAAGAGAAAGAAAAATACCACATGATATCACTTATATGTGGAATCCAAAAAAAAAAAAAAGACAAACTTATTTACAAAACAGAAACAGACTCACAGACATAGAAAACAAACTTATGGTTACCAGGGGGAGGAGGGTGGGAAGGGATAAGTTGGGAGTTCGAGATTTGTAGACACTAACTACTATATATAAACTAGATAAACAACAAGTTTATACCATATAGAACAGGGAAACATATTCAATATCTTGTAGTAACCTATGGTGAAGAAGAATATTAGAATGAATGTATGTATGTTCCTATGTGACTAAAGTATTGTGCTGTACACCAGAAACTGACACAGCATTAGAAACTGACTGTACTTCATTAAAAATATATATTAAAAAACAGAACTGTCAACATTCATCTCACACAGTGCCAGAGAGAAAAAAAATTTAATTTTTAAAGAAGAATAAAAGGAGAAGACTACATATTTAAAGAAATAAACAGCAAGGTCCTACCGTAGAGCACAGGGAATTATATTCAATACCTTGTAATAACCTATAAGGAAAAAGAATATGAAAAGGAATATATGTATATATATAGATATCTGAAGCACTTTGCTGTGCACCTGAAACTAACACAACATTGTAAATCAACTATACTTCAATAAATATATATATATATATATTTAAAGAAATAAAGACCAGGATTTGCCACCATTAAAAAGAGCTAACACTTCGGATTGAAAGAACTCACAGAGAGGCAAATGGTCAAATAAGAAAAAGCCACACTTGGATCTATTATAGTAAAATGTAAAATCAAAGTGAAAGAAAAAATCTTAATGCTTCCAGAGAGAACAATCAGAAAACTCATAAAGAAAAAACATCAGATTGACCTCAAAACATGGAGAGAATAATAGCTGTCAATCTTAAATGGTGTGTCCGGAGAAGTTCTTTAAGAAGAATGAAATCCCTTTACAAGGCATACAAAAACAGAGTTTACCACCCAGACACCAGCATGTAAGGAACTTTTAAAGTTCTTTAGGAAAAGAGAAACAATCCAAGATATCTGATCTGCAAAAAGAAATAATGAATAAATGAAATGAAAACATAGAGGTAAACCAAAACAATATTGTCTGCATAAAATAAAGAAGTCTAACTTATGGAATTTTTTAAAGGACAGAACTAAAATCATGAAACATATATGTAAGACAGGAAGGGATCACTGAAATTATTCACCTGGCTTTGAGAAGGGGATTAAAATCATTAAGCTTTTTTACTGACAAATTTTTATTTACTCATATTCTCACTGTCTAAAAATCAGCATTGTTAACATTTGGTTGAGCACAGTCTAACTTCCACGCATTCACATCTTTCCCCTAGAATGGGATCACAAAACATTCTTTTTCTTTTTAACTGAAGTATAGTACATAAATTATGCTCAATTGAAAGTAATTAGAAATATATATATAATTACATTAATATATATAATTCCCATGCTGTACAATATATTCTTCTTGCTTATCTATTTTATACACAGTAGTTTGTACCTCTCAATCCCATATTTCTATCTTGGCCCTCCCTTATCCCCTCTTCCCACTGGTAACCACTAGTTTGTGTTCTACAGAACACTATATCTGTGAGTCTATTTCTGTGTTGCTATACATTTGCTTTATTTTTTAGCTTCCACACATAGGTTATATCCTACAGTATTTGTTTTTCTCTGCCTGACTTATTTCTCTAAACATAATACTCTCTAGGTCCATCCACAAAGCTGCAAATGGCAGAATTTTATTCTTTTTTATGGCTGAGTAATATTTCATAATATTTATTATATACAATATCTCACAAATTCTTTATTCATCTGTTGATGGACACTTGGGTTGCTTCCATATCTTGGCTATTGTAAATAGTGCCCCTTTGAACACTGGGGTGCATATATCTTCTCAAATTCGTGTTTTCATTTTTTTTCTGGTTATATACCCAGGAGTGGATACAATCTTTAAACTTTTTTTTAATTGAAGTATAGTCAATTTACAATGTTGTGTTAAATTCTGGTGTAGATACAGATTCAGTTTTATATATGTGTGTGTGCGTGCACACGCGCGCATGTGTGTGTGTGTGTGTGTGTGTGTGTGTATTCCTTTTCTTGCTCTGCAGCCCTGCCCCTGCTGAAATCTCCATCTCCTGGACTCTTGACTTTGGCTACTATGAATAATTTCTTACTAGCCAATTTTTCTACTCAGCCCTGTTCTGACCACTCTCATCCAGAATGAATCCTACAATCACCAGCTCTCCCACCAGCAGAACAATCGAGCTGAAGAAGTGGGAAGTCATTTGGCTTTCTTTTATTATTTTTTTTTAATTGAAATACAGTCAGTTTACAATGTTGTGTCAATTTCTGGTGTACAGCATCATGTTTCAGTCATACATAGAAAAACATATTATCTGTTTTCATATATTCATTATAGTTTACTACAAGATATTGAATATACTTCCCTGTATAAAGACAAGGAAATAGGGGAGTCTCTTTCTTACCAGAGTCACACAGCTCATCGGCAGCAGAGATGGCCTGAGCCCAGGCAATCTGCCCCTAACCCCTGCTCTATCCTGCCTCTCTCAGAAAGACAAGAGCACACTCAATCTTCCACCTCAGGACAAGGCACCTCAACCTTAGAGGCTCTTCCAGGCAGAGGGTGGGAGAGAGCACTGGTCAGGAAATGTCAAACATTCAGACTGGAAACCAAAGTGGGGATGAGATGTCCATTAAAACCAGTGAACTCAGCTGCCCAGGAGTAATTCCTCCTCAAAGGAGTTTGCCAGCAGCTACCACCTAGGAGACAGGAAGGAGAGGAGAGAAAGGGGAAACTCCAAGAGGGCTGTCCAGAGAATTCTCCCAAGGGCTGATGAGTTTCCCGCCTGAGAGATCAGTACCCTGCCTCTTCCGGCCACCGTGGGCAGCTGGCCGGTTGGCTCGCCCTGGATCCTCCGCACCTGCTGTCATCCGCCCTCTCACACCCAGATTTGGCTTTATGGCTTGATTACCTTCCCCAGCACGGGATCCCCTGCCTCCCAGACCCGCAGGAAAGCGAACACTCAGCACCCAGTTGGATCTCAGGGCTGGGGAGACCTGGCAATGAGTCCCAGACAGCAATGCAGGAATAAGCCGAGATGATAAGCAAGCAGATCAGATCAGAGCAGGTCAGGATGCCACCAAGGGCCCTAGAGAAGCACACGCATTCCCAAAGCGAAATCCCGTATCCAGCACATCACTGAACTAAGCCGAAAGGGTCAAACATAAGAAAAATGCCGCCCAAAACAAGATTAAAAGCTCAACTGTCCCTCCAGCACACGCTCCAAAGCATCCAGGCAACAGGATGCACCACGACCACAACACCCAGTCCAAAGCAAAGCTGCCTGGAGGTCACCGGGGCTCCTGGAAGACGCGGCGCAGGCCGCTGTCCCAGGACACGTCACCCTGAGCAGAGGACTCAGAGGCCCAGGGTCCACACACCCCCACCCGCCACGGACTGGCTCTAAGGGAGCCTGGGTCAAAATCACTTCCAACCTGGTCTGACCTTGCCACGCTCTGCGCCTAGGGGAGGCCGCTGGTGTTTTGCCACTGAGCTCAAGTAAAGGTGGAACTTTCCCAATTTTCTGGGGGAAGAGCAGGTGTCAGTGAATGGACAGAAATCCCAGCTTTGAAGTTCTTATGGAAAGAATTTTTCTTAAACTAGAGGCAGCTATAAACACATCTATAGTGGCCACAAAACCAACATACCAGCAACAAAAAAGAATCAGGTAATAAAAGTATGTACCTCGCAGGACTTTCATGAGGATTAAATAAGTTATTATTTGTTGCAGATACTAACAACTATATATAAAACAGAAAAACAACAAGGTCTACTGTGTAGCACAGGGAACTAGATTCAATAGCCTGTAATAACTTTTAATGATAAAGAATATAAAAAGGAATACATATCTATAACTGAATCACTTTGTTCTACACCAGAAACTAACACAACACTGTAAATCAACTATATTTCAATTAAAAACAAAAAAGAAAAATGTTATTTGTAAAATGCTTAGAACAGTGTCTGGCACACAGCAAGCACTATATATATATACACACACATAAAATTATTTGTCAAATAACATATTAAGGAAATACTTAGCAGTTGCCCTTTTTAAAAAATCCTGTTTTTGCCAACACTGACAGCTTATTTTTTCCGGGGCATGTGTTTGTGGTCTCGTCCTGGATACACACGAGTTGTGACTCCCTACTCCTCAAGTCACGTGATGACAGCAAACTCAACGATGCATGAGAAGGCGTGGCATTCGACAAAGAACAGGGGGTCGAAGAGCCTGACGGCTGTTCACCTCAATAGTAAGATTAAGGCCTCATGAGAGAGGAAGATGGAGATTAATAAATATTAACTGAATCCCAAACATCAACTACAATGGTTTCCAAATCTGGTTGGAAATCTCCACCACGCCATCTCCAGAACAGGTATCTAAGCCTTCTTAGCAAGACCATCCAGCGTTCCTTGCCAAAAAGCTATCACTTGATTTGCTGTTCTGACTCTTCCCATCCCTCAGACAGCGGAAACAGGAGGACAGGAGTGCAATGATGTGGGTTCTCCACAGCTCGGGAAGAGGGCTGAATTTTGAGCACTGTTCAGCCTTATTAATCTCCTCTCCTATGGTGGCAACTTGAGTTTGCAGGGTCCCCCACTAAGCTGTCTGAGATTTCACAAAGGCACTGAAGACAGTGTGCTCAAAGACGTCAATATCAGAGGGCGCGATTTAGTTTGCTCTGGAGATTACTTGCCCCCCTCAATTTGCAACAGCAAGCAGAACAATCCACTTCACAAAAAGTTAGTCTCCTTTCATGTGGTTCTTCAGATTTCTCGTACCCTCCCTCCTCTACCACCTCTTAAATTCATTTTCATAAAATATATATGACCCACGACCTCCGACCACTCCCAGCCAGAATGAATTGCACTATCATCAGCTCTCCCACCAACAGAATGATGGAGCTGAAAAAGTGGGAAGTCATGTGGTTTCCTATTATTATTATTTTTTTGAAGTATAGTCGTTTATTATGTGTCAATTTCTGGTGTACAACATCATGTTTCAGTCATACATATACATACAGATTTTCCTTTTCACATTCTTTTTCACCATAAATTACTACAAGATACTGAATATAGTTCACTGTGCTATACAGAAGAAACTTGTTGTGTATCTATTTTATATATATTAGTATCTGCACATTCCGAACTCCCAATTTATCCCTTCCCACCCACTTCCCCCTGGAAATCATGTTTGTATTCTATGCCTGTGAATCTGTTTCTGTTTTGTAAATAAGTTCATTTGCGTCTTTTTTTTTTTTAGATTCCACATATGCGTGACATCATATGGCATTTTTCTTTCTGGCTTACCATGACCATCTCCAGGTCCATCCATGTTGCTGCAAACAGCTTTCTATTATTATCATCATCATCAAACACATGACTGTCTCTGCCACCTAACCTGGAAACTCCTTGGGGGCCACGTCACTTGATTAAGAACCCCATCCTACCTACAGAGGAGGCTCATACACGTTCCCTGATGGACCAGGTGTGAAGGTCAGTAAACAAAACGTGTCCCCTAATTACACTGTCTTCACTCAACTATTATCACCACCATCACAACCAGAACATAAAGCCAGAATATTCTCCATCCCCAAGGACATCTTTAGTGCTCTCTGAATACACCTCAGACTCCAACGCTAAGATGGGAAAGTTGGAAGTCACTGACTGCATCTTACCCGGTGTACTGATCCCTGATTAAAGACCAGCCAGCCAAGAAAATAATCAACCCCCAACCATTCGGGACCTAGTTCAACAATCTGGGGACCACCCTGAGACCCCAGTCCTCTCCCCACACTGGCCACTCCTCTTTGAACAGAAGAAAAGAGAACCAGGTCTGTCATTGAGGGCTGACCAGGAGCAGATGGGATTCAAGTTTCAGGGATAAAAGAAGCTGCACCTGATGGTGACAATGATGGTTTTAGGTCATCCCATGGCTAATGGAGAACTCACTGAAGTAAAACTTGACGTTGAAGAACCATCACTGAAATCATGGAAGCCAGCTTGCCTGCCAATCTCACTTCTGTAGATTTTCTGTCGAGAGAACTTTTATGCCTCTGGGAAGCAGAACATTTCCCCCAACTCTCTGGAGAAGGAGGGAAACCACACAGCCTGCCTCTGAATTACTGATGTCATAATTTATTGAAAGGTCTCCACTAGGTCATAGGTCACAGGTCACACCCCAGATGTAATGCCAGGTGCCCACTCAAGGCTCTGTGACTGGGGGTAAAAGCAACCTGGGGCCAGCGGTCCCTGAGCATCTGCTGTGCAAAGGCCCCGTGGCCCTGAACCCGACCAGCACCCAGCATCCAACACACTTATCTGATGACCTCACGTCATCATCTCAGAAAGCAGGGAGGAATTCTTCACTCCATTTTGCCCTTGAAACCCAAGGCCAGTAAATTTAAGTGACTTTCCTGTTGTCTCACAGCTAGTTTGTAGAGGGCCCAAGACTAGGACCAGGTATTTTTGAACTTTTGGCCTATAGTTTATTTCACTTAGGTTCCCTCCACTTACTCCCGCCTCATGGAGCTTACGTTCTAGTGCGAGGAGAGAAATTACAGACGTATAAACAAATACATTAAGAAAATATAAACAAATACTTTAGAATAAATGATCCAGTGTCAGAAAGTGAGAAAAGGCTGCCATTTGGAGCACTGTAACTTCACCTGGTCAGGTAGGCGTGTCTACACGAAGGATCTGAGCAGAGACCAGGAGGAAGAGGGTGAGGTGTCCCAGCTGCAGGAGACACTGTGTTCCGGGCAATAAATATGAAATCAGAGGTGGGGGCAGGCTGGGCACACAGGAAATCAGCAGGAGGAAGGCTGGTCTGGCTGGAGGGGTAGCCAGAAGCCAGATCACGCAGGGCCTTGCAGACTGCGGTAGGGACCTCAGACTTTATTCCGATATGAGAGGAGGCTTCTGGAGGGCTTTGACACTAGAGGATCACTCTAGAACCATGCTCAAGCAGGCAGTGGGAGAAGCAGGGAGGTCCATGAAGGTGATTGCAACGGTCCAGGCAAAGATTCATGCTGACAGATAGCACATAACATGTACAGGTAAGTCACCCAGACAGCTTTAACCTTTTTATTTTTTCTAGCACAGCTAAAAAAGCCACCCCCTTCTCATCCACCTACAGCCTGATAACCTGTTCCTCTGTCAGCTGACTCAGAGCCAGGGTGGCCAGCCTGGGACGAGGAAGCCAGGCGCTCTCACCGTGTAAATGGCCTACTTGCACTGGCTGTGGTTCACTGATGGGGATGAGGTTAAGGCAAGGACCGACGTTGACTTTCCATTATTTTAGGATGTTTGCTTGCCTCTAAACATTCTGTGATTCTCTGGATTGTGGCAATCAGTCCCCTGATAGAATGCTCCGTTTCCGCAGACCAGGGTATGTTCTAAGTACCGGAGGATACAGATCTCCAACAGAAGGTGGCAGCACCTTGAGGCAAAGAGATGGAAAGAGAAGTTGAGCAGCCCCTCTTCGGGCACTGCAAGCAGCTTGGCTGGACGTGGCTTTCAGTTCACTGGTGATTTGTAACCAACAGGAAGCCTGGAAATCACTTCTCCAGCAGTGTCCGTCAGAGAAAGGGGCCTGCCTAGTCAAGAACCACCCAATAATGTTGGCCTTTAGGTCACTGGAGGGAAGTATCACTTAGCTTAGAATGAGATCTCTTAAAAGAATAAAACCTTAAAACACAGTTGTATGGCTGTTAGCAGAACTGAGGCCATCCTGGGCCCAGCCAGCTCCTCCCATCCTCTCACTGTCCCGGCCCAGGACCTTACTATGCGGTAAGTTACTTCTCTGTCATCTCGGGCTTTGTAGTTAACAGACAGTGTTTAATAGTCATCAGGACACGGTGGCCCCCATGCTCTGTGAGTCCCCAAACCATGACCTTCACTGACGTATTCCCAGTGCCCACGAAACTAGTCACCCATTCATAAAACTTGACTAGGAACTCCTGTCCTGTTCCCCGGCACCCATCCCCATGCCCCAGGTGAACTATGAAACCGTCCCACGGCCCCCAGGAGGTGCGGAGTGCAGGTGCAAGTGCTTCGGGGTGGAGATTCAGCTGATCCCACCCCACCCTGTGGGTCAGTTACCCTGTAACAACCTGGTCCATGGACTCGATGGAGATGCCTGCCTCGTTCTCCTGGCTCCTTCCCACAAAACCTTCCCATAAAAATGCCCACTGAACTTTCCTCCATCCTCCACCAACAGCATTCATCAGGATTCTTAATGATAGTCATTCCTTTTCCTGTCTACAGCCCGAGCGGCGGGAAGCCCACCGAGAGGTCGATGAAGAAAGTAACCTGAGGGCTCACAGTCCGCGGTCAGGTCACAGGCCCTGGGCCCTGCTAGCCCCTCAAAGGTCCATTCCCACAACCTTTACACTGAAGAGATTCATCGTCTTCTCACCAAGGCCTCTAGTTTCTAACCAGTGTTTTCTACCAAAGGAAATAGATTGGCGTTTAGCAAGAATACCCACGTGATTTGGTTTCTGGTCTTGCACATTGTTTTGTGAGGCTGTTTCTGAGGCACCTGGAGATTAGTCCTGGGAGAAAGAGAACAAGCATAATGGAAAATAAAAGATGCTATTAACTTGATGACTCTTGTGGCCAGAGAAAGCTATGGCTGGTGCAGCTCAAGGTTAATAAAGGGGGGGGGGAGTCTCACTAAATTGCCTCCTCTCAGCAAATTATGTTATTAGCAAAAAAAATGCAAATGACATTCTTACAGTGACTCACTGACTCAGCAGAGCCACCCAGCAATTTCTGGTCAAACAGGTGCTGTGATTTCACAGACCCTCAGCATCCACATTAACTTGTCTTTCCAGGGCCATTCTGCACATACTGTGGGGGAACAAATGCTACTCTGCTGTCTGTGAACCTCACATCAATCTACCCGAATTGCTCCCACTCTGAGCAGCAGCTTCGAAACCAACCACCTAACATCTTTTCTAAAAAATTAAAAAATAAAAAATAAATCTGAGAAGTTAGAGGCACTGAAAAGCAAAGTCCAAGGAAACCAAGGAGCTGCTGCCCTGGAGATGGGAGGACAACCAGGGGCCTCCTCACCCCCTGGCCTTTCAACACATGGACCCTGGGCTCCAGGAGGGGACAAGGCAACTGCAGAATTGAGAGGCTTGAATTCCAGAAATGCTCCCCGTCTCTGTGGTTCTGGGCAGTCAGAACGTGTGCTGAATCAGACATGGTATTACTGAAATACTACTGGGTCTTCTGCAGCCGAATGTCACTTCCTTCAACTGAATCCGTAAGTCTCCCCAGCCTTACCGATATTTACAGCCTGCTTTAAACCTTCCACTCTAATTGAATCCACTTTGTGAATTAAAGGGCCCCAACCTCCTTTAGTCCAATTATTACGTAAACAAGCAGGCTCCCGTTATAAACATGGTCCAGAACAAAATGTTCTCCTTCATCGGAGAACATTGTTTCCAAGTCTGCCACACCTGGGCTATCTCTTTCATTCTCTCCATCACAATGGCACAGCCTTTCAGGACAGCAAAGCAGGGCAGCACCCACAGGGAACTCGGCTATGCCCGCCCGCTGGAGCCTTCTGTCTAGGGTGGAGCCATAAGGACACCCACAGCTGAGGGTGCTCAGGGCCAACGGCAGAGGCCCCGGAACAGGAGCTGCAAACTTCTTCTGGAAAAGACCAAAGAGTAAATATTTTAAGCTCAGTGGGCCACACAGTCTCTGCCTTAACTACGCAACTCTGCTGATGGAGACCAGAAGTACCCGCAGATGAATGTAAACTGGTGCCGCCGCTACAGAGAACAGTGTGGAGGTTCCATAAAAAACTAAAAATGGGCTTACTATATGATCCAGCCATCCCACTCCTGGGCATGTATTCAGAGAAAACTCTAAATCGAAAAGACATATGTACCCCAATGTTCATAGCAGCACTATCTACAATAGCCAAGACATGGAAGCAATCTAAATGTCCATTGACAGATGACTGGATAAAGAAGTTGTGGTACATATACATGATGGAATATTACTCAGCCATGAAAAAGAATGAAAAATGCTATTTGCAGCAATATGGAAGGATTTGGAGATTTTCATATTAAGTGAAGTATCTCAGGCAGAGAAAGACAAATATATGATATCACTTACATGTGGAATATAAAAATATGATACAAATGAATCTATTTACAAAACAGAAACAGACCCACAGACACAAAAAACCAACTTATGATTGCCAAAGTGAAAGTGGGGGGAGGGATAAATTAGGAATTTAGGATTAGCAGAACAGATAAACAACAAGGTCCTACTGTATAGCACAGGGAACTATGTTCAATGTCTTGTAATAATCTATAATGAAAAAGAATATAAAAAACAATATACATACATATGCATAACTGAATCACTTTGCTGTACATCAGAAACTAACACAATTATACTTCAATAATTTTTTTTAAAGTACCCATAGACGGTAGCAAACAAATAGACATGGCTGTGTCCCAAAAAAACTTCACTTACAAAAAAAGGTGGTAGGCTGGATCTGGATTTGGATTCCAGCTAATCTGGAAGCCACTGTTGCAGCTGACAGGAGCCGTGCTCTGAGCCTCTGCCACCTTTCCCAGGGCAGTAACTGCCAGCCTGATGGTCAAATCTCCATACATCCTTGTGGGAATGGAAACACTACTAGGCCTGGGGTAACACTTCCACCATTCCCACTATAATTTTCTTTTGCCTTATTTGGGACACAAAGTGACCTCAAGCAGGGAACATGCAAATGTTAGTCATTCTTCTTTTGTAAATAAAAGTATTTTATGGAAATAGTTGGCTTTGGTTGGCAGGCCTTGATTAAGAACAACTGTTTCAATTTATTAACACAGAACAGGTCCTGGAAGGTCAGGTTACCCGGAATTTCTCCACATCCTTGATGCAAATAAGCACTGATTAAAAATAGTACGATTTTTTAAATAATTTTATTGACTTATAGTCAGTTTACAATGTTGTGTCAGTTTCTGGTGTACAGCACAATTTTTCAGTCATACATGAATATACATGTATTCATTTCATATTCTTTTTCACCATGAGCTACTATAAGATCTTGAATATATTTCCTTGTGCAATATAGTATAATCCTGTTTATCTATTCTATATATACCTGTCAGAATCTACAAAGCTTGACAAAATAGTAAGTTTTATTTACAAAACAGAAACAGACTCACAGACATAGAAAACAAACTGATGGTTACCATGGGGGATGGGGTGGGAAGGGATAAATTAAGAGAGATTTGCAGATACTAAGTACTATAGATAAAATGGATAAACAACAAGTTTCCTCTGTACAGCACAGGGAACTATATTCAATATCTTGTGGTAACCTATGTGAAAAAGAATACGAAAACGAATATATGTATGTATATATATGACTGAAGCATGCTGTACATGAGCAATTGACACATTGTAACTGACTATACTTCCATTTAAAAAAATTACCGAAAAAAGGGTAAGTTTGGTTGCCAAACAGTGTGAATGTACTTAACGCCACAGAAATTCATGCTTAAAAATAGTTAGAATGATCAGTTTTATGGATATTTTACAACAATGAAACATTTTATATATATGTTTAGTTTTTAAAGGCAAAATACTGATAGCTACAGAAAAGATAGTGGAAAGCTGGGGGAAGAATTGGTTATCGAGGAGTTCCAAATGGCAGAAACAAGCAATGTTCTCTAAACTGTTGGAATTAAAAGGAAAGTGAAGGATCCCAAGACGCTCTGGCCCTCTTACAAGGCCAAAAATCAAGTTCATCATTAACTTTTTTTTAAATTGAAGTACAGTCAGTTACAATGTCTCAATTTCTTGGTATAGCCTCATGTCCCAGTATACATGTTTTCTTTATTGAAACCTTTGCGTATTTCAAGCACGTCTCCCTTGGATGCTAGAGTTTAAGTGAGCCCACCATATGCTATTTTACTGCTATGGAGACTCTCAATAAAGCTGTCACAGAATGACAGAACTTTGGAGCTGAAGCAAACACTACCCGGCAGATCTCAGCCTTTTCCCGCCACATCAGGCCTAACGGACGGTGGTCTCGGGCAGGATGACACGAGACCCACTCCCACAGTTTGCTTGCTCCATTTCCTTCTCTACTGCCCGAGGAAGTACTGAAGAATTCGAGCAAGAGCGGCATTATAAACGAATAACCTTGAATCCAGCCTAGATTTCTTTTTACGTAAATGATTTGCAAACTTGGCCACCTTGTCTGTGTGTGTGTCTACATACACACCCGAAACACCCACATATAAAATAGTGAGTGACAACTGATGTAAAACTCAATCTAACCAGAATTGTTTAGTACCATATGGGTTGATATTATCCTTGACTCTGTGCTTTTAATGTATACCAAGTAGATCAGGGGACTTAAGCAAGAGCCATGGAGTCCACATAGGACTTTGCAAACCAAGTCAGAAGGCCGACATGGCCTCATGAGTACTAAGTTTCTAAACACAAATAAACAGAAAAGCAAAATCACACAGGTCAGCCTCTCTGTGCATGCATTCATTCATTCAGGTGTCTTAGACCACAAGCTGGCTTAGAAAAACCTAGAAAACTGACTGAAGTTTAGGCACACAAAACTCTTTGAAGATTTTAGTTGTGACAGGCAGGAAGCGATCATTCAGCACCTAAGTGTGTAACATGCACTTCTGGGCCCCAGCGCTTGTCAAAATTTCTACCACCACAATCTAGGAGAATGGAAACATTATCATATTCTTGGAAAACCAAGAACTAAGCAAAGATTTGTCTGAGTCCATTGCGGCTGCTATAACAGAACACCACACACTGGAGGACTTATAAACAACAGACCTTCACTTCTCACAGCTCTGGAGGCTGGGAAGTCTGAGGTCAAGGTGCTGGTAGATTGGGTGTCTGGTGAGGGCCCATGTCCTGGTTCACAGACGGCTGTCTTTCTGCTGAGTCCCCACGTGGTGGGAGGGATGAGGGAGCCAAGTGGGGTCTCTTTTATAAGGGCGTTAACCCCACTCAGGGGGGCTCCACCCTCATTACCTCGTCACCCTACCAAAGACTCCATATTTTAACACCGTCACAGTGGGATTAGGCTTCAATCTATGGCAGGAGGGCAGGGGACACAAACATTCCCTCTACACCAAAATTATAACCATCTCTTCTTGTTGTTTTTAAGCCAGTCCTAAACCAAGCTCAGTTCCCAAAGTGTTCTGGGTATTGATAGGTGTTTGTGAATAAAAATGTGCTATCATCAGCTAAGTCTGAGAAACCAAGCCAAATGAGGCTGAACCGAGCACACGTTTCTCTACTGCATGACTCATCAGAGTCTATAAATATGCTTGGAAAGCCAGCAGGCAGTGTTTCCCAAACTTATAAACCACAGTAAGTGTTTTTGGAAATATGGGACTAGGGTTCCATGGAACTTGCTTTGGGAAACATCATAGAAAAAATATATCCAAGACGGGATTCTCATTTCCCAATATATGGGATTATTTGAGCCTGGCATTCTGGCCTTTAGTAACAAATTCTTCTAGTTTCCTAGAATGAGGCAGTTTAAATAGGAAGATTATTAAAATCTACCTGATCCACAAGAACTATGCCATCTAAGTGGTCACTACCCATGTGTGGCTATTTCAACTCAAACTGATTAAAATTAAATGAAATAAAAATTTACTTCCTCAATACCCACACATGACTCCTGACTAGCATACTGGACAGCGTACTTTTGGGTCACTTCCATCACTGTGGAAGATTCGATCAGACAGCACTGCGCTAGAATATAAAGTCCTGCGTTCAGGGAAGTGTCTGTTGTGTTTTCTACAATATCTGCATCTGCACCCAGCACAGTGCTTTGAAAACAGCATTTTTTACATAGTTGGTAAATGATAAATTATCATGAATAAGACCTGCCCTGCTCTGCAGTTACTCTAGCCCTTCTGTCTCTCCCTTACTCCCAATCCAGTCCTCACAATTCTCTGGTGACCAACCAGCAACATCCCCTCATTTGCGTGGGATTGCGGGCGGCAAGTAATTAGGTTTATTTATTTTTTATGGAGGCACTGGGAATTGAACCTAGGATCTCATGCATGCTAAGCACATGCTCTACCACTAAGCTGTACCCTCTCTCCTCTGCTCACTACTTTTAAAGACTGAAGTGGACATGTTCACAATCAGCTTTCCCCGCTAACATAAAAGCTGTATAAATCTGTGATTACTTCTCAGGCACCTGTTAATCTCCCTTCCTCTTTCCAATGAACCAAACCAACATCAGTGGGATTTCATATTCTTGTCAAAGAACCCAATGGTTGATTCACCTCCCCCCACCGGCTTTTCCTGGAAAATGGCCACTTTTCTCTCCTTTTGCATCTTTAACTTAACTCTTCTGTTTAATAAATGTTTTTATTGGAAGCCTCAACTCCTATTAAGAAATATGAATGTATGTGGTTAAATAGATCTCTTTCACTGTAATATTTAGATTTCAAGCAATCTACTTCAAGCCTCTACAAAAGCATGAATTCTGAACAAGGTGAGCTTTTGTTCTCCTTGTATGACTTCCCTTGAGCATATCAGTAATGTGACTCCAGGAACCCTGGCGAGGCAGCCTCCCTGTGGCCGGGGCTGCCCCACCGGCACCGGCAGTCTCAGCAGCCCTGGGAGGCAGGACAAGGA
This sequence comes from Camelus bactrianus, assembly GCF_048773025.1. NCBI lineage: Eukaryota > Metazoa > Chordata > Mammalia > Artiodactyla > Camelidae > Camelus > Camelus bactrianus. The sequence continues at coordinate 45,718,482 of NC_133555.1, read as the reverse complement.
CCTCAGAAGAGGAGTCAAAATTCAAGAGCATGACTCCACCTGGAGTCCCACTCAGATGAAGAAGTAAGTCGTCTTTATAGGGAAAAGCCATGACTGAGGTGGTTGCTATTTTGTGAAAAACTTGAAAGAATAAATCCTTGCTTTTTGATTGGAGAGAAAAATAAATAAACCCAAGAGCCCCCGTCAACGTACGTGATGGCTGGTTTAAGACACCTGGCTGCAGACAAGCCCACTCTACACAACTGGATTGCTCCCTAATCTCTGACCCTCCAGTCAATTCTGCTCATAACCCACCCCCCGTGGAGACCTGGAGCCCCTCGGACAGACAAACAGGTCCCAGATGCTGACAGGAACCAGTCAATTCATATGTCAAAACAGGCAATCTCGAAAGGACTACAAGTGAGCTCTTTTCTTCTTATAATCCAGTAGGATCACTGCCTTCTCTAGAAGACACAAAATAAGTCCAAAAATGATACGTAAATGCAAAGTCCACATCCTTAATGTTTGTGCTCATTTTGAGAAGACATAAATTCAGTCACTTTATGAACACTTCAAGGTGTCTGAAACATTTAAGAAAATCTGTTCTGCTAAATAAACATGTCTGATTTATTCATTATCTAAGAGTTGCTGAAATACTGAGGATGACTCTGCTCCTTGGTTTTGTTATCACCCTTAGTTAAAGGGATGGGGAGAAACTGGTTCTTTCCATTTGTGATTACAGTTTAAAATATTAAAGGATTCTGATTAAATTTGTAAGGTGCAAAAAGCCCTGAGAAATTTAATGTGCTATGTTTGGAAGTTAAGTGAAAGTTAATCAAATAGGTGAAACCATTTTTAACATAAAAATTACTAGTTTATAAGTAAAATAATCTCTGCAAAGTTGAGCTTGGGTTTACTAGTTTTTACATTTTACAATGTTAATAAACTGAATAATTGAAAAAGATATACAAATTATAACTAACTGTTAACGATCCTTTCCAGGCATGAAAGACATCCTTGGTAATTAAAAACACACTAACAATTCACTGAGCCATTCAGTTATCATTTTAAACTTCCTTTTGGGGCTTTTAAAAAATAGTCTTGGGGGAAGGTATAGCTCAGTGGCAGAGCACATGCTTATCATGTACAAGGTCCTAGGTTCAATCTCCAGCACCTCCATTAAAATAAATAAATAAACAAACAAATAAATAAATAAATCTAATTACCTCCCCTCCAAAAAACATAAATTAAAAATAAAGAATAGTAATTAATAAATGGCAAAGTTAAAAGACAGCAAGACGAGTCCCCTGGGAATTTAGTGAAGTCCTCTTAGGAGACATATGCAGGAGCTATTCTTCATCTACAGTGTTCGGAATGCAATTGCAAAATCACCTAAGGAAGGAAAAAAGTTAATGAGATGGTAAGATGTTCACTGTCAGCACCCCTGCCAACGGGACAGGAACCAACTGGAAGCAAGCAGGGCCGTCCTGGTACCACGGCCTCCAGGTGGGTGGCCAAACCTGTAAGGATGGAGGTAAGTCAGTGGGTGAAGCAGACTGGGTAAGACCATGGCAACAGGGCCACACACCCACCCCATTTTGTAAGGCCATGTGGGAGGCAGGCCCACGGCTGCCAGATCATCTAATTCTTCAGAAAATTTTGAACAGTGGTTTTTTGTGTGTTTATTTTCTTGGGGCTTTTTGTTTTCTGTTTTTTTTTATGGAAGTACTGGGGATGGAACCCAGGACCTTGTGCATGCTAAGCACATGCTCTACCACTGAGCTACACCCTCCCCCAGTGATGTTTTATATATTCAGATTGTTGAATGAAAGCATGTGATTTTTCAATCATGGTGACAAATGACTGAAAATATCTGTACAAGCAGGACAAATACAGAGCTGGATCACAAATGGTCCATCCAAGGCTCCTGAGCCACAGGAGGAAGCCACATTCCACAGCATCAGTCTCAAGCCTCAATCCCACCTGCCTGGCAATGCCAGCCCAATCACATTCAAGATCGAACACCCTGCACCTCCTGAGATGACTCCATTCCCTAACTCCAGGCCCTTGCTCAGACTGCACCTTCTATGGGGAACACCCTGCTCTGCCCAGCTGACAGGTCCACCTCTGTCTTAGGCTCTGTCCTCCTGCCCCCAGGGAGACTCAGTCCCTCCCTCCTTTGCCTCTGACTCAGACTACCACCAGGGCCTTTTTTACTGCAGGATCAATGTCAGTCCAACACATCAAACACATCAGAACAGCACTTGGCTGAGGAAAAGACCAGTCTGAAACTCACATCGTTTCAGTAGGGCTCCTTCATGGCAAATGACAGAAACCAATTTGAACTTGCTTGGGCAAACACAGGGGTGACTTACTCAGGAGTTCAAGGCATCTCACAGAAGCCAACGGAGGGGGCCAGGCCTTAGGAAGGTCCTGGAAGCAAAGACTGGAAATCCAGCCAACAGAGAGGAAGTGCTCTCTCTCTGGTTCTAATCTCTGTTCCTCCAGAGATGAAGATAACTGTTCCAGCTCCTGAGAGGGCACCTCGCAGAGTTCCAGCAACAGCCAGTCCTGACGGCCGCCTGTCTCTCCAATTCAAAATTTCCAAGGGAGGGAAATAAACTAGGGTCCATGGGAGGCAGTCCACAAAGAAGGAGGAACGGCTTCCAGAACGTGTCTCCAGTAAGGATTCTTGTCCTGCACTGGGGGAAAACAAGGCCATAGGACACAGGCAGGGCAGGGCTGCCCCCCAGACCAGGCTGTGCAGGAAGCCAGAACAATCACACTTTCTACTGAGGATAATGGTACCAATAGCACCGATGGCAGCATCAGAGGTGACGTTAAGGTAAGGCATCTGGCAAGCATAACTGTCCTTTCCTTTACCCTAAAGAGAGATCCACCTTCCCGTACGTCCCTGCGCAGCAGAATAATGACCGAGAGCTTGGAATGGCTGGTCATCCCCAGTGGATACTCACTTAAGAGATTCAATGTAAAGAATATTAAAAATGGAAGGAGGAAAAGGTAGAACTATAGAGAAAGCAAACAGATCAGTAGTTGCCAATGGTTTGGGAGGAAAAGGGGAGAAGTAAATAGGTGGATCATGGGGTACTTCAGGTTAGTGAAATGTTCTGTATGATACGATAATGGTGGGTATGACATGCATATGTCAAAGCCCATAGAATGCAGAGCACAAAGAGTGAACCTTGATTTACTCAGATTAAGAAAGAAAATCATAGGGGATGGGTATGGCTTAGTGGTAGAGCGCATGCTTACTATGTACAAGGTCCTGGGTTCAATTCCCAGTACCTCTATTAAGTAAATAGATAGATAAATAAACCTAATATCCCCCCCCCAAAAAAATAATAAAATTAAATAAAGAAGACAGAAGCCTTGAAAAAAGTTAGAAAGGAAGAAAGAAAGGAAGAAAGAATTCATTTAGGAAGTCAATGGATTTCAGGAAAGTATTCAGGCTATATTTGTAATATAGTAACTAACTATATTACAAATGTATGAACCAACCTCACTGAAGGGAGTGGGGAAGGGTGCTGACCTCAGTAACTTTGGAAATGAGCGGAGTTAATAAGACTAAAGGCAGAGGAAACTACACCTAGGCACTGGATTCTGCTTGATAAAGTTGTTCCCGTGTAAGTTAACAGTTCTGATACTGCCATACGTGTAAACTGGCACTGAACAATTAGGTAAACGGATGTCAGAAGGTATAAATAAGCCAAGTATCTCACTGCTGAAGTGGGGGTTTACAGATAACACAAGAGGAGGAGTCTAGAATGATCCATGCAGTGACAGGTTAGAGATGGAGATATCAGTACATTAAATATGAGTTAAACTCATGTATAGATACAGATGGTTACATGTGGAAATATATATGTATATATATGTACACACACATTTTTTTTTTTACCTTTGTCAGCTTAGAGGACCTAAAATAAATGGTACCCCAACAAGAAGTACACCTAGCACCAGGTCTTGGTTTCTAACAGAATTCTCCAATAAAAGGAACTGGGGCTCCTTGGAGAAGTGGCTGATTCTAGGACTGGGGCAGGAAATTCAGAAGAGGAGCCTGGAGGGTCTTGTAGTACCAGAAAGTAAGGAAGTGCTCAGAAACAACCAAAAAAAACGTCCACAATGATGGGGGCACGGTAAAGTGACACAGAAGCCAACGGAAAGAGCTTCCGATGGTCAACGCTGAAACAATTTTAGCAACAAAACAGATAAAGTAGTATTGGACCATAACCCAAAGTAGAAAGTAAATACTCCTCATTCCATACTGATACGAGTAAATGGTTAAATGGAGAATAACAGACAAATCTCCCACGCAGAAGAGTTTTAAATAAATGATGCAAATACTTCTCTCAAGGAAATGGAGCATACCCCCCACTCCTAAGTGTGGGCTGCATGCAGTGACTTCCTTCCAAAGAGCACAGTAGGAAAGGCCAAGGAGAGAGAGGCTTTGCAGTAGAGAAAGCTGACCATCGCTACTTCTAGGCAGGTAATTAAAGTAAACATCCATGGTTGTAAATCATGCAGCTACATGATGGAAATGGCTCTTTACCTCTGTGCTCCCTCTCAAAACCCGTAACCCCAGACTAATCATGAGAAAAACATCAAACAAATTCCAATACAGGGCATCCTACAGAACACTGACCAGCACTCCCCAAAACTGTCAACGTCATCAAAACAAACAAAAAAAAAAGCATAAGAAACTGTCACAATCAAGAGAAGCCTAAGGAGGCAAGACGAGCAAATATAATGTTGTGAGCACGGCGTGGCGGACTGGTGACTCGGGCTGGCAGAAGAATTACCAGAGACCGAGAAGAGTTTAGGAAAGTTTAATCGGTCTGCTGCTACAGGCAACAGCGGGCCACGCAGACAAGAGGTGCCTGCGAGAGCACCGGGGCCATCGTGCAGGGTCTTTTGATGGGAGGAGGGGGCGGTGCACAGAAGGAGTCAGGGGCTGCGTGATCAAATCGTGCACAGGACCCTGATTAGCTGTAAGATCTGTCAGGGACTTCTCTGAACGACAGGGCTTTGATAGGGGCAGGATACCTGTCCACCTAGGGTATTGTGAGCCAGGGTATCTCCTGGGGTGATGAGTTTTGTTAGGGTAAACACACATCAAGAGGTGGTTTTTTTTTTTTTCAATCCTGCAGAAATGTAGGTATGCAGAGGGTCCTGCAGGGGGGAGTTGGGGGGTAAGGTATCAATGGCTCCAGGCACACAGAGAGCCCAGGGGTGGGGGTTTTATGACTCCTGATGGTGCTAGCTGGCTCCACAAGTAATGCGGTGTCCTGGATGGGATTCTGGAACAGAAAAAGGACCTCAGATAAAAACTTAAGAAATCTGAATAAACTGTATACTTTAGTTAATAATATGGTGTCAATACTGGCTCATTAATTGTAACAAATGTACCACATTAATGTAGGATGTTAATGATGTAGGAGAAACTGTGGGGGCAGAGTGGGGAGTATGCAGGAACTCTCCATACTAGCTGCTTAATTTTTCTGTAAATCCAAAACTGCTCTAAAAAAAAAAACAAAGTCTATTAGTTTTTTCAAAGTGGGAGGAAAGAAAGGCAGACCAAGGATCGGGGGTGTCAGATTTCAGCGTGTACAAGTGACCTGGTCCCCTGGCCCAGATGGATTCATGTGCGGCTCCATCTTGCTGCAGTGGAATTCTGTCTTACAGACACACACACATCTAGGCAACACCTCCTTAACTCTGAGATGGAGTTACCAGCAATCAGCAACAAGAACTTTCTAGAGCACAAAATAGAAGCTATTTTTAAGGGATACCAGGAGTTTCCAGAAAAATTTCAAGCAACTGTTCACAGGGTATAAAAATCACTTGGGATTTTAAAGGAGCAAATATGAGATGAAGGCGTATGAACACTTCACAAAGAAAGAGCAGGGAGCGAGTCCAGAACCATGAAAGACTTAAAAACCATTCATTTATCTAAGCTGGTTTCCTAGGGTAACGACTCACTCTCTTTTTGCTGGAGAATCCTTGAAGGCAGGCAGCCAAATCCCACAAAAAGCTGAGCTGTCCAGACTGGAGGAGGAAAGGGGGCAGGAGGCCACCAATTCTGGTTAATTATCACTGTCTCTGGCTAACAGCGAGCTGTCCCTGGCCGTCTCTCCAAAGGTCCAGTTTCTACCCAACACCAGTGAGCAGCCTGACACGAATCAGAGTGCAAGTGTCACTTTGAAAGGCAGAAAACAAACAAACGTGGCCATTAAAACGAGACCAGAGAATTATGAGGAGAAAATGCAGTAGGCCCACCAAATACTACCTCTTTTTTCTCTTGTATTTTTAAAAGCTAAAAATACTCTATAACATACAAATCCACATAAAATAATACTTTCTAAAAAGGTTTTAAAAACTTGTAAGTGTGAAATATATTTGTCCTTTATGGCTGTGACTCTGAAGTTGAAAAAGAAGTTGCCAGACACGCTCCAAGGCCAAGAGGGCAGCGGTGTCACGGGCACCCAGGAATGGATCGAGCCCCGCCATGCACAGAGCCCGTCAGCGTATCCCCGGTGAGTTCAGTAACAGATCCAGTGAGAACACTCAAGACTTCCTGGAAGACAGAAAAGCCAAGTTCTAGAGCTTTATTGCTCTCCCAGGTAAAATCCTGGATAACACAATTTCTACCCTAAGACTGAAAACACAAGCGCCACTTGTAACAAAAACATGTACTAAAAACAGCATAATTTAGTCCATCTGTAAATGATCTTCACCAGAGTGGAGATGTGAAAAAATACTAGAGTGATTTAGTGATTTTATGAGAAAAGTTATCTTTCTCTCTAAAGGCCAGATAGTTACTTTAGGCATTGCAGGCATCCGTCACAACTATTCTCTGCCGCTGTAGCACTCAAACCGCGGGAGACAATAGTAAATGAATGGCTGTGGCTCTGTTTCAATAAAACTTTATTTACAACAAGCAACAGGCTAGATTTCACACACAGGATGTACTCTACCAACTACTGAATTAGATAATTCGATCTATTTCTCTCTCTTTCTCTCTCAAATAGTCACTATCCACTCAAATTTCAGTAACAAACCAAAACTTTTTTTCACACATAAGTCAGGAAGAAAATCAACATAAACCCTCTAAAAGTCTCCTTATTGCTTAAAGAAACTCCATCGAAAATCATGCAATTGTAAACAATACCGTAACAGGGAAGAACAAATCTGACTCCATATTGGATCTGTTTCTTTTGCTCTAACCCTGTGCTCTCTTGCCAGTGCTTAGTCATGCTGGTTCTGCACCTTTTGTAAAAGAATGTTGCCTAGAGCCTGAAATACACAGGACATTCTCAGAGCTCTGCCTCCCAGGCTTGGCCTTTAAAGGTGTAACACTTTTCCATTCATACAGAGATAAGAAGTTGCAGAACAGAGAATAACATTTGTCTTTTGGGGGGTTTAGAGGAACATTGTGACCAGACCTATGTGGTCAGCTGCAAGAACTAAGGATTCCTGCACCAAGAAGTTGCAACAACAAAACACACTCCCTCCCCTTTTAGTATAAACAAAGCCTGAATTCTAACTTGGGGGAGATGGTTCTTTGGGACTCTAGGCCACCATGTTCTCACTGAGCTGACTTTCTGAATAAAGTTGCAATTCCTTTCCCCAACACCTCATCTCTCGATTTACTGGCCTGTCATGGGGTGAGCAGTATAAGCTTGGACACAGTGACAGTACCTGGATGTAACCATGCAAAACCTGGCCAAGTATAACTTCTCAGGGAACTATTTTCCCTAAGAGGAAGTGTTTGGGAGGAGCACACACCATATGGATCAAACTGAAACTTCTCAAGGACCCAGAAAGCTTATCTTTCCTGTGGCTGTCTTCCTAACGCACTCCCTTATATAGAAGCTTTGAGATGGTTCCCAGAATGTCCAGAGAAACTCCACTCTTCATAATACAGCATACAAGAACCTTCAGGACCCTCCACGTCAGGTCCCCACTTCATCTCCAGCCATCCCCTACTTTTCTACCTTCAAACTACACTCTGACAACAACAGAGGACCCACTACACCTCAAATACATCATTGGCCCACCTGCTTTCAAGGTTCCAAGCCCTTACCAGAATGACCATGCAATTTATTGTTCAAACTAGGGCATCTTTGAGAGTAAAAGGAGTGCTATTAATAATTATACTGGTATGAGAAGCATAGCCCAAGGCAGACAGTAAGGTAGAATCATTGTTCATTATAACTTCTCTGTTGTGAAAGCCTTTACAAACTCATTCTGGTGAACTTCTATTCATCCCCAAGGCCCACATCAAATATCTCCCCTCCCGCCTTTTTTGTGTTTTGCTGACCTCTTGCTTGCAGCGGTAACTACTCCCTCATCTTCATATCTATTATACCCTTTATCACATAGTAATATATCTACTTATTCATCTATATATTTTCTTTGACGAATGTTTCCTCTGTACACTTGGCATTGCACTAGAACTGTCCTACAGTTAGTGCTCCACAAATGTTTGTTCATTTTCTTATAATAACGAAAACCATTCTTTGTACACCACAAACCAGCACTTCTCAACTGGGGGTAAATTTGCAACGTCTGAAAGCGTTTTTGGTTGCCATAACCAGGGTAGATACTACCAGGATCTAGTGAGTGGAGGTCAGGGATGCTGTTAAACATCCTATAACACACAGGACAGTTCCCACAACAAAGAACTATCCAGCCCCAAAAGCCAGTAGTGCTAAGGTTGACAAACCCTGGAATAAACTTAAAACTTCAGCTCACTTCCTCAGGAAGTTACTACAAGCTCTGGAGTACAGAAATAGAAAGTCATGAAGATTTTCAGGACACATGCCATAAACATAGTCAGAAAGCCAACACATTCAAGGATTTAGTGTAATATGAGGCCGGTAAAAATGGCACAGACATATTGTAAACATTCATGAATTGGCCTGAAGGATGGATACACAGTGATACTCAGAGTGCTTTGAAGGTGACTGTCAAGCAGAGTTTATTAATCCAACACATGCAGATGTAGAACATAGGCAGCAGGAGAAAAAAATAACACCTGAAATCTCCTCAACCACATGCAAAATTGAAGATGAAATAAAAGCTGCAAATTCGGGACCCTTCTTGAGTCACTGACATTTGGGATATAAAGCAGATGAAAACTGAATTATTTACAAAAGTTGAATCTGAAATTTCTTCTACCACCATCAGAACCAAAGGCACTATTATATGTCACAGAACTCCAGAATATTTAGAGGATATTTTCAACCACAGAATCTTATCAAATTAATTTCTACAGGAAAACCGGCCACCAAGTACTTAACTGCTTCCATTAGAACAAATCTTTTATGCCTATTAACAGAACTCTGCAGGGTGGGTAATAGCTCAGTGGTAGAACGTGTCCTTATTAGCATGCACAAGGTCCTGGGTTCTATCCCCGTATCTCCATTTTAAAAAAATTTATTAAAAATAAATATCCACATTTTATTTTAAAAAATAAATCTGCCTCTTCAATCCTTGTTTGGTCAGTTTTCCCAATAACTGAGTCTAAAACATACTGCATAGCTCTCTGCCTTCATAAACAGAACTATGTCAAATTGGCTTCTCCTGGAAGCCCAGGGTCATGTTAACTGCTTCAATATTGTACTAACATAACCCTCACAGCCTGTTGAAAAGGGACAGAAGGCTTGCCCTTCACTAAATGGCCCCCCATGGCCAGTTTTCTCCTGTTATAATCCTAGGGTCACCCATTAAGTTATAACTACCATTCCTGTTGCCTGTGCCCTCATCTCTAGCCTCTTCTAATTTAGCTTCCCTGGAAATCTTGTATGAAGTAATTAATCAGAAACACTTTACCTGGGTAAGAGGCCAAGTGAATGGATGATTGAAAAGTTCTTCCACTAATACTGGGCAAAGAGCTCTCTGTGTCTGTGAATTCTCACATCTATGGGCATCCATGCTGTGGAGTTCCTCTTATCCACCCCAACCCCTAAACCTTGCTCAAGAACAGGGAGGTAGCCACACAGGTAAGGAGTAAAAAGTGTCTTTTTCACTTTTTTTTTAAATTGAAGTATACTTGATTTACAATGTTGTGTCAGTTTCACGTGCACAGCAAAGTGATTCAGTTATACATATATATATTCTTTTTCAGATTCTCTTCCATTATGGGTTATTACAAGATATTAAATATAGCTCCCTGTGCTATACAGTGGGTCCTTGTTGTTTATCTATTTTATATATAGTAGTGTGTATCTGTTAATCCCAAACTTCCAATTTATCCCTCCCTACCCCCAGTAAGAAGTTTAGAAAGCCCCAAAACGATAGGTGGCATGATCAAAATGAGGAACAAAGAGGGAGAATAAATGAAACATGAACTGCAGTCGGTGAAATAGGGTTGTTAAACCCCTAAGGGATGAGATCAGGTTAGTTACACTTATAACAATCACCTTCTATCCTAAAGCACAAATACCTTTAAGAAAAATAACTGAGACTTGCAGATGTTATTTAAAACTCTACAGTAAATGAGCACTTAGGTCCTTACAAAACTTTGATTCAGAGGTATTGATTTTTTAAAACAGGCAACACATAACCAAAGCATCCTGTCCATTTGGCATCTGTCTTAACCTGCCTGGAAAAGACAACACTAATTGAGAGTTTCAGGAATGACTCATACGCCAAGGTGACTTTTAAAAGTTGATCTGCATGCTGCCAGATGATAATTATTGTGTGAGGCATCCCTCCCCAAGCCCCAATATTCTACTTTTGATTCAGATGACACACTAGCATCCAGCTCAGACTCGCACAAAAAAGAATGCCCAGAATGTACTCATGAACTCCATTTAGACTAGAAATTTAACTTGAAGGTACCAAAAGGTGTAGACAGAAGAAGGCAGAAATATAAAAATCACTTCTCAAAGTCAATCTATTATCAGGTCTGTGTTTATGAAATATTGGTAGCATTTTTAAAAAAGAGATGAATTGCACAGTAGCATCACAGAGACACCCAACTCTGAACTATCTCATTTACCTCCTTCATGTCCAGCTGGGATTAAAAAGAAACCTTTTAGATGACAGGGCATTCATCATTACTATAGGCACTGAAAACACATCCGATAATACCGACCATTCTTGGAAGAAAAAAAGATGGAAATACAGTTTTCTAGCATCATAAACTCAATCTCAGCATGAAAGCAAGCATCATGCCTAACAGAAATTCTAATCAGGTACAAAATAAAAATGTAATCTATCGTCTGTATTGTGTTTAACATGAACCTGGAGATTCCAATCAATGTAATTAGACAAGAAAAAGGTTTACTGAAACAAAATTAACAGAAAGTAGCTTTAATACAGAGAAAAATAACAAATTACAAAATATAATAGAATGGGGAGGAGAGTACAGCTCAGTGGTAGAGTACCTACTTAGCATGCACGAGGTCCTGGGTTCAATCCCCAGTCCCTCCATTAAAAAAATAAATAAATAAATCTAAAATTAAACCTAATTACCTCCCCCCCTAAAAAAATAAAAAATAATAAAATTTTTGAAATTAAAAAATATACATAATAGAAAAAAAGACTTCATTTACAATGACTACAGAATAAAAATTAAAGAGTCTAGCAATAAATCTAAAAGATATGTGCAAGACTTAATACAAAAAAAAAGTTTAAAACACTCCAAGGTACCACTAAAAAAGACTTAAATAAAAGCAAGACATATTATGTCTTAGGGATAAATTTCACATTATCACGATGTTAATTCTCCCAACGTTAATCTATAAACCTAACACGATTTCAGGAAATGTACTAGGAAATCTCTCTCTTTTTTTTTTTTGGTTGGGGGCGGTTGGCACTGAATGAGCACATTGTAAAATTCATATGGGAAAACCAACGGGAAGAATAACCAAGAAAATTCTGAAAATAAGTGTTAATAAAGAGAGAATATCCTTATAAAATATTCAAATAAACATATCATGAAGCGACAATTAAAACTGTGTAATCAGTATAAGCAGTGGGTTTGATGAGTGAAGAACAGAAAGTCCTTCAATCCAAAATGCATGTGAGAAATAAGATTATGATAGAAGTGGCATCTCAAGTTAATGAGGAAAACATGGTTTATTCAATAAATGGTGTAGGGACAACCAGGGAGCAATCTGAAATATAAATAAATAAAAAACCTGAATCCTTCTTTCTTATCTCATGTATATCATGTTAAACATCAGGAAAACATTAGGAGAAACTTTAAGTGAATCAAAAATTTAAACATGAGAAACTTAAAGTACCAAAGATATCTCACTTAGTTTCCTCTAATAAACCTGCAGTGGAAAGGGTTTTTCTAACTGTGGCATAAAGAGTCTGACTAATGCAGTTAACACAGAAATTAAAATTTCTGCATGATAAAAAAAAAAAAACCACACCACCAAAAACAAACCACAAAATGTGAAAAATATTTGCAACTCCTATCACAGGCAGTGGGCCAATTTTCCTAATATATAAACCGCCTACTAAAAAAAGACCAGTAAGTTAGTGGAAAAATGGTCACACGACCTAAAAATAGTTCACAGGTAAGGAAATATAAATACCTCTTCTACATATGAAAAAGGTTCAACTTTATTCACAATAAAGTAAATACAGATTAAAACTGAACTGAGAAATTATTTTCAAATCTGAGATTGTCAAGAATCCAAAAGTCTGGCAACATACCCTGTATTTATACGTGTGTGTGTGTGTGTGTGTGTGTGTGTATACACACACTCTCTCATCTTTTGTGGCTAGAAGTACACAATCTAAGCAATGTATATCATAAAATTAAAAATGCACATACCGCACACCCTCTGACTCAGCTGTTTCCAATAGCCACATTAACTCCGCATAAATAGTTACATATGTGAGAAATAATGTATGCACAGGTATTACAAGGTATATTCTTTGTAATAGCAAAAGACTGGAGCCACTCTAAACGAGCATCTGCAGGATGTGATGAACAAATTACAGTCTATCCATTTAGTGTACCTCCTCATAGCCTAACAAAAGGATGGAGCCTTTTTTCTATTGCTAGTAATGATTCTAAAAAATATTGTTAAGTAACAAAAAAAAGCGATTAGGTAGAATGAAAAGATGCTCACGTATAAGCATTAAGTATCACTAGAAGCAAACACAAGAAACTGGCAGCACTGGCGACTATCTCTGGGACAGGGGTTAGAGGGAGACAGTTTACACCACACCCGTTTGGATTACAATCCAGGGGAATGTAATATCTATTGAGAAATGAATTCAAATTTAACATTTTAAACATTAGTAACATTCAAAGCGCTCTCCACCCCAAACCCCCAACCACTTTATTAAGTTCTGTTCCCTCTCCAGAACATCTTTTATTATCCATCTCTTCCCCAACTCCATGGCCATAATCCAACTTCAGCCTCAGAGCCGGTCTCTGCATTCTGTATCTCCCCATTAAGAATGCACCCAACTCTATGTCTGTGAGTCTGTTTCCGTTTTGTATATAGATTCATTTGCATTCTTTTTTAGATTCCACATATAAGTGATAACATATAGTATTTGTCTTTCTCTGTCTCACTTCACTAAGCGTAATATTCTCTAGGTCCATTCATGTTGCTACAAATGGCAGAATTTCTTTCTTTTGATAGCTGAGTAATATTCCGTTATAAAGATACACCACATCTTCTTAAGCCAGTTGTCTGTTGATGGGCACTTGGGTGGTTTCCATGTCATGGCTATTGTAAACAGTGCTGCTATGAACACTGTGGTCCATGTATCTTTTCCAATTAAGAGTTTTCGGTTTTTCTGGAAATATGCCCAGTAATGGGATTGCTGGATCATATGATAGAACATTCTATCTTTAGTTTTTTAAGGAACCTCCATACTGTTTTCCATAGGGCTGCACCAATTTACATTCCCACCAACAGTATGTGGGGGGGGGTCCCTTTTCTCCATACTCTCTCCAGTATTTATTATTTGTAGACTTTTTGATGATAGCCACTCTGACAGGGAGGAGGTGTAAATTAGGAGTTTGGGATTAAGAGATACAAACTACTATACATAGACAAAAATAGTAAGCAAAATAAAATAGATAAGCAACAAGGATTTACTATATAGCACAAGGAATTATATTCAATAGCTTGTATAACCAAAATTGAACCTGAAAAAGATAGTAATAATAACTGAATCACTATGCTACACGCCTGAAACTAACACAATATTGTAAGTCAATTATACGTCAATGAAAAAATAAAAAAGAATGAACCTACATCCACCTCCAGATTCCTCTGTCTTTAAGGAGATCAGCTGGATGTGATGAAGCCCCTCTTCCATGGATCAGTGGATGCTGACTATCCACAGAAACCCACACTCCTCAACCTGGCACTCAGACCCAAGCTACCTTTCCAGCTTCGTCTCCTGAGAGTGTTTTGTGCTCATTTTTTGACTTTCCGATTATATCAGAAGTTTCTTAAAGGTCAATTATCATCTAATTCATCTTTTTATTTCCAAAAATTCTAAGCATGGAATCTTACACATGGAAGGTGCTCAAGAAATGTTCCTTGAATAATGAAGAAACAGCAATAAATATGAGATGTAACTAATGGAATTTAGGTATCTGATAATATTACAGCAAAAAAAAAATAGAATGAAAATTAAATGCATGGTCTTTCATTCAAACAGCGTGAGGAACAGGAAGTTTAAGAAAACCAAATACTGTACGGGGAACTATATTCAATACCTTGCAATGGCCTATAATGAAAAAGAATATGAAAATGACTATGTATGTGTGTGTGTGTGTGTATATATATATATATATACATATATATATATGTATATATATATATATATATATATATATATACATACATACATACATACATATGTATAACTGATCACAGTGCTGTACACCAGAAACTAACACATTGTAAATTGACTATACTGCAATTAAAAAAAAGAAAGAAAACCAAATACTTTATTTACCAGTAATAAAAGTTTATTCTAAATGATCCACTTTACTAGAGTTTTCAGCTCCAAACATATTCTCATTCCCAACTGCATCCTCATCTCCCAGTCTCCCCCCATCACTTAAGAACTTTCCTCACCTTCAAGACCACACTGCCTCAAATTCACTATCCGGAGCGATCTGACTTTGGTCATTTCAGATGGGACAGAAATGGCTTACGTCTACTGATGCTGCTGGTTCTGATAATGGCCTTAACAATGTAAGGGAAAAAATAACAATGTAACAGGTTATACAACTTATTTCATTGATCTGGGCTTCAGCTTCCCCATGATTTAAACTCAATAAATACTTCATCTTCCCAAACCAACAGGAAAATCTGTAAAGGATTTTAAATCGCCCATCATAAAAGTAAGTCCATCTTTTGAATTCTTATCTATCCCTTTTTCTTACACCTGGATACTGTTGTAGGACTCCACATGCTCCCAATATCATAAAAAAAGTATTTAACAACCATCATTTTAAAGATGTTTTAATTTTTCTCTTCTTCTTTTAAAAACTTTTCTCTTTGGTGTTTAGAAAAAAGTAGAGGATCATACTTTCATAAAAACAATATGTGAATTTTTTAAATAGTCACAAAATGTTGATTTTTTTAAAATCTGTGTTTTAAAATGTTCTTATTACAGGAAATAAGAGTATTATTGTTTCTTTTTTTCTCCTAGATTCCTCCCAGAATTACTGCAGGAGTTGTACTATAACTGATAACAACTGGCCTTTGATTTCTGGATAGGATGATGAAGGACCATGCAGACAAGTTAACGCACAGTTCCTAATTACAAGATTTTGAAACAATATCACTGTAAAGCTTTTAAAAGTTCTTTGTTCTAGGGCTTTGTGTCATGAAATCAGATCTGGTAGCAAGAAAAAAGAAAGGCCGAATGTAACCACTCTACCCATTTCAACACTTAAGCTGAAAAATCAATATAGGAAGTGACTGGAATGAATTTTTTAACCCCTCTAAACATCTATCCTTATTTGCAATTGTGAGCTCCACAACCATTAACTGATAGCACTGAGGGGAAGATTGAATTCGATATTGCACGTAAACCACTCAGCATTTCTGGACCACAGTGAGTGCTCAACACAAGTGGTTATTATTACTATTTGTGAAACAGTTGAACACTAGATGTAGAAAAAGCATCTGACAAAATTCAAACTCCACTCATAAAAAAAACTCTCAAAAACTGGGTACAGAAGGAACATAACAAAGGCCATACATGACAAGCCCACAGCTAACATCTTAACAGTGAAGAGCTAAAAGCTTTTCCTCTAAGATCATGAACAAGACAAGGGTGCCCACTCTCACCACTTTTGTTCAACACAGTATTGCAAGTCCTAGTCAGAGCAATTAGGTAAGAAAAAGAAATTTTAAAAGGCACCCAAATTGGAAAGGAAAAAATAAAACTGTCACTATTTGCAGATGGCATGACACCATATAGAGAAAATACTAAAGATGGCACACAAAAAAACTGTTAGGAGTAATAAAGAATTCAATAAAATTGCAGGATACAAAATCAATTTACAAAAATCTGTTGTGTTTCTGTACTAATAATGAACTATCAGAAAGAGAATTAAGAAAACAATCCCATTTACAACTGCATCAATAAGAACAAAACATCTAGGAATAAATATAACCTCAGAAGTGAAAACCTGTGCACTGAAAATTCTTAAACACTGATGAAGGAAAATGAAGAAGACGCAAATAAATGGAGCGATTTCTGTGCTCATGGAGTAGAAAAATTAATACTGTTAAAATATCCATACTACCCAAAGCACTCTACAGATTCAACACAGACTCAATCCCTATCCAAATTCCAACGGCATTTTTCACAGAAATGGAAAAGACAATTCTAAAATTGATATGGAATCACAAAAGACCCCAAATAGCCAAAGCAATCCTGAGAAAGAAGAACAAGGCTGGAGGAATCATGCTCTCTGATTTCCAACTGTACTACTAAGCTGTAATCATCAAAATAGTATGATACTGGCATTAAAAACAGACACACACCTCAGTGGAAAGCAGGGAGCCCAGAAATAAACCCATGCATATATGGTCAATTAATTTACAACAAAGAAGCCAAGATACACAATGGGGAAAAATCAGTCTCTTCAATAATGGTGTTGAGAAAACTCGACACGTAAAAAAAAATGAAGCTAGACTACTGTCTTACACCATACACAAAAATTAACTCAAAAATGGATGGAAGACCTGAATGTAAGACCTGAAACACAAAACAGGCAGTAAGCTTCTTGACTTTGGTCTTGACAGTGAGTTTTTGGATCTGACTTCAAAAGCAAAAGTAAACAAGTGGGACTGCATTAAATTAAAAAGCTTCTGCACAGCAAAGGAAACTAAAAACAAAATGAAAAGGCAACCTACTAGGTGGGAGAAAATATTTGCAAATCACATATCCGATAAGGGGCTAATATCCAAAATAGATAAAGAACTCATACAACTCAATAGCAAAAAATGAACTATCCAATTTAAAAATTAGCAAAGGACCTGAATAGACATTTTTCCAAAGAAGATATACAGATGGCCCACAGGTACATGAAAAGGCGCCCAACATCACTAGTCATCAGGGAAATGCCAATCAAATCCACAAAGAGCTATCACCTCACAGCTGTCAGAATGGCTAGTGTCCAAAAGACAAGAAATAACAAGTGTTGGCAAAGATGTGGAGAAAAGGAATCCTTTGTCCACTGCTGGTGGGAATGTAAACTGGTTCAGCCATTATGGAAAACATTATGAAAGTTGTTCAAAAAATTAAAAATATAACTACCATATGATCCAACAATTCCTCTTATGGGTATTTATCTGAAGAAGACAAAAACACCCATTTGAAGAGATAATATGTACCCCTATGTCCATTGCAGCAATATTTTGTTTTTTGCTGTTGTTTTGGGGGGGGCAATAATTGGGTTCATTTATTTATTTTAATGGAGGTACTGGGGATTGAACCCTGGACTTCATGCATGCTAAACGTGGGCTCTACCACTGAGCTATTACCGCCCCCACCTTTTTTTAACATGATACTTCTCAAACTTATTTGAACAAAAAAGTCCTTATTTCCTTTGAACAGCCTGTTGAAACACCATTCAGTTCAATAAATCTTGGGAAATACTGCTTTGGGACCTAAAAGAAGGAAAGAAAAAAAAATCTACTCTAATAAAAGAGTCTGTTTTCATACTTAGACAGGTAAAGGGACTATGTGGCATTTAAACAAAGGGTTCTGGAAATCAAATAAACAAAGCAATAACCAGGTCCTACAACCAGGATCTGAGGCGCTTTCATTTTTGTACATAGTCACAATTTCAGTGAGAAAAATCTCTTTCCCCTTTACGCCCTTATGGGCACTTCCTCTCCACCATCCCTCCAGAACTGTCCTTTCTTTATGTAACTTCCCGACTCAAACATTTCCATCTGGCCTGTAAACGTCCCTCCCAGAGTTTCTCCAAGGTGTCACTCATCCTTTGTTCACTTTCTCATGCTTTAAAATTACTTTCCTTTCTTCTCCCATTTCCTTATTATACTACCAAAACAATTTGGGGTTTAACATTCATTTACTAAGTCAGCCCTTCCTGTATAATTTTTACTCAATTTTTTCAACCACCATTCGTTGATAACTCGTGGAGGCTACTATTAATTAAATGCTGTTGTAGGTTCTGGTATTACTTCCAGGAAGAAATGTTCATATTTTTAAGAAAAAAATAGGGAAAGCAATCAAAACATAATTTTTCATTCTAATATTGAAGCTTTGGGAGGGGGGAACATTTATCATATCTAGTTCCATTAAAGTAGTCATTTCTTTTCATTCACTTTGATAGTTTTCAAAAAGGGATAGAAGCCTACATTTTTCTCATTTCCAAATACCATCAATTTCCACAGCACACATAGGTATTTCCTTGCCAAAAAAAATCCAATGCTTCTCTTTTTTGGAAGAGAGGTAAGAAAATGCCATCTTTTATTTCCTGAAGAAAAAAAAATTAAATAGGTCAAATATATAAAACTTTCATGAAAAAAGGCAACACTTCATTGAAGCCATCAAAGGAAAAGTGTGTTTAAACTCCCTAGTGGAAATCCATCCGCTCTAACAGGAAAGGCTGATTCACTGCCGACTTTAAAGAACCAGACATAACTTATTATGCCACTTTACAATGAATAGAACTCAACCCATGTGGTCTTTTTGTCCTTCTGATTTCTAGAGACAGGAAAAAAAAACACTTGAGAATAGTCACATCTCCAGGAGACAGGCCTCTAGAAAGTCAAAGGCCCATGTAACATTCATATGCCAGGAAAGGTCTTTCAGTGCCAACTCCTGGCTATTTGGATTCTCCATCCTCTTTAGAGGCTGCCATCACTCACAAAAGAGGAGACACGGCCAACTCGATCTGAGTCAGAAACTTGGACAGCATCACTTCTGCTCCAGCAGAGATTGCTTCCAGAGAAAAGACTGGATCCTCCCAACCACCGGGGGAGCTAGAGAACCACAGAGCTACTCACTCCCATCATGCCTCTCAGCCTCCAGACAAGCTCAAGTCCCTTCTTGGCCCCAACCATCCTTTCCCATAATCTTACACTCACATCCCCATCCTCCTACACCACTTTTCGACTACACCCCTTGGGACCAACTCTAACCCAACCTCTCTTCCTAACCTGGCCAAAACTGCAACTTCTGATGGAGACACGCTGAAGTCTTGTCTTACTCCCCAAAGCCAAAGTGCGAGTCCTCCATCCTTGGATCACACTTCCACCCACCTCTACCAGTCCTTCTCTCCCATTTTAGGAAATAGCTTGTCGCCTTGTCTTTCCTGAGACATCAAGCCCAGCCGTCATTCCCAATGTCCTTAGAATTCACCAAACGCACTGCCTCGTTGGTTCTTTGCCTCGTCCTGTAACTTTCTTCTCTGTGTTACTGCCTTTCTCTCAAAGATCCATCCTGGACCTTCCCGTCACCACTTAGAACCGCTCCCCCTCCAGCAGGCCCTCCAAACATCTCTCTCCACTCCTTTTCATCCTCTATTAACTCCTTCCCCTGTCTCTCACAGCTTCTCCCTCTACACCAACTCCTCCATTTCATCCGATGCTCCAATTTGCCTGCCCCGCTGTTTTCTACTTCTCTGAGTCCCTTATCTTCCCCTTTCTCCTCCATCCTCCATCAACTACCCACTGGCCAGCTATCTCAATCCCCGACACTCTCATATACCCACCCAACCAAATCCCACCCCAACCAAATCCCACCCCAGATTCTTCTCTGTATCACCACCTTTGCTTCTCTCCCCAGGACACTCAACACCAAGGAGAAAACCACACATCCACTAAAGCTGACATCATAATAGTCATGGTCTCCATTCTCAGGAGGTCCTCCAAGCTGCCCAGCACACCACTCAGTTCTTCTCCCGGTGCCTTCAAAGGCTATTTCAAACCTCCTCCACTTTACCCCAGCCTCAGAACCCACCACCTCCCCCTCCCCCTCCCCCACTCCACTCTCAGAAAGTGACCTCACCTCCTGCTGCACAGAGACTGAAGCAAGAATACCTTCAACTTCCTCCCCACCCCAAATTCTTCTTCCTCTGTGTGCCTCCTCCCTCCTACCCGAAGCCGACACGCAGCCCTACTCAGGACCCCGTCCACTCCCGACTCCCCAGGCACAGGATCCATTCTGTTAACTCTCTCTTAAGCCCTCAAACTCTCCTCTCCGCAAGCTCCCTCCCATCATCCTTGGAATGTGCCAAGACCACCATCTTGGAAAAAAAAATCCTGTTTCAAACCTGCAGCCTGCTCCAGCTATCATTCCTCTCTTCACAGCCAAGCTTCTTGAGACATCTCTCCCATCTTCTCTCCTATTCCATGAAGTCTGGCTTCGGTCCCCACACCTCCAAGGAAACTCACACCAGCAAGGACCTAGCTGCCAAACTCCACCAACACGTCTCAGCCCCCTCACTTATATCCTCCCTCAGCTTCCTGTGACCACACACACTCCTGCGTCTCCTCGTAGCCACTTTCTCTCCCCTGCCTCCATCACTGCTGCTCAAAATGTCAGTCTTCAACTCAGAGCAGGGTTTCTCAGCCTTGGCAATCCTGACATTTGGGCTGACATTTGACATTTGGATTCTCTGTTGTGGGGGCCATCCTGTGCCTCTGAAGCTGCGTAGCAGCATCCTGAGAGTCTACTTTCTAGCTAGCAGTCATGACCGCCAAACACGGCTCCAGACATCATCAGACTGGCATCACTCACATCTGAGAACCACTGGCTTAGAGGTTTACAACCAAAAAAATTTTTAAAGAAAATGAAATAAAATAGAAACTACCAGAGTATTATCTCCTAAGAAAGGATAAAGACCTTTCCTGAAACTTATATCTCCGTGTCTTGTTTGTATCTGTCTACGTGTGTACATGTGGAATATAAAATATTCCTCTCTGTGGGTCAGAGTCAGGACACTTTAAATCCTGCTGCCTTACATGTTGGTGGACCCAAGGTTCTGTCCTCGGCTCTCTCCCTTTTAAAATCATCCAAGGTGCACAAAAGCATTACACACACAACGAACACTCAAGTACTCAGCACCTGATCAAGAAAACAAAGCTTCATCGACCAGATGAAAAGACCCCCTGGGAGGCACCCCTCCCACACTCCTAGAGGAAACCACAACTCTAAGTTGGCATTTCCCCCGTTTTTATTATGTTTGGATGTAAGTCCTTAAATAATATATGATTTTGCTCAGTTTAGAGTGTTTTAGAAGAGCATCATGTTTTTATACACTCTTCTGCAACTTGCTTTTTTCCCTCCATGTTATGTTTGTGAGATTCACATATGTTTGTACCTGCTGTTTAAGTGTATTTTCACTGCTGTGCAGTATTCCACTGAATGACTACACTACAATTTACTCACTTACTCTTTTTTTTATTGAAGTATAGTCAGCTTATAATGTTGTGTCAATTTCTGGTGTACAGCATCATGTTTCAGTCATACATGTACATACATATATTCCTTTTCATATTCTTTTTCATTATAGGTATTGGATATAGTTCTCTGTGCTATACAGTGGAAACCTATTGTTTATTTTATATCTAGTAGTTAGTATCTGCAAATCCCAAAGTCCCAATTTATCCCTTCTCACCCCTCCCCCCACTTTCCAGTTACCATAAGTTTGTTTTCTATGTCTATGAGTCTGTTTCTATTTTGTAAATAAGTAGATTTGTGCCATTTTATTAAATTCCACATGTAGGCGATATCATGTGGTATTTTTCTCTTTCTGGCTTACTTCACTTAGAATGACGATCTCTAGGTCCATCCATGTCACTGCAAATGGCATTATTTCATTCTTTTTATGGCTGAGTAGTATTCCATTATATAAGTATACCACATTTTCTTTACCCAGTCATCTGTCAATGGACATTTAGGTTGCTTCCATGTCTTGGCTATTGTACATAGTGCTGCTATGAACATTGGGGTGCATGTGTCTTTTTGAATTAGAGTTTCCTTTGGATATATGCCCAGGAGTGGGATTGCTGGAACACATGGTAAGTCTATTTTTAGTTTTTTAAGGTTATTCACGTATTCTTTCTTCGGTTGATGGACACTTGGATGCTGATATTAACCTTTGTGTTCATGTATTCTGGTGCAAATGTGCAACAGCCCTACTTGGATTTGTGCTCGGGAGCCCTCCCCTAGAGTAGGTTCAGCATTGTTATTGCATAAAACAGACTGATTTCTGTGGAGGTTGTACTCATTTACATTCCCATCTGCAGGGGATGAACTGAGTCCCCACTGCTTCACATCCCTGCCATCTCATGTTGTTTAGAATTCTTTTCTTTTTGCCAGTCTACAGGGTATGGAATAGTGTGTTGTTATGGTTTAAACTGCATATGATGACGAGGAAGGTGGACAAAGCTCAATGTGTTTAATGGCTGTGAGCTTCCTCTTCTCTGAAGAGCCTCATCTTACCATCTGTCCATCTTCTATTAGATTGCTTTCTCCCTATATTTAGTAGTTCTTTCATGTACTCTAAAACCAAGTGCTACATCGGTGGTGATGGTCGTAATATCTTCTCCCCGTCTGGGGGTGGGGCTTCCTCCCCTCCCCAGTCATCTCCATTCCCATGGCCTCCTCTACCGTCTCCATGGTGACCACTGTCCGCTCCTTACCTGCTGGCCAGGTCGCTCTTCTGGCCTCTGATCCTGCCTGCAAGTAGCTCAAACTCGACTGTCCCAAACTAAACCTCTTACCATCACCCCCCAGCCCTGCACCTCCTGAATTCCCTGGCTCAGAGGAAACACTGCCATTCATTCTGCATCCAATGACCCTTTTTCTTCTCCTGTCTCCATCTTTGTCCATCACTCAGTCCTGTTCATTCAACTTCCTCATAAAGGGGATTTTCTTCACTGCTACCCACATCCAGAATTAAATTACCTTATCTCTGAACACTTTCATCTCTCAGCTGGACTGTACACCATGACCTCTCTGCTCTCAGCCCTTTGATTCCAATACATTCCTTAAAACACAGCCAATGTGAAAACAAATACATGTATGTTCATGTATGACTGAAGCATTGTGCTGTACACAAGAAACTGACACACACTGAAAACTGACTATACTTCAACAAATATATATACAAAAAAAGAATACAAAAACCCCCCAAAAACACAAAAACACAACCAGGCCTAGCAATCTCACTATTATTGACCCAAGACAAATGAAAATATACATTAAAAACAGACTTTTACAAATGTTTACAGCACCTTTATTCATCAAAGCCCAAAACTAAATACAACCCAACTGTCCAACAGAAGAGTGGATAAACAAACTGAGGTTCATCCATACGTCGGAGTACTGCTCAGCATAAAAAGGAGCTACTACTTATAAAGGCAATGGTGTGGATGAGCTTCAGATTATGTTGACTGAAAAAAGCCAGACACAACAGAGCACCTACTATGTGACACCATTTACATGAAATCCAAGAAAGACGTTAACTGGAGATAAAAGTCAGGAAGTGGCTGTAGGTGGGTAGGGATTGGGTGATTGAAGGGAAAAGACATGGAGGAACTTTCTGGGGTAATAAAAATGTTCTGTATCTGGTTTGGGGTTGGGGTAACATGAATGTATACAACTGTCAAAACTCATCAGCCTGGGGAGGGTAGAGCTCAGCGGTAGAGCACATGCTTAGTTAGCATGCACAAGGTTCAATCCCCAGGACCTTCATTAAAAAATAAATAAATAAACAAACCTAATTACCTACCCCCTCAAAAAAAAACCACAAAACCAAACAAAAAAATTAAAAAACAAAACAAAACAAAACTCATTACCCAAACTGGCCAACTAAAATCTGGCCATTTTCACTGTATAAAATTATACTATACACACACACACACACATACATACATATATATTACTTCAACTAGAGTAAGCTTGCTAAAATTAAAATCTGATCATTACTTCCCTGCTTAATTGTATTCTGAAAGCCCCGTGAACTCAAGACAAAGGCCTCTGGAATGTCACACCTACTCACTTCTCCAGTGTCCACTCTACCTTTCTTCCTCACCTTCCCTCATGGGCTACAGTGCCAGCAAATTGAAGTTCTGATATTTTCGCAAACAAATGATGCCCTCTTTCACCTGTAGCCACCCCGTTTTGACAAATCCACAACCCATGACATGGTTGACATCTAACCACTACTGTCTTTCAGACTAAAGACATGAGAGTCAAGACTCAGTGTGAAACAATAAATGCTCGAGAGGGTGTGGACAAAAGGGAACCCTCCTGTACTGCTGGTGGGAAATGTAGTTTGGTGCAGCCACTGTAGAAGACAGTACGGAGGTCCCTGAAAAAACTAACAACATAAAAATAATGTACCATATGGTACAACAGTCCATTGTATGGATATCATCCAGCAATCCCACTCCTGGACATATATCTGGAGAAATCTCTAATTTGAAAAGATACACACACTCCAGTGTTCATAGCAGTGCTATTTACAATAGTCAAGACATGGAAACAACCTAAATATCTATCAACAGATGACTCAATAAAGAAGTTGTGGGGGGGGGTGCATACATACATATATATATATATATGTATGTATACACACACACTTATATACACAATGGAATATTACTCAGCCATAAAAAAGAATGAAATAATGCCATTTGCAACAACATGGATGGACATAGAGATGATCATACTAGGTGAAGTAAGTCAGACAGAGAAAGACAAATATATATCACTTGCATATAGAATCTTAAAAATTGACACAAATGAACTTATTTACAATAGACTCACAACCTGCCTCCTTAGCACAGTAGGCAGAGTGTCAGTCTCATACAATAGACTCACAGACATAGAAAACAAACTTATGGTTACTAAAGGGGTAGGAGAGGGCTAAGTTAGGAGTTTGGGATTAGCAGATACAAACTACTATATATAAAACAGATAAACAACAAGGACCTACTGTATAGCACAGAGAAGTATATTCAATATCTTGTAATAACCTACAATGAAAAAGAATATGAAAAAGAACCTATATATAAATGTATAACTGAATCACTGTGCTGTATACCAGAAACTAACACAACATTGTAAATCAACTTTACTTCAATAAAAAAGACTCAGTGTGGATGTGACTTCCTCCAGGAAGGCTGTCCAATCCCCAACACTAAATTAGGAAACTCCCTTGGGCTCCTGCAACTCCCTGTGCTTACTGATACCACAACCCCTTCTTCTCTGAAATGTAGTGTCCATGCGTCTCACTAGGACATAAGCTGCCTGAGGACGGTGCCTGTGAGCTATTCCCCACTAGCTGTGCCAGGAATTGAGGGCGGGCAAGTACTCAGTTAACGTTGGTTCCAAGAGTGACAGAAATACTTCAAAAATGGTTTCTCCTCAAGCTAAACACAGAGGGATGGAAACTTACAATATCAATACTTAAGGAGAAATAACTTCAAAAGAAAAAAGCTAAATATTTTCTATTTAATATTTCAGTAATCACATAGACACAGGAGATTGCATTCTACTGTCTGCTGCAAACAACAAGGAAAAGTAAAACAGACTCAGCTAACTCTTACTCCAAAAGCTAAGATAAAAGGGAAACAGAAGTCACCTTGGGTAAATAAATAAGTCTCAGGAAAGGCATACTGAGCAGAGAAGATTCCTGAATGAATATAAAAGCGGCCACTTTTTGAGTTGATTTAAGGGGAGCGGAGAGTTAGTCCAACAAACGTCCGTGAACAGTGTAAATTCCAACAGAAGCAGCTAGGAGAAAAACGATGATCTGGAAATGTACCAAGAGCTCAAAAGCATCAAGTCTAGACACCTCAAACTCCCCTGAGAGGGCTCTGGCAGCTTGCCTACTGCCAAGATCCCTGCTGACCCCAATTTCTTACTTTCCACATTCATTTTTAGATGGATTGCTAAGAAGTCAGCTTTAAGGGAAGCAGCCTCAGCTGCCAGCCACCTTCCATGTCTCAGAAGGGCGCCGCCCACCTTTTGTAAGGGCGAGGAAACGCACTCCTGTTAAACTCCAAGTGAAATGAATTCCTTAAATATCCGGGAGTGGAGAACATAAGTAAAACTCTTGCTTTAGCACTTCTTGCTGCCAGATGAATTCCCAAAGCTAAAAAAAAAAAAAAAGTTCTGGCTGTATTTCTTCAAGGATTGTCTGATTTGCCAGAACACTTTTGAATATTCCAGAACTGCTGTTGGCTGCTGGGTGTCACCAAAGCTTCTCTTCCTTCCTTTTCCTCCCAGTCAAGAACCTAATGTGTGGCCCAATATTAAGAATAACACATTTCCCTTCATAAATTCTTTTAAACCCTCCCAGATGCCTCACGAAACCCTCCTGCTCAGTTATCAGTATCTGAGCCCAGCATCCAAAACCTTCCAAACAACACAGTTACAGCACAAGTGTATTTGTTTACTATGTCTTCAAGTTTGTTTTTATTTTGTAGATGAGTTCATAGTGTGCTTTTATTTGTCCTTTTGTGACTGGTTTATCTGACTTCGCACAGCATATTCATGGTTCATTCATCCTGTAGCAGGCATGAGAACTGCATCCTTTGCTAAGGTGAGTAACAGTCCATTGTATGGATACACCACATTTTGTTCATCCAGTCATCTGTTGATGGACACTTGGGTTATTTCTACTTTTTAGCTCTTGTGAACAATGCTGCCAGGACCACTGGAGTATAAGTATCTGTTTGAGCCCCTCTTTTCAATGATTTTGCGGATATACCTGGGAGTGGAACTGCTTGGTCATACAACACATAGTTTTGTTTTGTTCTGTTTTTAACTTAATAGCTGAAAAGAAAAAAAAAAACTTTTTTCCTCATTGGAAAAGCAACACATGTTCACTGTGGAAAGTTTGAAAAATAATTACACCACCTAAAGAAAACCACTGTTAATATTTTGGAATATGCCCTTAAAATCTTACTGTTTAGCTACACACATACACAGAGTGAGACGTACATGGACGTTTTGCCTGAATCCAGCTTTTTCCCACTTAGCGTCACCTCAAGAGCATTAACTCCACTGCCATTAAACGTGCTTCAGAAACATCATTTAATATCTGAATTATACATCGTCAGGTGGAGCATAACTTTCTCAACCACTCCCCTATTTGGGCTGTTCCCGATTTTGCATGGCTATAAATCACACAGCAGTGAACATCATGCATGATTTCTTGTGTACTTCTCTGATTGCCATTTTAGTAAGATACAGTACTACAAAGAGCATCACTGGGTCAAACCACGTGAAAACTCTTGAGGCTGTTGGTCTGTCTTCCATAATAGTCACACCAATCTGCCTCCCATGAGCAATGTTAAACGGCGTTTTTTACATTTTTTAAATGTAAAAATTTATAAATTATTAAAATAAAAAGTGTTACACAGTGCAATAAAAATACTACTTAAAATAAGAATAAAGTAAAATAATATGAAAGAACTGCTTCTAAACTGAAATCACTCAGTTAAAATTATTTTAACTTTTTTAACTTTCTGCCTACTCTGTACAAAGTATCAGGCTTCCTACTACCGACACAATTATGAGTAAGACACAGCCTCAACCATCACAGGCAGGGAGAGGGAGCTGCCGTGTGAGAAGTGCTGACAGAAGGCCAGGCAAAGTACAGTGGGAATAGCTGCCACCTGGGAGTGGCATGCGAGCCTTTATCAAAGGACACAGAACCTGCCCGGCTGAGGGGAGGGGACAGGAAGTGAGGGTACGAGATGGGGGATGACACAGGGGTGGGCACTGGGTAGCACTGCAGCAGAGCTTGGGTTTGACTTGAGGTCATGGGAGATCACCTAAGAGCATTAAGGACTGCACAGGCTTTGGGAAGAGCCCCACGGAGATGGTGTTGAAGCCAGTCTAGAAGCGGACTAGCTCAGGTCAGGGAGGCCCGTAAGTTGATGCCCGTGGGTGTCTAGGCCAGAGCAGGGAGCGTCTGAAAAAAGGGAAAGGGCGGGAAGAGCAGGGCAGAGGCATTTAGGGTTAAGTGGCTGGTTAGATATTGGAGAGAGAAGAAGACAGGAGTCACAAAATTTCTGGCTCCAACAACTCTGTGGATGTCAGAGCCATGGAGCCAAGACAAGAAATACAAGAAGAGTAGTAAGTGAGGAGGGAAGGTAAAGGGGGCAAGACAGAGAGGCCAGGACCCCATGTGCAGAGCACAACCAGCCTTCCCACGCACACCTGTTGACCCAGCCTGTCCCTGAGCACCTGGCACGGCACCAAAGCGTGAGACACCATCCTCCACCCAACTGTCCTGCCAACGGCCGCTCCAATGGCATCACTAGAGTGAGAAATCAGAGTGCTGTCTTTCTCACAATGGCAGGACCCTGTTTGGTCCACTGCATGCTTGTGGGTAGCTGTCCAAATGGCCAATGCTAGGTCCCCCCACCAACATCAGAAGTCACCTCCCAACCCTCTCAGCTTCTGCATCTGCCCCTCATGCATTATTCTGACAAGCACTGAGCAGGTACTGAGCAGGAGGTTGGTGGAAGTCTGAAGATGGGCAACAGTTGAAATCAGCCCTCAGCAGAACCTCACGGGGCAAAGAAGACTCAAGGAGACACTCCACATACAGAGCCAAGTGTGACAGGTCAGAGAGGAGAAACAGGCGATGAGTCTGCCTTGGGTGGTGTTCCCTAGAGTTAGTCATATGTGGGGGTTCCTGGGCAGATGGGTGCTCCAGGAAGTGTTCTCAAGAGAGACCTGTAAGAAAGCAAGGGAAGCCACAGGGGGAGGAAAAGATGGGGGTTGAGACCAGGCCAGCTGTGGTCTGACCCCACAGGGAGCCCGGGAGTCAGCTGAACTATGGCCTTGGTGCTGCCAGAGGCAAAGGGCTGGGTTTTACACCTCAGTCAGTGCTGTATGTCAGTCACGTGGTCTGGGCCAGCCCAGGGCAGAGGATGAGGTGCTTCCTCCCAGTCATTGCCTGGCTAGGGGGCTGCTACCTGGCAGGGCAGAATCTCCCAGTGAAGGACCCGGGAGAACTAACCGTGCTGTTGCCAAGTGTTGGGTGCACTGGCCCAGGAAACGGTTATCTGGGCAGGGCAGGAACAACACCCGCGACAGAATCCACCCCAGAAGTCCACAAGCACAACACACAGGTAGGAGAAAAGAGAAGGTTCATTCCTCATGATGAATCTTTCCACCTTTCCACCTCCCTGGAAACCGTCCAGATGGTTAACAAAGTCACCACCATCAGGTGGTTGAGCACTTTCTGGAAAGCCTTGAGCATGGAGTGGAACTTTACAACACAGACTGAAGGCTTCTCTCCCAGGGACTGGGTTTATGGTTCCCTGTTAGAAACAGCAGCCCACAGTCCCTGCCTTCTGCTCGGGTGCCCTCCAGCCTCAGAGTGAATTTCCTGACCGCACTGGAGCAATAAATGGGCAGTCATCCTCGGTCATATAACTGACAACATGCCTCCGGTTTTTATGGCGCTTTTTATGCTCACCTTATAAAGTTTCATGTTTTACTTTCCAGATTTCATTGTGTGCACGCAATGTGCCCCAGGAGTGTGGCTAAGCGCTTTTAATTTTTCAAAAAGTATTTCTCTGCCTCTCCTTTCCACTAAAGCATGGCTACAAAATGAGAAAAGTCCCCTCCAAACAAGATTTCTGTGCAGCACATATAATCTGGTCCAAGACATTCAAGCAGGAGTGAACTTAAGGAGAAGCCTTAAGGCTGAAACCCCCATCACCAACCTTCATGTATTTAGATGGCACACCTATGGCAATATAAAGCTGAATAATAAGTTCCAAAATGATGAGATTAACCTTGTAATAAAAAACTATCTGATTATCCAGGGCAGAGGGAGAAGGTATTTGGTAAGATGCCAGAGAAATTCTGAATCACCAACTGGAAATAAATGCTCCAATCAATTAACTCATTAGTTATGATTTACTCTCTAATTAAACTCACAGATCAAGTTTCTGACAAGACTAGAGCAGAGTTGGGTGTTGGGGAGGGATTCCAGGTTGGTTTCTTAACCAATGCAAACCTGCCTCAACTGTCTTTCCCAAAATGCACACGCTAACGACTTCATGAAGAAATGGACTAATCAACTGAAAAAACGGGTGACTGAAAGTTAAAACAGCAACAACCTGTCCTTACAGAGCACCCTGCATGTGCCCAGAACTGTGTAAGGAGCTGGGCATTTGCACTCCTCTCCCTTCTCATGAAAACACTGTGCAGTACGGGAGATACTAAAAGATATTAGATCTCTACCTCATGCCACAGATACAGAGGGCCAGACAAATTAAAGACAATTAAGAAAGGTAAACTGAAACTTTCAGCAGAAAATGAAGAATGTCTTTCTAGTGAACCATAAAAGAAAATACAGAGATCCTGTCACATTAAAATTAAGAACCTCTTAGGTGGGGGTGGGTATAGCTCAGTGGTAGAGTGTGTGCTTAGCATGTACAAAGCCCTGGGTTCAATCCCCAGTATCTCTATCAAAAATAAATAAGTAAATAAATAAACCTAATTACTTCCTTCTTTAAAAAAATAATAAAATAAGAACCTCTTGAGCTGAGATTGTCTGTAGATTGACCAGGTTTGGATCAGAGCTGGCAGCTAGGTTCTCAGTGAAAAATTTGAGCTGTCAGTTGTGCTATGGATGGACGTAGTGATCTGAG
Organism: Camelus bactrianus; assembly: GCF_048773025.1. Taxonomy (NCBI): domain Eukaryota; kingdom Metazoa; phylum Chordata; class Mammalia; order Artiodactyla; family Camelidae; genus Camelus; species Camelus bactrianus. The sequence goes on along the minus strand of NC_133555.1, from coordinate 45,687,355 downwards.
AATCAGCAATTTTTTAAAAGTGGGTCTCTGTAGGAAATTCTACTTATGTTTGCTTGTGTTGGCTTCCCAGGCATCTGAGATGAGACTGCCAGAAATGGTGACTGTTTCTGTCAGTGAATGGAGCAGCTATCAGCAGTGGGAAGCATAATAAAGTGTGAAAAATAAATAAGATTTTGTTTTTCAAGAGCATCATAAATAAGGTTAAAAGATAAGCTATAAATTAAGAGAAGATATTTCTGACACATACATCCAACAAAGGATAAGTATTCGGGATATATAAAGAACCTTCTATACCAATGTGAAAAAGATAAATAACCTATCAGATAGTGGAGCAAAAAGACACAAGCTGGAATTTCACAAAATAGGAAGAAAAAAATGACCCTTAAATGAAGAGCGGCTCTCTTTCTGATAATCATGGATATACAAATTAAAACACTAAGGAAATACTATTTATACCCAGTAGCTTAGCAAAATTAAGACCTCTAGAGGGAGAATATAGCTCAGTGGTAGAGTACGTGCTTAGCATGCACAAGGTCCTGGGTTCAACCCCCAGTACCTCTGTTTTAAAAAAAGAGTGGAGGGGGAGGGAGGAGGAGGAACGGAAGGGGGAAGAGTCGTCCTCGCCTAATCACAGACATAGAGAGTAAATTTATGGTCACCAGTGGCGAAAGGGGGTAGAGGAGGGATAAGTTAGTTGTTCTGAATTAGCAGATACAAACTACTATAAATAAAATAGATATGCAACAAGGTCCTACTGTAGAGCACAGGGAACTATATCCAGTATCTTGTAATAAACCAAAACAGGAAAGAATATGAAAAAGAATATATATATCACTTTGCTGCACACCAGAAACTAACACATTATAAGTCAATTATACTTCAATTAAAAGAAAAAAATTTTTATGTAATAAGTCTAACACTGCAAGATGTAGAACGATGGAACGTTTATACTCCACTGGTAGACATTAAGCTGGTACACTTACGTGGCATCATCCTACAAAGTTGAGCACTCAGATACCCTAAAACCCAAAACTCAACTTCCACATGTACATCACGGGGAGATTCTTGCGCACCTGCGCTGGGAGACATATGCGCATGCGCAGAGCGGCAGCATTGCTCCCAGGAGCAAAAATCACAGAAGATATCCCGTGACTTCTCTTATTTTTCTAACACAAATAGGACCTTGGTGCAAGTGAGAAACCATGCCTTGCTGCACAGTGGGTGGGTTGAGAAATCGTTTTATGATAAAAGTGATAAAGTAATCGGGCCCAGGTTTTCTCACTAGCTGTCAGCTTCAGACTCCTTTCCGGAGAGCCCCTGCTGGCTCTCTCACACTCCCAGGTACTCACTCGGCGGTATTTCCTCCTCAGAGAGCTCTTCGCCCACCGCGTCCAGAACTGGTGCCCCTCCACGGTGCTCCCCCACCCCCTAGGACTCCACGCCACGGTCCCATGTCCCCTTCCGGGCCCATGGCTCCCCGAGGGAGTGACCCACCAACGACCTCCAGCCACACGTGGCAGATGGAAAGCAACGAATGATGAAAAACCGAACGAAGGAGTGATCCATCCTGCGATGTGAAATCCATGCACATAAAGGGAGCAGAGGGGACGCGGGATAACGGGAAGGACATGGCCACAGCAATCAGACTGCCCCGTGTTCCCGTGTCCATTTCGATATCAGTCGGCTCGGCTGTAATAAGATCTTACTAAACCCCGCCTCACGTGATGCTTAGGATGCGCGGCGACACTGTGTGTGAAAACGCGTCCCGAAGTGATTTTAAACTGAGGCTGCACAGTGAATGGCACGAAGGGGTGTAAATTCTGGTTAAACTCGTCCAGGATGGGAAGTATTTTGTAAAACCTTTCCCAATATTTCTCAGATGCAAGGAGGTTCCAGAACCTCGGCGCTGGACAGAACAAAGAAGGAACTAGCAAGCAGCGAGCCTTGCTGAGTCCAAGCCTCCTCACCTTACTTAATAACCTACCCTACCTGCCTCCCTGTTACCACGCCGTGCAGTTCTCCTTCCACCCTTTCTTCTCCCCCTCAACCATCTCAGCCACCTTCCAAAAAGATCTACCTAACCTTTCAGATGTCATTATATGTAAATATGCTCCAAAGGGGTCTGTGTGTATGTGTGTGTGTGTGTGTCTGTGTGTGTGTGACAGAGAGATGGAGGAGGAGAAGGGAAGGAGGGACAGAGGAAGGAGCTGGGGACAGGAGGCAAAAAAGTGACTCGTTTTTTCCATCAGAGAATTTAGCAGCTTCAGGTGCTGACTAATTCATGAACAGAAAATCTAAATAGGCATTTGTTTCCAACTCCAATGCAACCAACTGAGACTATATTTCTAGCATGTACTCAGCATAACGAAATCCTCTGCAACAGAAATCACTAGGAGAAGGTGGCATTCATCCTTTTTTTTTAACCCTAAAACAATTAAATGTCGAAGATGCCCGCCCACTGGCCCTGTCACTCCTCCTGCACATAAATCCCCACTAACACTAGTCTCGAGAGGGAAGGGAAAGGGACTGGAGAGAGGGCATCCCGGCCACGATGCGGAGACTCAGAGAGACTGAGCCCCTTCAACTCTAATGAGCCTTTGGGCGCTGGTGACATCAGGACGAAAAGGAGAAAGAAGGAACAAACTCCAAGCTCCATAAGGAAGGCTCACAGTTCTTCCTTCTTCATGGAAGTGATTTTAAAGTTAGCCGTCTCCACAATTAAAAGGAATCAGTGCCGGTAAGACACGACCACACAGGTGAGTCTCAAAATGTTAGGCTGACTAGAGGAAGCCAGACAGTGAGAAGCACCTACTGCCTGGTTCCATTTATATGAAATGCCAGAATAGGCAAAACAAATCTATAGTTGGAAAAACAACAACAACAACAGGGTGGTGGCTACCTGTGATGGGGGGCGGGGCAGGGGCACTAGGGAGCTTTCTGGGGAGGTGGTGATGTTCTGTACCTTGACACGGCTCTAAGTAACAGGTGTATGCAATTGTCAAAGTTCAGCAAACACACACTTAAGATTCATGCATTTCACTGTGAAATTTTACATCAAGAGGAAAAACTGCAAATAAAGATCATTAATATTTGTTAATGACATGCATGCTAAAATATTTAAAGGGAAGTGTACTGATGTCAGCTATTCACTTTGAAATGTATAAAGAAATAAAATGGGTTGATGGACGGATAGATGGAAAGCTATGTGATAAAGCAAGTATAATAAAGCACTCATTGTAGAATCTGGATGATAGATATACGTGTGTTCCCTGTACCATTCTATCAACCTTCCTGTATGTTTGCAATTTTTCATAATAAAATGTTCAAGAAGCAGGGGGACAGTCTGGCATACAGGGGTTGGGAAAGGTAAGCTAATTGCTAAGAAAAAGCATAGAAGCTACTGTATCCCCTGGGGTTTACTGCAATTGTGAGCTACAGAAAAAGATGGCAAAGTTGAGCATAACAGAAGTAATTTTTGGACAACCACTATACATCAGAGGTGCAGGTTAGTCACCTGTCATCTGTTATCTACCATCGCAATCTCCCTGCAAGGCAGGCATATCACCATTTTACAGACAAGCAGACTGAAACTCAGAATGGAGTGTTAACTTACCTGTGGTCATCCAGCTGGAAACTGAAATTGGTTCTGCCAGCCTCAAAACTCCAGTACTACACATAAAAAGCACCGTGAGGCCAAGGTCAGGACCGTGCCAAGGGCACAGGCATGGTATAGCAGCTGCTCCCACCCAGCAGTGCCACCTGCCACACAGTGGGCAGCCATGCTCCTGGTAACACTGCTGACAGCTGCCCTGAATCTCAGTCACTGAATTTTCCCAATGGCCCCCATTAGCCTCCTACACTCAATCCTTCACCCTCTGCTCTTTTCACTGCAAGACCTACCCACCAAAGGTTTAGCCATCACATCTATGTATACACCCTTGGTCACAAATGCTGCAAAGTGGCTCACTCAGCACCATCCAACCGTCTTCAAGCCCACCCACCTTCCTGCTCTACCGAGGCTAAAAAGCTGGACACTCCCTTCACAGACTCCCTTGCAGCTAGATTCTTCCAAGCAGACACTCCCATGCAAGACTTGAAAGGCAGAGGAGAACAGCAGGAGGCAGCACTCACGTGCTGGGCGGTGAGAACTTTCAGCCAGACAGTGGGAGGCGTATCTGACGCTTGGAGCAGCTGCACAGAGGTTTCAGTGTTCTGCCTCTAGTGTCATAGGTACTGGCGCAGAAGTGAGTTAGAACCATCTTATGGTTGGGAATTGGTTGGAGATCAGCTGTGTCATTGCTGAACATGTAGCATCAAAGGTTTGTTCTTCCAGAAATACTATAAAACTGGCTAGTAAATCCCCTGCTGCTTAGACAGCATAAAAGGAATCTACTGTCTGCAATTAGGATCCTAACGGGCATGCTTCTTCTGAACAGCTCTGAAGGTATGAGTCTACAACTGCCTGCCAGACAATAAAACTCCCCAGTACAGGACATGAGCTTCCCACTCTCCATGCTGGAGGGAGGACAGGAGGAGTAGGGAGAACATATTAGTCTGTCAGCTTCTATGACTATACACACGGTCTTCAAGAAAACAAACCTAGAAGAGCCTTTCATGCATCCCAGGTAACAGGGACAAGAAAGCACATAAAAATGAGGGCCTTTCAAGGGCCCTTGCCTCAGGCCCTAGGGTGGGATTTGGAATAGAGCAGGTCAATCTCGGAGGCCACTTCGGGTCAGGATGATCTCATTCAAAAGCCACGCTGGCATATCGGTCTGGGGACAGCCTAATGACGTACGAAGGCATGATTTTTTTTTAACTATCACAACTTACACAGAAATAAATATTTTTGTTCCCTCCAACGAAATACCCTCAGAGGCTCCTGCTTTATTGTAATTACCCATAACCTTCATCTCAGTTGAGACAAATCCATCTGCTCTGAGCATGGTTATGAGATTGGGAAACAGCTGAAAGCAACTCAGAGTCATTTTTAGTCCAGAATGAGGTAAGACCACAGAGCAGGCAGATTTCTTTCCTGCTGCGGCTTATAACTTATTCTGAAGGTAATTTCAAAAGAGGAGCTTCAAAATAATTTGCACAATGGTAGCACTGTTGTAAAAAAGAATCCTGCCATTCTCGGATATGCATATTTGTGGGAATTCCTGTTTAGAAAAATACAGCTTTAGAATCACATATCGAGTGAGACTGAAGTGTGGTCATTTGTTTTCCTGGTTTATTGTGTGTGCACCAACCAAGAAGGAAGAAAAAATTTTACATCTGCTATGGTGTAGTCTTTGTGGCCGTTGGCAAGGGTGCAGTAAGTCTCACACCGCCGTGAAACCTGGGGACCACAAAGTTAGCTTAGAGCTAGAGGGTGCGTTTGGCACTGAAGAGCAGTTCACCTGATTTACTCTCATCCTGGCCTGACTTCTTCCAATAGTTAGCCCTCAGGCTACGGCTATTTTGCAGGGCTTAAGTAAAGAGTGAATTATAGTACTTTTAGTGAAAAAGTCAGAGAAAATGACACTGTTCCTCACAAATCAGTCCATTAAAAATACCCTCTCTGCCAAATCTCATGCACACCCTTTAGGCTTCACTAGATCAGTCAGCTATGTGGGTGCTTTCCGCTCTTAATACCAACTGGTCTGCACACACATCAAGGCTTTGCCAAAGTACACGTACAAAGGAACAGGACTCAAAAGAAACACACAAAAATGAGAAAAGAGCTGTATTAAAAACGGTGGAAAGGGGAGAGGGTATAGCTCAGTGGTTAGAGTGTGTTCAATCTCCAGTACCTCCATTTAAACAAATAAATAAACCCCCAAATTAAATAAATAAAGTATTTTTAAAATGTAAAAAAAAAAAAAAATTTAATAAAAACAGTGGTATTTGGGAACATTGTTTCCCAAAAGACGCCTTTATTTTTCTTCTGTCAACTGAAAAGTTATTGAAAAATAATACAAAAAGCATCTTGCCCACCACGGATGCTAAATCTCAACTGAGATGTTTATGTCCCAAGTACTGGATCCTCTCTCCTCCATCACCCACAGAAGCCAAGGGCGCTTCAGCCTTGTTTTCCCCCTCCAAAAAAACTCTAAACCAGAAGTCAGCAAACAACGGCCCTGAGCCAAATCCAGCCCACCATTTGCTTTTGTAAATAAAGTTTTATTGGCACACAGCCATGCCTGTTTGTTTACATAATGCTCATGGCTGCCTTCATGCTACAACAGCAGAGTCGAAACTACTCACAATCTGGCCCGTTACAGGAAAAGTTTGCCAACCCTAACACTTAACTAAAGAGGAAGATGCACTGCAGCACATGGAAAGCTCACTAGTGCCCCAAGGAAGGATGTATCCTCCAAAGGTCAAATGCCATCTCTAGGGAGGCAGGGGGTAGTCCAAAACAACAGGTCATCAAGAGAGGAGGAGTGTGCAAGAGGGACAAACATGCCACAGCCACCAACACAGCAAGGTCCAGGCTAGAACCGCTGCCAAGTAACTGAAGGATGTTCTGTCCTAAAGACCTGCTAGGAAGCATCAGTCCACAGGGAAAGTCCCAAGTGCTTAATGCAGTCTAATCAAAGTTAGCTAGGCACCTTGCAGAATTCAGAAGTGCGTCTCCTATTTTAGCAGCAACAGTGCACTAGCTACTGAGAGATTAGAAGCAGTCCTAAAGGCTGGTTCTTTATTCACAATTTGGAAAATAAAATAAAAGCAACTTCGGCTGCTGAAAGTACCACCAAACCCAGCTGTCTCCGCGATATAGTAGAGGAAATTAGCCACAGACTCAGAGATAAGATATCCCCAGCACAATCTTTTAATACCCCAGGAACACAGGGTTCAAGAAAAGCTCTCCATGCATTTTGAAGTTTTTCTCCATCACTCAAAACAGCTAATAAATAAACCAGAACATCAAATGAGTCTTGGGGCATTGGCCAGATATTAAGAAGCCAGTGGGTATTCTTTGCTGTATAACAAAACCACAGGGTGGAAAGACCACATTTAGCATCACTTTTCTGGAGTTTTTTCCAAATTGTCTTGAGGAGCAGGGATCAGGTTTCTTGTTCCTGCCACAAAGTCAGTGTAATTTTGAATTAAATGTCATCTCTTGGGGGCTGTTTCCACACCTATGAGATGAAGGTTGGGTAAGTTCATCTGAGGGCCTTCAGGGACTCGGAATAATGTTCTGGGAAGGAAAATGTCAGCCTCCCTTTTACTGTTGGCAATTTTTATTTATTTTGGCAAATGCTTCCAGAAAAAGGATAGAGGTAAAAATGTCAGGATTATTCCTGAGTTGTAACATGTGGTTGTGGGGCTACTGAAAATCAGGTTCTCTCAAATGCGGAGAATGAAAAGGTTGCCTGTCAGTGAAGAAAAACAGCCCGGGATCTGATCAGTTCTCCTAAACTCCCTGGCACAGAGAGGACCATCACAGCTGACTTCACCACGCTGATGTTTAAGAAATTACATACAAAAAAAGCCTCCATGAGCAAAACCAGCTCAAGACCCAGGGATCCTGCAAACTGGGAGTCTCAGAGGCCCCTTCCTGAACTTGTTTTTGGGTTTTGTCAACCTCCTAACTAAAGCATCCTCTCCCTGTTTCCCAGGACACCAGGGGTACCACATAAGGAAAGGCTGGCCCCTGACACATCCGGCTTGTCATTCAGACCCCCAGCAACACTCACCAAGTTTCAACAACATGATGGAACATGAAACAAATCAGAACCCTGCGTTCCATTCCCATGCAAGATAACAAGAGCATTTACATCCATTAGAACTGTAAACAGACCATGGAAATGAGACACAATAGGGGTATCAGTTTAAATATGTTGTTGGTCAAATTTCTAACTCGGATCCAATTGACCTAAATGACACAGCAAGGGCAAAATAGACACTGGAAGGTTGCAAGCTAGTTGACATAAAGCAGGCTCTCCCCAGCTTAAAACTAGCAGTTCCCGGGACGGAAGCATGGGAGTTACTCCTGCCCCTCTGTCTCCCCTTGCAAAGGCTCAGAGGCCAAACGAGCATCTTCCGGACTTCCTGGAAGCTGCCACAAGAGATAGTATGACCTGCCTCTCTCTCCCTCAAGGGGATCAGCCACATGTCATTCACACACACACACACACACACACACACACACACACACACACACACAAGTCAATCACCACCTGCTCTCTTTTTCCCCACAAACCATCCTTTTTAATCCTTAGCCCTCCTTGCAAAAGGAAAATACATTCCAAGGTCCAAAAAAACTCAAGCACAAAAGCTGCCTGAAAATTATAGTGTAAACCACCTTAACGTTCATGCATGCCAGGGGCCTCTTTCTGTTAAGGTTTAATCAAGAAGCCAGAGTTTTAGTTTTCTATTTGCCAGAGCTGTTTTATAGTCTGCACGTGGAACTCACCCCAAGAAGAATTACTTCTAAGGAGGTTTGTAATAAACCAAATTCTGAAGCTGTGCAAATCACATGTTGGTTCAACCACCAAATACTGAGGACCTACCAAGCCACCATGAACCCCAGGACTCCCTTCCTGGTATGACTGTGTCAGGAGCCACCAAACAAGAGGGTGTTGGAGCCCCAAGTTCCAGGGTCCGCACCAGCCAGGGAGCCAGGGAGGCTCCCGGAGAAAAGCGCTGAAGGTTAGCAGCCTGGAATTGTATCCCGGCAGGCAGACGCCACTCTATAACTTCAAGTGTAACAAGAAAGGCTGAGGGGAGGGGCAGGGTATGTGGGACCTCTGTAGTTCCACTTAATTTTGCCATGAGCCTAAAACTGCTCTAAAAGAGTCTATTTTCAAAGAGAGAGAGACTATTACAGATGTCTTTTGGTTTCTCTTTAGTCTTTTCCGAATTCTCCAAGAGTTTTTATAAGGAACATGAAATAATACCTTTATAACTAGAAAAAATAAGTCATAAAACAAGAGAATGACTCCCACCAAAGGAAGCATTGGTATTTGTATTAAAAAAGACACTCCTACCAGAAACTGACACATTGTAACTGACTGTATACTTCAATAAAAAAAATTTTTTAAATGCACAAAAGTCATAGAACTATACACTGAAAACAGGTACATTTGTCTGTTAATTATGCCTCCATAAGGTTAATTTAAAGTTTTTAAAAAAGCCTTAGTGCTCTTACATTTCACTTTAAATGGCATATATTACAGGGTATGTTGTACTCTTTTTAAAATTTTGTAATTAAAGTAGAGTTGATGTGCAATATTATATAAGTTACAGGTGTGCAATACAGTGAGTCACAATTTTTAAAGGTTATATACTTCATTTATGGTTGTTATAAAATATAAGACCCATGTTGTACAATATATCCTAGTAGCTTATTTTATACCCAATACTTTGCACCTCTCAACCCCCTACCCCTATGTTGCCCCTCCCTCCATGTGCGTTATAACCTTTAAAGTTAATTTGTGTAAACTAGCAGATGTTCCTGTTAAACGTGTTAAGTGTTCTTATTCAAAATAATTAAATTTAAGTAAGTGTTCAAATTTTGGTGCCACCAATTTTAGATTTGAGGTCCTGTAGCCTACTATCACTAAGGGTAACAATTATAATTCTGTCAATGGTTTGCTAAGCAAATGATAATAAAAGTTATTGTGTAATGGACACAAAGTTTCACTTTGGGAGGATAAAAAGTTGTAGGGACAGAGTATGGTTTCAGAACAGTGTGAGTGTACCTAATGCCACGGAACTGTAACTTAAAATGGTTAAAATGGCAAATTTTATGTTATGTATATTTCACCACAATGAAAGCAACTTTAGCATCCACCTACCTAAACACCGTTTTTTTGGAGATGGCATATTTTTTAAATGAGAACCAACACGGGGGGCATGTCCCTCTGGTGCCTTTTACCGGCAAGAAGTCTAAAATTAAGGTTTTGGTCTCTTCCATTACACTGATTGTAATGCAAGGTCCCTGAGACAAAACTTTTCCATTTGGTGACTTTTCATGAAATCCAGAGTCACAGAGAGGCGTGTCTGGGGAAGCACATCCAAATCCGTGCAAGGTCGACTCTGAAATCACTGCTGCTCTGGCTCCATTCATTGTAACAAATATTTATTGAGAGCCTACTAGAGCCAGGCACTGAGCCAGAACTGAGGGCTGACACCTGCTCTCCTGCATCTGGCAGTAAGATAACCTGCTTCAGTCAAACTACTTAAGGTGATTTCAAATATCATTACAGGAGACAGTGTGCCTTCTGTTTCTCGAAGGAGCCATGTGTTTTCTTGCTCCCTTATTATTATTTTTTTCTTTGTACTTTGAAATGATTCACACTTACAGAAGAGTTGCAAGAAGATTACCATGAACTCCTATGTATCCTTTCACCCACATTCAGCATTTACAGATGTTCCTGCCCTGCATTACCCTGGCTCTGGCTCTCCCCACTCCTCCCTGCCTTCCTTCCTTTCCTCCCCTCCATCCACACCCACCCACCTCCCTCCTCCTCCCCCCTCCTCCCCTTCCCTCTTCTTCTCTCTCTCTCTCTCTCTCTTTTTTTTTTTTTTTAATTTTTTTTGGGGGGAGGAGGAGGTAATTAGATTTTTATTTAATTTTAATGAAGGTACTTTTTACAAATTAATTTATTTTGAGGGGGCAGAGGTAATTAGGTTTTTACTTATTTATTTTTAATGGAGGTACGGAGGATTGAACCCAGGTGCTAGGCACGCAATCTACCACTGAGCTATACCTCCCCTCTCCCTCTCTCCTTATATACAGGATTTCTGGAACCACTAGAGAGGTGTAGAGATATCCTTTTGTTCCTAAATACTTCATTATGTACTTTCCAAGAACAGGAACATTCTCTTATATAACCACAGTGCAATTGTCAATTTCTGGCAGTTAACAATAGTGTTACCTAACACACAGTCCCTACTCAAACGTTGCCAGTTGTCCAAATGGTGGGAGAAGGGGTTGTACACAGGTCTTAAAATACTGATTTGAAATAGGCTCCCTCCTCAACCACCCATGGACTGACAGCCTCCGAGGAGACCTGGCTCACTTCCCACAGGACCTTTCCTAAAGGACTCCAGGCAGAAGGAAATTCTCCTTGTTTTATAACTTCTTCCTGTGTTATTCCATGAAGCTCTCAGACAGCAACAACAGCCTCACATTTAACCTGAATTCATGATATGATTTAGTCCTCTTTCGTTTTGTTTCCATCACTGAAAATCTCTGGATAAAAATATTTTACTGTAATAAAACTCAGAAGCTTCATCTTCCACCTCCTCTCAATTAGAAATTGTTCAAATCCCAGCAGCCCTTCTGCTCAGCACCTCTCTGAGCATCTTCCATTTAAAGCAATCTTTCTTAACCCTTTTTGTCATCATCAGTCCTCTAAGGAGCCTTTTCAGACAATTTTTTTCCTAGGCATCCCCCCAATTAAATAAATACAAGAGATAGACAGTCCATCTATTTATATGTACTCTTCTACATCTATGCTTTATACATTAAAAAGTAAGGCAATTTTACCACCACCGCTGCAAGAACCAATTTTTTATCCTCCCCTTCCCCCGCTGCCCCATATAGAATGCATGGTCTAAGGTCATTCACAGCTGGATTGGGGAGAAAAAGGAGAGAGATCAAAGAGTTACCTGCATGAGAATAGACCCCAGTCCAGCCCCAGGATGCTGGGGCTGGACGTCTAACCGAAGACTCAGAGCTCTGATTGGTCCCTCTTCTGCAGATGTGGTCTAGGGTCCACCCTAGCCCCACAACAGGCTCAAAACATGATGGAAGACTTTGCATATTCAAACCTAGAGTGGAAGTCTTAGGGGATCCAGGTAAATCGACCTCTTAAAAAGGGGGTAGATGAGCCTGGATTGACTAAAGGCTCCTTCCAAAGATCTATCTTCAATGACTCAGACTACTCAGTACTCTTAATGGGTGAGCTGTGGTCTCAGAACCTCTTTGGTGACCATTCATCCACTCATTAGAACCAACACATAGCTTTTTATATCAATCTTCACTTGAAGAGGTAACCAATATATTTACATTACGTCTGAATTGGAGTCAGCTAAGTTGTCTGAAAAAGCATCTCCAAGTGGCTCTAAAACTGATTTTTCAGGTATTTACCTAAGATAATGGCCGGTGCCAGGTAGTCGGGAGAGTACCTCATAAAACAAAGTTAACCCTGTCCAGTATTTTTGTGCTTTCCAAAAAAGGTGAACAGTACCAAGTTCTTGTAACTTGATGCAGATGCCATTCAGGAACATTAAATACAAAAATAAGGCACTCTGGGAAAGAACACAAATTCGAATACATACAACATTGTAAGCTGGGGTTGTACTTTCTTTCTAGACTACAGCTCCAAAATTACAAAATTAAAAAAAAAGAAATTTAAATAAATCAGGATGTAGAAGAATTGAAAACTGCATCAACAAACCAGGTCTAATTGACGTTTATAGAACAATTCTCCCAATGACAACAGAATACATACTCTTTTCAAGTCTACGTGGAACATTCACTAAGATAGAATATATCCAAGGTCATAAAACAACCCATAACAAAATTAAGGAACTAAAATAATACAAAGAATAGAAATGAGTCATAGAAAGATAACAGGAACATCTTCAAACACTTGGAAATTAACACACTTATAAATAATTCATAAGTCAAAGAGAAAGACTCAAAGGAAATTAGAAAATACTTTGAACTGAACTAAAACGAAAATACAACATATCAAAATTTGTGCAGGCAACTAAAGCAGTGCTTGGAGGGAAATTTATAGCATTAAATATTTACAGTAGAAAAAAAGAAATAATTTAATAATTTAAGGTTCTGCCTGAAGAAACTAGGAAGAGAAGAAGCTAAACATAAATAGCAGAAAGAAAGAATTAAAAAAGATTAGAGCAGAAGTAAAAAAAAAAATAAAAATAGAGAACAATAAAGATGATGGATAAAAACAATTTAGTAAGATCAATAAATTGATAAATCTCTAGCAAGACTGTCAAAGTATAAATTACGAATATTAGGAAAAGCAAAAAGGGAATATTACTATAGGCTTCAAAGATATTGAAAAGATAGTAACAATACAAGCAACTCTATACATCCTATAAAATCAGCAATTTATAAGAAATGGACCCGTTCCTCAAAAAAGATGAATTACCAAAACACGCTCAAGATGAAACAGATAATCTAAGTAGCTTTATAACTATTTTAAAGAATTGAATCTGTAGTTAAAAACCATTCCAAAAAAGAAATCTCCAGGCCAGATGGTTTCCCTGGTGATTTCTACCAAATATTTAAAGAAGAAATAGCACCAACTCTACACAAATTTCTTTCAGAAAATACAACGGGAGGGACACGTCCCAACTCATTTTAAGGCCGGCATTACCCTGATACTAAAACCAGACAAAGACAGTGTAAGACAAGAAAACAACAAACAAGTATCTTTCATAAACAGAAATGCAAAAGTCCTTGGCAAAATATTAGCAAATTGAATCCAGCAACAAAAAAAATAAATAATATATCATAACCAAGTGAAGTTTATCCTAGGATAGCAAGACTGGTTCAAAATTCAAAAAGCAATCCATGTAATCGGCCACATTAACAGTTGACAGCAGTGATCAGAAAAGGGCCAGACAGTAAACACTTCAGTCTTTGCTGGCCTCAAAGTCTCTGTTGCAACTACTCAACTTTGTCATTGTAAAGTGACAACAAACATAGGCAATATGTAAACAAACGGGCATGACTGTGTTTCAATAACACTTTCTTTACAAAAGCAGGGAGCAGACCCTTTCATAATAAAAACACTTGACAAACTAGGAATAGAAGGAAGCTACTTCAACATAACAAAGGCCATTTATGAAACGTCCACAGCTAACACCACACTCAAAGGCAGAAGACTGAAAACTTTTCCTAAGATCAGGAACAAGGCAAGGATGCCTGTTCTCACCCCTCCTATTCAACAGACTACGGAAGTCCTAGCTACAGCAGTTAGGCAAGAAAAAGAAAAGGCATCCAAATTAGAAAGGAAGAAGCAAAATTATCTCTGTTTGCAAATGACATGATCATATGTAGAGAAACCCCTAAAGACTCTACACACAAAAAAACCATCAGAGTTAATAAAGGAACTCAGCAAAGTCGCAGGATACAAAATCAACACCAAAAAATTCAGTTTTGTTTCTATACACTAAAAATGAACAATCCAAAAAGGAAATTAAGAAAATAATTCCATTTACAATAGCATCAAAAAGAATGAAATACCTAAGAATAAACCTAATCAACTATATTCAGTATCTTGAAATAACCTATAATGGAAAAGAATCTGAAGAATATATATATATAACATATATATTACACATATATAGCTGAATCACTTTGCTGCACACCTGAAACTAACACAATATTGTACATCAATTATGTCAATTAAACATTAAAATCAAATAATTAACATGAATCCAGTACTATGATCTGCAGACCATATATAAATTCTCCAACTGTCATTATAATGTCATTTACAGAAAAAAAATCAGAACACAAGTTACATTTAGTTATTACAAAATGTACAGTTTGTAATGTTACAAAGGAATTTACAGTTTCAAACTAGGAAACAAAGCAAAGCAAAAATAAAGAAGGAAACAAAACAAAAACCACTAAAAATACCAATATCTGCTACAACACTGGAAAGGAAAAGGAAGCCAGCTTTTAGATAAACAGAAATTCAGACAATTCCATGACACAAATAACTGCAATTTAGTCTCTTCCAAGTCAGGTCATGCTTTGCTTTTGTCCAAAAAAATGCCTTCACCCAGACTGAAACTTGGTATCACGGGCTCAGGTGTAGCCCTGTCTCTTTGATACACAGATTTTCTGAAATATCTTTATGACAATCCTGTAAAAATGACCTATCCTGTTATTCAATATGAGAAAAAATATGGAGTTTTGACTTTCAACACTATTTTCCTGAATTTAGCTGACTCCAAAGGAATCATGAAAACTGACATTTGACGAAAAAAAGTTTCAGTTACAGAAAACTCGAAATTAACTAAGTGACTATAATAATGGTACTTTTGCCAAGGTTTCACTGCAGGCTTCTCATAAAAGGAAAAAGGTGCACATTAGCCAGGCTAATGAAAATGACCCAAAGAGTTTTGGGGGTACAAAGAGTGACAAAGTAAGAAATGCTACATACATAATAAGCGTGCGGCAATGTTCTCTCAACAGCACTTGGCTGCCAGGGGAGGCGGGTGAGGTACGGCTCAGTGGTAGAGCGTATGGTTAGCATACACAAGGTCCTGGGTTCAATCCCCAGTACCTCCGTTTACAAAAAAAAAAAAAAGACAGCGCTTACAGCACAAACTGGCTTTTGTCCTGTTCAACTCTTTAGAGGCCAATCCACCACATGAGTCAGCTGGAACACGCACACAGAAGTCTGTGCTGTGCGGTCAGCCAAAGGGATCGGGAGGCCCATTTTTAAGGTATTAGTAATAGAGTGGAACTCAGCTACATCAGAATCCCAAAAGCCCAAGTGCATTCAAAACACGTGACCCCATTTCAGCCAAAGTCCACACGCTGAGCTTCATGAACTGCGAGGCCTGTCAATCAAGGTTCATCTCTTGGTGCTTCCAAACAGCCACAGGGCAAAAGGCCCCTCAGCCAGCCCTAGAAACCCAAGTGAAGAAAGGACTGTACAGCAAGGAGAGACGTGACCACAGACTGCAAGCAGCAGGAGGCAAGGCTTCAAAACTCTAAACACCCAGCCAGTTTCTGACCAGGAAGAAACCACCAAACATCAGCCACCCAGGGGAGGGCTTCAGAATCACTGACTCCAGCACAGGAGCCCCTTCTTTCGAAGGCCAGGGCTGGAGAGACAGCGAGTGCGGGATAAAACAGAGTAATGATTACCAGGCAATGGAATGAGCTACTGGTTTACCCTGGGGCAAAGCCCTCAGTGATCTCAGCTACACATGGAGGGTGCAGAAGATCTGCAAGTTGCTTCCAGGGTGGTGGAAAGAAAACACGCTCGGGAGTCAGACAAATCCTGGCTCCACCACTTACTAACTGTGCAACTTGGGTCGCTCCATACCTCAGTTTCATCATCTGTAAAATAGAGGTCCCACCTACATCAGTTAAGGTTAGACTTGGCTGTGAATGGTGGCTTAAAAACTAGGCTTATTCTCGCCATCATGGAACATTCCAGAAGATGGCAGCTCAGAATTTGTGAGGTGGCTCTGATCAACAAAGGCCTCAGAGGTTTCTTCTGTCTTGATGGCTTTCATCCCAGTCACCTAAAGGCTCAACACGACTGCTGGAATTCCAGCCATCATGCCTGTATTCCAGTTTTGGCCACATGTCTGTACTCTAAGAAGAAAGGAGGGAAAAAGGAAAGGTGGAAAGGTACAAAGATGATTCCAGGAAACAACTATGTGACACCTCTGTTTATATCTGGAATATAATCACATGGTCACATCTAGCTATGAAGCTGAATGAGAGGTGAGTATAGTTTTATTTGGACAACTGTATATCCAGCTCAAAACTGGGACTCTTGTGACTATAGAAGAAAGGGAGACTGGATAGACCTGTAACATCTCTCAACTCAGGTTAAGGATTAAATTGGATAATATATGTAAAGGGTCTGACACTCCCTGAGCAAACAAGTGTAATCCATCCCCTTCTGGTGACACAGACATTTTATGATTTGTGGTCTCGGCGGCTTGAGAGGTCCCTCATGAAGCAGGCTTTTCCAGCCTGGTCTGTCTTTCACCATCTAGTCTCTGGCCACAGCCCACATACAATCTGCATTCCAGCCTCACCAAACTATCTCCCTCCTTCCACACCTCCAACATTTGTACTCGCAGAGCCCTCTACCAGGGAAGCCCTCCCCAACTCCGGGCTGCATGATGAACAACTCATCAACGTCCTAGGTCCCCCCTCACCTGCCACGTTCCCGCTGTCCCCACGTGGTGCCAGTGCTCTCCCCAGGTGCTTCCTCTAAGGCAGCACCACCCTCCCGTATCATAAGAGCTCTCTCTGTGCTAGTCCCTGTTCTGAGTCCCTGTTTACACGCAGCTTTGAGGTTGACCCAAACAACCCTATGACACAAACACTATCACACCCCCATTTTATAGATGAAGAAACCGAGGCACAGAGAGGTTAAACAGCTGGCCCCAGGTCACACAGCGGAACCGGGATGCAAGCATAAGCTATTGGACCACAGAATCTGTGCTCTGAGCTTCCACCCTCAGCTGCCCTGACAGCTTGATGAAGGAGTCTGTGTGTCACTGCAGACCAGGGATGCACAAACCACAGCCCATAGGTAAATCCAGCCCACCACCTGATATTGTAAATGAAGTTTTGTGGGAACACAGACACACCCACTTGTTTCCAGTGGGAAAGCTGAGGAGTTGCCATGTAGACGGTGGAGCCCACAAAGCCAGCTATTAGCTGTCTGGCCCTTTACAGATAAAGCGTCCCCACCCCTGTTTCAGACTGTCAGCTCCTTCAGGCAGGGCCTGCGCTGTGTTCCTCTGTCTCCCAAGTCTCGCCTGGCAATGGACACACACACAAAAGGTGCTCAGCAAGCACGTGGGGTGCGAACATTCCGTCAGAGAGGAGTGTGTCTGGGGGCTGATGCTGCCGGCTCATGCACGACTTGGGAAGTTTCCCAGTTCTCCCTGGATCCTGCCAAATCACCAAAGGGCCCAGGAAAACCGTCGTGCTGGTCTTCACTCCTTGTTCACAGCCCACCACGGCTCCGACGGAGTGACCACTGCAGGACATGCCTGTCACCTAATCCACTCAACTCCCCTGAAGGAGGGGCTCACGCAGAGCCCCTAGTCCCACCCGCGTTCAGAGAACCTGGATTCCAGGGCTGCCTCGGCAATTTCCCACCTCTGCTCATAGTTCCTGGGCATGAGACTAGCACTGCAGATAAACATTTTAACACATCCTGGAAAAGAGATACTAAAAAGCTGATGCTGGAGGGTGGGGGTATAGCTCAGTGGTCGAGCGTGTGCTTGGCATGCACGAGGTCCTGGGTTCAATCCAGGGACCACGTTAAGGGAAAAAATAAAAAAGTAATGTTGGACAACAAGGACCTACTGTAGAGCACATGGAACTATACTCAATATCTTGCAATAATCTATAATGGAAAAGAATCTGAAAAGGAATATATATACGTATAGATGAGTCATTTTGCTGTACACCCGAAACTAACATAACATCAACTATACTCAGTAAACAAATTTTAAAAATAAAGATAAAAATAAAAACTAAAAATAAAAACTGAGGCTGGTCGCCTTTCAACTTGGTATATTTTCAAAATATTTATAGAAAGAGAACAAACCACAGAAAAACACAAATAGTCCTCTAAAAACTACCGCACAGCATAAAAAAGTTATTCCCGGCGCGAATGCCTTCTCTGACCTTCAAAGCACAGGCTTGTGTATCATGTTTCCTAATTGTAGCATTATTATTGATATCCTTGCGTCAAATAAAGGACACACAAATAGAGCCCTTTCTTTCTGGGATGTGACTATATTCAATCCAGTCTGGGTTATCAAAACCAAACTCTGGACGGTTTTCTTTTTAATTCTGTCTTGGCCGTGGTCCCAAATCCCATCAATCAGAAGCTACACAGAGGAAATGTGCAAAAAGCCTCCCACATTTCCAGCATAAGCATTTCAATCCTGCTTTCAGGACACAAAGGCCGGCATCTCTCCTTTCTTCTCAGGGTCCTCAAACAATTGTCCACTGGAGCAGACCCTGCCAGGCCACAGACTAAGCGGCCAAAGGGGACACATCTACTATGCAAACCAAACCATTTGTCACTTGGGGCATAGGGGGAGGAAGGGCAGAGAAATACCTGCCCATTGGCTATGGTCTGGTCTACAGTGACCACTGAACCAACCCAGGTTCCATGAGTCACCCACTGGTCTGCCTAAAATACCAGATCCCCAGCAAACAAACTACGAGTACCAAGCTCTGTGCGGGGCCTGGGGCCTGCGGGAGCTCGGAGCAACACCACAAGGCCAGCATCGTGTCACAGATGAGGAAATCAGGGCCCCAAGAGCTCAGTGACTTGCCAAGGTCGTGCAGCAAAATTGAGGCAAAGCTGGAAGGGCAACGAGGTCTAACCACGTCACCAGCCTGGGCTCCCGCAGGCTGCCCTCTAGAAGCAATGTGACTCCAGGAGAAGGAGGCAGTCCCTGCTTTCAAAAGCTCCCCAGGTGGCAATACAGAAGCTGGCGGGGACAGAGAGCCACCCAGTCACTTATACACTGATGGTGGGAGCGTGGAATGGTTCAGCAACCCTGGACAACCTTGGGAGGTTCTACACACACTATCCTAGGACTATGCAAGTCCAATCCTAGTATTGAACCAAATAAATGAAAGCACATGTCCACACAAAGATCTGTACACAAAAGCAGCTTTGTTTGTAACAGCCAAACCTGGAAACCTCCCAAACATCCACCTACAGGTAAATGGATAAACAAACTGTGGTATAGCCACAGAATGTACCACAACTCAACCACCAAAAAAACAGTGTCAACGACTCACAGGGCAGCAACAAGGAGGAATCTTAGAACATCCTGCTGAGCTAAACAAACCAGACTCCAAAGAGGAGATGCTGTACGCTCACATCTCCATGAAACCCCCAAACAGACAAAACAAATTCGTGGTGATAAAAATCAGAAACAGACTGCAGGGGAAGGGGAATGGACTGGAAAGAATCATGATGAAACTTCCTGGGAGGTGGAAATGTTCTGTACCTTTTGGAGCAGTGGTTACACAGTGTAAACAAGTATCAAAAATCAACCTCGGGGGAGGGTGTAGCTCAGTGGTAGAGCGCGTGCTTAGCATGCACAAGGTCCTGGGTTCAATCCCCAGTGCCTCCTCTAAAACTAAATAGATATAATTACCTCCCCCCACCCCAAAATAAAATAATTAAATAATACAATAATAAAAATAAATATATTTTTAAAAAATCAAACCAAACACCTAAGACCTGTGCTTTGTATTGCATGTTAATTATACCTTTAAGGAAAAAGTCCTTGGACTACGGAGTCATTCTTACGATAAAGTGGAAAATACAGATTACTACATGTATCCTTCCAAAAACTGCCAATAGTATTTAAAGAAACTCTGATTTGCTCACTAAAGGAAATTAAGTTTACTCATAGGCATTATTAACGATTTCCCTCACGTATTACCTACCTAACATTTTCCCAAGGGGGGCTGTCTCGCAGACAGAGATGAATGAGTCCACCAACCCTAACAAGCCCACTTAAGAGTCAGGACAGCGACCTGCACCCTTCCATGAAAGCAATGTCACCACGGCAACCAGTGAAGGGTAGGAAAGGTGGATGGGAAGGGAGCCGGAGAGTTTAAGAACCACCTTGCGGGGGAGGGTATAGCTCACTGTAATAGAAGACATGCTTAGCATGCACGAGGTCCTGGGTTCAATCCTCAGTACCTCCATTTCAAAAAAAAGAAAAAAAGAAGAAGAGGAAGAAGAATCACCTTAGAATTATGACAGTGTGTATGCCGTGCCCCCCACCCCCAAGATGTCTATGTCCTAATCCCTGGAACCTGTGAACGTTACCTTACCCAGCCAAGCTTTTCACATATGATAGATTGATTACATTAAGAATCTTGAGATGGAGGAATTATACTGGATTATCTGGGTGGGTCCTAAACGCATTCATAGGAGTCCTTCTAAGTGGGAGGCAGAGGGAGATTTGACACACCCAGAAGAGAAGGCAATTTATGAAGACAGAGGCAGAAACTGGAGTGATGCCTTTACAAGCCAAGGCATCTGGCAGCCACCAGAAGGTCGAAGAAGCAAGAATCAATTTTCCCTTAGAATATCCGGTGGGCGCACAGTCCTGCCAACACCTTGATTTCAACCCGGTGAAACTGATTTCAGACTTCTAGCCTCCAGAACTATGAGAAAATAAATTTCTGTTGTTTCAAGCTACCAAGTCTGTGGCCATTTTTTAGGGGGGAGGGGAGTTAGGTTTACTTATTTATTTGTTAGTTTTTTTAATGGCAGTGCTAGGGATTGAACCCAGGACCTCGTATATGCCAAGCACGAGCTCTACCACTGAGCTATACCCTCCCCGCCTGTGGTCATTTTTTTATAAGAGCCATAAGGAAACTAATGCAGACTGGAAGCCTTAAAGCTGTATGGCTTCTGTCACCTTTCCACATTCCCCCAATATCAACTGAAACTTCTAAGAAAATAACTTAATTAATTTCAAATTAATGATTTCGTTCCTCAAAAGAAAACACCAAAGAACATCTCATTACCATGCGGGGGGAGCAAAGATTTCCTAAACAGGACTCAAAAAGAACCAAACATACAGGGAAAAAATTTAAAATGTGACTACATTAAAATTAAGAATTTGTGTTTACAAAGACACTAGTAAAAGACAAACTGGCAAACCATAGAGTGAAAGAAGATATCTTTTCTCTCTGTATACGTAGTGCCTGTGCACACGTGTACACATACCCATCAATGAACTCACATCTAGAACACATAAAGAACTTCTACAGGTCAGTAAGAAGAAGACAGATACCCCAGTACAGAAGTGGGCAAAAGACTTAAATAGCATCTTACAAAACATGACCTCCACATGGCCAATAGATACATGAAAAGACGTGAAACTCCATTTGTCATCAGGGAAAGGCAAATCAAATGATACACCACGACACACCCACCAGATTGGCTAAAACGAAAACAAGAGACAATGTCAAGTGTGAGTGAGTATGTGGAGCACCTAGAACTCTCATACATCGCTGGTGGAGTATTAACAGATCCAACCACTTCAGAAAACTCTCCAGCAGTATCTAATAAGCTGGACATTTGCAATATCTCCACTCCCAGGTATCCACCCACAGAAATGCATACATATACTCCCCAAAACTATTTGTTCGGAAGGGCCAAAACCTAGGAAGAACTCAGAT
This sequence comes from Camelus bactrianus, assembly GCF_048773025.1. Classification (NCBI taxonomy): domain Eukaryota; kingdom Metazoa; phylum Chordata; class Mammalia; order Artiodactyla; family Camelidae; genus Camelus; species Camelus bactrianus. The sequence continues at coordinate 45,665,430 of NC_133555.1, read as the reverse complement.
GTCAATCTATAATACATGTAAACATATTTAGTAAACTCACACAATGGAATACCAAATAGCAGTGGAAACAAACAGACCACGACTGTACACAGCAACATGGTGGGGCTCACAAACCTATTATTAAGAGAAAGAAGCCAGGCACAAAAGATCACACCCTGTACAATATGAAATTCAAACTAATCAAGGTACTGGAAGTTAGAATAGCGAAGCCCTCGAGGGGAATGACAGGAAGGGACAGGGTGAGGGGGCTTCTCTTTCCTGATCTCCGGGTGCTATGTGTATGAAAATTCATCTAACTATGTACACACATGAGTTGTGTACTTTTCTGAATGTCTGTTAGACGTCAAATTAACCCTCCAAAAATTCATCTATTCAGAGATTATGTGACAAGGTATGGGCAGCTTTTTTTCCCTCAATAACATTTTCAAACTGCAAAATGGATGCAAGTTCACCTTTGGGAAAAAAATAATAGAAGGACAAAAAGAGAAGAAAAGAAAACTCACCCACAACCCCACCAACTAAGGAAAATCATGGTAACCACTTGGTGTAAATATCCTCAAATACATGTATGTTTTAAAAAGTGGGGGAGAGTCTTCAAATGATAAATGCTGGAAAGGCTGTGGAGAAAAGGGAGCCCTCCTGCACTGCTGGTGGGAATGCAGTTTGGTGCAGCTATTATGGAAAACAGTATGGAGATTCCTTAAAAAACTAAAAATAGACTTACCATATGATCCAACAATTCCATTCCTGGGCATATATCCAGAAAAACTCTAATTCAAAAAGAGACATGCACTCCAATGTTCACAACAGCCCTATTTACAATAGCCAAGACATGGAAGTCACCTAAATGTCCATTAAGAGATGACTGGATAAAGAAGTTATGGTGTGTGTATGTGTAATGTCCCCTAAGACATACACACACACACACACACATATATATAATGGAATACTACTCAGCCATAAAAAAGAATGAAATAATGCTATTTGCAGCAACATGGATGAACTTAGAGATTATCATATTAAGTGAAGTAAGTCAGACAAAGACAAATATCATATGATATCACTTATATGTGGAATCTAAAAAAATAACACAGATGAACTTATTTACAAACCAGAAACAGACTCGTAGACATAGAAAACAAACTTATGGTTACTGGAGGGAAAGGGGTGGGAAGAGATAAATTAGGAGTCTGGGATTAGCAGATACAAGTCTGGGATTAGCAGATATGTATATAAAATAGAGAAACAACAAGGTCCTACTGTACAGCACAGTGTACTATTTCAATAACTTATAATAACCTATAATGGGAAAGAATCTGAAAAAGAATATATATATGTATGTATAACTAAATCACTCTGCTGTACACCAGAAACTAACAACATTGTAGGTCAACTAAACTTCAAAAGAAAAATAAATACATTTTTTAATTTAAAAAATAAAAAATAAAAAGGGAGGAGAGCAGATCTTGCAGGGAGTGGTTAACACAGCAGGTTATAACATATACTATATATCATGTATATTATAGTGTATATATATACCCATGTATATATACCCATATATATGTAATATGCATTTTGTAACCTAAACAACCACCCTTTATTATTATTGTCAGTGAAGCGATCCAGTGTCCCTAAATGATTTGAGAGCAGCCTTAGAACAACCTGACAACCCAGATGCCAAGATGTGCAAATCCTTGCAGAATAGGGGTAAGAATATTAAACCAGAGCAGTGATTTTCAACCCTGGTATCATCAATTACCTCTAAAACAACTGGAATAGTCAAAAAGCATTCATTTTAATTCAGTATGATTTTTAAACTTAATCTATGCCTCCACTGACTTTTCTAAATGGGCCCGGTGGCCCCAAAACCCTGGGAAATCATGGTTGGAGGCTGAACACTGTCTTCTCCAGGTACACTGTTACTGCAGATGAAGTCAAAAGAAAGCCCTGGACGTCTGTCTGGTCCCTAAAGGCCCACCCTGGGTGGGTTGTAATTTCCCCAAGGTGAGGGTGGGCGTGTCTTCTGTCCCATAAGAGAAAAACTAATGGTTGCAGGGAGCAGAGCAAACAATAAACATATTAACTCAAGGGCGAGGCTATGAGCAGGTAGAGAAGTAAGAATTACAACAGTCGCTAACACTGGCCAAAACAAAACTAGGCCCTGGTTTGATTTCCTCTCAGTCGTTCATTCCTTTTCTTAATCATTCAGTGATACTTACTGAACCCTTATTATACGCCACACTCTGCTCCAGACACTGGAGGTACAGCAGTGAACAAGACAGGCAAAATTATCCTCTGTCCTCAGGGCGCTTCCATCAAGCACAGAAAGTCCAAAGGGTGAAATACTGAGCACACTGGCAGGTGGTAAGTGTTAAGGGGAAAAGCAAGGAAGGGAGACAGAGGCTGGAGGAGGAAGTCAGTCACTTCCCATCGAGGTGAGTGTTTGGTTCCAGGGTTTATTTTGTCTGTTTGGGTCCTCTCTCTTTTCTTCTTGGTGAGCCTGGCCAGAGGTTTGTCAATTTTGTTTACTCTTTCAAAAAAGATAGCTCTTGGTTTGATTGAATTTTTAATCTCTATTTTATTTATTTCCTCCCTGATCTATATTAGACCTTTCCTTCTGCTGACTTTAGGTTCTGTTTGTTCTTCTTCTAATTCTCTTAGGTGATAGGGTAGGCTGTTAATTTGAGACTGCTCTTCATTTTTGAGGAAGGCCTGTATCACTATGAATTTCCCTCTCAGGACTGCTTTTGCTGCATCCCATAGATTTTGTGTGGTTGTACTTTCATTGTCATTTGTCTCAAGGTATTTTTTAATTTCTTCTTTGATTTCATCATTGACCCACTGGATTTTTCAGTAGCATGTTGTTTTGTCTCTATGCAATAATTTTTTTCTCATTTCTCTTTCTGTGGTTGATTTCTAGTTTCATGCTGTTGTGGTCAGAAAATATGCTTGAAATAAATTCTGTCCTCCTAAATTTGCTGTAGCTTGTTTGGTTCCAAGTTTTAAATGATCTCTCTCTCTCTCCTCAAAGAACTCATCATCTCCTCTCCAAAGAACTCTGCGATAATTATGTTAATGGAGTCCCAGAGTAATCACAGCATTAAAAAAAATAGACCAAGAATTTTATGGACCAGAAAGGGTCCATTTAAGAAGGGACAAACTGAAGATACAATAATGGTTCCCACTTCCCAGGAACCCACTACACGCTATTCTCAGTCCCTTACACACCAGTATCTTCATTTAATCCTCATACTGATCTAATGACAAGGGTAAGGGTAACACCATCTTTGACATTTAACAGATGGGAAAACGGAAGCCCAGGGCAATGAGGGAACAGGCCCAAGGTGACAGGTGTGCTAAATGCTGATGTCAGGGCTTGACCCAGAGTCCACAGTGCTCTTACTTTCCAAATAAATGTCCACTGGTCGCCCGAGGTTTTCTTTTGCCAACATTTGTCTTCCTTACCCTATTCAGGATTTGCCTTTCAGTGTTCTACTGAGTTCTCACACCCCCACCAGTCACCTAGAAAAGAATTAGAGGCTGGTTCCATATCTACAGTGTTTTCTTTTCTCCAAATACCAAAAACGGAATGGCAATGAAAACCCTCAAAGATTCAAATAGCACTTCCTAGAACTAATTAGAAATTATTTCCCCAAACACTTGAAGTTATGAGCAACCCCTAAGCAGTTCCATTTTGGCTTAAGACTAAAATTGGCCTTAGGGCAAATGAGAGTTCATATAGCCAATTTCTTACCAGGTATGAAACTCTCAAACTGAACACAGTCTGACTCCTGGTTGTCCCCCATCCTACCCACAAACCCATTCATCCCCTGTGACCCTCATCACCGTAGAGAACACCTCAACCTCCCAGCCTCTCAGCCTACAAACTCAAGAGTTATCCTTGACCCCTCTCTTCCTCTCACCTCCACAGCCAACCCATCAGAAATCTCTCCTCCCCACTCCAAATCTGTCCTTTTTCTCCATTTCCCTTGTCTCTGACATCCAAGCTCCCAGCATCTCTTGCCTGGACCACCACACTGAACTCCTAACTAGCCTCTCAACTTCCTGACCTGCTCCTCAAAACCTGCATCTCCACACAGTAGCCACAGTGGACTCTTTAAAGCCCAAATCAGACCATGTCACCTCCCTGCTTAAAATCCTTCTGCAAAACCAGAACAGTCTTCAATTCTTCCCCCAGCCAACAAGGAGCTGTGTGACCTGGCTCCGGCTGGTTTCCTCAAGCCCTGGGGCTCACTCTCCCCCTGGTTCACTCCATATGAAACCCAAAAGATGGGTGAAAAGACAGTTGCTCTATATTAAAATGTCAAGGGCAGTAAAGACAGGAGATCCACACAAATTATTTCCACAAACATGTACCTTTTAGTCATCATTTTTAAACTGTATTTTTAATCTATATACCACCTGCCCCTTTTTGAAATTTTGTTCATTTGTTTAGATGAATTTACACTTTAATGGCATCCTACAGGTCTATATCATGCTATCATGTCTGAAATATTTTCTTTAAGTAACTCTAATAATGAACTATAGAAACTCCCTAACGGGTATCAGCCCCATGCTCCAATGACGTCACACTCTTTCAACCAATGAATGCAAGCCAAGGAACCCTGACGTCCTCTCCTGAGTGTGTCCCACACGTGCCACGTTCCCTCTTGTGACCTTTTTTTAAGTCATTTAGCTTGCATTCTGGCCACACTGCCTTCCTTGAGGCATGGTGATGAGGGTGAGAGTACTACAAATAAATTAAAGCAGAATATAAAACTGAATATTAAAATATAAGTTTTACAGCAACTTGAGGACACTAGAATAAAAACTGTTAGTGAGGGACCAGTGTTAAGTCCTGGGGGCTGGTGAACGATGTTATCAACTACATGGCAGCCTAGGAACACGCACCAAGGACTTTCTGGTTGGAGATTTGTGCTTAACAGCAGGCAATTTGAACAGAACTGTCAAAGGGGCATGCCACGTAGCCCCCAAATGCAGGTAGCTTGACTCAGCTTACCTCCTTGCACCAAAGCATTTCCCTGGACTGAGGAGGGGTGGGCTCCTTCCACTCTTCAATCCTGAGACTCTTTCACTACTTGATGAGAAGGTGCCCAGGTGTTCTGGACCTTAGAGTAGCTCCACAGTAGCTGGAACAACACCTGGCATATAGCAGGCTCTCAATAAAATAGTCTCCGAATAAATAAATGGAGATATGAATGTATTTTCAAAGTTTCTATCTTTATCCCCCTCTCTCCTCCTCTTCACTGATTCAGATCTCCCTTTATAAGACCCCTTGGTGGTGGGGAAGGGTATAGTTCAATGGCAGAGCATGTGCTTAGCATGCATGAGGTCCTGGGTTCAATTCCAAGTCCCTCTGCTTAAGAAATAAATAAATAAGTAAACCTAATTACTTCCCCCCCCCAAAACAAACAAACAAAAAATTGCAAGATCCCTTGAGAAGGGAGAAGCGCAAAATCACAACCCTCATAGATTTTCTCCAGAACACTAACAGCCCCTCGGCCAAGGTTGAGAGATCACCGATGTGGGAAACAAACCCCCACACTGAGACGCTAACCATTAAAAAGAGACAATGCTTTTGGAGTCAGTGGTAGACTTCCAAACAGGTGAGTCTGCTGTGGTAAGAACAAACACTGGCAGCCAGCTATAAACCACAGCAAACAAACTCGACACAGATGAGACTTCAGCCGTGTACACAGCACATTTCACCTGTGTAACCTGCAATCACGTAGGTATTATCATGATATTGCTATTAATTTTGCCCCTTCTCTATCTGGCCTGCAACCTAAATACCCCAGTGGATTTAATTATACAAAAGCATGAGTTACTCCAATTCCTCCTAAATCCACTCCAAAGAACAAATCCTTTAATATACACTGCAGGTAAAAATACCATCCCCAAGTGAAATAACTGTAATCCAGGGTAACAGCTCTGCTGGCCTCATAAGCTTCTTGGAGGGGGGCTGGGGAGCATTAAAGGGAATTGTCCAAGACACAAAACAAATGTTATCACCAACCAGGCACCTCGAGGTGCCATTAACAAGACAATTACCAAGAACTGAAATCAGATTTAGTCATCTCCTCTCTCCTCCTACGCACCCTACCTATTCCCTTTCAGCTTTCAAGAAATTAAGGGGAAAAGGGAGAGGCAAAAGCAGACACTGGGGCTATTTTGAGAAATAGGATTCAAAAGTTCAGGCGCAACTTCCACTAACGTAGTACAGATCTCCAGGGAAACCCAGGTGACTCGGAAAGTTCTCTGTGGGTAACAAATCAGGTTCCACACTTCGGAAGTCATCCTCCCCCTGGCTGTTTCATGTAAGTCACTGCCTGCTGTTTCAGCTATAAACAATCTGAAACTTCCAATGGATCTACAGGCAGAGACTGTACTCTGCTCACCAGCAGAGATAAGCAGGAGTTCCCAGGGTGTGATTCAAATCTCACAAACATCCTTAAGAACGCAAGTCCTAAGAGCCAAGCGCTACTAAGGGCGACACACAAGATCTCCTCAACAACCTCTCCAAAAAGCCCCGTTCTCCTTGCATGGACATTTGCATTTCCCTCTGGCTTGTTTTTGAAAGACGAAGTTTAAAGATGTAAACAGCAGTACCCCATCTGCTCCTTTCAAGTCTTTCTCACGATCCTCACTATGGCAGTCCACACACTCCCGCGACCCCTTCCCTTGACACCCAGGCTTCCCAACTGTGAGAGCAGAGTGAGCAAGGAACTTCAAAAAACACTTAAAGGGGGGAAATCATAATAATTTAAATAGCGAACCACCCCGATCGAAAGGGGAGAGGGTGTTAACAAAAACAATTTTTTTTTAAACCCTAAACTTTCTTTGCAAAGATTGGAGGTTCAAAGCTCATCAGCTGAGCAAGGGGCTAGCACACGCACCGGAAGGCGCCGAGGATAAGGGGCTGGTTTCTGTTGGTGGTGGTGTTTTTAAACACCAAAGTTTTAAACGAACTACGTTATGGAGAGAATTGCTGTGATCGGACCAGATGTATTAAATTTTTCATCCAGGCAGGCAGCACGCCCCCCTCTGCCTCCCATCCTCAGCCATTCTTCAGGGGTGCGGGAAACCGCTAGAAGGCAGGGCCCGGGGACCAGTGCGCTCGCCGGCTGCTCCAGTCCCTGCAGGTGCCAGGGCTCTCGGTTCCCTCCCCGCCACTGCGATGCAGTCCTGGCGTGGGGTCGCGGCGCGCCTGGTCCTGGGCACCCCATCTGGAGGTGAGCAGGGATGCAGGAAGGGCCCCCGTGCCAAGGCGGCCCAGGTTCGCCGGCAGCACGATCGCGCACGTACACACACACTCACACCTAGCGGCGCGCAGGGAGGGGCGCGCGGCGGCGCGGGCAGCGGGCGCGTTACCTGTTCTGCCAGCCCTGGAGGAGGTTGGTGTATTTGCTGAGCACACCCTCGAGCGCCGGCTCCCGCCGCCGGCCGCCTCCCCCGCACGGGCTAGCGGCCACCGAGCCCGGGCTGCTGCGGCTGCCCCCGCCGCCGAACCCGGCGGTCGCCGACCGGCCGGAGACCCCATGGCCCGCCAGGGAGCAGGAGGGAGAGGAGCCCGCCGAGGTGGCGCGGCTGCTGCTGCGGCTGCTGCTGTTGCTGCCCCCGCCGCCGTCTGCGCCCTGGGCCGCCCTCTCCATGGTCCGTGCGCGCCCGGGACGCGGGTGCCCGCCGCGGTGGCGGCCCCGGCGCCGGGGCTCCTGGCGCGGCGGCGGCGGCTGCTGTAGCTCCAGGCGCCCGGGCCGCGCGTGGCTGCTCCAAATCCCAGGCAAATGCCTGACTCATACAGGAGGAAGAGGAGGAGGAGGCGAAGGAGAGCTGGGAAGGAAGCCAACGGGGCTGGATGCAGCTGCGGCCGCCCCTCCTCCAGCCCGGCCCCGGCCGGGCCCCTCCTTCCGCACTAGTTTCCCGGGCAAGTTCGGAGCGGGTGGCCGGTTCGGCGAGCCCTCCTCCGGTTCCACCTCCTCTTCTTTTCAGTCCCAGCGGCCGCTCAGGCCCGGGGGCTCTGGGCGCTCCCCGCGCGGATCCGCTGGGTGGGCACGCCTGGAATCCACACCCTGTCACCCCTCGCGCGCCTTCTGCCGCCCCCTCTCGGATCCGAAGGTGCGAAGGGGAATCTCCGGCGTCACTCTCCAGCCCCCACCCACCTCGGGACCTGGCGGGAGGGGCGGCCCCACCCACCGGGGCGGCCCCACCCACCCGGTCCACCCGGATATGGACCCGCCCAGCCTAACACTGGCTCACACGCACACGCCTCTCTGTCTTCCGCACCAAGCCTGAGCTCACGTGCACGGTCACCTGGACATGAACCTCACTGGCCGAGCCAAGGAACAGAGCAGGGAGGTCCCCCGGGTTGTCCTGCAGGTCCAGGAGGGCAGGGGAGGAGGTTCTCACAGGTAAGCTCGCCCGGGGCATTTTCACCCAACAACAGGGTTATAATACATGCACAGTGAACCCCAGGGCCAGGACCGGAGTGAGGCAGGAGGACTCTGGGGCTCCTTCAAGTGCCTCTGAAAATTGAGCGTCCTAGGTGCCGCACATACCTCGCCCTAATCCCCACCCTGATGGACACACAGAAACGCCAAGTCCAACCCTACCTGGTGTTACTGTGCAACAGCAAGCACCTGTGAAGCTCGGCCATGGGTAAGCCTGCACTGAAGGCAGGAGAAATCACACTTATAAACAGGGTGAAGTATTCTGTGCGTTGGCTGTAACTTCTGCCTCAACCCCCACCCCAAGGTACCCTGAGTTGCAGCTGGCTTTCTAAATCTGAAGTTGACTTGCTGAAATCTGGCAAAAGTAGACCGGTTGAACTCTCTCCACCCCACTCATGATTTTTGTGAATATAAATATCCAGTGCAATCTGGAAGTTTATAAAATTACCTAGAAAAATAGCTTTGAGGATCTCACCACTCTCCCCGCAACACACACACACACACACACACACACACACACACACACACACACGAAAACAAAAACAGAGATTAATAGGTGATCCCTTTCCAAAGGATCTACAAATCCATAAAGCAGATAAATAATTCAACAGCTTAAAAATTACTAAATGGAATAGAGTCAGCTCTCATGGGGACAATGCCCCAACCCTGACCCCTTTCTAGCTCTGTGTCCTTCCAGCAAGCCTTCAGAGGTGCCTGAGCTCTAGAAATTCTCATGGAGAAGCTTCTGGGCCTATGAGAGATGGTTGTGCCCTGAATAAATTACAATCCCAAGAACCCACACAGTGTAAAACAAAGAAAACTTCCCCCAAAGAGACTGCGTGGTAGAAAAGAACCAACTTTCAAGCCAGAAAGAGCTGAGTTCCAATCTATGACCTTGATCAAGTTACCTCTTTTAGCCTTAGCTTTCTCACTTGCAAAATGGGACTAAGCATGCTACTGGCCGTGATGAACTACATAAGAATGTTTATTTGTTCAGAATATTTACCGCCTCTTCCTATGGGAGGAATACCCTCCCTCCACATCAGCCTTCGGCTTGGGCACAGAACTCTTTTGGCCAATGGCATGTGAACAGATGTAATAACATACGCCACTTGCAAACATATGTCTAAGAGCTGTCCTGTGGTTCCACCATCTTTCTCTTCCCTCTACCAGGTGATCAGCCTGTCCCAGATCAAGGCTCTCCTTCAGTTTGGGTCTTGGAGTGAGAAGACAAGTGGCAGAGCTGAAGCCAGTTAGCCTTGGCCATGTCACATGCACAGGATGTTTGCCATAAGTCACTGAGATTTTAGGAATTATTTTGTACCACGGCATCACTTTGCCTAAGCCAGCTGACAGACCGGTCAGTACGTGAGTGTTCATGAAGTCCTCCATTGACATGAGGACTGGGAGGTGGGTGAACAATGAATGCCAGTCATTTTTTATTTTTTGTCTTTTAATGGAGGTACTGGGGATTGAACCCAGGACCTCCTGCATGCTAAGCACGTGCTCTACCACTGAGCTATTGCCCTCCTCTCCAAATGCAAGTCATCATGTGACCAAACAACAGCCCTCCTGGGGGGCTGCTACCTTATGATCTGGCTACAATCAGGGAGGTACCGTCACCTTATTTCATATTTTCAAACCTCTACTACCATCATTCCATCTGACCCAGTCCACACCAGTGACTAGATGAGCCAGAACAGCAAATTCTCACTTTGGTCTAAAAAACTGAGACCCTAGAGACAGTCCCATTGAAGGGAGGAGAGGCTAAATTGAAAGGAACAGCCAAGGCCAGTGTCCTAGTCTGTGCCGGCTGATGTAACAAGAGACCACAGACTGGGCACTGATAAACAATAGAAATTTACTTCTCACAGTTCTGTAGGCTAGAAGTCCAAGATCAGGGTGCCTGCTTGGTCAGGTTCTGGTGAGAGCCCTCCTCCAGGCTCACACTTTTCTTTGTCCTCACGTGGTAGAAGGGGCTTGGGAGTGCTATGGGGTCTCTTTTATAAGCACACTCACCTCACCCTCAAGAACTAAGCACCTCCCAAAAGTCCCACCTCCTAATACTGTCGCATTGGGCATCAGAATTTCAGTGTATGAACGGGGGGGGAGGGTGGCAGGGGACACAAGTGTTCAGACCACAGCAGCCAGGATGGCCCAAGAGCAAGCCAGCTGTATGGGAGTGGAAACAGCCAAGGAGGTACATCAGGAGCAACAGATGAGTGGAGCAGATGTGCTGAAAGACAGGCCACACCGCGACAGAGAGGGGAGTGCGTGCTAGAACCCAGGGCCTCTTGCATGCTAAGCAGGCACTCTACCACTGAGCTGTACTCTCCCCCTGCAGATTTCTCTTGGGAGAGGAAAATGTCTTATGTTAGAAAAACAACTTGAGAACAAAAGACACAATACGTTGGCAAAAATATTTGCAGAACATATACGCCCCCAATAAGGACTCATTTCCTTAACCTACCCAGATTGCAGAAATCATTAAGAAAAATACAAATGTAAGTAGAATGACTGGAAATCTAACACCCATCTTGGACCATGTGAAGGCTTTGGGAATGGAAGCCATCCCTGATTAGAACAGTAAGACAAACACACCAAACCTCTTAAAATAATGGGCAGAAACAGCAGCCCCCAGTAGGGGAATGATCACCCCAACGTCTCCACATGGACCTAGTGGTCTGGAGTTTCCAGGAGTTGCTTCTGGAGCCCCCTCATCTGGTTCGGAATATCATTCTTGCCAATGGCACTGGAGTCTTGGGAGGATGTTCGTGGACCAGCAAGGGTGGGGATCACTGATGCGGTCGGCCAGATGACGGGAATGAAGCTGCACACAGGTGGAGAGAAAACTCACAATCAGATCACCCTCTGTTTCAACTTGGCCCCCACTTGTGTTAGAAACAACTGGTCTAACGTGTTCTCCATCCCGAATAATAACAATAATACCTCACATTTATTGAGCCCTTACTATGTGCCAGATACTGTTCTAAGTGTTTTACACGTAGTAATTCATCTAATCCTTACAACAACCACATGAGCTGCGTACAATTCCTGTTCCTGTTTCACAGATGGAGGAAAAAGGAATCAAAGAAACATGAAGCAACTTCCCCCAGACTCTGCTGGAGCTAGAATTTGAACTCAGGCAATTGGACTACTGAGCCTGAGGCTTTTCCCTCCACATTATGCCACTTGCTTCATAATGGATCCAGTCTCCCTTCATCTACTGAATGAGACCACTGAAAGTACAGCTCAGTGCCTGGAATTCCATTTCCCGCTATACTTCTGTTCATTTACAAACTGATTCTCCCATCACCATTCTGAGAGCCACAGGCAGGAGCTTGGGCCCCGAGCATGCAGCCACAGGGCCTGCAAGCAGTTATACTCAGGCAATGTTAATTGTGTGATAAACGAAGCCCAATTTTACCGTGGAAGAGACAGAAACTCAGAAAGGAGGAGCTAATACTAAACCTGAACCCAGGTCTTCTGACACCAAATCCTGTGTTCTTGCAAATACAGCCTGCTGCCTGATCTTGGCTGCGGTGTGTACACACAACTTTACCACCACAGTTAGAGCATGGACAGTCCACCAGTCTATGAACAAGCAGCTCCATTAGGACCACCTGGAGGGTTACATCTAGGAGCATCAAATTACTACAAGGGTCACAGGCAACTTTGTAGCACAGCTGTATATAAACTAACATTTTTCCAAAATGGAAATTATGTCATTGTGTTGATTAATTGTATTTAAATGGATGCTCATTTTTAAAGATTCACATATGCAAAGGTACAATGTAGAAGGTGAAAGATATCTGTAATACCTCCCCAGAGGTAACCACTGTAATAATTTATATGTATATTTTTCCAGACACTTTTCTATGCAGAAATGTAGTTATATATTATCATATTCAAAAACAGGTTGAATTATGCTGTACACCAGAAACTGACACAACACTGTAAACTGACTATACTTCAATTAAAAAAAAAACCTCAAAAACAGGTTTATATGGGGGGTGGGGGCAGTAGATAAACTAGGAGTTTGGGATTTGCAGATACTAACCACTATATATAAAATAGATAAGCAACAAAGTCCTACTGTTTAGCACAGGGAACTACATTCAATATCTTGTAATAACCTATAATGATAAAGAAAATTAAAAAGAATATATATAAATAAATCAATATACTATACACCAGAAACTAACACATTGCAAGTCAACTATACTTCATTAAAAAAAAAAAAACAGGTTTATACTGTAAAATATATAATGATTTCTAAAGTGCTTTGTTGACTGAAGTACACAGCATCAACAGATCCTTTTAGAGCTACATCACCATTTGTAAGAGTTTCAGAGTCTTCCGCTATATATGTGCACCCCGATTTAATCAACCCACTACTAACAGACGCTTCAGTGTTTCAAACTTTTGCTATTCTCAAAAGTGTTCTTGTGGGAGAGGGTATAGCTCAGTGGTAGAGTGCATGCCTAGCATGCACAAAGTCCTGTGTTCAATCCTCAGTACCTCCATTAAAAAGATAAATAAACTTTAAAAACCTAATTACCCCCCCAAAATAAAACAAACAAAAAAGTATTCTTTAAATAACCTTGTGCATTAGTTAAATTGTTTCCTTAGAATAAAATACTGGAATTGTAATGACTGAGTCCACCTGCATGTTATCAATATGGCTCATGTATTGCAAAATTCTCCCAGAAAGTCTGCATCAATTTTCACTATACTGATTCTGTCTGTCTTCTCGCATGTTTGAGCAATTGCTGAATTGTCGAGGTTGGCCTTGGCTGAGACAGCTGGGCTTGCCCTCCTCCCCAGGGTCTCTCATCTTCCAGGAGCCTAGCCTTGTTCTCAGAAAGAGAAGGCATGCCAAGCCCCCTAGAACCTGGTCTGGGGACTGGAACAGGGTCACTCCTCCACATTTCAACAAAGGGTGCTGACTTTTCCAGATACCCAGGGAGGGGTCCCCCTGCCACTGTTCTGGGTTCCCATGGTAACTTAAAAGAAAACTTTAACAATGTCTGGAGCTCCTGAGGTCCTGCAGATGAAGGAGGAGGATGTCTTCAAATTCCTTGCAGCAGGAACTCACAGAAGCTCTTCTCCCACAGACTCTCAGACAGAAAGTGGAAAAAAGGTTGATGGAAAAGAAAGAGTTTCTTTAAAATGTGGGAGAAAAAGAAAGAAGGAAGGAAGGTAGGGAGAAAAAGAGCTGGACCAATTGGACATTCACACGCAAAAAAAACCTGAAAAACCCGTATCTCACACTTTATTCAAAAATTACTTAAAAATAGATCAAAAACTAAAAAGTGAAACCTAAAAATATTAACTTTTAGAAGAGAACATAGAAGAAATCTTTATGAACTGGGGTTAGGAAAAAAGAGCAAACACGGGTTACCTTTTGTGAAGAGGGAAGGTTAAGGGGAAGGTAGAACATGGCTCAGAGAGGAGTTGAGGACCATGGAGAACTAGTCCCAGGTCTTGAGATGCAATGAAGGGACTTGCGACCGGATTGCAATATGTCAACTGGATTTTAAATTGCCATGGACCACTGATTCCTTCCTGCCTCCTGTTTCCCCCTTTTTGAACAGGAATGCCTACAGCCCGTACCTGGTTACCACTGTCTGTTGAGAGCGGAGGGGACATATTACCTTTCTTCAGTTTCACAGGTCACAGGAACTCACTCAAGGAGCTGACCTTAAGGAGCTACACCTGAGGATCCTCCCCTCTCCTGGACTGGACTTACAGGACACAACTCTGGGCTTCAAGCTGGTGCAGTGATGGAGTGAGACTCTTGGGGGCCCTTGAGTGGATGACTGTGTTTACATGTAAGAGGGATATGAATTATTTGTGGCCAAAGGGTGGACTATTGTGGTTTCAAAGATCTGCCTACAGATTCTGTGATACTCTCTCAAGAGGTGGAGCTTAATTCCTCTCCCCTTGAGTGTGGAATGGACTTGGTGACATGCTTCTAACAAATGGAAAGAACATAGCTGAAGTGATGAGACATCATGGCCAAGGGTATACTATGAAAAGAAAATGGTTCCTGCCTTAGGTGAATGTTCTCTCTCCCACATCACTCGCACTAGGGAAGCCAGCCGCCATGTCATAAGGACACTCAGGCAGCCTACGGAGAGGAATTGAAGTATGCCAGCCACGATGTGACTCATCTTAGGAGCAGATTTTCAGAGGCCAGCTAACTGCCATATGAGTGACCTTGGAAGAAGCTCCTCCCAGGTCAGGCCTCAGGATGACTGCAGCCCTGACTGACAGCTTGACTGCAACCTCTCAAAGGACCCTAAGCCAGAAGCCCCCAGCTAAGCTGCTTCCAGGTTCCTGACCCTTAGAAACTGTGCAATAACAAATGTTTTTTTTTAAGCCACTAAACTTGGGATGTTTTTTACTCAGCAGTAGATTACTAATACAGGTGGCTAACCTTGAAACTTGTCATTTTGTGATTTTGGTCTCTTTGTTTCCTTCTCACTACCATTAACCAAATTTTCATATCCTGAAGATATGAACCAGAGAAAATAAAAGAATTCATGGCAGGTTAAAAAAAAAGTGTATCAGTGTGGTTGGCAAAAGCATAGACACATAATAAATTAGGAGTTTGGGATGAACAGTTACACATTACTATATATTCAGTAGATAAACAAAAGAGGCCTACTGTATAGCACAGGGAACTACATGTGATTTCTTATAATAAGCTAAAAGAAAAAAGAACCTGAAAAAGAATGTGTATGTATATATATGTATAACTGAATCACTTTGCTGTACACCTGAAACTAACATTGTAAATCAACTACAATTCAATAAAAAATAAATAAAATAAAATAAAAAATAAAAAATAAAATAAATAAAATAAAATAAAGCATAGACACATAGAAAAATGGAACAGAATAGAAAATCTAGAAATAGTTCCATACAACAGCCAATTGATTTTTGACAGACGTGCAAAGGCAATTCAGTGGAGCTTTCTTTATTAGTTTCCTGTTTTTGATATAAAATATGAGCACAAACTTAGTACCTTAGAACAACACAAATTTATTATAATTTGTTATCTAACACTTCTGGCAGTCAGAAATCCAAAATGGGTCTTACAGGCTAAAATCAAGATATTAGCAGGCAGGACTGTGTTTTCCTGAAGGCTAAGGGGAGACTCAGTTCTCTGACTTTTCTAGTGTCTAGGTGCACCTGCATTCCTTGGCTCATGGCCCCTTCCAGCAATGGCATCAACCCAGCCTCTGCTTCTGTCAGTTCATTCCCTTCTGACTCTTGACCTTCCTTGGTCCCTCTCATAAGCATCCTTATGATTACCTTGAGCCCACTTGGATGATCTTTTCAACAAATAATGCTGGAATAACTGGAAATCATATGCAAATATATATATATGAGCCTTACCTACACCTTATATAGAAATTAATTAGAAATGGATCATAAACCAAAATGTGAAAGGTAAAACTCTTCAACTTGAGGAAGAAAATATAGGAGAGATTTTTGTGAACTTAGATTAGGGAAATAGTTCTTAGATACCACAACAAAAGCACAATCTATTGTTAAAAATTAAAAATTTGACATTGTCAAAATTAAAAATTTGTTCTGCAAAGGCACTGATAAAAGAATGAAAAGACAAGCCGCAGACTGGGAAAAATATTTGTAAGTCACATATCTGACAAAGGACTTGCCTCCAGACTATGTAAAGAATTCTCAAAATGTAGAACTAAGAATATAAGCAGCCTTATATCTTAAATGGTGAAAGATTGAAATCAAGTAAGATATACAGATGGCAAATACGCACATGAAGAGATGCTCAACATCATTAGTAATTAGGGAAATGCAAATTAAAGCTACAATGATACACTACATACCTATTAGCATGAGTAAACACACACACACACACACACACAAATTAATGATACCAAGTGCTAGTGTTACCGAGTCTAAGCTGATACTCTGACTGCACAATAGGCCAATAAATCAAGAGACGAGTTGTTGGGACAAGGAATGGCAACTTTACTCAGAAAGGCAGCAGACCAAGAAGATAGGGGACTAGTGTCCCAAAGAACCATTTTACCCGAGTCAGAATTCAGGCTTCTTTTATACTAAAAGGGGAAGCGGTGTGGTTGGTTGTGGCAAACTTCTTAGTGTTGGAATCATTTGTTCTTGCCGCTGTCCCCATAGGTCCAGTTATGATGTTTCTGTATACCTCCAACAAGATAAATTTTATTCTCTGTTCTGCAACTTTTTATCTTTATATGAATGGGAAAATGTTACACCTTTAAAGGTCGGAGCCTTGAGAGTGGGCTATCTGTCTATTTCAGGCTCTAGGCAACATTTAGTGATTAACCTATAGCAAAAGCAGTAGAATAGAAAGGTTATAGTAAAAAGAACAGATCCAACATGGAGTCGGATTTGCTCTTCCCTATTGCATGAGTGAAGACTTGGAATAACTGGAACTCTTACACATTGCTGGTGAGAATGCAAACTAAGAAAGCCACTTTGGAGAACTCTATGGCAGTTTCTTCTAAAGTTAAACACACACTTTCCAAGTGAAATAAGAGAAAAGACAAGGACTGTATGATTTCACTCTTATGTGGAATATAAAAAACTAACAAAGAAACAGAACAAAATAAATGAACAAACGAAACCAAACCAAACGAACACATACACACAGAGAACAGAGTAGTGGTTACCACAGGGGGAGGGGTTGGTGGGGAGAGTGAAGTGGGTAAATGGGATCAACTGTATGGTGATGGATGGAAACCAAATGTTTGGTCATGAGCACACTGCAGGGCATACAGAGGTAGAAATACAATGTTGCACATATGAAGCTTATATAATGTTACAGATCAATGTTCCTTCAATTAAAAATAAATAAATGTGCAAATGAAAGAAGAAGAAGAAGAAAAGAAACACTAAATACAACCTAGTTATATCCCACTTCTGGATGTTTATCTAAATGTAATGAAAATCTATGTTCACAATAAAACCTGTATATGAACGTTTATTGCTGCTTTAGTCATAATCATCAAAATGTGGAAGCAACCCAAATATCCCTCTACTGGGGAATAAACTGAAAAGAATATGACACATTCATACAACGGACAACTATTCAGCAATAAAAGAGCAAACTATTGATCCCTGCAATAGCACAAGTGGATCTTGATGCATTATGCTAAGAGAAAGAAGCCAGGCTCAAACACATACTATATGACTCCATTTATATGACACTCTGGAAAAGGCAAAACTATAAGGACAGGGAACAGATCAGTGGTTGCTAAGAGGCAAGGGTGGGGCTAGGGCTGGACTACAAAGAGGTAGCTGGAGAGAATTTTTTGGAGGAAGGTGAGGTGATGGAACTGCTCTGCATCAAGATTGTGTGGTGGTTACAAAGGACTCTATGCACATGTCAAAACTCATAGACTGTCCACCAAAAAAGACTGAATTTTATTAAATGTAAAAATTTTTAATAAAGTTTTTAAAAGAGGAAGAAAAAGATATATGCGGTCAAATGACGAGTTACCCTTATGTTATGGAATGAGTTCTCTATGTCAAGGAGCAGAAGAATAAATGGATGGATGAAAGGATAGAAGGATGGGTGGATGGATGGATGGATGGATGGGTGGATGTCTACCTGCATGCTTATCATCTGCTCAAATCTATAGGTTTCCAGGTGATATTACTCAGGACTTTTAGGTAGGAGTGCAGTGTCTCTTATACACTACTCTCAGCTTATAGTACAGTGGGTGTCTGAGGATAAATGAGACCCCAAGTATGAAAATTCTTTATAAATTTGAAGTGTAATACAAATGCCAGCTATGTTACTGCTAAAAGAAGAAACAATCTAGATATTCATTCATTCTGCAACAATGCTGAGGCTCCTGAGAGGCCACAAAACAAATACTACAGGTTAAAAAATCCGTAGAAAGACAGTCTCCGTAGATGCAGCAATAGGCGGGTGGTGTGATGGATGGTGAAGGGCACGCAGCACAAAGCCACCACTAAGACCATTCATGACATGCCCCTTCCAACTCGCCACCCGACAGATACTCCACAGAGGGCTGAAAACACAGGATGAAGCCAAACCCAGCACTTTCTTGAAAAGGAAGACAAAAGTCCAGAAAGAGGAGGAAACTTTCCCAGGATCACACTGTGAGCTGGTGGTGGAACTGGAGCCCCAGTCTCATGGTAAATATTCTTCACTGGATTCCATTTCAACTCAGTTTTAAGTCATGTGCAAAGCAGTTATTCCAACTTCCCAGCAGCTGAGCCCTAATAGCAAAACTGGCAGGTTACTGAAAGAGGCAAAATAATCCAGAGACATAAAACAAGAAAAAAACAAAACAACAAGGACCTACTGTACAGCACAGGGAACTAGATGAAATTTCTTGTAATAACATATAATGGAAAAGAACCTGAATATATATATACATATATATATATACATATATATATATCTCTCTGAATTGCTTTGCTGTACACCTGAAACTAACACTGTAAATCAACTACACTTAAATAAAAAAAAATTATAATGAGAGAAAACAATGTAGCATTCCTATGAAGGAAAACATCTATCCAAGGAAATCTTTTAACTGAGAACTGTAACTTTCTTTTTGCTACAATCTGCTGGGAAGAATATGGTTCTCTTTGCTTTCCCATGCTAGAGAACAGTGACACCATGGTGGGTTATTTTATTTAGAGGGTTTCTCAACCTCTAAATACGAGCCATTCTCTGCCTCTACATTTAAGCCAACCTATGCTCTGATCTAAAGAACTTTTTAAAGATATAAATTTCCAAGGAAGAAAAGAGGTTGGTGAAGCTTAAGGCTTTTATCCACAGATCTAAGTATTGTTTTTCCCAAAGTCAGAAAAGACCACTCTACAGGAACTCTATAATGTATCCTCACACTCTTCAATCAAAGGAAAGAGAGAAATTCCAGGAAGAAGCTACTGCCAGGGGTCGATGTTTCTTTGGGGATTAAACCTAAGGTTGGAGTCAATTTCTGTAAATTGAAACTACTGAAGAGAGAAAACAAAATTGCCTGAAGCAAAAGATCAAAAAGCAGTAAATACAGAGATCCATGCTCCAGGCCAGAGAGTGCAGGATTTAAAAAAATAAATAAAAGCAAACAAACAAACAAACAAACAAACAAAAACTTGACAAGTATTTCTGGACAGGTAGAAAGCTTCCTGTTGTGAGAACTTCATTCCAGATAACAGTGAGGTTGTGAATGCTGGAGAACCAAAGCAAAATCAAAGGGCTTCTCCACTTCCCCCCGAGAAGGCTCCCCACTCACAATGGGATAGAACCAGAAGGGAGGAAATGATCCCGGAGATCCAATTTGATGCAAAGGTGGGTGCCTTTATTTATAGATATCGTGCCCTTTCTACAGCTGAATGGTTTACTTCCTGACAAGACACATTTAGGACCATCGTATGCTCGAATTTACTGGCAGACATTATGCAGTGAATTATCTCTGGCTATAAAAGCACACCCGATTTATGAGATAGCAAAGTCATTGGTATGACTATTACAACAGCAATAGGCAGTGTTTAAGTTCTAATAGTCTCCTTATGAGCATTTATGAACATCATTCATTTTTAGAGACAGAGAAGAGTTAGTGAATTGGCAGATGTCAGGCAGAAGAAGAATTTCTTACTTTGCTTTCCACATCAAATAGTCTGCATACAACAAATTTCATCAAGCAAACACTGTGCGAGGGAAGATGGGAAAGCTGTGGCTCAGGTGCCTTTGGGGGCCAGTGGACTTGAGTGGGCACTTGGTTCTGCCTCCTCCTTGTCGTGGGGGCAACTTTCTGAGCCACAGCTTTTTCATCAGAAAAATGTGGATGCCATTTTAAGGCTCAAATAAGGTATTTCACGTTGAGCTTTGTGAACAGTAAAGTGCTAAAAAATGAAAGGGAGTGTGGGTTATTGTTTCCCTTTCAGCATTCTCCACCCCACCCCCCAATGAAAAGGAAGCTAGGAGGAATGTTTCACCATCACGTTCTACTCCCCATCAGCACACCTCACCACGGATCAGACTGCCCATCAAATGAAAACCACTCACAAAACACTCCACGTGAGCGCTGAGTCAGTTGGTGTCTTGCCAGCAAGGAGGAATTGTTAACAGAATTTGAGCAGAGACTTGTCTCCAAGCATTGAGTTTATTTACAACTTAGAAAGGGAACTTCATAAGTATATTAATTTGGGATTGAATGGATTGAGATACTTCATTCTGTCATCAGAAGAACCCGAAAGCACATTCTAATCAATGTATCTGTCTCTTTCATTGGCTATTCTCTAAGAATTTTGATTTGTACATGACGAATATGGTCATTTGAATTTCCAGTTTTATAGTTGTTCTTTCCAATTGGCTACCCATTAATTCAGTCCATACTGGGAACCCTTTCCCTCTCTGGCTCTAGTCTCCAGTTCCTGATTGTTCCTTAATGGCACATATCTATTGGCTTTTCTATCCTTATAAGAGTTTTTTTCCCCCTTTGGTTTGATAGATCTGCACCATTATTGGAGTGTTTCCAACTATTACAGTTTTTTTTCAACTATTTTGGATAATTAAAACTTATTTTTCTAAAGAGAAGACCCATCAGCTTTGAGTAGTCGTTCACATTTTAGTATAAACGGATCTTTAACATCTACGTAACTACTTTGCATGCAAAAGAAAATGTAAGGTTGAGGAAGATGCACAGAAGAGAAGAAAGGAAGGGCGTAATCTGAAAAATTCAAGTCAGTCAGATGTGGATGATAATCTCCTGGAGAGAGGGCCCAATTTTGACTTCACTTGGTTCTGTTCTGCTGGCAGCAATGCTCTGGGACTTACAAGCTCCATCAACTCTCTCTCCTCTGCTCTCTGGATGGCACTATTTTAACCCCAGGGACAGGCTATACCTGGGCTGGGGTAAGCCACCTGGGGGTGTGGCACATAGCAAAAGTATCAGTTTTCTCTGCCTTGCCAGCCCCTTCTTCGTTAAAAAAAAAAAAAAATCATTAGCCATTCATATGTCTTGCTTTGAGATTCAGAAAATATGGCTGTCTCAACTATGCCCGGGTGTCAGGAATAGGATCTGACAGCTTTGCTGTTTCCAGGGCACGCCCACCACCTGGGAAAGGGAGACCCAGTGAGCACTCCGTTTTATAAAGGGTCGCTCCAAACTGACTCAAAGTAATTTTACTGCTATCACAGAACCAGCCCTGAAGACAGGGCATTCGTCAGTCCTGAAATGTTCTTGAGAGGCCTCTTCAAAACCAATCCCTTTTTGTTTTAAATATCTATAGCTGGGGCCACAGCCATTTCTCCAGGTCTGAGTCTCATAGTCTAATGATTCTCTCAGTGGGAGAGGCTATCTCCCTGTCAGAAATTTCAGCCTTCATTCCCCCTTCTTTAATTGCATCAGTTTATTCTATTCGAGGCTTTCTTCCTGTACCCTGTAAGTGGTTGTTCATTTTTCTGGGGTGCCAGCCTCCCTCTCTTTCCATATACTTTCCCTATGGCATGGTCATTCTGCTCAGACGAGTTAGCACTCAAGATAAAAGGGGAAAAAAAAATGAAGATCAGAGTCATGTCCAAGCTTATATTACAATAACATGCATACAAAACCAAAGGTCCATTCCAAATGGGATTTAGGATAAAACTGCCTCCGATTGGTTCTGCTACTTCACTGGCTATATGACCTCTCTGGGTTCCCTTATCTGAAACTGGGTGGCAGGTAAAGACCATCATACCTCTCCCGAGGGCCTCTGTGAGGACTGATATCTGTAAGGAGGCCAGTGCACTGGCTCGCATATAAAAGATAATGAATACGTCTATATGAGCGCATCGCTTATCTAACTCCCTCTCCAGGTATTTATACAACGTCTTCTGTGAAAAATCATGGCATTGTCCCCGGTACAGTGTGTCAGCCCATACCCTGCCTGTCGCTCCTTTCACCATTGTTAGCTGCCACCTGCAATGCCGTCTGACCAGTTTCATGTAGGTTACACTTCCATTTCCAACAGGCTGCCCTCTCTGCTCAGCACTGTCTCTCTTCTTCCTGGAACTGTTCCCTTCCTGACTCCAGCCAAGTGGATCCCATGGCAAATACCTTTTTCTTACATGGTCACAACTGAATATGCTGAGATGGGCAGCTCCCCAAACCAGACCATTCAGCGTCATCCCTGGAAATCCCTGGAACTAGAATTGAGGAAAGCCTGTCCTTCTTCCCTGGTGACAGCCTTGGGAAGGGAGGTCTGGGAGCCTTGGCAGTCCTGGCTGTGTTGACAAGGTCACAGGCAGGAACAGAGAATCAAACCAATAGGCAGAGTTGAGAGAGGGAGAGAAGGCACCCTGTGGCACTGGAGTCCTTGAGTAAAGGCACCCACAGTAGGGAGAGGGGATAGCTCAAGTGGTAGAGTGCATGCTTAGCATGCATGAGGTCCTGGGTTCAATCCCCAATACCTCCTCCAAAAAACAAACAAACAAGTAAACCTAATTACCTCCTCCCTTAAAAATAAAAAGCATTTAAAAATAAATAAATAAAATAAAATGGGCTGCCTACTTTAAAAAAAAAAAAAAGACATCCTCAGGTCCAGGTCTGCATCTGCACTTCCTGGAGTCTGGCTGTTCCACCCTTGCTTCCTGGCATGAGCTCCCCACTCTGTGCATGAGCTCCCCACTCTGCTTGAAACCAAGAGAAATCTAAGACGAGGGGCAGGCTTGTATGTGTCTGAAGGGAGTTACCCCTTCCGAACCCTTCCCTGGCCTGGCTGCTAAGGCTGGGCCCTGTACTGAACCCTGTGCCCTTGCTGCTCTGGTGCCACCATATGTCTCCTAACTCAGTCTGCCAATGAAACAATCATCACAGCCCTTTCCCAAGGGCCTCTGGCAGAATAAGCATTTTACACCTATTATTGCTCTTCATTATCCTAAATTAGTTTCAAAACGTAAAATCACAACTCAGGTACACATGTGAAATGAACACATATCAAAGGTTTTCTCCAACTCATTAATTAATAGGAAACCAGCAAGATGTTAAAACTGGTTCAGATAATAATCGGAATTACGGAGAGTTATATTCTCTTTCAGACAAAATTAGTTGGCATTGTCATGAACAGGAATCAGTTGCATGACTAGGAACAGGAAATATTACCATCAGTTTCCTCGACTTAATGTCTACCCTCAGAGGACGTTTAAGGAAAAAAAGCCTAGCCAACTGCAAGTCAGTTAAATGTGCACACCCCTATGGGGCCAGATGTCTCAGAACCTCCCTAGACAGTGGCCGGCTCTCCCCTGAAAGGACACCCGGTAACCTATTTTGTCCATTTCCAGCCCTTGGACAATCCTTACTGATAATTACAACAATCCTACAAGAGAGGGATTATTATACTCAATAAAACATCATTTTCATTTTAGAGATGAAGAAGCTGAGGCTCACAGAAGTAAGAAACTTGTTTTGTTCACATAATTAGCAAATGGCAGGTTGGGATTCAGATCTAAACCATCCGAGTTGGCCAGGGCCTAGGGACACTTCCTGGTTCATACTAGTCTATCTGGGGGGATGTGTCCTCACTCGTTCATTCACCCATTGGACAGACACTGCTTTCATCCTGTGCTCTAGGTGCTGAGATTAAGTGCTGTCTCAGCGTAATCAGCCCAAGTCCACTAGGCACAAAACTCAGCCTGGCAAAGTCAGGTTCACTGACATATTGCAGAGGGGCTGCACACAGGGGATCTCACCAGACCAAGGAAAAGAGAGTTACAGAGCTGGCGGGGAGGGTGGAGTTTAGGTGAACTGCAAATGAAGCAGGATACTGATGAGACTCAGAGCAAAGCAGGGCTGCGTGTAAAGGTATTATCATAAATCCTAGACTATGAAGTGGACCCAGGGGCCCGTTTCCTTGGAAACAACAAAGTTATGATAGCGTTAGAACGTCGTGTCCAGAAACCTCTCATCTGAAGCGTGGCACCAGAGTTGTAAGCTCTGCACCTGGGTTGTAACTGAAGATACTTCTCCATGTCATGACTTAGACGTGTGGGATGTGTCCTTTTTCAAAAAGATTTTTATCATAATTGACAGGTAACACTGTGTAAGTTTAAGGGACACAATGTGTTGATTTGATTCATTTACCTGTGCTGATCTTATTGCCACCCTACCCTTAGCTAACATCTCTACACATCACATAATTCTCATTTCTTTTTTTTTTTTTCTGGTGGATGTTTCATTCTTACTCGTGTAATTTTAGACAGCAAAGTTTCTGACAGTCCATGATTTTAGAGAAAAAATTTCTCAATGAGGAAGAAAGCAAAAGTCACTCCAAGGAGTGAGTTTTTACAGCTACAGTAAGCGTAGCCTTTATAGCTACAGTGTTCTTGAGAGAAATATTACTTATTGTTACCTTTGGACCTGATTTTCTCTGTGTCTTTCATTCCAGCCTGATGAGCAGCCAGGCTGATTTTAAAAGTCTGTGCTAATTTTTACTTTCTTGCGTTCCGATTGGGGCCACAGACGATCAGGTAATTACAACAATGGTGTTGGTGTAAAAGGGAATTTAATTTAGGGTTAGGTTAAGGAAGAGAGCCTGCAGAAGGCAGGCTCCCATCTGGGAAAAGCAGGACTTGGCCAGACGAAGGTAGGGAAGAGGGTTACTGCACATCAAGGACTTGGGCAAAGGCATAAGAGGGCAAATTGGAGGAACTGGTAGTGAAGATGAATCAACAGTATACCTAGTATTTGGGGAGGATGTGGAGAGGAAGCCCAGAACACAGTGAATTAGAATTTATACCAGACTCTCCTCCATCAAAGGGTGGCATGAGTGGTTGGTCACCTGGAGTGTGTGTTCCTTGTTCCAGGAAGAGATCTTCAAGTGGTCCTCCTATACACACACACACACACACACACACACACACACACACACACGTTAAAGGCATGCAGCCCACATGGGGCAGCCGAGATGGATCCCACGCAGGCTGCTGCTTCCTAAGGCACCTGGTTATTGAGCAAAGCTGACCCTCTCAGAGGAAGGAGAACCATTTGGCGGACTTTGCCCTGAACCACCCTATCCTATTTCCTGAGAACAACCAGGGGATCCAGGCTGGCCTCCAACCAATGCTGAGTTGCAGGGAAGGATTTTGAGACTTCAGAGACAAAACCGCCACAGAGACATTGGCGTCCAGGAGAGAAGTGGATTCAGCAATGGGAGGGATCATTCCAGGTCCTAGGAGGGAACAGAGCACCCACCGAAACCTGCTAGAACTCCTTCTCGTCTCTTCTTCACTGGCTGAACCCAAACAGAAGAGAGGGCTGTCTGGAGAGGTAGGTCTCCCAGGGCCCGGAGCGGGATGGAGAAGGGAGAAGGGAGAAGGGAGGGACTGGAAAGACAGAGTGGAAACTCCTAGCACAGGGGTTAATGCTGAGAGCCCTTTCTGTCCCACTCACCCTGGCATGGTGGTTGTTCTCTGCAAAACAGCTGAGCTTGGGAAAGTGAGATAAAGGAGTTGTTACTTACAGCAGAGCAAGTTGGGGCAGACCCAAGGACAGTGGAGCTGGTGTCTGCAACAGACCACTGCCTCAGGAGACGGGCACAAGAAAGCATTGTGAGTTACCTCCTTACCTAGTTTTAATTTTAACTATTTTATTTACAATCAATTATTTTTCAACTTCAAAAGCTAAAAAGAGTGACCATAGGGTGAGGGGAGGATATAGTTCAGTGGTAGAGTGCACACACGAGATCCTGGGTTCAACCCCCAGAATCTCCATTTTAAAAAAAAGTTTAAATAAATAATCTAGGGAGGAGGGTATAGCTCAAGTGGTAGAGTGTATGTTTAGCATGCACAAGGTCCTAGGTTCAATCCCTAATACCTCTACAAAAAATAAAATAAAGAAACCTAATTACACACACACCTAAATAAATAATTAAATAAATAACCTTATTACTCCCCCCCCAAGAAAAAAAAATCCTGAATAAATAGATAATAAAAAGAGTGACCATGGTTGTAGCCCTGTGTTAATGAAGCAGATCATACGAGTTGGAGTGGCAAGAGCTGAGGCTGGTGGCTGAGCAGAGCTGGAAGGACCTGAATGTCAGGTAGAGACTTTACCCCAAGGGCAGCGTGGGCCGGCGGCAGGGCCAGAAGCAGGGAGCAGAGCGGTTCCCTGGCCTGCCTTTGCTGGATTATTGCCGCAATAAGCAAATTCCCACCCGCTCATGTATACCACCAGGACAGGCTGTGCAATAATGCATCTTCTGCTGACTTTCCCACCCAGAGACAGAGGGCAGCTGGAGAGCACTGGGGACCCAGAGGAGCAGGCGATGAGCCAGTTATGGGAGACAGAAGATGAAGACCAAAAACTACCTGCCTTTCAACATTGAACCTTGAAAATCGGCAGCAGGAGAATTAGGAAATCTTGTTTTCTAAGCCCCACATTCTTTGGTCTTTCTGTTTCTAAGCTTTTGAGGAATGTATAAACTGGTTGCCAAAATCTTCTGTGTTTTCATTCGACAAAACTATTTATCACAGGCTCGTCTAGGCACCCAGAGAAAACGGTGAGGGAAACGTGGGTCCTCCCCAGACCCTCCCAGCCTCACAGAGTGACAGATACACCCACAACTGCTTGGAAGTGTGCTGGGGCCCTGGAACAATGCAGGGTGTGCTGTAGACCAAAAGAATTTTTAAAATTGGTTTTTGGAAAACAGGTGCAGAAACTGAGTTAATTACACTCCTCAGCTCACAGCTTCCTCCAGCATCAGTCTCCTGTTTTATTTTATTTTCTCCTTTTAGTTCCCACCCCTTTCCTCTCCCCTCCTCCTACGCGCCTGCTTGCTTGCTTGCTTGCTTGCTTGCTTGCTTTCTTTCTTTCTTTCTTTCTTTATTTTTATTTTTATTTTTATTTTTATTTTTTCTAGGCTCCTGCTTTAATGGCCTTGTTAGGTACTCCTTTTTTTTTTTTGGAGGGGGAGGTAATTAGGTTTTGCTTTTTTTTTTTCAGTGGAGGTCCCAGGGGTTGAACCCAGGACCTCATGCATGCTAGGCACGCACTCTACCACTGAGCTGTACCCTCCCCCCACAATAAGTAATCTTATATATTTGTTGGTATTCTTGTGAAAACATCCAGAAGTCGTATGATATGACACTAGGCATGTGCCCTAGATCTGAATCTGCTCCTTTCAGTCAACACTCTGGTTTTACGATCCGTCCACAATGCATGCATCCCTAGTTCACAGCACCTAACTGCAGGAAAGTATTCCGTAGGGTGATCTCTTCGGTAGTCTTTCTTCCATTCCCCTGCCGACAGAATCCTGGTTGCTCCACCTGGCCAATACCGCGTGAATGCTGAGATGAACACCCGTGGAAACCGGTCCATTCATGGGCTGACAGCACTCACTCACTCAGGAGTGGGCTGGCTGGGTCGTGGCGGGTGTGAAGCACCCCTGAGTGCTGGCACGCTGCTCTCCAGGGACTTGCACGTGGAGTCCGCAGACTCTCCAATGTTTGCCACCCCAGAGGCTGTAGAGTGGTCTCTCATTTTCTGTTGCATTGCTCGGTTACCTACTCAAGTTGAACAACGTTAGCCAGTTAGGTATCCCCTCTGTGCATTTTCCTTCTGGATTTGCTTTACAATCTAGATATTATTCCTGTGTCACTTTTTGATGATATAAAAATCTCCGTGTGAGCCATCTGTCACTTGTATCATATTTAAAATGAATTCTTAATTTTTATATACTATAATCCATTCACTTTTTAACCTCCTGGTTTGTGTTTTCTGGGTCTTGCTTAAGAAGTCCTTCAACCCCAGCCCCACCACAAAGATAACTCTCTCACATTTTCTTCTTTGAACTTTATACTTTTATCTTTTCATGGCCCCTTAGGGCCTCTGTAGTTCAACTTTAAAAACAAAGTAAGGTAGGGACACAATTTTATTTTTCTCCAGTCCTAAGGCATTATTTCCTTCTTCCCTTGATTTGTGGTGACAACTTTGTCATCTCTCAAGTTCTCCTGTACACAAAGGTTTGTTTCTAAGCTCTCTGTTCGGTCCCACTGGGCGAGTCTGTTTACCCACGATTACCACGCTGCTTTTGTTCCTGTGGCTCTGTTCTGTGTGTTAATACCCGGGAAGATGAGTCTTTCTTCTCCTGGCTTTTGTATTTCAAAATAAATCGAGCTATTTATGGATAGGTATTCTTCCTTAAATATTTTAGAGGAAGATGGTGGTATTTCTTAAAAAAAAAAATCCAATTGGAATACTGCTTGGATTGCACTGAATATATAGAGTACTAATTGGAAGGAAGTTAGCATCTTTATAACGTGAAATCATCCAGTCCAGTGTTGTGGACTGTCTCTTCATATATTCGCATCTTTTTCTATTTCATTTTTTATGGTTTTCAAATTTTCCCCAGAGAGGTTTTTGAGTACCTCTTTGATATCTTACTTCCTAGATATTTTTTGTACTTATGGAAGATATGTTTTCTAGTATATCTTGTGGCTGTTTATCGCTGGTATATGGAGTGAATGCTTTGAGTCCTGTAAGGTGGTCTTTTTTCCAGAGACCTTGCTAAACCCTTATAAATTCTGATGGTTGGTTTTATTGATTCTGTTGCATTTTCTACCCAATTGAGCACATCTTTTGCAAATGATGACAATTTTCTCTCTTCCTTATTATCCTTTTACCTTTTGGCTCTTTCTTACGTCTTTTCGCACTGGCTAGAGCCAGCAGTGCTGTGTCGAACAACAGTGGTGCTATCAGGCATCTTTGCCTTATTTTTGATTTTAAGAGAAGACACCTAACCTTCTTCCTTAGAGTAAGATGCTTTCTCTGGGCTTTGGAAGTAGAAACTCCAGTTGTTCACCATAATCCATCCTTCCTTTCTCCCACGGTATCTCAGCCCAGTTTCCCTAGAAATGGAACCTACGGTAAACATTTACATGCTAGCACTCTACTTGGGGGAGGAACAAACCCAGGGAAGCAAAAGTCAAGAAAATAAAAGCAGGAAGGGAGGGAAAGCAAACAAGGTGGCCACAGCTTCAAACAGCGCTGCTCAGACTCTGCAGCATGTCTCCAGAGACGCTGTGGGAAATGACTGAGTCCCAGATCGTCTGATATGGTTGAAAAGGGAGTCCTGTTTCTGCTGTTCCCGCCAGGTCCCAGCTCCCAGTGGTGGAGGTCAGCCCCTAAGGCCTTAACCTCCTTCATGTCTGGATTCAGCACTCATCCCAATCAGTAGCCCCGAGGAAACTTAGAGCCTCTGCAGTTGCAAGCTGGTCAGTGCAGGGACTCCTTGGACTGTGGGAGCAGCACTGCCGCCAAGCACGTATTCAAGAAATACCAGACTGGTGGGAATACAGTTTGGTGCAGCCATGGAAAACAGTATGGAGATTCCTCAAAAGACTAAAACTAGACTTCCCATATGACCCAGCTATCCCACTCCTGGGCATATATCCAGAGGGAACCCTAATTCAAAAAGACACCTGCACCCCAATGTTCATAGCAGCACTATTTACAATAGCCAAGACATGGAAACACCCTAAATGTCCATCGACAGATGACTGGATAAAGAAGTTGTGCTATATTTATACAATGGAATACTACTCAGCCATAAAAAATGACAGTATAATGCAATTTGCAGCAACATAGATGTCCTTGGAGAATGTAATTCTAACCAAAGTAAGCCAGAAAGAGAAAGAAAAATACCATATGATATCACTCATATGTAGAACCTAAAAAAAAAAAAGACAAATGAACTTATATATAAAACAGAAACAGACACACAGACATAGAATACAGACTTGTGGTTTCCAGGGGGAGGGGGATTAGAAGGGATAAACTTGGTGTTCGAGATTTGCAGATACTGACTGGTATATATAAAACAGATAAACAAGTTTATATTGTATAGCACAGGGAAATAAATTTAATATCTTGTAATAGCTCACAGTGAAAAAGAATATGAAGAAGAACATATGTATACTCATGTATGACTGAAGAATTGTGCTGTACACCAGAAATTGACACAACATTGTAAACTGACTATAATCCAATTAAAAAAAAAAAAGAAACACCAGAGGATGACTAATAGTGACCCACTAGCTCTTCTCCCCTGACCTCTAGGTCTCTGAGGCCCGAGGAATGGCCTAAGCTGTCACCAGGGACACCCTTGCAAGTGACTAAGGTAGGCACAGCCAAGCAGACCAGGGGTGCTGCATAAGGTCTGGGTACACATGGCAGCAGAGTCAGGGCTCGGCACATTTCCTAGACTTGTTTGCAGTTTGATGAGACCATGTGTATAAATCATCATCACTGGAATGTAAAAGGATGTGAGCCATTCTTGGTCTGGAAATTAAGACACTGGCCATGCCTCCTTCATGATGTCTTTTAACTGCTGTCATGAATCTGGTCATGGCAGCCACCTAGCTTCCACTAAAGACAATGGTAGCCCTGTGGGATGGCAGAACTATAACTCAGAAGAAACTTGGAACCTTGAATGATGACGTGGAGCTGAGCCAGCCCTCCCCCAGACCAGGGCTGCTCACAGCGAGATAGTTAAGTGAGGAAAAAATAAAGTGTTGGTTTAAGCCACTGTGTTTCACCTTTTTATTGTACCAGTTCACTGTACCCTAAGAAATATAATAGCCTTTATCAAGAAAATAAAATTACCATCTAGTCCTAATTTTCTGAGAGTTTCTATCGTAAGAGAAGTTTAATTGGATGAAACGCTTTTTCTATAGTGTGCTGATTTGTGCTATTTCTCATTTAGGATCAGTTGCATACAGAGGTTTTCTAATGTTGAAGCACCCCTGCATTACGTAGGTGTGTACACAGGTATGTTATGTGTCTGTGTAATTCACACATATATACACGTAATTATTGGTAGCTTTAGTTAACTACTATTTAATTTAGATTTCTGTGTCTATAGTTATAAAGTGAGGTAGGCTTTAAATGAGTCAGGGTCTAGTTGCACGTAAGAAATCACATAAGCAGAAAGGGTTTAAATACAGGGAATTGGGTGCCTATAAACTCACAGCAGGGATGGAGAGGCAGGCTCTAGGCTGGGCCTCCAAGAATGACTCTCAGAACAGAGCAGGGACACTGCTTCTGATGTTGGCGGTGCAGAGGAAGACCTGGGAGCTGGCCTGGAGGAGCCAGACCCCACCTGGAGCCAAGACCCACAGGCCAGGAAGCTGTCGCACCATCACAGCAGCCCCTCGACACCACGGAGCCGCTGACCGGTCACAAGAATGCAAACGCCAGACCCTGATGCTTCCAAAACTGTCTCTCAATGCTCAGAGCTAGCGGCTGGACTCCACAGCGCTGCCCCAGCGGCGACGTCTCCATGACCACACTGAGCAGACCGACAGAAAGAGCGTGGGGAAGATGGCATGCTCCACTCCCGGCACTTTAAGACTTCATTCGAGTGCCGCTAATTGTTGGCTTACACCAGGACCTTTAGCTGCAAAGGAGACTGAAAAGGGCTGTATTTCATTTTCTAGGCTTTGCAGTACGGGTGGGCTTGCTAGAAGAACGCTGGGATGGATAGAGTATCACCTGACCATTGTATTCTCCGTGACCAACTAGATTATGCCGCAACAACAGGGAACTCCCAAATCACAGTGGCTTAAAATAGCCAAGGCGTAGTTCTTACATATGCACCTGTCTATCACAGGTCCACAGGGAAGTGACTGCCCATGATGTTATCCAGAGACCCAGGCTGACTGAGCCAGTCACCTCCAGGCATTGCTGGTTGCCACGACACAGGTAAAGGGACACTAGAGGGTCTCAGACCAGCCATTACATGCACCAGCCTGGAAGCAACATACCATTTAAGCTCAACAATCATTGATCAGAACTTAGAGAAGCCCCACCCAGCCTCAAGCAGGCTAATACATTCAATCCTACTACTCACCCAGAAAGCTGGGAAATATTGGGTGAATATCACTTATAACGATCACAATTCTATCTACCCAGGCCTAGAAATGTCTTCTCTTCTATTCTCCTTATATAGATTTGAAATCAAGATTACACTAGGGGGAAGACGCAGCTCAAGTGGCAGAATGTGTGCTTAGCACACACAGGGTCCTGGGTTCAATCCCCAGCACTTCCTTCAAGAATAAATAAATAAAGATTATACTAGACTCAAAAGATGAGTCAAGTAGGTTTTCCTCTTTTTCTATTCTTTGGAACAACTTACATAAAGTAAGGATTATCTACTCCTTGAAAGACTGAAAGACATTCATAAAATCACCCTGGTCTGCAAATTTTAATGTGTATGGGAGATCTTTGAGATCCTTTTTCTCAAGATATTAGTAAGCTTGTTCAAGTTTCCTCTTTCTTCTCACATCAATTTTTACTTTTTATATGTTTATATATACAAGGTTTAACATTATTTTACTGTGTTTAATTCTCTATTATATCCAATTTCCTGGTTTTCACTTTGTAATTTGTTTGTTGGCATGTCTTCTCTCCTTTTCTCTTGCTTAGTCCTTCTAGAGGTTTGTCTATCTAATTATATTGACAAAACATTGATTATATTCAAACACTCTTTGGGGGCGTTGCTGTCATCCACTATTTTACTGGTTTTTGTCTTTTATTACTTCTGTCTTATTTTTAATATATTTACTCTGTTCTTTAAGTTGATTCTCGAGTTGAGTGGTCAGGTCATTTGGTTTTAGTCTTTATTGTTTGGTTTTACGATAAACATCTAAAGCTATAAATTCAAAGACACACATTTTGACATATAGCACCTGGAAGTCATTTGGGAAGCATAAAATACTCTGTTTTGACCTGATGAAATCTTTGTTTTATATGTGTACATCCTTTGCCTGTGACATTCCATGTCTTAGAATTTGTCCTACAAATATAACTGTACGAGTGAATAAAGATACATGTGCAAACTGCTCATTATAGCCCTTGTTTAGGATGGTGGAAACACCCTAACTGTCCACCAGTCAGGAAACTGTATCTGTTTCGTTGGCTGCTTTAATAAATTACCACAAGCTTGGTGGCTTAAAATAACATGTGTTTCTTCTTTCACAGTTCTGTAAGCCAGAAGTCTAAAACCAGTATCACTGGCCAAAACCAAGGTGTCAGCAGGGCCACACTTCCTCTGGAAGTTCTAAAGAGAGTCTGTCCCTTGTGTCTTCCAGCTCCTGATGGCTGCCAGCATCCCCTGGCTTATGGTCACGACGCTCCAACTTCTGTCTCTGTCTTCACACCACCTTCTCCTCTGTGTGTCTCATCCGTCTGCCTTTCTCTTAAAAGGACCCTTGTGATTCATTTAGGCCCTACCCAGATAATTCAGGATAGGCTCCCATCTCAAGATCCTTAATTTAATCACATCTGCAAACACATTTTTTCTTTCAAATAAGGTAATAACATTTACAGAGTCCACAGATTAGAACGTGGACGTTTTGGGGGGCCGTTATTCAGACTATGATTGGAACAATTAAATAAATCGTGCTGTATTCCTATGATGAAATATTTTGCCAACATTAAGAAGAATGAAGTGGAAGTATATATATTAATATGAAACTATGTCAAAGACGTACTGTTAAATATTAAAAAGTACTTTGCAGAATAGTAAGTACAGTATTCTCCTACACTATAATTTACATATATTAGATATGCGCTTACGTGTGTGTGCTTAAAATACACTTCTGAATACGTGCACAACAGTAGTAATAATTACCTCTTGAGAATGCAACTGGGGATGGATCAGGAAGATAAGAAAATTTACTCTTCCTTCATACTTTTCTATATTGTTTAGATTTTTTTTTAAATTGTGGATAGGTTATTTTTACCATCACTGTAAAGCGTTTTTATTATAAAATACTCTCTGGCCCATCTGCTTAAAGTGCCCCAGCCCTGCCGTGCAGAGCCTCTGTTTTCCCCAGCAGTCCTTTTCTGCATGAGAAGCAGAACAAAGGAATCATTTTCCAGTGCCCTCTGCAGGTCTGTAGTTGCCCTCCTGGGCTGCCTGTTGGTGAACCTGCAGTGATAAGTCATAATGGGGGAGGAGGAAGAAGCTGATGAATCAGCTTTCAGGGTGAGCAGACACACGAGCTATTCGATTCACCAGCACATAAACCTTCAACTCTGCATCCACCTCAGGCTACGTCTCTTACTAACTGGAGAATCTGGAGCAAGTGGCTTAACCTCTCAGACATCCTTATCTATAAAATGAGGAAACACCACCGTCTCTCTCTTAGGGCTACAGTGAAGATTAAATGAGACGCTGCATTTCCACCTGAAGTGCTTGGCATGAGCTGAGTTCTATCTGCCGAGGTACAAAAGAACACCTTGGTGAAATTCAAAGTGGTGAACAGTAGGGATGATACCATATATAAAATCAGATTTGAAACAGCCAGGTGCATTGCAATCAAGTGAGTCCTGCAGCACATGGGAATCCTGGGTTCCAGGATGGATGCCAGTCAGTCCCAGCCGTGGGACCCTCACACAAGCCCCTTCCCCTTTCTGGCTCCAAGTTTCATCAACAGGAAATTGAAAACTCTGAACTATAACCTGGAAGGTCCCCTCTGGCTCTCACATTCTATAATTTTGCAGAGTTGGACACAAAATTCATGATTGGCTTTGTCAGTCAAAGTGCTCCTGCAAGTATTTATAGAAAACACTCTATTACCTTGAGGATAAAAATTTGGATTTTTTTTATGACTGAATTAAAATTCCTATATTGAAGTCCTAATGCCCAGTGTGATTGTATTTGGTGATAGGGTCTGTAAACAGGCAGTTAACGTTAAATGAGGCCAAAATGCTGGGGCCCTTATCCAACAGGATTGGTGGCCTCCTAAGAAGAGGAAGAAGGGTGGCATTAGTAAAATGATGGAATAGGAAGTCCTAGTCCTTGTTTTCCCACAAAAAAACACTTTTCATGATTGAAAACTCTCAAAAAACTAGCAGTAGAAAGAATTTACCACAACATAATAAAGGCCATATATAAAAAGGCCACAGTTAACATCATACTCAGCAGTGAAAAACTAAAAGGTTTTCCTGTAAGATCAGGAATAAGGCAAAGATGCCCCTTCTCATCATTGCTATTCAAACAGTATTGGAAATGCTAGTCAGAGCAACTAAGCAAGGAAAAGAAATAAAGTTAACTATCCAAATCAGAAAGGAAGAGGTAGAATTATCTCTGATCACACGTGACATAATCTTATACATAGGAAACCCTAAAGATTCCACGAAAAAATCTGTTAGAACTAATAAAGGAATTCAATAAAGTGGCAACATACAAAATCAACATAAAAAATCACTTGTGTTTTTATATACCAACACTGAAGTATCCAAAAGAGAAATTAAGAAAACACTCCCAATTATAATACTTAGAAATAAACTTAATGAAGGAGATGAAAGAACTGTGTGAAAGTGATTAAAGAAGACACAAACAAATGGAAAGACATCCCACGCTCATGGCTTATAAAACTCAGTATTGTTAAAATGGCCACACTATCCAAAGTAACCTATAGTTTCAAAGCCATCCTCAACTAAATCCCGATGACATTTTTAATGGAAATACAAAAAAATAATCCTAACATTCATGTGGAACCACAAAAGGTCACAAATAGCCAAAGCAAACTCAAGAAAGAAGAACAAAGCTGGAGGCATCACATTTCCTGACTTCAAAATATAATACAAATCTATAGACATTTACAAGTATGGTACTGGCATGAAGACAAACTTACAGATCAATGGAACTGAACAAAAAGCCCAGAAATAAAAGACAATTATGTATGGTGAGCTGATCTTCAACAAGGGTGCCAAAAATACACAATGGGGAAAAGCTAGTCTCTTCAGCAAACAGTGCTGGGAGCACTGCATACCCACAGGCGAAAGAACACAACTGGACCCTTATGTAATCACCACACACAAAAATCAACTCAAAATGGATTAAAGACTCAAATGCAAGATCTGAAACTGTAAATCTCCTAAGAGGAAATGGGGAGAGAGGTTCTGGACATTGGTCTTGCCAATGATTTTTTTGGATTTGACAACAAAGCACAGGCAACAAAAGCAGAAACAGACAAGTGGGTCTACATCAAACTGAAAAGGTTCCACGCAGCAGAGGAAACCAACAACAAAATGAAAAGGCAACCTATAGAATGGGAGAAAATGTCTGCAAACCATATATCTGATAAGGGGTTTGTATGATATGATAGAATATTACACAGCCTTAAAAAAGAAGGAAATTCTGCTATATGCAACAACATGGAGGAACCTGTAGGCATTATGTTAAGTGAAATAAGCCAGTCACAAGAATAAATATTGCATGATTCCACTTACATGAGGAATCTAAAACAGTCAAACTCTTAGAGGCAGAGAGTAGAATGGTGGTTGCCCGGGGCTGAGGAGGAGGATAATGAGGAGTTTTTGTTTATCTATATACCTGTTGAACAATAACTTCTTGTTGTTTCTAGTGTAATTTTTGAAAGTCTCAGGTTTTAATTCTCCCAACAGTTCAGCTGAGGAGGCAGAATTAAAACAGCACAGTGTTGGGGGGAAGGATAAGTTAGGAGTTTGGGATTTGCAGATACTAACTACTATATATAAAATAGCTAAACAACAAGGTCCTTCTGTAGAGCACAGGGAACTATATTCAATGCCCTGTAATAACCCATAATGAGAAAGAACATAAAAAAGAATATATTTATATGTATAACTGAATCACTATGCTGTACACCAGAAATTAACACAACATTATAAGTTGATTATACTACTTTAATTAAAAAGTATTAAAAAATTTAAAAAAAATTTTTTTAAATAGCAGAGTAGAATGGTGCAGAGTTTGGAGTGACCTGGATGAGAATGAAACTGCTTACTACAAGAAGACCCTGCATCAGTTACTTATCCGTCTGTATCTGCGTATTCACACATCTAACTCACGGGGTCATTGAGGGGCTTAAATTAGGTAGGAGACTGTAAAGACCCGGCAACTCCATGGCACATGCTTGGTGGCTGTCACACTCCTCTGACAACGAAAAGTCATCACGGCTGCTCTCCTGGCAAACCTCATTATTTTGGAAATAATATTTTCTAATAAAATAGTTCCTAGACTAAATTCTTTAGCTCAGCAGCTTGCCCATTGGGAGATCTGAGCTT
Organism: Camelus bactrianus; assembly: GCF_048773025.1. Lineage (NCBI taxonomy): Eukaryota > Metazoa > Chordata > Mammalia > Artiodactyla > Camelidae > Camelus > Camelus bactrianus. The sequence continues at coordinate 45,627,860 of NC_133555.1, read as the reverse complement.
GCAGCGGAAGCTGGGAGGCGCGCTGATGATAGCATCCGTTTACTGAGTTCTGACTTGTGTGCCAAGCATGTTGAATTTTGCATGCATTGTTTCATGTAAGCTTCTAGAGACCCTGAGACAAAGATTATTATTATTCCCATTTTACAGATGAGAAAACTAATGCTCGGAAAAGTTAAATAGCTTTCCAAAGGTCCAACAACTAGAAACACCCGCTGTCTGACTCCAAAGATCACTTTCTTAGCTACTGTGCTGCACTGGTCTCAAAATACAATTACCTTTTACAGAACTACACTTTTTTCCCTATGCTAAGTATTTTATATTTTTAATTTCCACGACAACTCTGTAAGATCAGTACAAGATTGTATCACTGTTTTACAGAGAAGGAAACATGCTTAAATAACTTACCTAATGTGACTTAGCGAGTGGCAAAGCTGAGATTTGAATAGGTCTGTTTGAGTCCAAGGTCTTGGCTCCTTGACACCTTACTGCTTCCACACTGTGTTTAGACCGCACAGAGCCCTGGAAAGTGCACGAAAGTGGAATTCAAGAGACCTGGGTTTTCATCTTGGCTGTGTTACAGACAAGCGGTGTGACATCAGGTAAGTCATTTCACCTCCGAGCCTCCATTTTGCCACTTGTGAATAAAGAATTTAGATTTGATCACCTCTAATTCCTTTAGCGTTAATGTTCTATCACACCAGGTGAATTTTGAGCAATTATATTCATTGCATCTGTAAACTTAAAGAAATAAGTGATTATAGACTCCCAGAAGAAAACTAGAGTGGTTAAACCATTATAGTAAACAGTTTGAGCCCACTACTTAGGAAATCAGCTTTGCACACAGATTAGGGCCCCGGTAGGCAGATGGCCAGTGGGAGCAAAGATCTGATTGAGTGTCTGGGATCTTAGACAGGTGTTCATTCTCACTCTGCTTCAGCTTGCTTTTTTGTTGAGTAGAGAGCATTCATCTTTTTTTTTTTTTTAACAGTGGAGGTACGGGGGATTGAACCCAGAGCCTCATTTATGCTAAGCATGTGCTCTACCACTGAGCTATGCCCTCTCCACAAGTGGAGGGTGATATTCATGTCAAAAAGACTCCTTCAAGTATTAAAAAACAAAACAAAACAAAACAAGTGAGAAAGTAGATAGGAAACAACATTGGGAGAAAGTTAATAAAAATGCAAGACACTATCTTCAAAAAAATCTTTTTCATCCCTGGAACTGGATGGACATCAATGGCTGAATTTGGAGTTTGGTCCATTGTGCCCATTAAACACAACAAAAAAGAAAATAATGCTTCATGGTGATCACATTGGAAATAACTGAATATAAATCAGCAGAAATCAAAAGAAAACCACAATTTCAAAGAACTGAGTAGCGAAAAGTTGAGAAGAGGAAGAACTAAAATGAGTGGATATGAGGGGAAAAAAGGGGGAGTCCACAAGGGAGAAAAAGGGAAAGTGAAAGGGGAAGAGGAGTCGGGGAGAAATGGAAAAAAAGAGGAAGGAAAAAGTTAATTTTCACCCAGAGAGGGCCCATGCCACTCTTGATGGGGGGGTGGGGGTGGGGGGGCTGCTGTTGTGTAAACATCATCACGTTCCAATTTTAGAACATCACCCTTAAAATTCTCTTGAACTGAACCCCACAATTGAGCCCTCTAAAGTCCACAGTGGGTTGAGGAGCTGGGAGACAACCTTCAGCAATGTTTAAGTTGTTTTCCTCTTCAGCCACCAGGGGGTGGTACATTCCATTCAATTCAACAAGCATTTCGAGGTGACCTAGTGCAGGGTGCCCTAGAGGCACCACGAATAAGGCATCATTCTTTGTACACAAGTATATTTGATCATATATTTGCACAAATAATCATAGGTCAAGAGGAAATGTGCTATAGCACTGTATTTGAGCTAAGTCTTTAAGGCTAGGTGAAAACTCATAGTAAGTAGAGAATACGTGGTAGGAGGAATGTTCTGAGGAAAGGAGTATATTTGGAAAGAAAGATTGGTGACAAAGATCATGTAAGCTTTTGTTATAGAGCTGGAACAGAAAGTATTTTCTTAACTTGATGTTTTCAGTCATTCGACATCCACAGGCCACTTAATGGGCATGGGTCCCCTATGTAAATAACTGAACAGAAGTGAGTTATAAAAAAAATACTCAACACAATTTTTAAAATGCAATTATAAACATTGTTAAACGTGAAATTGTTTGCAATCTTTCATCACGTTATCTCTACTTGCCTCCCTGACCAATTATATATAGTTGGTTTGAATTATAGTCTGGTTCTTCATAAGTTAGTTTCCTTTCTTACCCTTAATTTCTACTTAACTAGAAAATATAAATCACAGTTACAGATCATTGGCTATGGTAGCAAGGGTCTCTGCTTCTACAATTGGTTCTAGATATTTGATCAAGCCTGGACCCCAAATTCCACTCACAGAGCCCATCACACTAACCGCCAGAAATCTCTATCTTTGAGGATACATTTGGCTCTGATAGTGGATTTTCATAGTTTGTTACAGCATTTGAATTTTATCTTTTGTTCTTTTTATTTTTTTTTTACTGCTTTATTGAGGTACACTTTATATACCATAAAATCCACCCATTGCAAGTATACAGTTCAGTGATTTTTAGTAAACTCACAAAATGGTATAATCATCACATTCAAATTGTAGAACACTCTTTCCCCCAATTCCCTTCAGCTCTTTTACAAACAATCCTCCCCCACCCCCCCGCCCCGACATCCAGCCCTAGGCAACCACTGATGTGCTTTCTGTCTCTCTAAATTTGTCTTTTCTGGACATTTATATAAATGGAATCATACTACATGTGGGTTTTTTTTTTGCATTTAGCTTTTTTTACTTAGCATAATGTTTTCAAGATTTATCCATTTTGTAGCATATATCAGTATATTTTTTTATTGCTGAATAGAATTCACCATATAATATACTACATTTTAACAATTCACTGATGGAAACTTGAATTGTTTCCAGTTTTGTAATAATGTAGCCAAAAATAACTGTGTACAAGTCTTTCATATAAACACACAGTTTATATGAAAGACAAATGTACTGGACAATTAAGGAGATGATATTAGGTTATTGCAACAGGGAAAACATTCGTTAATGAGAAACATCTCCAAGAAAAGGAAGGGGTCTGGGATCTTACTGAAGCAGATAAACAAGGGAGTCATCAGTGGGTCTTCTGAGAGTCTTGAGGAAGGCTGGAAAGAAATATGTGAGGGCAGTGTGGTCCTTTGCCATTAGTCTTTCTTGGAACACAGAAAGGTGGGGACATTTCTCGGTGTCACTGCTTTCCAGGAGTACAGGACACAGATAAAACTCAAATCATCAGTGAGGACATCTGTACTCATGTCTCTTGGATAGATTTCTAGGAGCAGAAGTGCTTAGTTTTCCAAAGTGGCTGCACCATTTTGCATTCCCAATAATAGTTTAGGAGGCTTCCAGTTTCTCCACATCCTCACCAATGCTCAGTAATGTGTTTCATTTGATTATGAAATTCTAGTGGATGTGAAGTGGTATCTCACCATGGTTTTAATTTGTATTTCCTTAATAATTAATGATATTGAGCACCTTTACATGTACTTAGCCAACTGTACGCATTTGGTGAAACGTGTCTTCAAATCTACTGCCCGTTTTTAAATTGGGTTTTAATTGGGTTTTATATTAGTGATTTGTAGGAGTTCTTTACATATTCTGTATATAAATCCTTTATCAGATGTATAATTTGCAAACATTTTCACCCTATCTGTTACTTGTCTTTTCATTTTCTTCACGATATTTTTAAACAGCAAAAGTTTTTAATTTTAATGAAGTTCAATTTATCCTTTTTCTTTTATTGCTGTGCTTTTGGGGTCCTAAGAACTCTGCCTAACTCAAGGTCACAACGATTTTTATCATATTTTCCTCAGGAAATTCTATAGTTTGGGCTCTTAAATGTAAATCTATGATGAATTTTGAGTTAATCTTTGCATATTATAAGGCAAGGATTTAGGTTTGTTTGCATATGGATACCTAGTTATACCAGCATCATTTTCTAAAAAGATGATCCTTTCCCGATTAAACCGTCTTAGAACCTCTTTCTGAAATCAATTTAACATAACGTAAGGGTTTATTTCTGCATCGTTGCTGTATATGCCTATCCTTACGCCCATACCTCAACTGGCATAATAAGATTTATGCACAGTGTCTTGATCACCAGAGCTTTAATGGCAAGTTTTGAGACTGAACACCATCATGCCAACTTTTCTTTTCGTTTTCAAACCTGTTCTGGCTTTGCAAAGCTATTTGTATTTCCATGTAAATTTTATGATCAGTTTAATTAATTTCTAACAAAAAATAGTCTGATGGGATTTGGGTAAGAATTGTGCTGAATTAAATCATTTTTGGGGATTGAGTCTTCCAATTCATGAGCATATAATGTCTATTTATTTATATTTTTTTAATTTCTCGCAGCAATATTTTTGTTTTCAATGTATATATCTGGCACTACTTTTGATAAATCTATTCCTAAGTATTTTGTTCTATTTGGTTCTGATATAAATTGAATTGGTTTCTTATTTTCCGTATTGTCCTAGCTAGAACCTACAGTACATCACTGAATAGAAGTGATGAGAGTAGGTCGTCTTGCCTTGTTAACGATTTTAGGAGGGAAGCATCTGGTCCTACACCTTTCAGACTGATATCAGCTAGAGGTTGTTTGTAGATGACCTTAATCAGATTGAGCAGTGTCCCTCCATCTGGTTTGCTGAGTATTTTTTTTTTTTAATCATGAATTAACACTGAAACAGACTCACAGACATAGAAAATAAACCTATGGTTACTGGGGGGTGGTGGGAAAGGGATAAATTGGGAGTTTGAGATTTGCAGATACTGATATATATAAAATAGATAAACAACAAGTTCATACTGTATAGCACAGGGAACTATATTCAATATCTTGTAGTAACTTATGATGAAAATGAATGTATGTATGTTCATGTATGACTGAAACATGATGCTGTACACCAGAAATAGACACAACATCGTAAACTGACTATACTCCAATAAATAAATATATATATACACACACACACAAAGGAATAAATAAATAAATAAATAAATAAATAAATAAATAAATAAATAAATAACAAAAGCAAAAAAAAAAAAAAAAAAAAGAATTAACTCTGGATTTTTCTGTATCTATGGAGATAACCATGTAGTCTTTTACTTTATTTGGCTTTATCAATATGGTATATTAAATTAATTGATGTTTGTATGTTAATTCAACTTTTCATTCCTGAGACACAGGGTATAGTCCTGGGAATAGATTTGGTCAGGGTGTATCCTTTGTTCTACATTGATGAATTTGATTTGATAGTGTTTTATTAAGAATTTTTGTGCCTATGTTCATGAGGAATTCTGATCTGTAATCCTCTTTTCTTGTGATGTCTTTGTCTAGCTTTGGTATCAGAGTAATGCTGCCCTCACATGTGGGGGCTCTTTGTTACCGTAGCCTAACTTACCCTAAGCTGACTGATACAGTTGCTAAAAGAATGATACAACTCTATATTTACAATCTCTGAGATATAGCATTAGGTGGTAAATGCATGTTACAGACTCTACGGCACATGGTGCGCTATCACTTTGTATAAGGAAAAACTAATCTATAAACTCATGTACATACGCGTAGCATATCTCTGGAAGTAAGGTTGCCTCTGTGAAAGAAAAGTGAGCCACTGGGGTAGTGGAAAGACTTCTTTTCCCTGGTTATCATTTCATACCTTTTGAATTTTGTACCATGTATGGGTGTTACACACGCGCGCGCGCACACACACACACACACACACACACAACATCCATACACTCTTATTTTACAAAAATATACTTATATTATAAGGAAGCATGGCCACAAACAAGATGAAGATTACAGAAACAAGCTTTGTCTGGGAAGCAGCTAAGCTGACCCACCACCTCTGACCATTGCTCCAGAAATACTTCTGATTACAGTCTGATTTGCCTTGGAGATCTGTCTATGGAGACAAGCTATGTTACCTGATCCCTTTTAGCTGTATGTTATTTATTTTTAAATGAATGAATGGATGGCCATGGTTCTGTACAGTATTGTATCTTTTCATCCTGGAAGTGTGCTCCTGAGAGGGGGTGCCGTCGTCAGGTGACTAGACGTTCAAGACAGACGACCTGAGCCCAGGTCATGGTGACCTCACCTGGGCCATCTTGTCCCCTGTGACCTTTCAGGTGGCCAGCTTCCCCCGCTCCTTCTGTGATATCTGATTTGCTGTGTATCCTTTCCTTCAAACAAAACACTTGCCATGGGGAACACTTGTATCTGCAGCTACCCAAGCATTTGCATTGTATTATATTGTTGTGTTGTATTACGTTGCATTGTGTTGTACTGTACTGCATTACTTTTTAATTAAAGTATCATATACCTACAGAAAAGTACCTAAGAAACAAGCTAAACACACCCAAGTAACCATATCGAGATCAAGAATCAATGCAACCAGCACTTCCAATGTCACCTTCCTGCTCCTTCAACCACTACTGCCCCGAGGGAGATACTATCCGTATTTCTAACACCATAGATTAGTTCTGCTGGTATTGGAACTTCTTACGAGTGTAATTACACAGAATGTACTGTTCCTGAGCTTCTTTCACTCAACCCTGTTAGACTGGTCCCTTCTAGTCCAGGTTGTAGTGGTACATTTGTTCTGATGGTTATGTGGTTTTCATGGAGTGGATACTCAACACTGATAATATCCATTCTGCTGTGATGTGCGTCTGGGAACTACAAACAGTGCTGCCATGAATATTCTAGCATGTCTTTTGATGAACGAATGTATGCACTTCCCTTAGGTCGACACCTTAAAGGCAGAATTGCTGGGTCACATGATGTGTGTATTTTCGGATGTAGCAGACACTGCTAAACAGTTTTCCAAAGTGGTTGTACCAACTTACACGCCCCGCAATGGACTTGATGTTGTCAGTCTTTTCTGTTTTATTCATCGGGGAGATAGGTAGTGGTATTATTGTATTGTGGTTTTAGTTTAACTCTGCAGACTTCCTATGTTAGGGTCATTTCCTGTAAGCCCTGCCTCCCCAGAGTGCGGAGGTCAGACCATCCCTGTCTTAGTGCCCCCGTGACTCAGGCTTCACCCATCAGACACACTCATGTAAGACTTCAGCTCCATGAGGGAAGCAACTGTGCAGAATCCACTGTGACAACACTCACAGAAACTTCGGATCTGCAGGGACAATGTGAAGCTTCAGGCGTCTACACCCCGGCATCACGGGTGGGAGCTGGGGTCTGCGGTCAGCAGAGATGGGTGGATGTGATGTTTACACTGGAGCAGGGTGTTGGGCATTGTTCCTCCCTACTCAGCCTCCAAGCCCAGCTCCTTGGCCCTCACTGTCAGAACCTTAATATTCTTTAAGGAGTTCCCTTTCTGCTCCATATAACTTCAATATAGAATGCAGGTTGATGTGATTACAGGGACGCCAAAAGGGACAGCCAAAGGCAATGCACGTGTCTGAAAGGCAGATCCCTTAGTGAGCATTACAGCAGGGTGCCTCTTACCACACACATCAGTGGTCCTGAGGGAAAACCTTTCCATCAATCAATATCTGCATTCCCTTCTGCCTAGTGAACAAAGATCGCTCTCGGGAAATGACCCGCCGCACTAACGTTCCCTTTATCTTAAAAGAGGGGCCTCCCAGCTGCATTTTGCAGGTGGTGAACAGCTTTTGCAATTTTTAGCCAAGACTGCTCTAAGCTGAGGAAGCAGGCACAGGATCGAAATCCCCAGAGCCCGCTTCACTTCCTCAGTAACACCCTCAATTCTGAGCCAGAGAGGCCGCAGTGGCGTCCACACAGGTGTGCGTCAGCCCCCAGGACAGGCTGGGGCCACACTCAGAGAGAGCGAACTCTGGGGACCTAGGACCCCAGCTTGAGTGGTAACAGCCATGGCCAGCTGAGGGGTCACGGATTAATAAAAAGATACATGAATGGATACTCTACGTTAGCTTCCAATAATTATGTATGCAAATTCTAGAGTACAGATTGAAAGGTACAGCCCACACTCATCCCGGCCGACTGAAGTCGGGGCACAAAGCAAGAGAGGAAGGGGGTTGGGGTGGTGAATAAAGGGGATGCTGGCCTCATCTACAATGTTTCACATTCGTTAATGAGAAGACTAGACACAAATGAGACAAATGTTAACAGCTATTAATTCTGATGTTGGAAATGGGAGTATTTGCTAAATTTTCCTTTCTCTTTTAGCTCAAAAAATCTAATAAAAACTGGAATGTGTTCAGATTTTAAGCAAGAGGCCTTCTGCTAAAAAATGGAGATGCCCCTCCAGACGTCACAGTTTAGCTTTTTCTCACAGCGAGACAAGACCTAGAGCTTGGTCCTCCTCGTTCTTTTCCGGAAGGGGCAGTGGAGAGGATGGACTAGCTGTGTTCAACCCTCTTGAAAAGAATTAGCCACTGGGTTCTGGAAGGGGTTCTAGAAGTCAGCTCAGCCGGTGAGTAAGGAAAATACGGAGAACTGCCCTCCCTGTGCACAACAGCCCTGCCACTTCAGCGGGTCCTCGCCTTAGCTGGTATCTTTCAACCCATCCCTCAGCCGGAGCTTCCGTGCTCATGCTCAGGAAGGACATACAGACGCTCTCATACACACGTTCTCACGTATGTGCTGTGGGGGGTCAACCTGGTCTTGATGTCAAATGTGTGTCAAACTGTGGGTCACAGTCAAAATCTGGGAGCCACTATACCAAGCAATAACATGGCCAAATCAGAACTCTTCTATTTCATTCACCTTCTTCTCTCTAAACCTCTAAAAATATTCCTCCCCCATTTTCTCCATCTCAGTAAATGGTACCACCATCCAACCCACTGGCTTAAACCAAAGACCAAAAGTGTGGGCTTTCTTCTCTTATTCTCCACGTCCCAGCCACCGGCTCCACAACAGATAACAGACTACACCTGCAGCACAAGTACCGGTTTGTAAAACTCATGTTTTGGACACAGACATACACATACACACCGACATACACACTGACACACATAATACGCACACTGAATTGCAATGTAAAATGTATTTCTTCCCTTTTCTTGAAGAGGGAGAATGTTACAAAGAGGTGGTTTTCATATTTTAGCCTCTTTGAGGAAGTGGGAAACATTGGCGCTCATACGTGCTTTCTTTTTTCATGTTCTTAAGTGTTTAGGAGCCTCTCCATCCTGTTGCCTTTCCTTTTCTACTACTAAGAAATCTGCTCCTTTTGTGGGAAATCACTGATGGAAGGTAGGAGGAAACAGAGGCCGTGGAAGGGATAGTACATTTCTAGCGTGCTGCTGCCTGACTGAGAGGTGTGAGGACCAATGAGAAGTCTGTTCTCTCCTCTGCATTTCCACAGCCCTCCATCTGGACCCCCTGGGACACCTCCCACTTTGGATCTTGTGTTGCAGTTACTGGAACACATGTTTTATCCTCTCTGATTAGCTATACCTTGGGTGGGGAAGGTTTCTTTTATATTTTACCTGTGTTCATCCCACCCCCACCCTGTTCCCCTACCAAAGAGCCTAGTAGAGTCCCTTAAAAAAACCTTTTGAGTGACTGCCTAATTCTAACTTCCTTCCCTCCTCCCCTTCTTCCCTCCCCTCCAGTCTTCCTTCCTTAGACAGCAGTACAACTGTGCTTTAGAAACTCTGCTTTCAGCTGGAATCAGGTATGAAAGGGGCAGGGCCTTCGGTTCAGAGAGCACCTTCCCTGACACCTGACATCATGGGTCTGGTAAACAGGCCTGCAGAGAATAAAAGTGCACCATGGGCACAAACAAGCTCAATGGAGCTCCAAGCTCATCAGCTTGGGCACGAGCAGAGTTTATCAAGTGTCCTTGCCGAAGGGGAGGGAAGAAATTTCTTTTTCTCATTTCCGTCGGGAAATTTCTCTTCCAATGAGTTTTGAATGACTCTAACCTCTAAGGTTATTTCCAACACTCACTCACAGATATGAGCCACGCCAGCTTAATCCAGGTCCTGCAGTCATGAATCAGTGTCACGTGCCTGCAGAGGTCACTGAGACACCTCACCACGCCAGTGCTTTCTCTTAGGGAGTTCAACTTGACTGCCAAGGACTCTAATACACATGGGAAGAGAGCCAATAAAAAATAAGGTGAAAATGCATCATTTCACTCTGAGACGCATCCACTCCCTAAAGGGGAAAATATCTGAGGTAGAGCCAGAGAAACCATATAGAGACATACTGTTTTTATTTGCAGATAATGGGACAGCGGGTTGTGATTACAGCTTCTTTATGTCTCACGTAGCTGCTAATGCAACTACCAGCAATCAACAAATAATTTCTAATGATAATAATAATGTTATATCTGAGAGCAATAAATCCTTGAACACTGCCCATTAAGAGTAGCCTGTAAACCATTTCCTGAAATTGCTTTCCAGCCAGTCTCAAACATGGCTCTATTAAACCATTAAATAAAACAGAAGAGGCTGTGTCATAAAATCAGAGTGAGGATTATAGCAGAGAAGGTTAGAGGCTAAATTTATAGTATCTAAACTTTCTTAAGGAAGCAAGGGATAAAATTTTACTAAGCACAACCCTCAAGTTGTATAAAATATTCTCTAGCTGAAATCACACTTTGTCCAGCAGTACTTTATCACAAGGGAGTGATAAGATGATATGAAGTATTTTAACAAGGAAATAGAAAGATTGAAAATAATCGAGGAGAACTAATGTGAACTTCACCTACAAAAAAAGTAAAATACTTGACAATTTTATAATTTCAGGGAGAGTGACTGGGTTTGTCCTATCTGAATATATCTTAAGCTCACAGGTGAAGCCAAGGTCGATGGTATTTAGAACCTTTTATTTTTATAAATTGAACATAATTTTTTAAAAAGATGTAATTTGGGCCAGAAACCAACTTCTTGCAAAAAAAAAAAAAAAAAAAAAAAGCTTCAGATTGTCTTCAATTATTTAATTGGAAAGGTTTTGAATAGAAAAGAATCTACAAAATTCTGATGTTAGTTAACTTTTAAAGGAATATTTGGAGACAGACTCAAGGGGGGAAAAAACTGATACAGGGAAAGCATATAAGTAAAAGCAAAGAATGAGAAATAGGAAATATAAGTGCAACAGAAGAATGAACCTGAAATCTTAGAATATTTCAAAACCCAATGCAGATATCAGAGAAAGACGCATCACTTAAAGAACTGCTCCTTGGAAATCTTAGGAGATCCACATATTTTGTTTTCAAGGAAGGAGAAGTTCCTTCTTTCATGACATCCCTCCCTCCCTGGAAAAACAGGTAAAGGAGAATAATTAAATTTTAGTGTCTTTAATTTGAAATGCCACCTAAACAGGACACTATTTCTTCTGTGAATATGAAAAGAAACAAGAATACAAGATTTACTATCTCCAATTTTATTGATCAGCTGACTCATATTATTAACTTTGTAAGAGTAGAGCATGTTAGCCTTCAACCCAATGGATATATGTTTCAGATTCTTGTTAACAGAACAGGAAAACTAATGGGAAAAATGACCTCTGACATACTCCCAAATGACCTTTCCATTAACAGAGAATTTCATAAAATAAGATTTGCTGTTTGTGGAGGTTCACTGAGTGAAAGTTCATGTCTTTCCTCAAGAATACCCCACGTACAAATTGGAAAACAAGCAGTAAACCTGTCACTGTTGGTGGATGACATGACACCATACACAGAAAATCCTAAAGATGCTACCAGAAAACTATTAGAGCTCATCAGTGAGTTCAGTAACATTGCAGGATACAAAATTAATACATAGAAATCAGTCGCATTTCTATACACTAACTACAAAATATCAGAAAAAGAAATTAAGGAAACAATCCCATTTACCATTGTATCAAAAAGAATAAAATACCTAGGAATAAACCTACCTAAGGAGGCAAAGGACCTGTACTCCGAAAACTGTAAGATGCTGAGGAAAGAAACTGAAGATGACACAAACAGATGGCAAGATATACTGTGTTCTTAGAATGGAAGAATTAGTTTTGTTAAAATGGCCATACTACCCAAAGCAATACACAGATTCAGTGCAAGCCCTATCAAATTACCAATCACAGTTTTCACAGAACTGGAATAAAAAATATTAAAATTTGTATGGAAACACAAAAGACCCTGAATAGCCAAAACAATCTTGAGAAAGAAGAACAGAGCTGGGGGAAACATGTATACTGATTTCAGACTATACTACAAAGCTATAATCCTCAAAAACAGTGTGGTACTCTCACAAAAACAGACACATAGGTCAATGGAACAGGATAGAAAGTCCAGAAATAAACCTGTGCATTTACGGTCAGTTAATATACAACAAAGGAGGCAGAAATATATAATGGAGAAAAGACAGTCTCTTTAGTAAGTGGTGTTGGGAACACTGGACAGCTCCCTGTAAAAGACTGAAATTAGAACATTCTCTGACACCATATACAAAAACAAAATCAAAATGGATTAAAGACCTAAATATAAAACAGGATACCATAAAACTCCTAGAGGAAAATATAGGCAGAACACTCTTTGACATGAGTTGCAGCAATATATTTTTCAAACCAGCTCCTAGAGTAATGGAAATAAAAGCACAAATAAACAAATGGGACCTAATTAAACTTAAAAACTTGCACAGCAAAGAAAACCATAAACAAAATGAAAAGACAACCTACAGAATAGGAGAAAATATTTGCAAATGACATGACCGACAAGGGACTAAGTTCCAAAATATACAAACAGCTCATACACTTAACATCAAACAAACAAACAAACCAAGCAACCCAATTAAAAAATGGGCAGAAGACCTAAATAGACATTTCTCCAAAGAAGACATCCAGATGGTCGAAAGGCACGTGAAAAGATGTTCATTATCACTAATTATTAGAGAGATGCAAATCAAAGCTACAATGAGGTATCACCTCACACCAGTCAGAACAGGCATCATTCAAAAGTCTACAAATGATAAATGCTGGAGAGGGTGTGGAGAAAGAAGACCCTCCTACACTGTTCGTGGCAGTGTAAATTGGTGCAGCCACTATAGGAACAGTACGGAGATTCCTTAAAAAACTAAAAAGAGACTTACCATATGATCTAGCAATCCCACTCCTGGGGATATATCCAGAGAAAACTATGATTTGAAAAGATACATGCACCCCAATGTTCACAGTAGCACTATTTATAATAGCCAAGACATGGAAACAACCTAAATATTCATCTACAGATGACCAGAAAGAAAAAAGAGGACACTAACAAACTCATCTACAAAGAAACACACTTGCAGGGAACTATATTCAGTATCTTGTACTAACCTGTAATGAAAAAGAAGATGAAAACATATATATATACATACACACACACACACACACACATACACACACACATATGTGTACACACACACACACACACATACACACACACATATGTGTGTACACACACACACACACACACACACACACACACTGGAATATTAGTCAGCCATAAAAAAGAATGAAATAATGCCATTTGCAGCAAAATGGATGGGCCTAGAGATTATTATATTAAGCAAAGTAAGTCAGACAAAGACAAATATCATATGATATCACTTATATGTGGAATCTAAAAAAAATAAAAATTTTATTTGCAAACCAGAAATAGACTCACATAAATCAAAAACAAATTATGGTTATCAGAGGGGAAGGGACGGAGGGAGATATTAGGAGTTCGGGATTAACAGATACACACTACTATATATACAATAGATAAACAACAAGGTCCTACTGTATAGCACAGGGGACTATATTCAACTTCTTGTAATAGGCTATAATGGAAAAGAACCTGAAAAAAATATATGTATATATGTATGTATGTATACGTACAACTGAATTGCTTTGCTGTACACCTGAAACTAGCAATATAAATCAACTATGCTTCAATAAAAAATAAAATAAAACAAAAAGAATATCCCATGTAACTTCTAGTAATAACAAAAAAAGTCTTCTGAGTTATAAATGGCTGTGGTCAGCAGTTATATTTAGGAGCTTGTCAAACCACAATTTGATGGATTTGCAAAAAAAAATGTACTTAGATTTTATAAGTCATGTGAACAGTTCTATTATTTCCAATAAAACAATTTGCAATGTACATTAAAGCTCAGTGGTTTTTTTCTGTAGAATCATTTTGGCCCAACTTGTCAAAATTTGAGGACCTTAAGGGCTGTTTCAATTACAAGAAGGCTTTTACATATCTGTATTAGTCTTGTAAGATTAATTTTCATCTTAACAGGAAATCTGATTTTTTTTAGTACCTAGATTTAATTAACTTGAACTTACATTATCCATTAGAATTTAAAACCTGGCAAACCATGGACACCAGTCCTGAGGTTAGAAATTTAATTATAAAATATCTGACACCTAAAAGGCACCTGATGAATACTCGTAAAGGGAGTGAACGGGGTGGAGAGGTACCTCCTTGCTAATAAAAGGTTATATAGTTCTGAATCACAGCCAATGAATGCTATATAAGAAAATACCTAAGAATATTCAGATTCACATTCATTGTCAGCTACAAGTGACATTAACCTCCACAGAGAGAGGACAAAACGGACAAGATTCCAATAAAGCCAGTCATTCTGTTCACGACAGGGGCTGTAGGACACTCAGCCCAGAGCGAGGAGATCAGCTGTCCTTAAGGCAGGACGGCAATAAGAGCCCTTGTCATTATGGGATTTCTTACTCTGTCTTTAGCAGAAAGAAAGAGGAGAGGTAAGGTGAGAAATGAAGAATTTGTATCACATGCACCCAAATGTTCATAGCAGCACTGTATACAGTAGCCAAGACATGGAAACAACCTAAATGTCCATCAACAGATGACTGGGTAAAGAAGTCGTAGTATATTTATACAATGCAATACTACTCAGCCATAAAAATAAGAATAAAATAATGCCATTTGCAGCACCATGGATGGATCTAGAGATTGTCATTCTAAGTGAAGTAATCCAGAAAGAGAAAGAAAAGTACCATATGATATCACTAATATGTAGAATCCAAAAAAAAAAAAAAAAAAAAAAAGCTAAAAAAGGCACTAATGAACTCACCTATAAAACAGAAATAGACTTGCAGACATAGTAAACAATCATGGTTACTGGGTGGGAAGGGATAAATTTGGGAGTTTGAGATTTACAAATGTTAGCCACTATACTATACATAAAAATAGATTTTAAAAAATAAGGTTTTCTGTATAGCACAGGGAACTATATTCAATATCTTGTAATAACATTTAATGAAAAAGAATCTGAAAACAAATATATGTATGTGCACGCATGACTGGGACACTGTGCTGTACACCAGACTGTACTTCAGTAAAAAAAGAAAAAGAATTTATATCAAACATACATACCTCTCCAAAAGTTCTGAGGCTTCCTCAAAGAAAAGTAGAAATCAATAATTAACGAGTCCAATCAGTCACCAGCTCTGAAACTGAAGAAAACTCAACACCAAGATTTCCCAAACTGAAGAGGGTGACACTCAGGACAGTGCCTTCTGAGGAGACAAGTCCGCGTACCGCTCTGGGTCCTCACTGTGGGACCCTCTAACTTGTCTCCAACATAGTGCTCACTATCCTACAAGCCTTCGGTTAAGCTTGGCCAAGATGCTGCTCACCAAGAGGGAAAAATTTCAGGCTCAGTTTGTGAATTCAGTATTGCTGAACTCACATTTATTTATCCTATGTCAGAGAGCTGTTAGGAGAGTCAGGCTTCATCAGTGCGTGGTGGGTCAATTTCAAACTATGAACACCCATAAAAATACCAAAATAAATATAGAGCATAGGGCTATTTCAGAGTCTAAGAAAAAGAATATATATATACAAACACACACACACACACACATATGTGTGGAACCCATGAAGAATTTTGGAACATGATTGCCGGATTTTCCTATTACTGAGGTTGTTTTACAAAAACAGCAGCAATCCACACTCAGACAGTCTCATCAGGTACACAGCCAGCCACCCCAGAGAGAACCTGGAGATGGGAAAGTGGAGAAGCAAGATATACCAGAAAGGTAGAAAGGCAGAAAAAAATGTATTAATTATGTATGATAAATGAAGTAAGTCAGACAAAGACAAGCATCATATGACGTCACTTATATGTGGAATCTAAAAAATGCTACAAATGAATCTATATACAAAAAGGAAAGTCTCACAGATATTGAAAATAAGCTTATGGTTACCAAAGGGGAATGGGGTGGGGTGGGTAGGGATAAATTAGGAGTTTGGGATTAGCAGATACACACTACTATATATAAAATAGATAAACAGCAAGAATTTACTGTATAGCATAGGGAACTATATTCAATATCTCATAATGAGCTATAATGGAAAAGAATCTAAAAAGAATATATACATATATATATGTGTATATATATATATAATTGAATCGCTTTGCTATACACCTGAAACTGACACAATATTGCAAATCAATTATAGTTCAACAAAGAGAATAAGAAAGAAAAAATATGTTAAAACAAAAACTCACAACAGACATGTCATCTGTAAAACAGGATCAGATACAGATGTTCTTTTTAATAAAAATATTGAGAAAAACAGTGTTTGGAAGAGCCCTTAAGAGAATATGCATTCATTCTACCCCTCAACCTTCTGGTAGGAAAAGAACTCAAGCTGTCTTCGTGGATTTAAAAAGCAAAAAATACGAGGCAAATTCATAGAGACAAAAACATAGAAGAGGTTAAAATTTTATGTTATAATAAAATTTACCATTTTTAAGTGTACAATCCAGTGGCATTAAGTACAATCACATGGTTGGGCAACCATCACCACCATCCATCTCCAGAACTTTTCCATCTTCCAAAACTGAAACTTTGTGCCCACTAAACACTCTCTCCTCATTCTCCTCTCCCCCAGCCTCTGGTAACTAGCCACCATTCTACCTTCTGTCTCTCTGAATTTGACTACTCTGAGTACCTCATTATGATAGATATATTTCACCATAATTTTAAAAAAATTTTAAGAAAAAAATCAACTTGCCACTCCTTTCCATTCCAATTGCACAGCCCTGACCAGGCCACCGTTTTGTCTCATGCAGACAGTGGCAGTAGGTTCATAACTAGTCTCCCTCCCTGTCTCTCCACTCTGACCTGGGACCCACTCAGCTCTCCACTTCCACTCAGAAATCATCAAAGGCTTCCTAATTCCTACACAATCAAACACAAAATCTCTGGATTGCTTCAAGCTTTCAATAGCCTCAAGTGCTACCGTGGGGTAAACCCCAGTGCCTCCCAACTTGGTAAGATGCTGCATCTAAAGCCTTAAACATGAGACACGAGAACCCGCCCAGAAGAAAACAGGCAAAACACTCTGACATACATCTCAGCCATGTTCTCCCAGGGCAACCTCCCCAGGCAATAGAAATAAAAGCAAAAATAAACAAACGGGACCTAATTAAACTTATAAGCTTTTGCAGAGCAAAGGAAACTATAAGCAAAACAAAATGACAATCTATGGAATGGGAGAAAATATTTGCAAGTGATACGACTGACAAAGGTTTAATTTCCAGAGCATACAAACAATAATTACAGTAACTTAATAACTAAAAAACAAACAACCCAATCCCAAAATGGGCAGAAGACCTAAACAAGCAACTCTCCAAAGAAGACATACAAATGGCCAATAGGCACATGAAAAAATGCTCCATATCACTACTTAACAGAGAAATGAAAATCAAAACCACAATGAGGTATCACCTCACACCATTTAGAACGGTCATTTGAAAGTCCACAAACAACAAATGCTGGAGAGGGTGTGGAGAAAAGGCAACCCTCCTACACTGCTGGTGGGAATGTAGTTTGGTGCAGCCACTGTGGAAGAGAGTATGAAGCTTCCTTAAAAAACTAAAAATACAGTTATCATATGATCCAGCAATCCCACTCTTAGGCCTATATACAGAGGAAGCTCTAATTTGAAAATATACATGCACCCCAATGTTCACAGCAGCACTATTTACAATAGCCAAGACATGGAAACATCCTAAATGTCCATCGACAGATGACAGACGACAGATAAAGAAGTTGTGCTATATATAAGGAATACTACTCAGCCATAAAATAGAATAAAATAATGCCATTTGCAGCAACATGGATGGGCCTGAAGATTGTCATACTAAGTGAAGCAAGCCAGAAAGAGAAAGAAAAATACCATGTGATATCATTTATATGTGGAATCTAAAAAAATGACACAAATGAACTTATTTACAAAACAGAAACAGACTCACAAACATAGAAAACAAACTTATGGTTACCGGAGTAGAAAGAGCTGGGAAGGGATAAGTTGGGAGTACAAGATTTGCAGATACTATTATACATAAAATAAAAAACAAGTTCCTACTGTACAGCACAAGGAACTATATTCAATATCTTGTAGTAACCTATAATGAAAAAGAACATGAAAAGGAATATACATATGTACACATGTATAACTGAATCACTATGCTGTACACCAGAAATTAACACACAATAAATCAACTATACTTCAACAAAAAAAGATGGAACAAAAAATGCTGTTCCTCAGAATGACAAATTAGGGAAGCAGAGACCCACAGCAGAGTCTAAAAGACGTCCCCACTAAACGCAGTGTTTGAACAGACGCGAATTGTAAAATGCATTCGTGAGGTTACCCACTGGGCTCTCGGAACCACAGACAGCCACACAGCAGGCCACCTATCCTCACTCTGAACAAACAGCTGGGCAAATGTCCAGATGTCGTACTAGATCAGGCAAGCTAACTTGATCTGAACTGGTCTAAACCAAAGCTGTGCCTCCCTGCCCAACTCTGCCCCCTGCTGGCGCCGGGCGCTCTCTCTCTCGCTCTCTCTCTCCCCCCTCTCTCTCTTTCTCCCTCTCTCTTTCTCTCTCTTTCTCCCTCTCTCTCTCTCTCTCTTCCTCCCTCTCTCTCTCTCTCTCTTTCTCCCTCTCTCTCTCTCTCTCTCTTTCTCCCTCTCTCTCTCTTTCTCCCTCTCTCTCTCTTTTTCCCTCTCTCTCTCTATTTCCGAGGCCATTCAGTGACAAGTACCATTCCTGAACCGGCCACTTCATCTTGGGAGGCGAGCATCCTCTCAAGCAGGACCCCCAGTAGTAAACGCTGGAGGAAGGGGTCTCCCATGCACCCCATCTGACAGAACGTACCCCCGGCTCACCAGGAGGGCTGGGCCTGACATGGGCACCTCAGTGAGACAGGTTAACAACAGTCTACTCACCTGCCCGGAGACCCTCTCCTCATTCACAGAGGAGAGAATGTGTGTATCCTGGAAAAGATTCTGCAGCTTTCACGGGAAAGGGAGCATCGTTCTGAGGACTCTGGGAAAAAAATACTGCTGAAAAAATGTTTTCATATAAGAGCAAAAAAACTGTTTATAAAATGTCTAAAAGCTATGGATTAATGCACCAGAGAAAAGGGAGTTGCCCTGAAAGAGAATTCCAGAGATTTGCAAACAGTCCTCCTGAGACTTTGGCAAAGTGTTGATGTCTGCCTGAATCTAGGGGAAACCACCAGAAAGGAGTAGGTGAACATTTCTGAAAAATCACAAGTACTGATACACGGATGGGCCTGAAAAACATGACGGTCAGTGAAAGAAACCAGGCACAAAAGACTGGATGTTACATGAGTCCGTTATGTGAAGTGTCCAGGAATAGCAAGTCTGTAGACACAACAAGCAGACCGGTCGTTGCCTGGGGCTGCAGGTGGGAATGAGGGCTGACTGCAAACAGCAGAGTGGTCCTCTTAGATGATGGGGATGTGCTAAAATGGACTGTGGTGATGCTTGCACAACTCAATATTTACTAAAAATCACTGAATTTACACTTAACTGTGCATGAATTTTATAGTAGCTAACTCAATATACAACTTATAACCCAATAAAGCTGTTCAGAAAAAAAAAATCCTAGACAAGAAAAATAAATAAATGGGGGGAGGGTATAGCTCAGTGGTAGAGGATGTGCTTAGCATGCACAAGATCCTGGGTTCAATCCCCCGAATAATCATTTAACAAAAAGTTAAAAAATAAAACAAAATAAAATAAATGGACAAAATCCCTTATCTAGATGTTAAAATGGGCTGAAAGATTACTGCAAGTAAACTACAAAGACAAAATTAAAAATTACTGACAAACTAAAAAAACAGTGAGATTAACATTAAAAAAAATTTAGGAGCTATTAAATAATTTAGAGAGAGCTTAACTTCAGAAAAATGTATTTTTTAAAAGGAAGAAAATGTCTTCCTGAAAAAAAGCAAGAAAAGAAAAGAGAAATTCTAAAGCAGATGCTAAGAGATAAACTGAGGCTTAGTAAAATTTTTGAGTTTATTTGAGCAGAAATCGATTCAAACCAGGCAGCATTCAATCTAGCAGATGGAAAGGAGCTCTGGGGAGCTACATAAAATGAAAGACTTTTTAAAAAATTGAAGTATAATTGACTTACAATATTATTTTAGTTTCAGATGTATAACATAGTGATTTGATATTTTCATATATTACAAAATGATCACCAAGATAAGTCTAGTTACCACCTGTTCCCGTACAAAGTTAGCACAGTGTTACTGACCATATTCCCCATGCTGTACATTACATCTCTGTGACTTACGTATTTTACAAGTGGGAGTTTGCACCTCTTCACCTCCCTCACCTGTGTCACTCACCCCCGCCACCCCCCTTCCCTTGGCAATCACCAGTTTGTTCTCTGGATCTATGTCTGTTTTCTGTTTTGTTATGTTTGTTCATTTGTTTTGGTTTTTTTAGATTCCACATATAAATGAGATCACACAGTATGTGTCTTTCTCTGCCTGACTTATTTCACTTTGCATAATACCTTCTAGGTCCATCCGCGTTGTTGCAAATGGCAAGATTTCATTCTTTTTTACCGCTGAGTAATAAAATGAAAGACTTTTGTAGCCAGAGGGAGCAGGAGGTTATACTGGGCAAAAAATCGGGTTGGTTATCACAGTTACTGTCCTTGAGGGGGTGGCAGGGGTCTGTTGGGTACATCACCTAATGGTGCAGATCAAGTTTCAGGTTCCACCTCTGGGAGAGCTGTAACTATAATGAAGTTAAGATTCTGTTTGGTATCATGGGGCTTAGTGTATGCGACTCCATTCTGGGCCTGTTGTTTTTAACAGAGGTATAAAACAAATAGATAGGATTTTTTTTTAACTTAAAGGAAAACAGAAAAAAAATACCACTTAATGTTAAGAGTGATTCGCTGTCTTTAAATTGATTACGTAGTTTTTATTTTCTCCTTACTCTTCCAAATTTCCTATAATAACACAGCTTTGATTATAAAATATGATTATATGTGTGGATGTTTATAAGGTAATTAATTGGAAATTTTCAATGAAATGGATGATCTCCTAGAAAATATAAACTACCCAGATCGTTTTAAGAAGAAATGACAAAAAAGGATAATTGAAAATAGTTCAAGTTTACAATTCAAAAGGCTCTTATTAGTATTATGCATTTCTTTCTTGTGTGTGTGTGCTGTGTGTACATGTTTGGATGACACTATCCAACAGTGAGTGGGAGGAATGCACCCTTCCCCACGCCCACCCACTTCTTGATGTGAGTCACCTGGCTGTGAGCACCCGCAGTCTAATGAGGGGAATGAATAAATGCACTGATGTCAGGTTGTTGCAGGTTCTTGGGGAAGCAGATGCTGAAATGGCATCAGACACGTGACTGATTTACTGGGAGTGACACTGGCAAAGGAGAAAAGAGGAAGAAGCAGGACTGGGCAGGGGGAGGTCTCAGACTGACTGTGAGGCAGACCCGATAACCTTTCTGCCTGTAGAGACATCTCTGCAGGATGGAAATGGCCAAGACCTCCTACCGCTGTCCTCTCTGGTCATTGCCCAGGGGATGACCCAGAAGAGGGATTCTCGACTCAAAAGCTGAGACAAGTATCCAGAATACATAAAGAACTCTTCCAACTCAACAACAAAAAGACAACTCAGTTTAAAAATGGGCAAAGAATTTGAATAGACGTTTCTCCAAAGAGATACAAATGACCAACAAACAAATGAAAATGACATTCAACATCACTAGTCATTCAGGGAAATGCAAATCAAAACCACAGTGAGACACCCCTTCCCCCCACTAGGATGGCTATGATCAAAACGACAAATAATAAATGCTGGTAAGGCTGTGGAAAAACTGGAAACCTTATACATTGCTGGTGGAAGCATAAAGTGGTGTTTAGCCAGTGTGGAAGACAGTTGCGTAGTTCCTCAGTAAGGTAAACATAAAATTACCATATGACCTTGAAATTGCGCTCCTAAGTTAACATACCCAAAAGAAATGAAAACAGGTGTTCAAACAAAAACTTATACACCAATGTTCATAGCAGCGCTGTTCACAACTGCCAAAGGATGAACCTTGCAAATATGCTAAGTGAAAGAAACCGGACACAAAAGTCCATATATTTCATTTACATGGAATATCTAGAGTAGGCAAATCCATAAAGACAGAGGTAGATTAGAAGTTGCCAGAAGCTGGGGAGAGGGGGCAAAAAGAGATTGACTGATTAATGGATATGAAGTTTCCTTTTGGGGCCATGAAATGCGCTGGACTTAGTGGTGATGGTTGCACAATATTGTGACTGTCCTAAATATCACTGATGATGAATTTTATATTATGTGTATTTTAAAATTGAAAAAAAAAAAGCCGAGACAGATTCTGAAGACACTAGAGGCAGCTTCCAGAGAGGCACGCTTCCCAGCGCTGGGCAGCCAGCGTGTGCCCCTGTGTCTGTCTGCCTCACCGGGTCTGTGATGGGAACTTTCTCGATATATGGGGTGATCACCCTTCTCCTTATTCACTCTTATCTCCAACCCAAGGAGCTGTCTTTTCCTCTGCACCGCCTCGGGGGAGGAATGATTCAGGAGAGTTCAGTCTTTAGCTTTCAGTTTGGAGAGGAGAGGTCCTTTGGGAATAAATACAGACGGTTTTGGAAGGAGGCATCAAATTCACACTCCCAGCTTCAGGGGTTAAGTGTTGGATTAGATCTTAAGGAATCCTGTGCTTGGGGTGGAAGAAAGGTAAGGGAGAGTGGTAAAAGTTACTTGCTGAAAGACCCTTATTTTTCAACGTTATTTGAAATAGTAATTCAGTGCAGTCTCTGCTTCAAATGTGCAGGGGAGGGAACCTGGGTTTTGAGGGCAAAGGGAGTGAGGGAGAGATTCCAGATAGATCTGGAGGTTCTGGAGGGGAAAGAGCCTGATTGTCACTTCCTATGTGGAGACCTCAGAGGTCTCCTATCTTATCAATGTCTCCCTGCAGCTGGCCTGGCACAGGAGTGGAACGCAGTAGGTAGACAGGATCCCAAGGAGCCTCGCAGAGTTCCCTGCAGCCCCAGGAGGTTCAGGACAGCAGCCAGCCTTCCTCCTGTGCCTGGTGAAGGGGGCAGTTTTAGATGAACTGGAGCTGTCCTCAAGAAGCCCAGCAGTAAGGGACGACACAGCAGACCCTGCTTGATTCACATCCCAGGAAACGCGGGTGCAGGCACATCTGGGCCGATGCCAGCCTGGATAGAAATGAGCCCTGACCCAGCTCCTTCCCCACTGTAGGCACCTCAGGGAAGGGAGGGTTGAGCTCAGGTGATCCAGGGTGACCAAGATTACCCAGAACTAGGTCTCCTTGCCCTGACGGGATTTCACAAAAGAAAAGGCAGATTGAATCATAGGAAAACAAAGTTCTCTTTCTTCTGTGATGTGTGGCCTCAGACAGGACACCTGCCACAAAGGCAGTAATGTTACCGAGCAAAAGAAGAGTTTGGAGCAGAGAAAGGTTTCTTGCAGGGCCAAGCAAGGAAGACTGGTGAGTTGCACTCGAAAAACCTGAAGTCCCCAGTGGTTTTGGGGGAAAAGTTTTTATAGGCAAAATTTAGGATGAGGGCTGCAAGGTATGTGACCTTCTTCTGATTGGTTTGAGGGGAGGTAACAGGGCATTGCCCCAGGAATCTTGTGCTCAGCCTCAAGTTACCACCCTCCCCCTGGGTGGGGGCCTTAGTCCCTGCAGAAGAACTCAAAGGTATTGTTACATCTGTTCCTTCAGGAGGAACCAGGACCCCGCCCCAAGGCTGCAGTATTGTTCCCTGACTGCTCCTCCTCTGTTTCTGCATCCTCTCCCTTCCTTGATTAGCAACTGTTTGAATCTGCCCTTTGGAACTCAGGGAAGGTCAAGGAGGCAGAATGAACCCCATCTCCTACAAAAGAGAAACAGGGAACAGAAAGGATTTGTACCAGAGAGAACCCCACAGGGTCCTGCTCTGTCTCAATAAGATTCTTCACGCCAGGGCCCCAGTCTACATTCATAGCCCGATTTCCTGCACTGTTTACTCCACACCTGAAATTCCAGCAACACAGACTGCCCAACGGCTGGAAGCACCCACGTGCTCTCTCAGCACTCCTGCGACAAGTGTTTAAATGGCCATCTGCCTCCCACTGAGAGGTGAGGCTGTCCCTTCCTGGTGAACCTGAGCCAGCTCAGCCTGGTGATAACCGATGGAACGTGGTGCAGGTGGTACCCCGTGACTTCCAAAGCGAGGGCTGACAATACCTTGCAGCTTCTGCCTGGTTCTCACTTTTGGAGCCCTGAGCCACCAGTTTAGAAATCTGACCATCCTGAGGCCGGCTGCCATGCTGTGAGTTAGAGAGGCCCCGTCAGTTATTCTGCTGACAGCCCCGGCCATGGTCACCCCCACTAGCCAGCATCAACTGCCAGGCACGTGAGTGATGATGCTTCCAGGCAATTCCAGCCCCCAGCTGTGGGGTCGCCTGCAGCCCTGAAGTCTTTCTAGTTGGGCAACCCGGATATTGTGGGGTGAAGTCAAATTGTCCCCATTGCACCCGGGCTGAATTCCTGACCCAGAGAGCCTGCGAGCATAATAAAATGATTGGTTTTGGCTACTAAGTTTTAGGGCAGCTTATTTTGCAGCAGTAGTTACCAGAACACATCCTTCTCCATTTTGAGGGGCCAAAGTCCTAGTCTTCCTTAAAAAGGCAGCAAAAGGCTCTCATCCCCTTTATGATCTCCCCTCCTCCTGCGACAGGAGGGAAGGGGGCAGGGCACAGCCATTAAGAGAATGACGCAACAATTAGCACCAAGATGGCAGAGAATTCAACTCCCAGTGGACCTGGAAGCCCAGGATGGCAGGAGATTTGACTTCCAGTGGGCCCTGAGCTTCATTATACGCTCATCATAATAATAACATGGTGAATGGCACTCCCACAGGTGCCATGCCAACTCCCAGGCTGGCCATAAAAGGTCAAAAAGTGGGCGGTGGCCCAGTTCCTGGGAATCTCAGCCCCTTCTCCAAAGTAATTGGAATAATCCTCCTGCTTGTTAGCACATGAAGTTACCAAGCGCACAAAAACTAACAACCAAAAAACAAAAAAATCTAACAACCCCCACTCCTTGTGGCCACTGTTTCTTCTGAGTGAGACAGCTCACACTCTTGTCTGTGGAGTGTGTATCTACTTTTACTTTAAACTGAGCACTCAACCCCCACACCTCATGGCCTCTTTCTGGCCTTCTGAGGTGGCCTACACTCTGTCTATGGAGTGCGCCTCTCTCTGAATAAATCTGCCTTCACTCTCCTGTGGCTCTCTCTTAAATTCTTTCCCGCATGAAGCCAAGGACCCTCACTTGGTGGGGCGCATCCCAGGGACTCTTCCGAGACCTGGGACAAGGCCATCCTCTCGCGCCGTCTCCCCGTATTGCTCCCAGCCCCCGGGTCAGACTCGATCTCGTGGTCAGGCTGCTGTGATGCTCAGTGGGGCACCGCCATCCCTCCCTCTCCCAGGCCAGCACGCAGTATGCCCTGCACTGAGTGGGGAGCCCTGCACATGGTAGCAACTCAAACATCATTTGTTGAAAGAATCTTATTCCTCAGCTTTCTTTGAAATAATTCAATGCAGCCTCTGTTGCCAAAATATCGGCCCCCATCCCTGACAAGCCAAATAACTCAGAGACCGGGTCTTGGAGCTTAGAAGAAAAGAGGCAGCTTTATTGCTTTGCTGGGCAAAGGGGCTCAAAAAACTGCTCAAAACCCTTTGCCCAGCAAAGCAATAAAGCTGCCTCTTTTCTTCTAAGCTCCAAGACCCGGTCTCTGAGTTATTTGGCTTGTCAGGGATGGGGGCCGATATTTCAGCAACAAATTCTTGGCACCCATCTTGTGGCTCAAACCACCCTCTTTTCTAAGAAGGGCATTAGGTTCCTCCTCACTGCCAGGCCAACAAGGCTCGAATGATTGCCACTCCGGGCTGATGGGAGGGACAACGGAGAACGCAGCCCAGCGGCTGCCAGGGCCTCCTTTTGCTCTGGGGATCCTTTCATCCCTTGCCCTTCTACCCGTCAACGGACTGCAGATGCCCAAACCCACTCCTTGGAGGAAGAAAAGACGGCTCTGTTTCTTCTGATGCGTCGCATCTGATCGGCAGGCCTAGAGTAAGTTCCCGGTGACGACTGAGGCCCCTTGATCTCGCTTTGGGAGTTCTCAAATTAGGTGCGGAACTCCCGTTTGCATCTGAAACAGGTACCCGTTTGTAAAAGAGAGCTCGGGCTGAGGGAACTTGGAAGCAAATAAGTTTGGAATTTGAATTTGTTTTAACCTGGCATTTGTAAGTTTGTGCTTCCATGTACTTACACAGGCCAGGTATTGCAATCTGAAATCTGCATTTGCATCTCGTATTTGAAATGAGTTGCTATGAGAGGCACACCGTCTATTCCATCCAATAGCTCATTGGGTAAGATCTTAAATGACTGGTCTAATTATAGTTAACTAAGAAAAAGTAAACAGAGTAAATAAAAGTAAAAGAGCAGCAGCCAAAAAAACCCAGGAGAATTACTGGAAACTGCCTTTCAGGTTTATAATGCTAGAGAAGAGAGAAACAGAAAATCAGTGAATGTTGTGATAACAACTCGCCCTGGAGCCTTTAGTAAACAGAAGCCCAGAGGCCAAAAGGGAGAAAAGAAAAAGCCAACTGTGACTGTTGATCAGTGTGTCTACTGTAAAGAGGAAGGACACTGGAAAAAAGGCTGCCCAAAACCAAAATTAAAAAAAAAGAGAGACAGAGAGAAGAACACCTTCCAGTGCAAAGGTCACCTAGAGCCTCAGGTACAACTGACAGTGGGGTCTCAACTAGTGGACTTTCTAACTTCTAAACTCCTGACTTCTTAACTTCTGTCCCAGTACCAGTGACTCAACTGCTGTTACGACCTATGGAATGCAAATTTTGAAAAAGAGGGAAAGTAATTTGGAACTTGGCTTGTCAGGGACAAATAGAAATCTTAGGTGCCTTCCATAAAAGTTAGTAAAAACATTTAACTATCTGGACAGGCAACTTTGATTTATTCCATCTGCCGGAAACCCAACTTAAATCCAACTTCTTGTAACTGATGAGACTTATATTGTTGTATCTGATTCACGGCTAAAATTTTGAAACGGGAACTATGAGGTCTATGTGTTCGTGTGTTTGTACGTTCTTATAGGTGTGTTGTAGATATGTGGCATTGCCAAAGTCAATTTGTAAAAGAGCTCTATTTAATGGCCTAAGGAAAATTAAATGCTTATATAAATACTCAGAAATATAAAAGAAACTGGCCAGAATGAAAATTGGGTTCATGTGATCTAAAAAATATTCAGTACTGAATTGATATCTGGTATCTAAAGCTAGCTTACTGGTTTAATTAATATAGACATGTCTCAAGATGCAATAATGTTAAGCATAAAACTTTTACTGTAGTTGGGTTTAACAGAAGTCCTACTGAAGGAGGATTAATAAAATGGCAGCACTTGGGCCAACAGGTTACTTATCCTTACGCTCGCCCTTAAAACGGGCAACTGACCTGACGGGTTGCTGCTCACGGTTGCAGGCCCATTGCTAAAACCGAAGCTATTGCTCTTGCTGTTTCTACTTTCTTCCAGTGATCAAAAGCTATAATCATGCTTGGTCTCTGAGTCATTCTCCAGGGAGAAGGTGACAGGACTTTAACCTTACAAAATAGCCTGAATTACCAAGAAGACCACACCTTGGGTGCTTATAAGATAAAGAGATGGAAAGAGTGACAACCGCTGGCCTCTATAGAACTGGTCGCCTGGAGGCATCATGACTCCATTCTAAGTCTTCTGATGAGAAAATGATTCGGTTGATTGTTATCGATGCTTTATTGTCTGAGCTATGGCTGCACAACCACCCCACCCCATCCCCAAGGTGGGTGCACAGTTTTGAAGGCACTAGCTTTTGCCTGGCAAAGCAGTAAAATTGCCTCTTTTCTTCTAAGCTCCAAGACCTTGTCTCTGGGTTATTTGGCTCGTCAGGGACGGGGGCCGATCTTTCGGCAACACTACAAGACCTTGTCATATCTGTTACAAATCTGTCAGCAAGAAAAAGAACTTGGTATAATGTTCTTATAAGTAACTTACATGCAAATGAGAAAGACCTTTGGGGTAAACTCTTTAGGAATGATCATTTCAGGAATGTCTACTCAAATGGTCTCCCCAGATATTTGGTAACTTGAAATTTTAGAGTTGTGCTAAATTAAGTTAAACGATGACAGTTTATTAAATAGCTAGGCCATTTTCAGACAAAATAAGATATCAAAACATTAATTGACTTCCACTTACAGAGAAACAAAAGGTATTTAGAAATACTAATAAATGTTTGGTGCCACCCTGAAATATTCTCTACTATTAAGGGAAACATCTCAGTATGTGAGGAAAGTAAAATGAGTGTGTAAAAGAAGGTATGAGGAATGGAATTATATTTTGTTAATGGAAAAAGAGTGACTTTGTCCTGAAGCTGGTTACTTCTGAGTGGAAGAGAAAATAAGGGTCAAAATAATATGAGTATAGAAAGCTGTGGAAGGTTTGTGGAAGAGGAACCCTGCGAAAAGAGTTTTGTGCATGGTCATGATTGGCCAAGTTTAGAATAAATTCAGCTGAGTAAATAAATCTTAGAAGTCAGCTGGTACAAGACTAGATTTAGTTCTCCATTTCTCTGTTAAGGGGACAAAGTTTTCTTAAAATGTTAATCTACCTTTAGTAATAGATTGTAAAATTTCTTTTACCCCTCAAGTGATCTGTTCTGCATCTACCTTTAAAATATTTTATTGTTAATAAATAAGTGTTGTCTCACAGTGACCTATGCTTTTATCTGACCAACTGTTTTGAAATTTTTTTAGCAAGCTTCCCAAATATCAAATTTTAATCAGAGTTCTTTTGACCTCCGGATAACTCTGGGATGCTTCAGAGGGCCCTGAAACATCCCCAAAAGAGATTTTAATCTAGTAAATTTCAATTGGTATGTTAGATTACATGGGAAGTATTGTCAAATGAATAATAAATCTTCTTAGGTTATATTGTAAGAGAAAATGTTATTAATATAGATATTCTAGAAATTATGTGGAATCCCTAAAAATCTGGTACGTCTGAAATGTTACTAGTCATAATTCTGGTTATTGTAACCAGGTTTCTTTATTGATTACAGTGTAACGAGGTGCTTAACCATGCTTTTAATACTTTTATCATTTATAGACAGTTATTGTTTTGTTCTGATGCCTTTGCAAAATGCTTTCTCTTCAAGGAGATTTACTGGTTTCTGATAAGTTTGAGATTATAGCACTGAACTGAACTGGGTAAGAAATTTTAAGTCTGATGGAGACTCATTTCATGAAACTGTTAACAAAAAGGATTAGTTACATGAGTAAACTGATGAATATGGTCATAATTTTTGGGTTTGTCTAAAATATTTCTGGCTTTTAATCTGTGTTTTCCAGATATAAAGAAACCCGTCTCCTTAAGCTAATTATGACTCACAGCAACTTGGTAAATTATACCTATGTGAGCAGACTTGGAACAGTTACCTTTTCTCTCTATCTGATCTCTCCAGAGGCTGGTAACTTCTAGGTCCCCAGTGGCTCTATCAGATAAATTAGGAAGATTACCTCCTAACAGGTATAGGAATCTCGAGGTATTTTGAGGAACTTGAACAGAAAAAAAATTTACCTAAATCTGTAAGGCAAAATCTGTGACAAGCCCTTAATGTGGCTTTCTTGGCCTTAGGAGATCTTATTAAAATTTCAGCTTGAATCTCCTTATAAAAAGTTCTGGCACAACCAATTTAAAAGAGCTTACATGATCAAACAACAAGACTTAGCTTGCAGACAAATTAATCTTGCTTTAGCTGTATTTGACAAAAATGAGGGTAACTTTAGAGAGAAAAAGATTATATTTCAGTGGATAGTAAATTCGAGTTTTGTTAATTGAGGTCTGTGTTTACCAGGACTCACTTCCCAGATCATTCCTTGCTGTTATGTTACATTGCTGAAAGGTTTAATTAAATTATTAAAAGGACACCCTAAGATTGTTCCTGAAGCTCAGTAATCCAGCCTTTAATGAAGATCAGATGCCCAATGACCTGCAACCAGGGGATTATACGTGCTGGAACAGTAAAGAAGTATCTCCAACCTGGATGGAAGGACCCTTTATCAGGTACTCTTCACTAGACCATGCACAGCAAAAGCTGAAGGAAACTGACTTTTGGATACATTTCCAGTCAGAAAGAGCCCCTGCAGGGGATTGGCCTATAGAGGACTGCGCACCTTAAAACAATGCTCAGATGGAGCTCAAGAGCTACCAGACCAGGATGAGAAGACGACATCTGAGGTAGACAGCTGACCCAAGACACTGGACCAGGCCTGTATACCAATTATTTTGATAACTGCTCACACCTTCACTTATGAACAGATGCAATTGTTAGGTTTATAGTCAGTTACCTCTATCTAGTACTTCTCTGTTACCTTGGAGGGTTTCCCCACTCCAAGGCTCTAACTAGATAGCCCTTAGAAAATTTATTCTAGAGAAAAAAGAAATTATAGTTCTATTTAGGCCCCTATCGATATTACAAGCTGGGAGCCCTCACCTGGCCAATTAATAATACCTGCTCTGAGCTGGGCCATAAATATGAATTTTCTTGTAAGATCACCCAGGCTCAATCAAGGCAACAAGCAAAATTTCAGCCAAAGAATATAACCTCCCTCAGTTATGGACTTATATGGTTAACAGCAGGGTATGGACATTTAAGCTTAAAGGCGCTGATGTTGGGAAAAATTAAACTATATTAAGGAAGACCAGCCTCATAACACTAGGAAATTTGGCTGGGTGCCCTGTGAACGATGCCTGTGCAACATCTTCCTTAAAGATAAGGATCAGTACAGAGCAGACTCAGTCAGGTGACCTGGGGATACACTGAGCCGCACCTAATGGGAAGTTCTCGGCTTAAATTCTTGCTTATGACCTTACTAATACTGCTAACGATATTATTTGTATCTTGCCTCTTTTACAAAATTGTTGTTTCTTGCATTGCCAAATGTGTGACTGAGCCTCTGATAAAATAATGACTAGGCAACTTGAAACAGTAGGCCAGACATATACTTCTGTATGAAACCCGTGATTGTAATAGTATGACTCTAGATATGGGAAGAAGCAACATGAGGAATATTCTCCTGGATCATAACAGGCTAGTAAGACAGGGGGGTCCAGAGACTTGTTGCTGCTGTTAATAAGGCCTAGTCTCATAATAGCACAGCGAGTGGTCTATCAGTGAAATCCTCGCCTGACCTAGGAATGAGCATTCCTAGCACCGTGGGACAAAATGGCCATGCCAAACCATGGTCAAATTTATGATCATGAGGGCACCCGCCATCTGCCTCTGCAAAGACTGGCTCATGTTGGCATTTGCCATCTACCTCTGCTTGGATTAAGTCATGAGCTGCTGCAACCGCTGACCTCCAACACACTCTGAAAGGAGTTCAGGCTGGAGATCAGGAATGAGGCTCTCTGTGCTCTGGGAAAATTGGCTGAACAGGCCTTCAGATAGTTAGATATTTTCAGGAGAAAATTTTATGAGCTCAAATTCTTGCATCTCCTCATATCTAGAAAAGCACTAAAAATCATTAATGGTGGCATCTGCTTTGGCCTCTAAGGAGAGAAATGCATTTGAAAATCAAAATGGAATAACTGTAGTTCAGACAGCCAAGGTAAAACTAGGTTACCATTGTAGATGGGACTTCAGGCAAGTTTCTGTATTGCTGAGGACTGGAGTTTTCTGAGCGGCATTAAATTGGGGACGTCACCAGCCATCCTCAAAGCAGCATCTGCTGGCAACTTGTAGCGGCAACCTCGTGGGTTTGAGTTCTCCTCCTGTAGTTACTGAGCTTCTGCCTGTTGTACTTTCATACCAGATGAATCCAGGAACATCACAACTGCCCTGGAGGACATGAAGCTACAAACACAAAATGTAAGGGATTCAGACGCTTATGCTCGAGAAGTTACATCTCAAGTCAATACCTGGTTTTCTGGCCTCTTTTCATGGGTGCCCCAAGGTCTCAGACCCATCCTTGTGGGGCTCCTCCATTTTCTGTTATCACTTCTGTTAACAAACGTTAGTACATATATAATATTTAGACTAACGGTTTTCTGTTGTCTAATGTGTGGAAAATGAACAACGAAAGCTCTTTCTGAACCCCCAGCCACATGACAAGATCAGGTTCATTCATTCCATTTCAAGGGCCACCAAACAACACCCCCATTCAGCAGGAAGCAGCCAGACGAACACGATGTCCGTCTCCCTATTTCCATAGAAACGGAATGAGAGAAACTGACAGTGGGGATTTTGAAGGAGAAATAATAAAATGGCCGCACTTAGGCTAAGAGGTTCTTGGCTTTATGCTTGCTGTTTGCTCTTAGAACAGTCAGCAAATGACTGATCAGTTACTCCTCACAGCCCCAGGCCCATTTAAAGCTGTTGATTTTACTGTTTCTACTTTATTCTGGTGATCAGAGTTATAATCATGCTTGGCTTCTGAGTTGTTCTCTAGGAAAAAGGTCACCGGACTGTAACTTTACAAAATAGCCTGAATTACCAAGAAGACCACACCTGGGGCACTTACAAGAAGAGGTGGAAAGGGCGACAGCCACTGGCCTCTGCAGAACTGGTCACCTGGAGGCACCATGACGCCACTTGGAGTCTTATGAAAAGTGAATAATTCTGTTGATTGTTACTGATGCCTCATTGTTTAAGCTATGTTTATATAATCATCAAGCCCCAACCCCAAGACGGGCTCCCAGTTTTGAAAGCCCTAGTCTGCTGTGAGTCTCTTTTGCCTGGCAAAGCAATTAAGCTGCCTCTTTTCTTCTAAGCTCCAAGACCTGGTCTCTGAGTTATTTGAGTAGTCAGGGATGGGGGCCAATATTTCGGTAAGACCTCTACTTGAAATTTGCAGGGAAGGGCACCTGATTTTGGCAAACTCAGCCTACCTCTGAATGAATGGATGGCTCCAGGGTTAACTCACTTGTGTCTTCCTCTCAAAATTAATTTGCAGTGTAAGATAACCTACAGTCTTTGGCCACAGAACGTTCCACCCCCCTTTGCAGGCAGTCTCAGTGGTTTGGGCTTCTCCTAGATGCTGGAAAACAACTGTGAGTTACTGAGGAAGCAGATTACACTAATGTCTATTGCAAAAGTCAATTTTCATAGCAGCTGTTAGGGTGATTATGATAAGAGTAGGCTGATAATCGGGTTTATGCTAACAGATCGATCTGTAAAAGAATGGCAGAGATGATTGGGAAAGAGCCTGCATGAGGGTGCAGAGGTGAACCTCTGTGTACCCAGCCCCGTCATTGGGAAGCAGAGACAAGGAAAAGGGAGGGAACGGCTGTACCCTTGGCTTCCCACCTGGGCAGGTTCCAGACGACAGCATTCAGCCTGCAGTCAGAACAGACAAGCACGTTTAAAGGCAGTCTCAGCCCCCACAGCCTGACAACTTTGTGAGCTCTCAGATTTCCCACACGGTCTTCCTAGAAGTGAAATGGGGGAAAGGGGATTGGCTAACAGGGAGGCTAAGCCTCCCTGACTCCTGGCTCCCCCATGGGGCTGACTCAGCAGCACTAAACAAAAATGCGAGCGGGACTTGTGTGGGCATCTACCAGGTGCGGGCAGAGGAGGTCTAAGAATAAATGTGATTATTCAACGTTTAAAAAAAAAAAACTAATACAACATTGTAAATCAACTATACTTCAATTAAAAAAAAAGTATCATATACAACTGAAAAATTGTGCTCTACACTGGAATTTGACACAACATTGTAAAATGACTATAACTCAATTAAAAGAAGCTTGAACAAAAAAGTAAAACACAAAAAGCAGCCCAGAATCTCAGTTCTACTGTTTGTCCTGAACCCACTTTCCTGTGGTTTCTTATTTCTTAGTTACAGTGCGGAATATTTTTGCATCACAAAAATGGGGTCAGCCTGTGAGAAAACACCGTTTGCTCTAAAAATAACTGACACTCAGCAAAATCTCCTGGGTGTAATGTACCCCACTGTGCCTTTTCCTTCTCCCCAGCCCCAGTGGCTTTCCCACCTTTAGACTCCGAGTTCTCCCTACCTTTCCTTATCAAAACAAACAAAAGATCAGAGATCACTATTTTCACCTTAAGTGAAATTCACGTACACCAATGTAGTAATGCTTTTTAGTTTCTAGGCTTCTGTCATCAGAAGACACTTTCTGCAAAACAAGTGGCTCCATTTCCTGTTAAACTAATATTGCTTCCATGCCAGGCAGATGGGAAAGGAATGAAGATGGGGGAACTGAAGGAGAGACATGAGAAGTCTTCCTTGTTCTGAACTGTCAACGCCCAAGACTGGCCCCAGCACTAAGCCAGCCCACCACCCATCCATGCATTCAGCAAACCAGTCACTCACCAGCCAGGAAATCTACATGATCTCCTGTGCTGCTCACAAGAATTGACTGGGGTGGGTTCTATGACTGTCCCCACTTTACAGATGTGGAAATTGAGGCACAGAGAGAGTTCAGTTAACACAGATGTACAGCTAATAAATGGAGGAACAGGGACATGCATGTAGGGGGTCTGACCCCACACCTTCTCCCCAACCACTGTGCATGGCAGCATCTATTGGGTTTCCCTTTCCTTTCCCTTCTCTTCAACTGCAGCCAAAATCAATGTTCCAAAAGGCAAATTTGGCCATGCCTCTCCCCAGGCTTAAAAAACACTTCAGCGGTTTCCCTGTGCCCTTGGCCAAGCCCAGACTTGTTGGTTTGACCAGATCCTGCTACCTCTCCCCTCCCCTGGAACATTCTCCTGCTTCTACTCTGTCCTCCAGACACACAGACCCCGCTCAGGTTCCTCAGATGAGCCTCACTAGGTCTGCCCTCCCAGACCTCCCACATCACCCTTCCCTCCTCTGCATCTCTCCGGTCCTGCGCATCCTCCAGAAGGCCTTTGTGGAGGAAGGAGCACACTGAAGACATCCTCCTTCTCCGTCCCCTGAGAACCCCAGACACCCCAGCCAGAGCAGTCACCACACCTGATTGTAAGTATTTCCTTAATACCTGTTTTCCAGACAAACTGCAAGTACCATGGGTGCAAGGACGGTCTCTGTCCTTGATCCACTGTATTTCCCGGACTCAGCCCTGGGCCAGGAACACAGTAGGAACACAACAGATATTTGTTACATAAGGGAAATCGTAAAGGAGTGATGGGATGAAGAAACGCTTTTTAAGATTAGAGTTACTTATCTATCACAATCAGTACCTGAGGGGAAGTCTTTTGGAGGGAAAACCCTGAGGTTCCCACAGCCTAAAACCCTTTAATGAATGCATCCTCTCTTTAGCTGTCAAGTTTTGCCTCCAGGACAACAGAGGGTGCAGGTGTTGTACGTGTTGCTGGATTTATCAACCTAGGGCACAAGTTAGCCTACTTAGGGAGCAGGTAGGCAGCTAGTTTGGGGGTTTTTTGAGGGGAAAAAAAAATCAATGACTTCTGGACGGAAGAGGCAAGAGAAAGTGGAGGAAGAGAAGGATGGAGAATCAATAGTGTGCGAACCTACTACGTGCCTGGCTGGGTACGGACTTGGAGAGGCCAAGGGAAGAGCTGGGGGAAGAAAGGGCAAGGAGCAGGAGTGACACTGGTGAGGACCTACAGCGTAAGGGGAGCCAGGGCAGAAATCTGGGTCGTGCCCCAGGGCAGCAGCTTTGGGCAGGAAAGAGCTCTCTGCAGGAGGCCCCTTTTGTCTCTTCCCTTAAACCAGGCACCCCCATGCCCTACTCCTCTCTGGCCCTAGATGCCGCCTTCCAGATCTTTTGATCACATGATACCCTGCCTAATCTGTTGGTTTCTTTCTGTAGATCAAAGAAGTAGAAATGGAGATTAAGTAATTAACAGATGACCAGATCTCCCTAGCTTCTCCTTCAGAACAAACTGAGCAAGACAGCGTCTAAAGAAAGATCAGAAGTCCACAAGCCTGACAGCCTATCTCAACGATTAAATGAGATTGCTTCCCTTTCTCCCTTTAAAAACTCTCCTGACTGAGCAGAGCAGAATCTTCGGTGATGGTTTTGGGGGGCACTGCGTCCACCATCTCCCCCCATGGCCAGCGTTCTGATTAAGAGCAACCCTCCTTCCAACCTACTGTGTCTCCCTCGGGGACTGACTTTTGAGCGGCGAGCAGCCGGACCTGAGTTAGGTAACACCGATACTGCGAATCAGAAACGGAGAAGGAGGCGATGAGATAAAGACCGAGGGACACTGGGCGTGCTGGGCGTCAGGATTCTAGACCAGCCTGACACCACCCTGCTGTGTGGCCCTGTCAGACCTCTTGGTCTCCCTGGGTCTCGGGCTCCCCATTTGCAAAATGAAAGATTTTCTTAGAGCAGGCAGATAGCTAGATATGAGCAGAGAAAGGCGGACACAGAGCAAATGGCAGGAATTGGGCAGAAAGGACGGGCACAAGCCAAATGCAGGAAACATACATAAGCACCAGGGGTCCCTGGGCAGAGAAAGAAAAGCAGGAATCTTTGGGTTGATAAGGGGCCACAACTTTGGCCTGGAGACCAACAAAGAAAGGTGAGAAAAGGCAGGAATTTCCAATGTCCGAATGTAACATTTTGCTCATTATGCCCTCATTTCAATAAAATTATCCTTGCAGGTCAGAGGTACCTATCATACACCGACGCCACGACGCTTCTGATCCAGACTAAATAAGGACAAAAATCCCTCCTCCCTTTGGGAAGGTGGAGTTGGGAAGATAATCAGGAATTACGACCCCAAGCCCTTCCCTCCTCAATGAATATTCTGCCCATTCATTTTACACCCGATGTAACTAACTTGCCCAAGAAACTCAGGGCAGCCACTCACCTGAGCTGCCTGCTCTCCCCTGAGAGTGTACTATCCATCCTTTAATAAATCCTAACTTTACTTATTTTAACCTCTAAGTCGTTTCTGAATTCTTTCTGGGGTGGGACAAAAACCTGGAACACTGGTTGGATCCACTGGCAACAGTTTCACAAAAATGATGCTTACCAAGAGTTCAGAACTTTGTAAATGCTGGTTGTTCAAAGGCAACACTTTTTTCAAAAGATCAAAATGAAAGACAAACTTAGATGAATTGAACACTTTCTTGGTCATGATCTCTGCCAAGCAGTGAACAGTGGGTAAGTAGTTAACTCTCTTACCAGGCTCTCTAACCTAATCTAAGGTATGTTTTTATCTGGTTCTAATTGTCCTGTAGGATCTCAATTGTGTCTTCAATTGCAATAGTGGATGTTTGTATAATAATACACATTGTCTTCAGGATTTAGAAAGTTCTTTTAGGCGGGTCCACACAAAAACTGAGCACAGATATGAGATCTTGTCCCAGGACACAGAACCGAAAAGGGGAGAGAGAAAGGCTGGGTGAGGCCTTCCTGCAGGAACCTGGGTTAGTGCTCACGTGGCCACAGCCACGTGTCACCACGTACTGACATCCAGTACTTCCTTTCTAGCAAAAGTCTTGTGCGTGTATCATGAACTTCCAGACAGGACAGGAGCATTTGTCAATTCTCAATCCTCAATCTCCTGTTTTTATTCCCCAGCATGTCGTGCAAATATTTAAAATTGAAAAATGAAGACCATCTGTTCAATGTTTACCAGCAGGCGAGAAGCAGGCGAGATAATCTTTTCAAATAAAGTCCTCCTTTTTCTGGTACTTTTTACCTTGAGCATGCAAATCCTGGAACTAGACATGTATTGTGGATAACCTCAGTTCACAGCAGTTTATGTGCTAAAAATATTTATATGTTCTCTGGTCTTGATGAGCACAATAGCGATCTTAAAAATCCTGGCAGTGTGATGTAATAAAACTTGAATTGTAGCCTTGAACATTTCTAGTTTTCATCCCATCTCTTGGTTGCTGAATCAACATGGGTTTGTTTCAAGAGCAGACTAGCAGAACACTTTGCTCCCTCTGGAGGAAGTGAGGAGGGACACTCATCAGAAGTATCTCACGAGAAGAGGTGGCCGCTGACTGTTTTTAGCACCGAGGGACTAGTTCCCCATTTAATCCTGCTTTGAGCGGGAAGCTGACAAGTCCAAATTCAGGGGTCTCAGCTCCACAGCTCAGGAATCCTGGGCCTTTAACATCAGAGAGTGACCAGCCTCAGGGTAAACAGACCAACAACAGAGGTCAAGAGTGGGGTCTTCAGTCAGATTAACCAGGGTTCCTACAGACTCATTATGTGCTACTAGAAAGACATGGGCAAGTCACCTGAGTTCTCATCACCCTGTCCCCTCCTCCATAAAGATCATTAACACAGCTGTGAAATAAAATTCCTATTTTATGGCAAGACAAGAAAAATTTAAACATAAAATATTTTTCTCTACCCTCTGACCTCTGTGCATTATGTACCTGTATGATACACAAACCTCCCCCACCGGCAGGAACACCTGTGCAACTGCAAAGAGCAACATTCTCCCAGCATCAACAAGACAACTCCTTAAGAGATAATAGTCCTTCTTGATCTTATGAGGGCTCACATGATCCACCAGGATGACCCTTAGATCTGAATTCAGTAAACCTTATTTGATGCGCAGCCCTGTGCCTCAAAGAACTTAGAAAACTGTGCCTTGATTTTTGAATGGGCTGAACAGTTCTCAGAGCTTTCCAAGATGCTCTTCTTGGGTTATAATCCTCAAATTTGGCTCGAATAAAATTTTCCATTTCTTTCTTATGAATGAATTTATGACGAATTTTTCGTTGACACAGCGTATCCCTTGGCACTGCTTTGAAGATCACACTCCTAGAGGATAAAGAACAAGAGATGTGTCTTGTTCACAGTTGTGTATTTGGCACCGAGCACTCTGCTTAACACCAAATAGATGTTCATGAAAAACTGTTCAATGAATGGTGAACGTAAAATGCTTAACACAGAGCCTACATCTTGGTGAATACTAACAGAAAATGTGTTGACTGAATGGTTCACATGAGTATGGGACTGGCTGAACACCTAGCCACCGGGGGTTGATGTGTATAAGGGCTCACTTGAGGTAAGAACTCTAAATGTCAGGTTAGCTGATTGGCAGCAAATGTGTTCTCTTCCCAGTAAAGCAGCCGACCTGGGAAAGCAAGGTGAGTGAAAATGTGCAAAAATGAGCCTATTCTCTTAGATTCAGTGTAAATATGAGAATGCAAATGGTCTGCCCCCTAACTCCCCCTACACAGCTTGGGCACTAAGGACGGAAACCACCAGCCCCCAACATGCTTCAGGGAGTCTGTGTTGATTTAACTTAAGTATTCTACCCCCCTCATTAGCATGACTTTACTATTCCAGAAGACTGCCCAGACAAAATGCGAAACTGTTGAGAACACGAAATTCCTGAAAGACCCAGCAACTCTTCAATGGAAATCATCAACAGATACTTTGCATGCTAAGATTCTTTGAATTCCTCACCCATCCTGGAGAGTTGCATGTAATCCTTGTCCGGTCCTCTTCAAAGTCACAAACCGAAAGCCCCGTTCCATTTCCACCTTGCCGTCCACTTGAAGCCACAGCCAAGCCCCGGCCAGGTAGCCTATGGCCAGCAACAGACCCTGCCTTGTCTTTTCAGTCAGTCCTGCTGGTACTGTTGGGGTGGTTGCATTGACAGATGAGTCATCGACTGTCAACACTACAAAAGCAGCCTTAAGGTGCCTGGTCCACCAGGGCTGGGACCCTCTAGCAGGACCCTAATAAACAGTCATCTAGGCTCAGCTCTGATCCCCACCCCCTTCTGAGGGGCTTATTCTGTCTCTGCCCAGCTCTCTCCCTGTGACTTCCCACAAATCTGATACTGCCTCTGGAAATTCACCCCAAGACTGGTTCCTCCTCCAGGAATCAGCTGACAAGGAAATCATCAGCCCAGTGTCCTTATCAGCTCTCTCTGAAGGCAGCTGCCCACAGAGCAGGATCTAAAATATCAGAGGCTTTCTCAGAAATCTCTTATTTTCTCTTTCAAGCATTTTGAATTCCCACCATGACCATCACCCTTTGGGACAAGAGATTCTGTATCTTATGAAACCAGGAAAAAGATGATATAATTGTTCCCTCCCTTGTGTTAAGGTCTGGTTACCCCTCTTCCAATGTAAGTGCTTTTATTTTTGGCAGCCGGGGGGTGGGGGTTAATTAGGTTTATTTATTTACTTTTAGAGGAGGTACTGTGGATTGAACCCCGGACCTCATGCATGCTAAGCATGTGCTCTACCACTCGAGCTGTACCCTCCCCACCATAAGTGCTTTTTGAAAGGAGAATATATATAAAGCCTGCTACCCTCTTTACAAACTCCTTACCCTAGATGAACCAAACAGGCACTTGAATCCCAGTTGGTTTGAAAATATTTTATTGTTGTTCTTTCGTTATAGAAATAATACATATTCATTATAGAAAATTTAGAAGACATAACTAAAGTTTTAAAAGGTCACCTGTTCTCTCCACCTCTGATTCTCAGTCTTTTTATGTGTATCATTCATTTGTGTTTCTGCTGGTACAAATTCTCTTTTCATGCCCTGTGTTCATTTTTCTACTAGAATATTCAGTCTTCTCTCTACTAAGTTATAAGAGTTCTTTATATATTAGGATATTCATCATTGTTCTGTTCCACATTTTATACAATTTCCTGAAGGTTAACAGGCAATGGAGCTGAAGGATCTGGACCCGATGGTAACAGAGGAAGGTACAGCTCGGGAACGGTCCACAGAGGTGGATCCTGGGGAGTGTTGGGGAACTAAGACCTGGGGAAAAGTAGGGAGAGAAAACATGGAGAAGGAAAACCCAAGACAAAGACTCAAGTCAGAGAAGGGCAACAAAAAGAGACCATATGCAGTGCAAGAGGGTATCTAAGGTGATAAGCCTGTCCAAAAGGATGGCGTGGAGTTCCTTTTGATTCGCCTAAATGGTGAGCAACTTTTCAACTTCCTCACTACTGCCTGGCGGGGAGAGGGGTAACCCTAAGACTAGATAAAGCAGCGAAGTCTGTTAAGTTCCTCTTCCAAACAGGCACATTTAGGCTCTCTGTGGCCCTCACACACTGTCAGAGGCTTCCTCCTCTATTCCAGACCCCTTAATGCTAATGCAGGAACGTCCCACCTGGAAGACCTCCAAGCTTCCTGTAAGCTCACAGGTTGGTGGAACTGCTTGGTACCTGTTTTCTGTTTGTCTTTTGTTTGGGGGGAGGAGGTAATTCGGTTTATTTATTTATTTATTTATTTATTTATTTATTTATTTATTTATTTTAATGGAGGTACTGGGGACTGAACCCAGGACCTCGTGCATGTTAAGCACATGCTCTACCCCTGAGCTATACCCTTCCCCTTGGTCCCTGTTTTAAAAAACAAAACGAATCAACAAGAAAATCTTGCTAAGTTTCAATTATCTTCAGACAGTCTGGTCTCCTGAATCCCGCCCTGGGCGCCTCCTGGATCTATTTATATCTCACTTTTCAGGATCATCGATGTAACAGTTGGAAGGAAAGTGACCACTTACAAAGAAGAGTTTACAATCCCTCCCTCTCCAACCCACGCACCAGCCAGAGACCTAAGCTCAAAAGACTGTCCTGTTTTACTCACTTCCTTCTTGCTCTATACCTAGCCCTTCTGGTTTCTGCTCTTGTAAGTAGATAAGGTAGGTGGTCCCTGGAGAAGGAGAACCAGGAATGGCTTTCTTGACACAAGAGAAGCCATTTTTGGCCAAAGCCATTTTGCGATCTAAGCCTGGCCGTAATGCTTGCCCTTGAACGGGTCTCAGCAATCCAAGACCTTAAGAGAACAAATGACTGTTATCAGGCAAGAAAAGTGACAACAGCAAAGATAATAAATCAGTTGTGATAAACTGGAAGTTTGAGATTTGCAGATACTAACTACTATATATAAAATGGATAAACAACAAGTTTCTATTGTATGGCACAGGGAACCATATTCAATATCCTGTACTAATCTACAATGAGAAAGGATATGAAAAGGAATATACGTATGTGTATGTACGACTGAAACATGATACTGTACACCAGATATTGACACAACATTGTAAACTGACTGTACTTCAATTTAAAAAAAAAAATCAGTTGTCAAATCCTACTTTTGTTTCA
Source organism: Camelus bactrianus (assembly GCF_048773025.1). Classification (NCBI taxonomy): domain Eukaryota; kingdom Metazoa; phylum Chordata; class Mammalia; order Artiodactyla; family Camelidae; genus Camelus; species Camelus bactrianus. The sequence continues at coordinate 45,585,309 of NC_133555.1, read as the reverse complement.
ATGGTAAACATTAACCTGAAACACTTTCCTGGACTATTTTGCAGCATTTAAATCCCCCTTGGGACTCAACAACCAGATCAACTGTTGATCTCACCTAAGGGGTGAGAATGTTGAACTTTAAGTCTGACCCCTGTGGCTTCAATCAACTAAGCTTGGGCTCTGCGAACCTTTGCCCCAATTCTATGCTGAATTCTCCCCTCTTCAAGCCCCTTGATGAACATGCATGTTCCCTTAGTTTAAAATTTCCCAAATTTAGCTGCTGGGGGAGACACTGCCTTGGGAAAGAACCCCCAGCCCCACCCCACTCCCTGCCCCATGTTCTCCTTACTTGCTGCAAGTAATAAATCCTTCCTTCTCCTGATCTTTGGCTTGGTTCTGTCTTTTGGCTCCACACCCACCAAAAGGTAAACCCAGTTTTCGGGTAACACTCTGAGACCCACAGAGCTCAGACTGAACGGCACAGCTCCCCCTTTCCAGGCAAGAAAGTGCCATCAGCTTTCTCTTCCATTGGCAGTTAGTGGTCTTCCTTTCTCACATCCCATCCTTAAGTTTAAGTGATCATCTGGTTAACATAATTAATACCAAGGCATGAATAATGGTAGGCTTTCGTTTTCTTAGGTTTGTATTTATTTATTTTTATTAATGAGGGTATTGGGGACTGAACCCAGGACCTCATGCATGCTAAGCATGTGCTCCACCACAGAGCTATACCCTTCCCCTTCTTTTTCTCAGGAGTATTGGCATGGCAAAGGTTTTACCAACACATATTTTTCTGTAAATATACAACTGGTAGATCTGGATTTTTTTGGTGGGGAGGGCAGGCAAGGGGACAAGAAGGAAGGGAAACTCCTTATCTGTAGAATGAGCAGAAAAGAATAGAGTCCCTCCCCCAACCTACTGTCCCCCCTTCCCTGCAAATTACAGGTCAGTTCCCTGCCCGGGGTCACCTCTACACCACCCCCCTTGCAGCAGTGGTTATCCACACATACATTGTGATTACAAACCAGAGCAGAGATGTGGTTTTTCTCAGTTTTGTCTTCTCAGGGTCTCACATACACACGCTGAGGAAGTCATTATAAATATTTGTTAAATGAGTAAATGAACAAATGTGCTATGATATGTGTAAGTAAAAAATGTTGCCAGCCATATCAGTAAACAAAGGATGCTGCAGCCATCAAGTTGTCACTGCTGCCCCATCCCAGACAGTGAGCGGAGGGAACTCAGGATGCGGACAAGCAGGCAGCCCAGCCTCTGCAGCCACCCCCATCCGTGCTCCTTAAGGGGACTCAGGATGGGAAAGAATAGGACACTGGCCCTAGACAGCTAGGTACACATCAAAGAGATGATGTCAGTGAGCTCAGACCTTTGCACCTTCCCACACATAGAAAAGTGCTAAATTCCTTAACTTGAGATAGCTGGTTTTCTTTTATTAAGTCATCTTTTTAGATAAACAAGTTTCTTCTGTATAGTACAGGAAACTATATTCAGTATCTTGTGGTAACCTATAATGAAAAAGAATATGAAAAGGAATACATGTATTTATATGTATGACTGAAACATGAATCCCTGTTTACTATCACAGGACAGCTGAATTACAAAACTCAAGAAGTAGCAGAAAATCTTATTAACAATAAGAGAAACACAATGTAAAAATAAAAGGAGAATATTTTCACCTATTGGACTGGTGAAATCCCAAAAGTTTGGGAACATACTTCCCAAGGCTGTGGGGAAGTCAGCACCATCACACACTCTGGGAAGAGTATAAACTGGCCTAAGCTCTGTGGAGGACAATTTGGCCATACTTCACAAAATTATGAACGCATATACTCTGAACCAGCAATGTCACTTATGGGGATTTATCCTGGAGATATATTCACATGTGAGAAAAATAACATCTGAATATTCTCACTGCAGCCCTTTTTGTAAAGGAAATATTAGGGGAAATGCAAATGTCCACCTGCTTTTAAAAAAGAATAAAGATGGTCTCTCTACTCAAATGGCATGCTTAATTAAATATTTTATTTTTATTTTTTGCAGGGGGAGGTAATTAGGTTTACTGATTTATTTGTTTTATTGATGGAGGTACTGGGGATTGGACCCAGGACCTTGTACATGCTAGGTATGCACTCTACCACTGAGCTATCCCCACCCCCCTAGTTTCTTAAAAAAATATTTTCTTGAAGAAAAGCAAGGTGCAGAGCAGTGCATGTATATGAGGTGATCATCAGCATGGTTCACCAGCAGGTCTGGCTGAGTGCTGGGCACATGTACATAAGTCTGTACTTTCTGGCCCCCTTTAAATGGTCATGTCCACACGACATGCCTTGTTCAATGAATGGGAGCAGGAGGGACACGTTTCACCTCTGAGAAGAAGCCTTTAGGGACCCAGGAGCATCTGTCATATTCCCTGCCCCTTGTCATTGCAAGCAAGACACTCCAGATGGTAGACACTGCTGGTTTGCCACCCTGTGTGAGGAAAATGTGAAACCGCCTGGGATGGACATGGAGCGTGAGTGAGAAAGAAGCCCCTAATGTGCTTGGATTAACCTGTGCCGGGGCCCTAGCCCGGACCGAGACCCCCTGTCTCCACCACGGAGGCTCGTTTTCTGGTCGGGTTTGCACAGCCAATAACAAAATCGATGCTGTGACTGGGACAGCACAGGCTTTACTCAATGACCAAAGAATGGAGAAGTGGGAACCTAGGGTGCAAAACAACTTCTCAACCCAACTCGGGCAGAGACACCAAACGTATAGGAGGGTGGAGGTACAGGGAGGAATATCCATAAATTAGCTGAGAACCGGGGTGTGGTTTGGACCTAGAACTGATGCAACCCTCCTGTTCAGTCCTTGTATGGGCTTTTCTAGTTGTTGTCAGGACAACTGTCAACTGTCATGGTGGGGGTATAATTTAGCAGCTAATGCATTACAATGAGCAAATAATGAGGCTCAAGGTCCACTGGAAGTCAAATCCTCTGCCATCTTAGACCTACGAGGTTCTAACCGGTTCTTGTTTTTCACTCTTTGCAGCTTCCTCCTGAATCTTAGATAAGAATCATTGCTTTCTATTCAAGGGAGGGGCAGGGGTATGATTCTGGGGCAAAAGCCTCAGCAACGTGGTGATATTTCCTTTTATACAGGTACATACAGAAACCTAACAGTGGTTTCGCAAGGGAAGTGGATTGGGTAGGAGCTAGACAGATGGGAGACAGGAGAAGGAGAGATAACTCTTCACTGTGTATCTTTTTCTGTCTTATTTTAGAACCATACAAATGTTTTACCTATTCCCAAACTTAAAAAAGAAACAGCAGCATAAGAACATTGTTTAGACACATGGAAGTCAATACCAGATGAAGTAGCAAAAAGAGTTGAAAGCGGTTATTTCTAGGGAGTGGAAGCTAGGGAGGAAGGTTGTCACTTGCCATTTAGTAGTACTGACTATAATACACATTTTAAAACTATGTGTATACATTCCTTTGATTTTTAAAAATTAAGAGGAGAAAGCCATGGAGAGTGACAGTGGTATTATGAGGGCTCAGCTTTACTCAACTCTGTCTTGCATCGGGAAGTGACCTAAGAATGGAAGTTTCTGAATTCCTCCAAAGTGCCAATCCTTTACAAATTGAATCATATCTCTTAGGCTTGCAGATCATTTGTGGAAAACTACAACCAGTCTTGAATACTGCTGGGCATGAAATGGAACAGAAGGACTGGTATCTGATTTCATATTCTGGTAAAGAGGAAAACTAGCAAACTTCTGCTTTTGCCAAGAAAGGCAACTTCTGCCTCAAAACACTCCCATCCACCACCACTGCCCGTCCAGTGACCCAAGTCAGAACTCTGTAAATCACCCTCAAAGTTCCCCCCTCCTTCATCCCTTCAAATGCAACCAGAATGATCTTCTAAAGGACAAATATGACCACATCACTCATCAGCATAAACACTTCAATATTTCCCCTTTGCCTTCAAAATAAAAGTCAAAGCCCTGTAAGAGAGCCCCCCTTGCCTACCTGTCTGCCTCATCTGTCTTTACCTCTTGCTCTAGCCTCCAATTTACTAAACTCCCAGTTCTCAAAGGAACCAACGAGTATTTTCCTTTTGCCTCCAAGCCTGCATGCTGTTCTCCCTGCCTCGAACGCTCTTTCCCTTTTGATTCCTACTCATCCTTCAGTTCAGACATCCTTCTTCTAGAAATTCTTACCTAGCACCCCAGGCCCAGGTGAGTACCACTCCCATCTGTTCCCAGAGTCCCCGTCTCTATCAGAGCAACGTCAGGCTGTACTCTATGCAAGACACTTGTTTCTTTATCTGACCTGCTTTCTAGACTGAAAGCTTTGTCTCTTTTCTTCAACATTGTATCCTCAGCTCCTGGCCTACGGTAGGAGTTCAGCGTGGAATAAGCACACAAACAAGACTCAAATTTAGAACCAAGACCAGGTTAACATTTGACTTTTAATCAAGTAGAAACTGAATGAATATCTCTGCCTTTCTCTGTTAGGGTACAGTGCCGAGTCTGATAATTTTGTCTTCAAAACTCCCAAGTTCTCCAAGTGATCCAAGGTGGCTGGTACCCAGATGCAATCAGTTGCAATACCCAGTGCTTGGTTAAGAGTTGGTTCTTAAATAAAGGTAGGTTATAGCAGTATGATCTCTAAAAGAAATAACAGATCCTAATACCACCCGAATCTAAAGGGCTGGTGAAAAGGTACAACTGGTGGATAAACCTAGAGTGCAAACCTTTTTGATAATTTAATAAATTTTGGTATGAACAGATTACAATTGACACCAGCTACTATTAAGTGTCTGGAGGTCTAGTTAATTCTTTCAAGCTGCTAAATCTGCCTTTCATCTATTATGTCTCTTTTCCCCAAGGAAGTGAGATTAAAAAACCCATATAAGCTTCCAGAATGAGGCATTGTTTTCTTTGGCCAAAAATCTGTAATTTCTCATTAGACTGTCAATAGCAATATTGAAGGTGGGCAATTTCATTTGAAGCCTGTTGTAAGGATAGTACAGTGTGTAATTAAGAAGCTAAGGGGTGATATATGTACTGGAGAACAGAGTAGATAAAATGTTTCTCTAGGGCACCCAAGTTTGTCTTACCTGGAATTAGAGAAATGAATATAACCAACACCAGCTTGTGAAAACACTCTCAGTGCCACAGAGAAATGAGAAAAATAAGAACTTTGTGGTGAGAGTTTCCTAAAGAGCTTAATTTATTCTTTTCATTCTTCATTTTTAGTTTTCATTACATGCCTTTGATTTTCTGGCAATGACTGACACTTGTAATATGAAATCATGTTAGGCAGGGACATAGGTAACAGAATTATGTGCAGACACATGAAACTGGTAACAAGGTTCCCTAAAGGGAGGGATCTGGGGGCTGGAAAAGGGAGGGAGAGAATTTTACTATATACCTTTTCGATCCTTTTGGAGTTTGAATCATGTGAATGCATTAATTTTGCAATAAATGAATTGATTAAATTAAAGTGAATAAGATGAATTAAAATAAATTAAATAAAGTTGAAATAGGAAGAGAATATGGCAGTAAGTTTATGCCCTTACTTGGAAAATTTTTGAAGAATCGGTTAATTTTATGTCAGACTTCAAAACCAGTAAAACTGTTTTTAATCTATGAAATCCCAAGGTCTGGTAACTACTTCAAAATATTTTTTCAAGACGCCTAAATTAACTAAATGCCCCCTCACTCCAGCTAAAGAAGGCATGTGTGTCCCACAACTGGTAACATAGAAGCTGATCACTTGGTTAAAGGTGGAGCCGGCCAGTTTTCTCTACTGTGAAGTTACTCTTTTATCCCATGTAAGCAATTTCCGTGGAGACTTTGAGGCTCGGCAAATATCCTGTCCCTCATCAAATTCCACAACTATTGCAGCCCCCAATGATGACCGTGTAGTCCGTTTTTCCCTCTGTGCTTAGCTGGCATGCTACCACAAGGTAGAGCCCTCCCTCTGCTTGTTTATTTGTTTACTTACTTCTTTAAATCATCATAGACCAATGAATTTTTTTGATCCATGAATTTTTAATTTATTTCATTCAAAGGATTTAAGCCCATTACTGCTATTATTTACTTTAATGCTTCTGTTGACCCAGATTTGGCTAGTGGGAAATCCTTCTGTTTTTTTTTTTTTTAAACCATGGACCACAGGGCCCTACTAATTAGTCTGGCCTGACTGCACCTCTGACTGAAATTTTGTAGCTCTTCCTGTTCCTTAAACACATAGGCTATTTCCTGCCTCAAGGCCTTTGCACTGGCTGCTCCGGCTCTCTGGAGTGCTGGCTGCTTTGATTCATGCAGGAGTCCCTCCTCAGAGCCCTTATGACCCTCTCATCTAACTCAGGGGTAATCCTTCTCTCCCTCCATCACTCTCCCTCTCATTCTCTCTGCTGTGTTTGCAGCCTCTCCCTCTCTACTGGCTCCTTCCTGAGTATTTCAACGTGTTCTAGCCTTTTCCACATGATTTAAAGGAAACAAAAGCCCTACGGATTCTTCCCTTCCCCCTTCAGTTTTGCCTTCTCTGCCCATGTGCCCCTCGCCCTCATCTTCCGCTGACAGGCAGACTTTTAAAAGGTAGGGTCTACATTCTCTCAAGCACCACTTCTTGCCTTCCATTTACGCCTCCACCCACCACAAGCCGAGTTTATGCTCTGCCCCAAACTGAAACTGAAGCCTTCTCACTAGGCCCATCACCTACCAGGATGGTGGCTACCCATAGCAGACTTTTGTGTGGACTAGAAAAAGGAATCCCTCCTTCAAGACACTTGCATCCATCTGCCAGAATATGAGCCTCTCAAACATACCAAGCTGCAATGTCCACAATGTGCATGGTGCCCACTGGCATTGTGCAGTGTGCTACCTGTTCAACTGTACTTGAGGGCTCTACTGGCAGCCTTTGTTCCACTAGCTTGGAAGATTCACTCCAGTCTGATCATATCTGACCACTCTCAAACTCCCCTGCGACCACGCCTCCCTCTGGAAATGCAGCCTTCCTTTTGCAACCACACCACCACACTCTGCCTTCCTGCTCCTCCTTTCTTGCCCTTTCAACCTCCTTCTCTCTCTTTTTTAATTTATCTTATTTTATTTATTTATTATTGTATCATTTATTTTATTTCGGCAGGGGGCAGGTAATTAGGTTTATTTATTTTAGGAGAAAGTACTGGGGATTGAACCCAGGCCCTCCTGCATGCTAAGCATGCGCTCTACCACTTGAGCTATACCCTCCCCCTTCTTTGGCTCTTCTCTTAAATATTAAGTCCATTTCAGAGTCCTGCCCTGGTTTATTTTCCTTTGTTATTTGACCCATCTCTGTGACTGATTCCAATCACTTTTACTCAACAAACATTTACTGAGTGTCCACTCTGTGCCTGGCATTGTTCTAGGCACTGAGCCCTTGGAAGAGAATGGAGGAAAACGTTCCTAGAGCGAGAGGAAGGGAGACTCCCGTTATACAGGAAAGTTTGGCAGTGCCGTAACCATCGTCTCCTGCAATGCAGGAGAAAATTCTTGTTTCCCACAGAAAGTAAGAAGTGCACTTCATGAACTCGGTGATCTGGTTAGGGAGATTTCTGGGCTGAGTTTCTAAAGTGCCACCTGGCTTCTCCTGGCTGCCTGGTGAGTTTCTACCATGATAAACGCATACCCTAGTCATGGTGTCAAACACTGTCTCCACGCACCAAACCATAGACACCTAGTAGCATCTCCAAGTCCCTGAAGAGTCGGCCTTGTCACAACGAGACTGGCTAATGAGACTTGTCTTCCAGGATGCTCAACCCTCTTGGGGAAGATGACCCACAGGAGGCCAGCATCAGCACCACTGCCACCTTAGGCTGACCAGAGGGGGACTGGCAGGAGACCGGCTGTCTCAGCCCTGGCTTTCCTCACTCCTCTGTCCTGTGGCTTCTCCAATGCCCCAGGATTCTCATTAAATCGATACACAAACATGTTTATAATAGATGCAAAAGTATAAAGAATAACCAACTCTCCTCTCCACCATAACCACAATCCTGCATTTTGTGTTTCTTTCTTCCTTTACAGTTTTACTATGTATGTATCTCTCCCTAGTGATAGATGTGATTTTGCTTGTTTCTGAACTAACAGAAATGGGCCCTCCTGTATGCATCCCCTTGCATCTTGCTTTGTTTTCTCAACCTTCTGTCTCTGGGCTTCACCAATACGGTTTTCGTCTTATTTTTGTTTTTAAGCCAGCATTTTATTTTATTTGGGTTTTTCCTGTTTGTTTTGGTGTGGGGAGGGGAGGTAATTATGTTTCTTTATTTTTAGAGGAGGTACTCAGGGGATTCAACCCAGGACCCTGTGCATGCTAAGCATGCACTCTACCGCTTGACCTATGCCCTCCCACCTCGGTTTTTGTTTTAAAATTTGTAACTAGTCCATAAAATAAATGACTACTCACTATGTCCCTTCTGGCACAGTGCGTTGTGCATCTCAGGTTATGAGGATGCTGTGCGGGATGGGTCCACAGAACAGCCAGGCAGCTCATTTTCATGCAGGTGGGGTTGCAACATCAGGGAAAAGGAGTTTCATGCAAAGGCTTAACTGGAATCCATAACTTGGTGTAAATCTTGGCATGTTGACTCCTCAGATACATAAGTTCATTGTTTAATTGGACAAACTCACTTTGGAACACACAAGCAAGAGGGGAAAAAAAAACGACTAAAGCTTGGATAGTCCACCTTTTGCATCATTCCTGCTTTGGTATCTTTCCATTAGTGGAAAGAATTGAGAACAAACCACCAGAGTGGAGTGGAGAGCATGCTCTGTGTCCCCGACTCTCTCCAAGTAGTTCCTTGAGTAAACATCATAAGTAATATGGATAAATTCTTCATACAATGTATAAGGAAGACGACAACAACAACAGTTACTCCTCTGGGCATCAAACTAATAGGCCTAGGTACTACAGTATTTGTTTCCTCAGCCAGTCTCTGCTGGTATTTCAGTCCTCTGGTTCTCAGTCTTGAGTCCTTTTGCAATCCCTACTGGAAGTTTAAAAAATTCTGATGTTTGTATCCCATTCCGGGGAGATTCTGATGCAGTTGGTCTGGGGTGGTGCCCGGGGAGCGGGATGTTTGAAAGCTCCAGAGGAGGCTCTAATATGCAGCGGAGTTTGAGAACCACTGGTTCACACCACTTTGTCCTCCTCCCTCCCACAGGATGGAGGCTGGCGCCTGGTGGAAAGTGATGCTCAGAATGGATACACAACGTTTGGTTTCTTAGGAAGGAGGGAAGGGTGGTCTCAGAACCACAAACTTTCCTGGTGCCCCAGGGCGAAGACGATGAGGAGGCAAGTCCTGCCAAGGAAGTGAGTGAGGGCGGAGTCGCCCGCGTCCAGGTCTCTCTCCTGAATCTAACTAGAAAGTGTCCACCCTGATGCGCAGGTGCTGTCCGGCCAAGTCCCGAAGGCCTCAGAAGGTACATGTCCACCGCGAAGTTCAGCAGTGCCAGGGGGGTTCGCGTTTCCACAAGTGAGGCAGAGGCTGAGGAGGCGGGGGGCGGGGAGGGTCCTTCGAGCTCCAGCCCAAGTCTGGTGGACTTTGGAGTCAGCCTGCGATCCTCTCTTGGCTCCCAAATGCACCGCGGCAGCTCTTTCTGACAGGAGGGGCGGGAGGAGTAGGGGGCACTGGGGCGAACCGGGCTAGGCCTGCTCCGCGGGGAGTGTGGTGCTGCCTCCGGCGTCTGGAGCACGGGTCGCGGCGTAACCACCCCGGGCAGCGCGTGGCACGGCGGCAGCGGCCGTCCAGGGGGCGCGCACTACAAGTCCCGAAAGGCCTCGGGCAGGGCTGGGCGGCGCCCGAGCGGGTCCGAGAGGCAAGACGGCCCAGGCGTGCGCAGTGGCTCTCGGGAGTGGCGGGGCGGGCCCTCCCTGCTGTCAGCTGTGGCCGGGGGCGCCTGAGCTAGTGGGGGGGTCGCGGCCATTGGCGGAGAGGCGGGAGGGGCGGGGCCGCCGCGAGCCGCAGCGGCTTCAGGCGGAGCGGGCGGAGGCGGAGCGGGCGGAGGCGGGCGGTGGGCCGGCGAGGCGCGCGCCGGGCTGCAGCGTTCCGGCCTGCAGCGTTCCGGCCTGGCCATGGCAGCGGCGCCCCTGAAAGTGTGCATCGTGGGCTCGGGGAACTGGTGAGCGGCGGCGGGCTGGCAGCGCGGGCTCCGCCTCTGGAAAGCCCCTCTCCCGGGCGGGTGAGGGCGCGCGTCCCCGTCGCGGCGTGGGCACCGGGCACCGCGCGCGGGGAGGGGGGCGGGCGGCCTCGCGGCCCGGCTGGGCACCGCTCGCCGGGGGAGGCCGCGCTGAGGCACTGGCCCGGGAGGCCCTGGGCCCGCGTGCCCGCGGGGGCGGCGCGGAGAGAGAGTACTGCGCGCCCGCGGGCACCTGTCTGCGCTCGCGGCACCGCGCGGCGGGCGCACGGAAGCCACCTGCTCGCCACGCCTGGGGGTTTGCGCAACATTCTAAGGATGTTGTCCCTTCTCAGCAAGTCTCCTGGAGTTGTCCCTTCTCAGCAAGTCGACTCGCCAGCAAGTCGAGTTGAAGGAGGCTCAAGCCTTGCTGTGGTTTCGGTATGAGGAAACCGAGGCAGAGGGGTCTGAAGGGCGCTTGCTCTCCAGGCTGAGGGCGGAGTCGGTGCTGCCCTTCAAAGCGCGGGTCTGGCTCCGGCTTCTGCTACGTCCAGTATCTTAGTAACATATGGGGAAGAAAATCCAAGTTCCTACAGGCCTGGCTCCCACAGTAGCCCAGGGATGTTGGGAATTCTCCCTTGGGGTAATGTTTGTGAAGCTTCGAGTCTCCACTAGGCTCTATTTGACTTTATCGTTTATAAAGCACTTTGTGCACGGCACTCTTCTAAGCACGGCGCTCTTCTAAGCACTTTAAGTGTCAGCGCTTTTGGTTCCTTTCCTCAGACTTACACAGTGGGGATTATTTGGTGTGTTTCGGTAAATGAAGAGCGAAGTGGAGACGAGGAGGCAGAATATGGTATAGTCTCTGGTATTTTCCATCTTTTTTTAGGTTGCTGTGCACTTTTTCCCCCCACATCTGAAGAACTGGTATAGAATAGTTCTAAGCGATGTTCTGATGTTTTTCTGTGACTTGACACTCATCACAGTTCAGGCTTCTAGGAGTCCTGCAGCAGTTGGTACTAGTTACTTGGTCTCCCTCTTTAAAACTTGGACCAGAAACAACTACTGGAGGAAACCTTATCTGGTTCTCCACTTTTCCATCCCAGCCAGGCCAGGGGACCTCTCCTTGAGTCCCTGTTGCTGACATCTGTCACTGGAGGGTAATGATTGATTGATTGATTGATTGATGGAGGTACTGGGGATTAAACCCAGGACATCATGCATGCTAAGCATGTGGTAAGTTACTGATCTGGGTGCACTTCTCAGCAAGGTGATGATTTATTTGATTATCTGTTTCCACTCCTCCCCACCTAGCTCTTGAGAACATATGCTAAGTAAATACTAAGTGAAGACTAAAAATTAAATTTTTAGTGTAAAAATTAACTATATTTGATTCAGTAATATCTTCATGTTGTTTGAAGCCGGAAGGCACCAACCCCCCGCCCCCACCAAAACAAGTGAAACATTTCCCACCCACACTTTTCCCCCAGAGTGCCTGCTGGAGGAAAACCAGTGTTATCAGTGTCTTCTGGTCTTTCCAGAGCAATTCCATCAGATGCAAATGAATGTTTTCATATATTCTTTTACCTCTCTGCCCTACAGATATGCACTTTCTGTAAACTCCTTTTCTTCAATGAACAACAGAACGTTATGTACAACATTTAACGGAGTCAGTTCCAATCCACTGCAGAGTTTCATTTGGACTTTCTGCTTGACTTTGCCAGTTTTGATCCCAAGGTCACTTTGAGTGAGATGTCAGCTGCCTTGATGGCCATGAGGCTGGAAAAGCGCCCGTTTAGCACATGTTCTTTAACATTAGTTTCCTCTTCTGGAAGAGGACACAGAACCACAGATGAAAGCATCTCTTCCCTAGTTTGCAAGGTGCTGTAGAAGTAGCATGGCTTTGTCACGCTGGATTTGGGCCTGGAGCAAGAGTAGTGAAGTGACCCTCCTACTCCCTCCACTGGATTTGGCTGCCTTCCCACAGCTTCACTCTGTTGTGCTTGACTGTTTTTCTTGGCTCACTCCAGCCCAAGGAAATGGAGTAGAAATTGGCTAATGACACTGGAGCAGAGCAATTGAGAAATGTGCCGATGGTTTGGGCAGTCTGCCTGGCTCCCTTAATTACGGGGTCAGATGGGAACAGTTGTTGGCTTCCCTGCCACTGCCCTGGGTGTCGAGCCACACCAGTCCTAGAGAGAGGATCACGACCTCCCCAGAGAGATTCAGGAACTTACCTTAGGAACTTCACCTTCAGGCTGGAGATAGATAAAGACTTGGAAGATAAGTTCAGAAGGAACACAAAGTGGAATGAAATATGTCACGAGATTAGATGTTACCTTTTAAATACTGTTTCTTAAAATGTGATCCAAAGATCACTTGCATCAGGGTTAGCACTAAAGCAAGATTTGCTGAATCATATTCCCTGAGGGTAGGATAGATTTTTCTCCCAGAGACTTCAACCTTGTGCTAATTTTAAAACAGGTTACCAAAAGACAGACCTACCCTTCCAGTTCAGAAAAAGGAAGTTGCTTAAGCAGTGTTCATACTTGGGACTTTGAAGTAGCTCAGAATGCTTACGTAAATAAAGGTATTGTCACATCTATAACTAAAAGGTGACTCTAAGGCTCACACTGAGTATCTCTCCCATGTTAATGATCATCACTGGCTTTGCAGATACCTGAAGACTGAATCTAGCTGACTTGCCAGGGAGCTTCAGCCAGAAGGATATGCAAGGGAAAGTAAACAGTTGTGTGAGGATCCTGTCCCACCCTCTCGCACCTCCTTTCCTCTAGAAAGAGAGAGGAGGCTGAGAGGGACCTTCATACCTCCAGCTGAGCCCTGCTCTGCTGCCCTCAATTGAGGATGCAGGGAGGTGCGTCCTAATCCGCATGGCTTTTCATGGCCCCTGTGACTTATAAAAAACAACAGAAAGGGAAAAACAAAAGCTTCTTAGGTTCCTCCAAAAATGAAACAGAGTTTCTTCATCAGAACCTTGGGAAGATCACCCAGACACAGTGCACCAGGCAGTTCTAGGACTAAAACCTCAGGGTTGTATTTGCCGCCACGCTGCTGTACTAGGGAACCTAAGTCCAGAAACACCCCAGACCTCCTTTGGAAAGGGGGGCGCTCAGGATTCTATCCCCGTCCAGCGCTGGGTCCTTGAGCAAACTGCTTCTCCCCAAGAATCATTGCTTGTGATATCTTTACCTGCTGTCATAGGATCATGGTTAGAATTAAATGAGCTGATCGGGGACAGTGCAGAGTGACACACTCCATGTCAGCTAATAAAGATATGTTCTTTTTATTGGTTTGATCATCCTTCATCAGTACCATCATTAAGTCACAAAATGGACCTTTTCAAGGTTGGAGTTAATAAAGTAGTGTTGAAACCCAGATCCTTTAACTCCATTTTTCGTGTTTCTAGAAATTCTTACCATTTTTTAGTGAGAAGCATACTTTTACCTGAGAACAAATTCCATTGTCAAAAATATAGAGTCTTTTACCCTCCCAACGAAAGTCTAATATAACAATAGTCCACTTAAGAAAAATCAAATTGAAATGAGGTCTTGAAAATCATCCTGTCGAGTTTCCCTCCAAAGCAGGCAGCCTGTCTCTTGGAGACATGACATGGTTATAGTTTACTGTTTTTAAGGCATAATTTACTGATTTTAAAAGTAATCTAGTATATTAATTATTAGAAAGACCTTATATTTGAGAGAAAAATATGCCATCTCCAACGCCCACCCATTAGTCTCAGAGCAGTGCCAAGGTGAGCCCACTCTTTTCTAAGTCCCATTGGATACAAGTGCACTAAATCTCTGTTGTCAGGCCATGGGGTCCTCGCCATGCAGGTCTTTCTTCCCCTTACCCCTCACTTCCAGGCTTGGTGATAATCAGGAACTAAGCCAGAAGTCCTTCAGCTCCTTTAAGGTTATCCCAGTGGCATTTTGCCGTCATTCAGCTTTGGGGCTCAGTTCCTTCCACAGTTGGGCGCTGGGAACCGAATCAGTTATTTGTTGCTACCCAACCATCTCCCCTGAAACTTAGTGGCTTCAAGGAGCTGTCATTTATTAGCTCATGATTCTGGGGGTCAGCAGTTTGGGCTAAGCTGCTGGTCTAGACTGGGCTCACTCATAAGGCAGCGGTCAGGTGGTGAGATGGCTGGGACTCGTGCTCCCAGATGCCCCCTTTCACATGTGCGGCAGTGGGCGGGCTTCAGCCAGGATGACGGGGTGCCTGGCTAGAGCCTCTGGTTCTGCAGCAGGTGAGGTTGGGCTTCTCCGTCTGGCGGCTGAATTCCAACATCAAGAGAGAGCTCCTATAAGTACCTCACATAAGTGGAATCATAGAGTATTTGTCTTTTTTGTACCTGGCTTGTTTCACTTAGTATAACGTCCTCAAGGTTCAGCTGGGTTGTAGCACGTACCAAAGTTTCCTTCCTTTTTAAGGCTAAATGATGCTCCATCGTCTGTATACACCACATTTTGTTCATCGGTTCGGTCCATCAGTGGACACTTGGGTTGCTTCCACCTTTTGGCTATTGTGAATAATTCTGCCATGAACATGGATATACAAATATCTTCTTCAAGATCCTGCTTTCAATTTGGGTATATACTCAGAAGTGGAATTACTGGATCACAGGGTAATTCTATTTTTAGTTTTTTGAGGAACCCCTGTTTTATTTTCCATAGCAGTTAGACCATTTTACATTCCCACCAGCAGAGCACAAGGGTTCCAGTCTCTGTGCGTTCTCACTAACACTTGCTTTTTGTTTTGTTTTGTTTTAATTTAGTAGCCATCCTAACAGGTGTGAGGTGGTATGTGTTTTGTTAATTGCATGTGATTTTATGGCATGTACAGTTTTGCATCCTGTTTTTTGTTAAATGTAACATTCTATCTTAGGTTTTTCCTCTGCAGTTTGAATGTTGATAGACACAATGGCTTTTTTCATCTGCTTTCTCCCCCTCCTTTTTCTCTATGTGAAGTTGTTCACATTGATCTTTTTTCCTCTGTGGTTTCCATCTTTAATTTTAAACTTAGAAAGCTTCCCTATCTAGAAATCAAATAAACATTCACCAAGTTGAATCCTTTATTTTAAAATAACTTCACTTTTCACATTTTAATCTGATATTCTGGCATTGGATTATACTTTAAAAGCCCTTTAACTGCAAAGAATTACACAAAATGTTAACAGTGGTTCTCCTTGGATGGTGAGATTGTTTACAATTATTTTTTCATCTTTCATATATTGCTTTCATGTGTAAAAAAAAAAAAGTAGATGTTATTTAAACTAAAACTGACTACCCTTTTCCATTGGGTGAACAGGCAGGATCAGCTCTGGGCATGAAATGGGGGAGGATCTGGCTTGTGTATTTAATAACCCTTCATTATTCTCCCTAGAGTTTCTTCCTTGGTAAAAGAGGGATGGTCTGTAGGGTCTTTTCTGGGCCAGAAGGCTTCTGCACCACATGCAGTTTTGGGAGTTGACAGGTTCTAGCCTGACTTGATAAGCAGCCTGTTCCTTGGCTGATAAAACTATTAAACCTCTTTAGAAAGAAAGAGGTGAGAAGGCTGTGGACAGAGAGTGAATGCCAAAGGATTGGGGGAATGGGGGTATTGCCAAAGTAGAGGTTAGGACCTCCAGCAGGTGGACGTCCATCCAGCTGGGACCCAGGGAAGGAGAGCGGTGGTGAAGACATGGCCTGGGCTGAGTCTCTTCTCTTCTGCTGATCACCTGTGTGATCCCTGGGGTCACTTTCTTCACGTGAAAAATGGGGATCACAGTAGTACCTACCTCAGAGGGTTGCTGAGGCTTAAAGCGGATAATGTGGGTAAGGCATTTAAAATAGTACCGTGGTGGTAATCAGAATGGGACATATCAGTGTATCAGATCAACACGTTGTACCCCTTCAACTCAGACAATGTTATATGTCAACTACATGTCAATCAAAAAACAAAAAGCAAACAAACAGTGCCTGATACCTGGTAGTCAGCAGACTCCTACCCCTTTCTGTCTCCTGCCCCATCCTTGCCTCTTCCCCTTCCCTCCCCTCCTTTCTCTGTCCCCTCTCTGCCCCCAACCCCTCAGCTTGCACTTCTTCATGGTGTCCTCTCCCCTTCCCCCTCCTCTCCCTCTCCTGCAGGTGTGGGCTCCGGGTAAAAGCAGAGGACACTCTGCATGCCCCTCCTGTTCCTGCGCTTTTGCTCCACGGGCCCTTCCCTCTGCTTGGAAGGCCCCCCCACCCCGTTCCTCCAGGTAAGCCAGCTCAGCCTTCAGAGTCCAGAGTTCTGCCCTCGCTGCTGCACCTGGCCCCACCTCTCCCTGATGTCCACCAAGTGTCACTGTATCACCTGTGTAGCGTCTTTGGTCACCTTGGTACAGTTACATTTCTACGTGTGCTTCCTGGAGCAACATCAGTCTCTGTTTCCCAGCCTCCAGGAGAGCAGGGATTTGTCTTTTTTATTTTTTTTTAATTGAAGCATAGTTGATTTACAATGGTGTATTAGTTTTGGATGTACAGCAGTGATTCAATTATGCACGTATACATATGCACATACATACATACTCTTTTTCAGATTCTTTTCCATTATAGGTTATTACAAGATATTTAATAGGGAATTGTCTGCTTTATTGCCTGTATCCTCTGTGCCTGGCACAGTGTCTGCACGGCATAGGTGCTCAATGTGTATTCTCCACAAATGATTCTACTCTACCCTGCAGCAAATATAAATTAGCAGAAAGCGTGGGCTTTGGAACCAGATCTGGTTTTGAACTGTTGGCTCTAGATGGACAGCGGGACTTTGGATAACATTCATTCTCTCTGAGCCTGGACTTCCTCATCTGTAAAGTGGGGATAATGTCAAGTACCCAGTATGTACACAGCTGGCACTGGAACATGATTTCCCACCCAAGTCCCTTTTAAATTTCATATGTATAGCATTACTGAGGTTGTGGGCTAGCCTGTGTTTTGAGGCCCAAGGGCTAAGACAATTCACGATTTCATGGGAAATATGATGGGAAATGTGACTTGGTCTGTCTGTAAAGACCCAGGACTGGCTGTCAGCAGTCCCGAGTCCCCCTCCCAGTTCTGCCACTGCCTGGTTGAGGGACACAAGGTCAGAGTGACTGGGCCTTCTGTGTCAATCTGCCAGGTGGAGGTTTAGGTAGGATTAAACCTCCATTTGGCAGGCACTGCCCTTGTGGGGTTTGCTCTGCTCATTTGCCTATTATACTTTCTTTAAAAGTTGACTTTTGTGTTTTTGAGAGGGGAGGGTAATTAAGTTGTATGTATGTATGTATGTATTTAATAGAAGTTCTAGGGATTGAACCCAGGACCTTGTGCATGCCAAGCACCTGCTCTACCACTGAGCTAATACCTTCCCCCCTAAATTTTGTTTAAAGTCAACTTTTTAGGGAGAAAGGGGATAGCTCAGTGGTAGAGTGTGTGCATAGCATGTGTGAGGTCCTCAGTTCAATCCCCAGTACCTCCGCTAAATAGATAGATAGATACATAGATAGATAAATAACACCCCCTTCCCCCAACCAAAAAAAGAAAACGTTATATCCCCACTGCAGATACCATGAGCAGTAGATAACAACAGCCACCCGCAGAATGGAAACAACACAATGTCGTAAAATCCTCGTCAGATGCCCGATGATGCCCGTACCTGCCAAGGCCCTGAGTCAGGCCTGCTCATACTTTGTGAAGAAGGGAAATTCACACATGCTGGAGATGGGAGAACTCAGTAGTATCCAGAGGAGACATTCTGCACTCTCAGGGAGGCTGGGAGAGTGGAAAAGGGCGGCAGGGCAGCAGGTTTCCCCCACATGGGGAAACACCCGGCTCCTCATACACCTGTCATCCAGCAGAGGGATGAGCTCACAGGTGTAGAAGTGGCTGCTATGCCCTTGACCCAGCCGTGTGGCGATCCGTGCCTGGACGTATTTTTTGTTTTTGCTGGGGCGAGTGGGGTGGGATTAGATTTATTTATTCATTTATTTTTTTTAATGGAGACACTGGGGATTGAACCCTGGGACCTGGTGCAGGCTACACACGCACTCTACCACTGAGCTGTACTCTCCCCGTCATCATTGCTATTTGTAAGTGGACTCTGGTTACCTTAAAAATACACAAGTTCCTCCAAAACGCTCCCTTTGCTCTTTTTTTTTTAAACAATGTCCCTTTGTTCTTTGATCTTGTTCCTTCACGTTGGTCAGAGGTAGTTACACATAGATGACACACATTTCATACTATTTCAGAGCTACAAAGGACTTTTGGGTATGAATTATACTTTAAAAGCAAAACCCAAACAGCTTTATTGAGGTATAACTGATACACAGAAAACTCTGACATACTTGATCTTTGATGGGTTTGGAGTATGCATACAGCTGTGAAACCATCACCACGATAATAATAAACACCCATCACCTCCAGAAGTTTCCTCCTGCCCTCTCCCCCTCCCCTGTTTTTGGTGACAAGAATACTCAGTACCATGTTAGCTGTGGGCTTGGCATATAGAATATATGGCCTTTATCGTGTTACGGTGAATTTTCCTTTTGGGGTTTTAGAAACAACCCAGAAGACGGTGGACAGCAAAGAAGACATGGAAGTTGTACCGAAAGAGATTAAAACAAAACAAATTAAAGTGTTTTGACTTCTGATCTCCCCCCATCAAAAAAAAAAATGATTGTATAAGTTATTTAGAAAGAACAAGACTAGGCCTTAAGGCATTAGAATCTTTTTGCTCATCTAGATTTCTCCTTGAATTATTTCATGCCCCTTGCTTGCCCCCATCTCTTCTCCTGCCCCTATCCCTGAGTGGTAGATCCAACACCTAGGCCCACAATTACCTGGAGTCACCTCTAGTTGCCTCAGAGTTGCTGTGTCTGGTGTACCCTTAGCCTGCTGCAAAACCTCCCTTAACTCAGGGCTGAACATAGCAAGCCTGGGTCATTACTAATGGATCAGCTGGTTAGTTCCTGGCTTGGCCCAACTCACCCATGTGCCTGTGGTCAGCTGAGTTTTGGGCTCTTCCCAACCCTGATTTATGAAGCCCTTTTTGCTTCTCAGCAGAGGTATGATCTTCCTCAGCACCACTGTCATGTCTTCTCTCAGACCCCACCATGGTCCCCTCACCTGAACGGTGGGCAGGCCAGACTTCTGGATGAACTGGATGGCACCTGAGTCCCTTGTGTTGAAAATCCGTTGACATTTACCCTTCTAATGATGTGTCCTTCCATTTCCCTCCACCTCTTATCACACACAGAATTGTGAATTCCTTTTACCTTACACATCTCTCTCAAGTGGGCGGGAAGCTTTTGAGAGCAAAGAATGCTTCCAGCCCAAGGCATTCTAGGCAGTAGGTGCTATGCACACTGTTGATACCTGAGATAAAGGCATGAATGAGTGACTGAATGAAGTCATTGATGAAACCAGGAAGGAGGCAGAATGAGGTCCTGGTGACCTCACATGAGTAAATAATATAAGTGGAGTTTCCCTTACTTATTTTTGTTCTTTCGTTGTTCTTAACAGTTCCAATTTTTACTTAAAATTTCTTAGCTAACTCTTTTTAGTAGATACTGCAGGTTTCCCTCTGGTTACTAGTGCTTGGCTTCCCCAAGAAGCTGCAAAGGCAGAAGCAAGTGTTTTCCAGTAAGACCGTGGACCATGGGGAGCAGGCTCGTGTTCTAGTTTATTTTCCCACTTGATTTACTAGACTTGGATTCCTGGTGACTTGTAGATGGACCCTCGGTTTGCTCAATTCCCCAGAATCATACTTGCTCTGTTTTACTTTGTATGAGTTACTTAATGGCAGGGAAGCTTGTGAGCCCGAGCGGTTATGCCCTGTGAGCAGTGAGCAGCTATTTCCAAGATTAGAGTAAAGGTGATAGTAGTGGTGGGGAGATTCTTGACCTCTTTTCTACAAGATATTGGAGGGAGAATTGGATTAATGGATATTTAGCTAATAAACTGTCCCGCTGGCATAGAATAAGAACTTCACAGGTAAAAGCTCTGATGTTTACAGCTATTCCTTGGTGAAGGAGGAGAGCACCAAAGATCATTGGACGGAGTAGCTGTTTGGAACTCTGGCCGCGCATCAGTCCCAGGGGAGCTTTAATAACTGCTGCTGCCTGATCCCACTGCAGAGCTACCCATCGCATTGGTCTTGGGTGTGGCTTGGGACTCTGTCTCCTGGGTTATTCTAATCTGCAGCCAGAGTTGAGGACACCTGCTTAGTTTATCCATTCTATCTCAGGAAAGGGGGCATAATTCTAATATAGATTGTAATTATTTGGATTTTCCTGGTTGTTAAAGCACTGAGATCTACGTGCAGGGATGAGTTAGAGTTGGCTACAATACCAGCTTTATTGGAGAGTAAGGATAACTGTCCCCGATATGTTCCTCTGCATCAACTTGGTCTCCGCCCCTTTTCTGTTATCAGCTCTTACTCCCTCTCACAAATTGTGTTCCGAATAATCCTTAGAGAAAATAATGAATGCCCCGTCGCATGAATTCTTCAGGTGCTCTTTGCCATTCTTTCGTTTCTCCTCATACCAGGAAGATTGTCTAAGAAACTATTTCTCCAAAGTCCTACAAAAGAAGCTGATTGGCTCAGCCGGGATCGGGTACCACCCCTGGCCCAGTCAGTGGGCTGGTGGCCCACTGTGCACTCAGCACACCCGTGAGACCTGGCTGACCACGAACACCTCTGCCACGGGGTCCAGCCTCACATCCGTACCTCTTGTCCCAGGACTGGCCTTAACTAGTGTTAGCTAGTGTCTTCTCTCCCCCACAGTGGGGAAGCCTAGGGAGACTGATCATTACCAGAATATGTTTGGTGAATAGAGATGCAAAAAAAAGAGGGAGCTGCTGGGTGTCTGCTGGGGGGACCAAATGCTCATGCAGCTGGGCTCTGTGCCTTTGCTCTGTTCCTTTTCTGGAATCCACTCAGGTCTTGCCTGTCCTTTCTGTGTGCACCTGGGGCCTGCTGCAGTTAACCAGAACATGGTGTTGACGGAAATAAATGCACAGCCTAAAAGTTGAAAGTTATGTTTTATTTGGTGGACATTTCTGAGAACTCGAGCCTGGGATGACAGCCTCTCAGATTGCTCTGAGGGACTGCTCAAAAAAGGTAGGGAGGAGCTAGGATATATAGGAGTTTTACAACAAAGACCAGGTAGTTGGAACATTAAAAGATTACTTGTTAACTGAAGAAAAACAGACATCTCAAGTTAAAGAATTTACGGCTTTTCCCTGTATGGGAGGGAGCAAATATTTGGGCTCATCGAAATCATTCCTTTGAAAAGCACCTAACTATCTAGGGCCAGTATCCTGTCCTTTTTATTCTGAGTCCCCTCAGGGTGCACCACTGTGAGTGGCTGCAGTGGCTGGGCTACAGGCTTGTCTTCACTGGAGGGTGGCAGCAGCGGCTGATGACTTGATGGCTTCAGCATTTTTTGTTTACTGGAATGGTTTGCAGTATTTTTCACAAGGACTACGTTACATTATGGTAGCTACATTTTAACCTCCTTGATGGATTTGAAATATACCCTAGTTGCCTCTTGAAGTATTATTTTTATGCTGTCTTTCAGGTGGGTTTTTCTTCTGCCTGAATACTCCCTTCCAAGATAGACTGATGCTTAACTAGTTTCAAGGCGTGGTGCTTTTTGACGTTGTACCAAATTTCTGACCATGGGGTGGTATTTCCAGGAGAAAACTAAGTTTCAAATGGCTTGTGACTGATGTGACAATCACAGTCTTGAGTTATAAGCTCGGTGCTTGAATCAGAACACAAGCCTTCTGAATTATGATCTCAGGCTTTGCCTCTTCTGCCTAGGTGAGTCTCATTTTTCCCCCCACTGTTTCTCTTATAGGGGTTCAGCAGTTGCAAAAATAATTGGTGACAATGTCAAGAAACTTCAGAAGTTTGCCTCCACGGTCAAGATGTGGGTCTTTGAAGAAACGGTTAATGGGAGAAAACTGACAGACATCATAAATAATGACCATGAAAATGTAAAATACCTCCCTGGACACAAGTTGCCAGAAAATGTGGTAAGACTTTGGAATGAAAAGTACATTTGGTTAATTCTGAAAGTCACGCTCAGCTGAGTTAGCCCGAGGGACTTGGGGAGCTGGGGAAGCTTCTTTCCTCCTCTCCTGTTCCCTTCTCTACTGTGTCCTTTGCTTGGCTGGTTTTGGTTTTCCTGAAACTCTGAACGTGGGCTTTGTATGAATTTGCTACTGTCATCATAACAAGGTACAAGAGACCAGGTGGCTCAAATATAGAAGTTAATTTTCTCACAATTCTGAGGCTTCAAGTTGCCTGGAGAAGGACATTTTCTGCTACCCTTTGGGGTTCTTCTGGCTGGTCTAAGAATGACATTGACATGAGACAGATTAACAGGAGAAAATCAAACAAGTTTAATCACATGTGTACATGGGAGAGATCCAGGAAAACTGTATAACTCACCAAAATAACTGAAGCCCTCCCCTTAGGTATCATCCTCAGCTAAAGAGAAAGGGATGCTGAGGGCAGGGAGAGTCTGTTATGGGAAGTTACCAGGAAGAGCACAGTAAACACGGGGGAGGTTGTTATGCAGATTGTAGCCTTTCCCTTTTCCATTCATGAGAGTTTCTAGACATTTTAGGTGCTTTCCTCTTCCTGGTACTTGGAGGGAGACCCCCTTACAAATGGAGATTTTCCTTATCAAGGTGAATGTTTCTTACAAAAGGGCACCTCCTACTTGGGTTTTAGTTTTTCCCATGTCTGCTGTTTCTTAAAAAAATAACTAGCTTAAAATAATTAATGCACCACAAAGAGACATATTTTGAGGTGGCAAATTCTGCTCCCATACAAAGCCCAAGGTCAGGTTGTCAGCAGGGTTGGTGTCTTCTGAGGCTCTGTCCTTGACTTGTGGACGGCCACCTTCTCCCCATGTCTCTGGAAAGATTGGCCCCCACCCCGTCCCTGATGAGCCAGATAACTCAGAGACTGGGTCTTGGAGCTTAAGAAGAAAAGAGGCTGCTTTATTACTTTGCCAGGCAACGGGGACTCAGAGCAGGCTAGTGCCTTCAAAACTGAGCCCACTTTGGGGTTGGGGTGGGATGGTTATATGGCCATAGCTCAGACAATAAAGCATCGATAACAATCAACAGAATCATTTTCTCATCAGAAGACTTAGAATGGAGTCATGATGCCTCCAGGCGACCAATTCTGTAGGGGCCAGCTGTTGTCACTTTATCTCATAAACACTCAAGGTGCGGTCTTCTTGGTGTTTAGCCTACTTTGTAAAGTTACAGTTCTGTGCGCTTCTCAGAGACCAAGCATGATTATAGCTTTTGATTATCCCAAGTGCGGCCATTTTATTAATCCCCCTCCATCTCCACATGGTTTTCCTTCTATGTGTGTGTGTCCAAATCTCCTCTTCCTGTAGAGACACCAGTCATGCTGCATTTTAGGGCTCACTCTGATGACCTCGTTTTAACTTAATTACCTTGATATAAAGACTGTCTCCAAATCCATTCACTCTTTGAGGTACTGGGGTTAGGACTTTGACATAAGATTTTTGGGGGACACATTTCATCCCATAACAGCCATAACAGAACCTCCTTGGCATTCAGACTGCTGATCACCTCAAAGCTGGAAGTAACAGCTTTGCCTTTGCCTCATGTCCCTTGGTAAGTCCCAGTACACCTGTTGATGAAAAATTAATCAGCTGGTCTGAAAAGGAAATGGAAAATTTTATTTGAGCCAGACTGAGGATTATAACCAGGGAACAGCATCTCAGAAAGCTCTAAGAAGGGGTGGTATGGCTCAGTTGGTAGACTGCGTGCTTGGCAAGCATGAGGTCATGGGTTCAATCCGCAGTACCTCTATTATGTAAATTAAAAAAAAATAGATAAACCTAATTACCTCCCCCCAAAAGACAAAAAAACAAGTAAGAAAAGCTCTTAAGAATTGTTCTGCCCATTAGAAGTCAAAGCACAGTTACAGAAGTTTTTTTGAGACAGAGGGCTGTACATTGAATGCTGCATTATTGACAGTTTACAGAATCCGAATTTCTTAAGTACTGTACAATAAAATAACTAATTTATGGCAAGACAAGAAAAATTTAAACAAAAAATTCTTCTCTGCCTTTGGCCGCCTCTCCCCCTGCGGTGTCTTGTGTGTCTGCATTGTGTGTGGACCGAACCTCACCCATCGGCAGGACCACCTTCTCCACCATAAACAGCAGCATTCTAGCATCAAGACAAGCCCTTCAGGGCCATTTCTCCATCAGTCTGGAAGGACATTGTTGAGCTGTCAAGGAAGAACACCATGACTTCCTGTGCTTTGAGGAAACCTCAGATGCGAGGCCTTCCGGCCAAGTGTCTGCGATTTCATATTGTTGGCACATTGTATCCCTGGGAGCTGCAGTTTTCTGTAAGTTTTCTGTGGCTGAACCAAGAAGGAAGGTATATGAAGCTTTCTACAGAGATTATGATTCCATGAAAGATTTTGAGGCAATGAGGAAGGCTGCTATCTTTCAGAGTGCAGAGTGATCTTGGAACATAAAGAATTTCTCTGGGTTGAGTTCTGTGGAAGTTGTCACTGGTTACCTGCATTCTTGGACTATGAAACTGTGAACTGTGAATATCTGGGTGAAGGAGTAGTTTCTCTTGATCAATGAGCAATGAACAAGTACTGTGGGGAAAAAAAAAGACAACTCCTTCAAGATGACAAACATTCCTTCGCTGGGGAGACAGCTCAGCAGTATTGTGCCTGCAAGGTCCTGAGTTCAATCCCCAGTATCTCCATCAAAAATTTTAAAATAAATAAGTAAATAAATAAACAACTTAATTAGCCCCCCCAGTAAACAAAAAAAAAACATAAAAAAAAGATAACATTCTTTCTAGATCTTGTAGGCAGTCATGATTATCCGCCGTTTTGTGCTGTTGACACAAAATTAATCAGTTGATCTAAGAAAGAAACGGAAAGTTTTATTCAAGCCAAATTTCAGGATTATAACCCAGGAAAAGCTTCTCAGAAAGCTCTGAGAACTATTTCCCCCTGTTGGAAATCAAGGCACAGTTATATAAGTTTTTTGAGACAAAGGGCTGTACATCAAATGACATTTTTTAAAGCATTTTATTTATTATATTATTTAATTATTTTATTTTGGTGGAGGGGGAGGTAATTAGGTTTATTTATTTTTAGAGGGGGTACTGGGGATTGAACCGAGGACCTCATGCATGCTAAACATGCAGGCTACCAGTTGAGCTATACCCTCCTCCCCGCAAATGACGTATTGGCAGTTTACGTCGTCCAGACCTAAGGGTCATCCTGGTGGGTCATGTGACCCCTCACAAGATCAAGAAGGAAGGTTGTCTTTAAGGAGTTGTCTTGATGCTGGGAGAATGTTGCTCTTTATGGTTGAGCAGGTGTTCCTGCCAGTGGGGGAGGCTTGGTCAATGCAGAATGCAGATACACACCACATGGTCAGCCGGGAGAGGAGGCCGAGAGCAGAGAAGAATCTTTTATCTTTAAATTTTTCTTGTCTTGCCATAAAGTAGGAATTTTTATCTCACGCGCCTTTTCAAAATGTGTGGAATTCAGTCTGTCCCTATGACAGCTGATGCACTGGTCTGTAATTAAAATCAAGATCAAGACCTAAATTACAGAGGGAGATTGGAGAAAATAGAAAATTCTAAGACTGACAGTTTAAAATTCAAGCTGATTAGGTCTGAGAGGGGAAAATCTGGGTTATTGCCTGGCCTCATTCCAGTGGGGAAGAAATGAGCATGCGAGTGAAAATGGTGACCCTGCTGCCTGTGGGAGCTGCATTTACGAACTTCTGTTCCAAATGGGGTTATAGCTCAGTGATAGAGCACGTGCTTAGCATTCACGACGTTGTGGGTTCAATCCCCAGTACCTCCGTTAAATAAATAAATAAACCTCGTTACCTCCCCCCAACAAAATTTTTTAAATGAATAAAATAAAATTTAAGATAAATTTAAAATAAATAAATAAATGAATAAATTCCTTCAGATTCACTTGTGGGTGGCTTTCTGTAATAGTCTGTCTGAGAACAGACCACGTGGCTGCCCATCCCCTGCCGTCATGAGGCACTCATCATTCAGTGTTCACTCACCAGACCTTTGCGAGCAGGTGCCGCGGATGCAAAGCACAGCATTGGTTCTGGAGACAAAGAGGAATGAGGTCAGCGGGCCCAGCACGAGGGAGCCGGATCTGTAGGCTGAGAAATGTGAGGAAGTTTGGAGATGCGATGACCTTGCTCACTGAGGACTTCCCTTTGGCTTTGGTGACAGTGTTCTTTAGTGTCAAGCACTGTGCTAAGTAGTTTACAATTACCGTCTTCTTACTCGAAAACTTGGTGGGTGTCTAGCCAAAAGACTCAGCCAAGCCAAGGATTTATCGCTTGCAGCAAGTAAGGTTAGAACACTGAGGATCTTTCCCAAAGCAGTGTCTCCCCAGTAACAAAACTGGGGACCTTTTCAGCTAAGGGAACATGCGTGTTCCTGAAGGGGCTTGGGAGTGAGTCCGAGCTTTAGTTGTTTGAAGCCCCGAGGGTCAAAAAAGGCCAGCAACATAATTCCTTAGGTTCCAGTTGATCTGGTGGTGGAGCGCCCAAGGGGGATTTAAATTCTGCGGAACAGTTTAGGACAGTGCTGCAGGCTAGTGTTTACCACTAGACAGAACTGGGAGTCTTTCCAACCGACTTGTTATCTTTGCTGTTGTTACTTCACGTGCCTGGTAAGTTTGTCCTTTTGTTCCCTTAAGATCACTGATTTCTGAGACCTGTTCAAGGGCAAGCCTTGTGCCAGGTTAAGATCACAAAATGGCTTAGGCCAATAATGGCTTCTCTTACATCAAGAAAGCCATGCCTGGTTTTTTCCTCTGAGGACCCCCTACCCTATCTGATTTTAGTCTTATTTAATGTTCTCGGTAACCCTCTTAGGTTGATGCAATTAGTTTTCTTACGATGATGATTCTGATTTTATAGGGGAAGAAACCACAGCTCAGAGAGGTTAATGAACTTGCCCAAGGTCACAAAGCTAAAGGCTGGTGGACCCGTTCCTGAGTTCCTGAGCCTGCTGAGTTGGTGCCTTCTAGACAGTGATGACTGTGTCATGGCACTAAGGCCGGGCAGCGTTTCCCTGCAGTTACTTTTGGTGCTGTAGGCGGGGAGAGAAAGGATGCCTAGGGTTCTGAGCTTGGCAGTTAAGTTGCCCAAATATCTGATGGAAAAAGTAAAGGGGGCAGGGGTTCCCACTGCTCTGGAAGGCCTCTGAAATCATCTCTGATCCATGCTTGGTGCAGACGATTCCTCGGAGCTTCCCTAGTCAATTTTAGAGTATTTCATCACCTTAAAAAGAAACCTCATGCCCTTTAGCAGTCGCATCCTGTTTCCACCTATCCCCAGCCTAAACAACCGCTAATCTACCTTCTGTCTCTCTCGATTTGCCTGTTCTGGACGTTTCATACAAATCGCACCATACACTGCGTTGTCTTCTGTGACTGACTTCTCTCACCGAGCGTGATGTTTTTGAGGTTATCCATGTTGTAGCATGAGTCAGAACCTCACTGCTCTTTGTGGCTGACTCACATTCTGTTTTATGCATGTGCCGTATTTCGTTTATCCACTCATCGGTTGATGGACATTTGGGTTGTTTCTGCTCTTTGCTATTGCGAATGATATTACTGGGAACAGTCATATACCATGTTTTGTGTGAATGTGTTTTCTGTTCTTCTGACTGTTTACCTAGGGGGACAGTTGCTGGGTCTGATGGTAACTGTTTAACTTTTTGAGGAACCGCCAGACTGCTTTCCAAAGTGGCTGCACCCTTGTACGTTCCCACCAGCGGTGTGCGAGGGTTCCAGTTCCTCCACACCCTCACCAGCACCTGTTGTTATCTAACTTCTGGATCCTAGCCACTCTTGTGGGTGTGACGTCATGTCTCACTGTGGTTTTGATTTGCATTTGCCTGATGGTTAACAATGTTGACCATCTTGTCCCATGCTTATTGGACGTTTGTATCTCTTCTTTGGAGAAAGGTGTATTCAGATCCTTTGCCTGTTTAAAAAAATTGGGTTATTTGTCTTTTTATTATTGAGTTGTAAGAATTCTCTCTCTATATTAGATACAAATCCATTTTCAGGCATGTGATTCAGAAGGATATTGTCCCCTTCTGGGAGTTTGCGCTTTCTTGGTGGTGACCCCTCTTTTTTTTTTTTTATTTATTTTTTATTGAAGTGTAGTTGACTTACAATGTTAGTTTCAGGTGTACAGCCAAAGCAATTCAGTTGTACATATACATACATACATACATATATATTTTCATTTTCCATTATGGCTCATGACAAGAAATTGAATATATTTCCCTGTGCTATACCTTTGTTGTTATCTATTATATATACAGTAGTGTGTATCTGTTAATCCCAAACTCCTAATTTATCCCTCCTCCCCAACCCTTTTCCCCTTTGGTAACCATAGTTTTTTTTCCCCTGTGTCTATGATTCTATTTCCAAGTTGTAAATAAATTCATTTGTATCATGGTTTAGCTTTTTGGTTTTCGTTAGCGGATCAGCCTTCACTGGTATTCTCAGATTCCAGTGTTCCTCAGACTCGCTGGGAGAGCTTACCAGGAATCACTGGGTCCACCCCGAGAGTTTGGGATGCACTAGGTCTCCGCTGAGGCCCAGGCATTCGCATTTCTAACAGGTCCCCAGGTGATAGAGATGCTGTTGGTTCGGGAATCACACTGGGCATCACTGGTCTACATAATGAAATGATATTTCTGGCACAGTATTGAGGCAGCCTCACTTTCCACAGTGGCATGTTTCTGTCAGAATCATCAGACGGGGTGTGTATTTGAGGATCATTTTTCTGAATGCAGAACCAAGGGTGTGAATTTCACCTATGATCTGGGCCCAGATGGAGGTGAGGAGAACAGGAGGCAGCCACGGTATTTCTGAACCTCTGCTGTGGGCCAGCTGTCTTTTGCTATGTGTGCTTCTCATGCTGTTGTGTTTAATTACCTCAAGAATGTAGGGGAATGGCCCGTGGTGTCCAGTTAGCTAACTGGTGACAGAGCTGAGCCACGCTGCCCACACACTGAACTGACAGCTACTCCACAGCGAAACAAAGGAAACTTCAGGTTTGGCACATGGACTTTACTGGCTGTGTTTAAAATGAATTTACTTATTATTAGTTTTTCTTTCTTTCTTTCTTTCTTTCTTTCTTTCTTTCTTTCTTTCTTTCTTTCTTTCTTTCTCTCTTTCTTTCTCTCTTTCTTTCTCTCTTTCTTTCTCTCTTTCTTTCTCTCTTTCTCTCTTTCTTTCTTTTCTTTCTTTCTTTCTTTCTTTCTTTCTTTCCTTTTCCTTAACTTGGACCAAGAGCCCTGGATTCCTGAAAGTCTGGGCATCAAATGAACCAGCCCTGATGGCTTAGTTCTGATTTGATGATTTGTCCTCCCTGCCAGTGGAAGGCAAGCCCTGTTGTTCTGACTTGTCTTTCCCAACCCACTTCAGGATCTTTAATGGACACTCAGAAAGATTTTGGCAGGAGGCCTGTGAAATAGATCAGTGTTCCCAAAGCAGTGTCCTGATTTTGCTCAGAGATGGGATAGTGGCTTCGCTAAAGGTTTTATTCTGAAAGAGGCTGTTGCACCTGCTGTGTTAGTTGTGGAGAGCTCATTTTGATGCTGGGCAAGAGGAGTCGTGGTCTGTGAGTGGGCCGAGAGCACCGTACAAATGCAGCTTGTGTTACCTGCTGCTCCTGTGGGTTAAACCCTAAGCATTCAGCCAAGGACAATGGAATGACATCCGTAGGAGCTGAGTGAGCCCCGGTCGTATTGTCCTAGGGACCCGTCACCTCCAGCCAACTGCAGGTTGTCCTTTGATTTACTGAAGAAGGAAACAGAAGAGACAGGAAGGAATCCAGACCAGCTGGCAGTTTCCATGCAAATGTTTGGTAACAAGGGACCTAAGGATGGGCTGACTCCTTAAAAGTTAAGAATTTATAGGAGGCAGGTAGATTTTTCTGGTGAGTAATTCCTTTCAGTTATTTCATATCACTTTAGAGCTCTGTCGTTCGTATTACTTAGTTTGAAAGTGTTCTGTGAAGTAGCCGGTAGGAAAGGTGATTTTCATTCCCGTTCTGTGTACGGAGTGACTGTGGTCAGTGAAGATGTGTCCTTTGTCTGAGGTCCCACAGCTGGTCAGTTGTGGACGTGGGGCCCCAGTGTACATCTTCAACATCTTTTCTCTGGTTCTGGTGTCTTTTCCATCTCACTGTGTTGGGAAAAGCCCTGAAGGGATGGAAAGGGAGGATGTGTGTGGGCGGCCGGGAAGTGGATGGGAGAGGAGAAAAACAGCTCTGGAGAAGAAGCATTTGAATTAAAATTCAGGCTGCCAGGCTCCGTATGAGAAAGGGAGTCAGAGAGCAGAAGTCCCAGCCTAAGCAAGGCTAGTAACCCCAGGGGAGCAGGAGTGGGGCGTCAGAGTCAGAGTTCTTATGAAGGCTGCGGGGAGACTGTCTGGGACCACAGACAAATGTATAAGAGCTTAATGAGCTTTGACAGTAAGGGACAAACAGAGCAACTGCAAGTTGGCATTGGGGGTTAATGGGATCAAGTAAGAAACTGCTTTTTTGGAGGAGATAGAATCTCCAGATGTCAGGGAACTAATAGGCAGGTAGATACTTGGTGGTGAATCCTTGCTACAAAGCCTAGATTAGCAACCTGGACAAGCCCCTCTGAAGAGGAAGACAGGTTTCCCTCTGCCTTTGAGGGTGTGAAAAAAGAGAGATAAGTGCTAAACTCTGGGTTATGATCTCTGTGGGGAATGACTCTTTTTGTTGCCATTCAAATCAACTTAAGCTGATGTTTTGAGTCATATGACTAAAAATTCAGGTAGAGCTGGTTTCAGGTACAACCAGAACCAGTGGCTTAAATGATGTCAACAAGGCCCCATGTTTTCCTGTTTCTCTGCTCTGCCTTCATTCACATCAGAGCCCTTGGCAGGTCTCGGTTCTGCCCCTCACAATGTAAAATGGTTGCAGCTGTTCCAGACCTCGCACCATCATCCCATCCTGTTCCAGGAAAGACCCAGTAGCTGCTGCAGAAGAGTAAGGAAGCTGCTATTCCCCAGAAGCCCCAGCAAACATTGGCTTCCATTGTTTTCTGTGCCTATGAGCTCAAACAACTTAAGGACCATCCATGGGGCAGGGGAAGGGCTACCTCCAACCACATTGCATCGTTAAAATGGGGCAGCAGTAGCTTTTGAAACGAAACTGAGAGGTACTTTTGCTAGAAAGAAGGGGAATGGAGGCTGGGTGGTAAATTACAGAAGTCTTACCCACCAACCGAAGGGAGGAGGGGGTGCAATCATGCCAGGTAGAATTCCTTGGGGAATTCTCTGAGTGAGGGAGTAACTCTCAGCACATGTGTTAGTTAAGAGACTAGAGTAAGAGATAAGGAGAGACGTCATAGTGTGACTTAAAGAGCAAAGGTATTTATTTCCCTCTCACATGACAGTGGTCCAGCAGCTCTTTCACGCCATTATTCTTGGTCCCATGTTTCCTCACCATTTCTGTGCCATTTGCTAGCTCTGGGCTGTCAGTGAGCAGAAAGAAGGGGGAGGGAGTGTGTGGAGGAAACAGCCCCCTGTTTGAAGGCTCTGGGCCTTCAGTAGTGAGTGCTGGCCAGTCCCCAGCATGGTGACCAGTGACCAGAAAACAGAGAAGAAATTTTGTCGAAGAGTTGGCATCTCCACTACAGCTCCCGAACTAGATTTTCTGGGAGGCTTATCCATCCTGAATGATGTTCCCGTGGCAGATAGCACTTCCTCAGAGTGGAATCTTCATCCAGGTCCCTTCATTTTGGGAATCACCAGTGTTTAATGGGAACTAGGTCACTTACAGTTAGGTTAGGTTCAGGTACATATGACAGAAAACCAAAAATACAATGGCCTAAGCAAAGTGAATGTTTGCGCTTTGTTTTCTCTCACATAAAAGACATCCATCGTAATAATGATACATCATAGTGTTAGAGACTCTGTTCTGCCATCTCAGTATTTGGTTTCCTCCTCATACTCTAAGGTGATTGCCTGAGCTCCAGCCATCTCTTCACATTCACTCCGGTAAAAAGGAGGAAGAAAGACCTTCAAGGGCATTTACCGGAAGTCACATGCAACACTTCCACTTACACCTTACTGGTCAGCACTTAATTACACAGCTACAAGGATGGCTAGAAATACAGCCTTTTTCCCTGGAGTTAAGAGCCTCACCCCAAAGTATGGGGTTTCTCTTGCTGAGGAAGAAGCGGAGAACAGACATTGGGCAACAAGAGGCAGTCTGTACTAGAGACCTATGCCCCAGTGTCCTCACTAGATGTCCTCGCCTCTGCCTCTGTGTGTGTGTGTGTGTGTGTGTGTGTGTGTGTGTGTTTGTCCAGGTTAATCTTAAAAACCCATCTTCCTACTTACCTGAGAAAATAAATCATCATAATAGCTAATATGTTTCGCGTGCCTGTCAGGTGCCACTCACTGATCTGTAGCGTTTATTCTTCCCAACAGCTCTCTTTCAAAGTGCTTAAAGAAGGAGTGTGTAGTGTGGGACCACTGACAGAGGTGTGGGCAGAGTGGAGGGAACCAGAAGGGCTGGGTGAGGTGCCTGGAGATTAGCAACAGCAGGAAGCCATGGCCACCCCTGGAAGTGCAAGGGGATGGTTGAGTGTCACTCCACCGGTTCAACCAGTGCTTAGAGCCTCGAACTCAGCTGCCTCCTACCAGGTCAGGAGGTGGAGCTGTAGAAGGAAGCCAGGCCAGCAGCACGGCTGGAGTGGTCCCAGGAGGCTGATCGGCACCCTTAACTTCCCTGTCTCTCCTCGCACCTTGGAGCTCGCGATAGCGCCGCCCTTGGGCCGGACCCAAGAGCAGCCTCCCGGGGAAGACAGCCGGGCAAAGATGGGCAGAAAATGGACTGGGGGGTTGGCTGAGCAACAGTATGGTTATGACTCCCTTTTATGGGGAAGGGAACCGAGGCAGGGAGGGAGTAGGGCACTAGCTTGGCTAGTAAGCTGCAGAGATGTGCGTCCTGAGTGAGGAAGGCAGGGCACGCCGCGCTCTTGTCCTGATGGATGGTCTGCGCTTGCGCCGCTTGGACAGGCGCGTTTCGGCCCAGGAGTAACAGTTTCCCCCTCACCATTGCAGGTTGCTGTCTCGAACCTCGGGGAGGCGGTGCAGGATGCAGACCTGCTGGTGTTTGTCATCCCCCACCAGTTCATTCACAGGATCTGCGACGAGATCACCGGGAGAGTGCCTAAGGACGCGCTGGGCATCACCCTCATCAAGGTGCCGCGGCCCCTCGCTGCGCCGTGTTACTGGGAGCTTCCTTTCCTCTCCCTTTCATCTGTTGGAGGGAAGGAGCTGAAGGGAGGTTACGGCTGGTTTGGGTTTGTTTTCTTTCTTTTTTTCTTTTTCAATTTTTTTGGGAGGGTTATTGAGGTTTATTTATTTTTAGAGGAGGTACTGGGGATTGAACCCAGGACCTCATGCAAAGCATGTGCTCTACCACTTGAGCTATACCCTCCCCTTGGGTTTGTTTCTCAAATATGCCTGGAAGGTGATCAAAACCACGTCTCCCATGAGGCTGACTTAGCTCATATTGAGGAGAGGCTGCTTCCCCATGCAGGAGGTTCTCAGGGGTGAGGGTGAGAGGGTCCCCTGAGAAGCCTTCCCGCCAGAGAGACCCTTTTAGTCCAGTACGTGGGTCTGCGCCTGCGCTCTGGAAATCTCCCACGGTTTGCAATAGCTGCAAAATTAATCATCTTCGTTCCCACATCTGGGTTCATTCCCTAAAGAGGTTGTTTTTAACTGGAAGTCCACAAACCACCCCCAAAGCTCCACAGACAGAATTCAAGATGTTCATGGACTGAAATATGGGGGGGGGGCCTGCATTTTTATTAATTTTAACTCTGACTGAAACAGGCATTTCGTTCACTTAGGAATGTAGGCCACAAGCCAGAGTTTCATTAACAGTAGTATTAGCAGGACCTTGACCCCGTGGTCAGTAGGTATTTTTGTATCACTTTATGGTGGCTTCACATATCTCAGGGTATCATTTATGCTCATCACTACTTTGAAATTACTGTAATTATTAGACCTACCATGACATCTTTTAATAATTGCATTAATAAAACATATATATTACTTTGCCACAAATTTTTTTGGACATTCTGGTAACAATATTTCAATATAATTGTCTTACATATTTTCCTCTGTGCATATGGATTTTGAGAATGGGTCTGTAAACTTCACCACACTGCCAGGGGCGGGTCCAGGTCATAAGAAAGGTTTAGAACCCCCTGGACAGACTCTGTCCCAAAGTGTTCGTAGGTGAATGTTTATGAAGGCAAACAGCTGCAATGTCATTCAGCAGTAGGGTGGATGAATGAACAGTGGGGGAAAACTACACAGCCGTGAATGAGAGTGAACCCTAACATTCATGCAGCCACATGGGTAAATCTCTAACGTAATAATACAGTTCAAAGCAGCACGTTACAGGTGAACAGTACAGTTTCACTCATGGTTTTCAAAAATAGGCATACTGACATAACATTGTTTAGAGATAGTTTTATGTGGCAAATGAGCAAGAAAAGCAAGGGAGTAGGACATAAATCATTCAGGATGGGGGTCAGGGAACAGGGACAGGGAACAGTACTAAGAAGGGGGATGAATTTAGGGAGAGACACAGGGGACCTCAGTGTCTGTCATGTTCTGTTTCTTAACCTCGTGGTTACATGTTCATTTTCATCTGATTGTTACTCTTTAAATAGTACATAGACAGTATGAGTGTTTACCCTTGTAAACAAGAGAGGTTTTTCCAGTTGCGTGTGCCACCGGAGGTCTGAACCTGGATTACTTACAAAGCAACAATCTCCTGCCTCTTTCTTTGGTGGTTTGTTTCCCCCTGACTGGCTGCCGTCCCCGCAGGGCATTGACAAAGGTCCCGAGGGACTGAAGCTCATTTCCGACATCATCCGGGAGAAGATGGGTATTGACATCAGCGTGCTGATGGGCGCCAACATCGCCAACGAGGTGGCCGCCGGGAAGTTCTGCGAGACCACCATTGGTGAGCGCCCCCGGGGATGGGGCCTCGGGAACCTGGACGTTTGCTGTCTTAACATGTACATTTTCTGTAGTGGACTCTTCCCTGCCCCCTTAACATTTCTGGGGTGGATATTCAGTGGGGTGGGAATTTTATCTTAGGAGCCCATGCTGTGGGATTGGAGTGTTTCAACAGCCTCTGGAGTGAAGGAAAAGCCCAGGAGACCATGCTGACCCGCCGTGATCCAGCAATGACATCATTGAGGCTAAAACACAAGGGTGCTTGTACCAAGAAGCAGAGAATGGGGACATCCATGGTGGGGCTCCCCTGGCCATAGAAACCCAGCTTCTCGTTACTCACAAATGCCAGGACCTGGATCCTCACTGGATTCCAGTGAGATCTAAAAATTGGTGGGAACGATCCCCACTTTCAGGTGAGCAAGCCGAGGCTCAGAGAGGAAGTTACCTGTCCCCAGGGTCACAAAGCTAGAGAGCCTGGGCATGAACTTGGGTCCCCTGTTTCTTGAAATCTCTTTCTACTCTCGTACACTGGTGTGAGACTTCAGTTTCTTATAAAGAGGGCTTTGGAGTTCCCGTGTGCCTATGTAGCATGTTATAGGACTCAGAGAAGAGAAATATCGTTGTGTTTGCGGATGCTTTGCAAATGTCTGTCTGCTACTCCCAAACTTACTTCCACCCTTGTCAGACACACCAGCGATGTGAATTGCTTCTCCTTAGCAGCTCTGTTAAACGAAGCACTGAGAGAGGTCAGGCTCTTCTGAGTAAGTTAGGGTGAACAGGGAAGGGCGGCTCCTGGTTCTTATGCCTCAAATTAGGACATTTTTTACTTTTTTTTTTTCCTTTTCTTCTCCTTTACTTTTATTAAAAAAAGTTTTTTTTTTAATATGTCTGACATTTGCCTTTTTAACTGTTTAAGTGTACAATTTGGTGGCTTTAAATATATTGACATTGTGCAACCACTACCTTTATCCATTTCCAAAACTTTAATTACCCCCAGAGAAATTCTGTACCCAGCAAGCAATAACTGAGGATTCCTCCCTTCCCGCAGTCCCTGGGAGACACCACTCTACTTTGTGTCTGTCTGAATTTGCCTATTCTAGGTATTTCATATAAGTGGGCTCATACCGTATTTATCCTTTTCTGTCTGACTTATTTCACTTATAGTGTTTTCAGGTTTCATCCATGTAGCATGTAACAGAATGACATTCTTTTTTATGGCTGAATAGTATTTCATTGTATGGATGTGCTGCATTCTGTTTGTTCACCTATCTGTTGATGTGAGGTTGTTTCCATCTTTTCAGCTACTGTGAATAGTGCTGCTCTGCCCCTGGGTATGTAAATACCTGATTGAGTACCTGCTTTCAGTTCTTTGGGGTATATACCCAGAAATGAGATGGCTGGATTATACGGTCTTTCTGTGTTTAATTTTCTGAGGAACCGACAAACTGTCTTGCACACAGCCTTTTACATCCCCCGAAAGGTGTATGATTTTAAACTGTAAGCTTAGTCTACTCCAGCTCTTTAAGTATCAGAACCGTAGTTGTCTTTTTGAAGGTGCTTGTTGAATGTATGCATGCAGTAGTATGAGTCTCAATCAGCATCATTCCAGGATAGAAGTTCAGGTGGGTTGATTTAGCTTCCAGGGAAGAACTGTTAGTAACAGATTGATGAACACCTCTGTTCAGAGATGAAAGTCTGTATTTTCTCCAATAAATTAAGTTCCTATTGCCAAGTTTTCTCCTTCATTTATCTGTTTATTTATTTGTTTATCCCTTTAATGGAGGCACTAGAGATTGAACCCAGGACCTTGTGCCCACCAAGCACACACTCTACCACTGAGCTGTACCCCCACCCCTTCTCCTTAATTTTTAATTGTATGGATATTCCCTGATTACTGTGGAAAACAGAGATAATCAAAAGAAAACCTTTTAAAATTTCATTTAATTTTTATCTCTTCTGTTTTTGTAAATTGTGTCTGTAGCTGTTACGCCCTCTTTTATGATCGCTCCACTTACTTGGTGTGTAACAACCGACTTCCTAAGTCTGTCAGCTTACATCTTTATAGTTGCAGAGCATTCCGTTGACAATCCCGTGTATCTGGGCACTTAGATTTTTTTTTTTTTTTGAGAAATAATAATTTTGGAGAGGAGAGGTATCACAAATACTAAAAGGAAGAAAACAAAATGACCTATAATAACATGGCTCAGGTTGATATTTAAGAAGGCCATACAGACACAGGTAGGAAAATTCAAACAGCATGAGAAGGTGTAAAATTAGAAGTAAGATTAGAGTTTTCCATCTGTTCCTTCTTCCCAGAGGGAGTCACTGTTAGCATTTTCCAAGCATCCCTCCAGGAAAAAAACTGACACATGTGTATGACTAGCCTGTATACAGGTTTTATTCTTTCACAGTTCTTTCATTCATCTGTGATTTTAATGTAGCCTGTGAAATTGTTATGTAATTACTATTTTTTTTAATACTAACTAGTTGTTCCCACTCAGTCCTATTTGCTAATAGTCAATTTGCTAATCGGTTGGGAATGACTGGTCACCCGTTCATTCTGTAAGGCTGAGACTTCTCCAGTCCTTGGGTGAGACCTGTAGGTTTTGGCTATGATTTTTACTGGCCTCTGAGCCCTGTTGTAAGGAAATGCATTAGGCTTTTTTGGTTTGTAAGACAGACAAATGCACAGAAGTCACATCTCTTCACCTCTGGTTTCTGTTTACCCAGTGCTCCCACTGCCTTGTCTGTGGGTTGGACCATGGCTGGCAATTAAATTCAGTAAAACGTTGAAAGTAAGAACAGGAAAGTGACACTTGCTGAATTTTCTTACGTAACCTGACTTTGATCGTGAAGGAATATCAGACAAGCCCAAAGTAAGGGATGTGGTACAAAACAGCTGGCCAGTACTCTTCAAAAATGTCTGTGACGTGGACGAGGACGAAAGGCTAAGGGAGTGTCTAGTGCAGGATCCTGGGATGGATCCTGGTTGAGGAGGGGAGATTGCCATAAAGGCAACACTGAGGTGATGCGTGAGTTGGAGTAAGGGTTGTAGTTAGATAATTATATCAACATTAAAATTTCTGGACTCAGCGGGGTGGGTATAGCTTAGTGGTAGAGCATGTGCTTAGCTTGCATGAGGTCCTGGGTTCAATCCCCAGTAACTCTGTTAAATTAAAATAATAATTAATAAATAAGCCTAATCCTCCCCCCCCCCCCAAAAAAACCCACGAAACAACAAAAAAAATTCTGGATTCAGTCATTTCCCCTTGGTTATCCAGATCTCCTTTCTTGATGACATTAGCAGCCAACTCATTTTTAATTATGAGGGATTCACGGATCTTAGCCCTCTAGAGTCCTCTGTGGAGGAGGGAGAAAATGGCATTATTTTCAGCTCTGGAAAAATACCGCTGAGCACGGTGAACTACGGCGCCCCCTTGTGGTGAGAGCTCCCTTCCTTCTTGGGACTGACTGCACAGAGTCCCAGACTTCCACTCACCCACAAATACCGTTCAAAGCCTGTTCTGTGTCAGTCATGGTGCTAAATGTCAAGAATACATAAGCTCCTGTGTGGAAGGAGCTTCTAAGTACACAAATAGGGAACTGCAAACTGATGGGAGGGTTTTGAAGGAGTTTTACTCAGTAGGTTATCTCCAAAACATGGTGTAGCTGAGAACGGGGATTTTCCTGTTTTTTGATTAATATGGAGTCTGGGGAGCCCTTGCACACAGCTGTTGGGCATTACCTGTTCTGGACCAGATGCCCCAGGTCCCTGTGTGCGGCGTCACTGCTTATGACTGATAACGATAATATGGTTAGTGCTTCCTTATCCACGATTTAAAATAATAAAAGATAAAAATTTAAAAGGTGCATTTGAGAAAATGTAAGATTGCTGTCAGTCAAGCCCACCTCCCTAATGGACACCGTGTGGAATTTGCAGCCACCGAGGCATTGACAGACGCCACCTTGTATCAGTGGTAAATGGACACGTTCTCCCTGTCAGGTTGCTCCCAGGTGCCGACGGCTGGATGAAAGTGCCTCGGGTGGGGGCCTGTCTGTGACAGTTGTCAGCATCCCTCGTGTCGGAGGCCCGTGGTCAGGGACAGCAGAGAGAGACAGTAATGACATCCTGATGTGGGGCTGGGGCCGGTTTACCCAACCCAGGTGATGAAACAGTGCTGCTGGCCTGGAGGACTGTTTAGAAAAGGAAGGGGACAGTTTGCTCAAATGGACATACTTCTAGTATTTGGACAGAGGAGAACTCAGCTA
The DNA here is from genome assembly GCF_048773025.1 of Camelus bactrianus. Lineage (NCBI taxonomy): Eukaryota > Metazoa > Chordata > Mammalia > Artiodactyla > Camelidae > Camelus > Camelus bactrianus. The sequence continues at coordinate 45,545,765 of NC_133555.1, read as the reverse complement.
AATAACTGATAACAGCACGGCCTGTAAAATAGAAAATGTGTTTCTATTTCTGAGGATCTAGTGTAGACATCTTAAATATTTTATGGAAAATTTCCTTAAACCAAACAAAATTAGGGAGAACAGTATCAGGACCCCACCGCCTGTCTTTAGTAATGAGTAGCTTCTAGCCAGTCTTATTTCATCTTTCCACTCTCTCCTGGGTCATTTTGACATTATATTACTTCTGGGTGTCGTTTTAGTTGTTGACAATTGTTTTTTTTTCTGCATCAGGAGACAATAGCTCTAATTGTGATGTTTGTTTGTTGCTTATCTTATCTTTTCTTGCCCCAGAGAGGAATATAGCACAGAGAGAGCCTGGGCCCAGGAGTCAGAGCACTGGGTTAGAATACAGGCTCTGCCTCCTACTAGCTGTGTGACCTAGGGCAACTCGGTAAACCTCTCTGGGCCTCCTGTCTATAACCAGGGAAAAATCAGGCATAAGCACGTTAAGTGTCAGCTGTCCTGTTGTTGTTACATAGGACCTTTGCAAGCTTGTTGTGACAAATAGGCTGTTTTCACACCTGATTCTTATTTAACCTCACTCCAGTCCTGATGGTGTCATCCTGTCTTACTCATGGGGAAGCCAAGGCTGGAGGAGGTTAAATCAGAGGTTTGCAGACTTGTCTGCCTATTGGAGTCACCAGGGGAGCTTCAAAAATTACTGATGCTTGCTCAAACCAGAGCTTATGGTTTAACTGGTCTGACTTACTTATTTATATTTGGAGGAGGTACTGGGGATTGAACCCAGGACCTCATGAGTGCTAAGCATGCATTCTACCACTTGAGCTATACCCTCCCCCCAATTGGTCTGGGATGTGGCTGGCCTTCCTTTTTTTTTTCATTTTTCTGTTTTACTAAGTAGAATTGTTACAGTTTGACTGCACATATATGATATATTGCATGTAAATACATATACACAATATACTGCACATATTTTTTAAATTTACATATATGTACTGTTCATTGTTTCTAGGAACGTTTAGAGCTTTAGCTTTTTAAACTTACGTAGTTATCAAAGGAATAAAGCCAACCACAAAATAAGAATTAATTTAAAAAGTTGCATTCACCCCACTATTAACGGCCACATTATTTATAATTGCCAAGATATGGAAGCATCCTAAGTGCACATCAATAGATGAATGGATAAAGAAGATGCAGCATATGTATATAATGGAATACAACTCACCCATAAGAAAGAAAGATATTTTGCCATTTGCAGCCCTTCATTCACATTTTTTTTTTTCACTCCCAAAACCAGAATTTTGTAACTGGCAGAAACAGTTCCATTGCATCAAAAAAAAAAAAAAAAACCAAAAACCAAAAATACCTAGAAATAAACTTAACCAAAGAGGTTACCTATGCTGTGAAAACTGTAAAACATTGATGAAGGAAATTGAAGATGATACAAAAAAATGGAAATGTGTTCTTGAATTGGAAGAATCAGCATTATCAAAATCGGCCTTCCGTGTTTTTAAAGATCACCAGGTGATTGTAACGTGCACCCAAGCGTGGGGGCAGACTCAGGAACTGAGAGGCAGGAAGGGCCCGAGGGCTGTGGTCCTCAGGGGGCTGTCTGCCGGCTCTGCTTGGCGACCACCATGTGGGCCCCAGGACTTTGCTGGCAGATTTTGTCATCCTGATCGTTGGAGCCCTCCCGGGGCTGAGTCCCCACCTTGTCCCCCACCCATCAGAGCAGCGTTCACATCAGGCTTAATGTGTAAAGTTTTATTTTTGTTTTGAACCAAAAGCCTCTAAACACAAAAAGTGTGAAAACTACTGAGCTTCTGTGTCCTTCCAGGCATGATCCCAAGGGAGGGGAAACAGTGGGAGCAAAAACAAGGATCCTTTGAGTGCACTTCTGTCTCCAGCAGTTTAGTCAGTGAACATATTTGTTGGTATTGCATCAGTTCTCTGATCCATAGTGATGCTCAGTAACAGACAGTCCCAGAATCTCAGTGGCATCCAAAGCAAGCCCAGCTCACAGGTCTGTGGGTCCCCTGGGGCGCTGGGGTGGCTGTGGTCCTTGCATCTCATCTTCCTGTGGGGCCCAACGGGCTGGCCAGGGTGTCTTCCTCTCACAGTGAAGGCAGAGGGACATGAGAACCAGCCCTACTCCTGCACATGTGGGCTTCAAGTCTGCAGTGTATCAAGTCTATTAATGTTCCCTTGACCACAGCAAGTCACAGGACTGAGCCCAAGGTCAGGGGATGGGGAAATTTGCCTCACCCACTGTGAGTCCTGGCACATGGTGTGGTCAAACCTGGCATTGGTAGGAAGGGAGGTATTCTCCCATGGAAACGAGAGGGTGACTGGTATTGATCAATAATATGTATGTTACAGATATAAACACAGAAATCGAGCTTATAAGTATCGATGGTAGCAAAAAGTCAGGGACAGTTTTAGATATCAAACAATAGAAAGATGCTTAGATAAAATGCAATGCATGTGCACAGTAGAATACAGACATTTAAAATAATGTAGAAAATACATCATTGAAAATTATTCATGCCATAAATGGGGGAAAGCAGATTTTGGACACATACATGTCATGTTCCCAATTTTGAGAAAACCTATGTATATTCCTATTTCAGTAAGTTAAAGCTGTATGCAAAGTGTTATGATCATCTCTGGTGGAATAATGGAATATTTTCATTTTCTATTTCTAGTCCTGTGAGTTTTCTAAAATTTCCTATAATGAACATATGTTACCTTTGTAATAAGAAAAAAAAGGTCATTTTAAACTGTGTTAGATGTGAAAATTAAGATTAGAGGCTGCCATGGACTTACCCTATAATCCAGCTGTCCCACTCCTGGGCACATATCCAGAGGGAACCTTAATTCAAAAACACACACACAGCCCAGTGTTCATAGCAGCACTATTTACAATAGCCAGCACGTGGAAACAACTTAAATGTCCATCAACAGATGACCGGATAAAGAAGTTGTGATATATTTATACGATGGAATACTACTCAGGCATAAAAAGAGTGAAATAATGCCATTTGCAGCAACATGGATGGACCTGGAGACTGTCATTCTAAGTGAAGTAAGCCAGAAAGAGAAAGAAAAATACCATATGATATCACTTATGTGTGGAATCTAAAAAAAAAAAAAAAAGACAAACATTTATAAAACAGAAACAGACTCACAGACACAAAACAAACTTACGGTTACCGGGGTGGGGTGGGGGAGGGAGTGGGAAGGGATAAATTGGGAGTTTGAGATTTGCAGATACTAACTACTATATATAAATTAGATAAACAGGTTTATACTGTATAGCACAGGGAACTATATTCAATATCTTGTAGTAACTTATGGTGAAGAAGAATATGAAAATGAATCTATGTATATTCATGTATGACTGAAGCATTATGCTGTGCATGAGAAATTGAGAAATTGACACAACACTGTAAACGGACTATACTTCAATAAAAAAATATATATTTAAAAAAAGAAAAAACTTAAAAAGGATTAGAGGAGCTGCTATTAATTTCCTTTTTTCTAACCTTTCCATAGGCAGCAAGATAATGGAGAATGGCCTACTCTTCAAAGAGCTTCTGCAGACTCCAAATTTTCGAATTACAGTGGTTGATGACGCAGACACCGTGGAACTTTGTGGTGCTCTGAAGGTAAAGCCAGCCTTGTTCTTGGTTAGCATTATGGCATCGGACCCCGGAGAATGGGCTCTGTGTTCCGTGCACTTACTTCAGGGAAGAATAGTGAATTGGCAGCCTTGTTTATCACTTCCTGCTTTGCCCTAGCCTCTCCCAGGGCGATTAGAGTTTCTCTCTCACTCCTGGTTTGTTTTTATTTGTAAATCTGGGGGAAGTGTGTTTTGTTCTTTGAGAAAGTGACAGCATTAACAATTGGAAAGCAAGGGGCGAACTTTGATGTGAGAGCCCAGTGTTCTATTAATTCACACATCTCTCCTACATATTACCTTGAGCAGGAAGAGGAATTTGGTCCTTCTGAATGATGCTACCCTATTGGCTTGCTGGTTTGGTTGGTTGTTCTTTTGGGGGGGGGCGGGAAAGAGTCTGCTGCTGAGGGAGATTTTCCTAAGAATAGCTTTATCTTTGCCTTTAAGGGAAAAGATCAGATTAAAGAAGCAGTTTCTATTGGCCAGTGGCTTGGGAGGGTTAAGGGAAGTTTCTGCACTTGGACTCAGGCTCCTGACTTGTTTCCTCTGCCTTGGAAAGTTGGTCCCTCTCTCTATCCTGACTGTGGGGAGCAGTCAGCAGGGAGCTGGGCTGCAACTTCGAATCCTTCTCCCCTTGGAATCAGCTGCCTTAGCTGCCATCTAAAAAAAAAAGGAGAAAGGAAGGAAAGGAGGGAAGGAAGGGCTGTAATGGAAAAGAATCTGGAAAATACATGTATTTGTGTGTGTGTGTGTGTGTGTAACTGAATCACTTTGCTTTACACCAGAAACTAACATTGTAAATCAACTATACTTCAATTAAAATATAAGAATTTTTAAAAAAGAAGAAGAAAGGACGGAGAAAGGGGGGACAATAGTGTTAGAGTGCGTGGTTAGCATGCATGAGGTCCTGGGTTCAATCCCCAGGACGTCTGTTAAAATAAACCGACCAACCAACCAACCTATGTCCACCCCCCTCCCCCCAAAAAAAGAAAACTGGAGGGAAGGAAGGAAAGAAAACAAAGAGCTTCAATGTGAATGCATAGCCCCTTTGAGTCACTTTTGAATCACGTCTTTTGTAGCAGAAGCTGCTTTTCAGGAATTTGAGGACCTAGGGATGGAAATGAAGTGATCTGGCCTTGGCCTCACTTTGTCAGATGAGAATCGCAAATATCGAAAAGAATGCGGGGGAGCCCAGCCCAAAGAGCACCTTCTCACTCTTTCTCCAAATTGCACATCTTTTTTTCTAGTCAGAATTTAAAATCACTTCCTAGATTTAATATCGTGTGTGTGCACGTGTGGTCATGTCCCCAGATGACAAGAATTTAAAAAATTGAAGCCAACCAGGGACTTGGGCTCCCAGGCATCCCGCATCCCTGCCGCATGCTGGCGGGTATTCTCACGTTGCACGCAGCCTGGTACAAGTTTAAGACACTGCCTTTGGTGGCATTGTTTGTTTTTGTTGGTTGAGATTTTTATGTGTTTTTAATAGTCCTTCATTAAACTAATGACCACTCGCCAGCAGGGCATTGGGAAGGCTAATTGCTCAGCACGGCCTGTGTGCTTCAGAGCCGTTTTTGAAGTGACTGGGTTATTCTGGGCAGTGGATGGAGAGGCTGTGAAAGCCTGCCGGGAACAAAGGTGCTGGAGGCGAAGAGAGATTTTACATTGAGGGCTCTGGAGAAGCTTCTGCTAACAGGGCCACACACTGGTCTTGTGTTTGAACTTAGCGTGGCTTTTCATTTCTGTTGGCAGGAAGCCTGCCAGTGGATTTGCGGGGGGAGTGGGGGGAGGCAGATAGGGGTTGAGGACCATTGATCATCCTTCCCCCGGCTTCCCTGTGAAACAGGAGCTGTCACCATCATTCCTGCCAGCCTGCATCAGAGCTGGGAGTTTTGAAAACTGAGAAACAGGCACTTTGGCAGTAATTGAGTCTAACAAAATCAGGCGATACAAAGAGTAAATGACTCAAACGTAGCACATATTAGCACAGTTAGCACGGTCAGAACGTGAACGCGGGCGTTAAGAATCAGTCTGGTGTTCTTCAGTGACTGTGCACGGCCTGACTTTTCCGGTCTGTGTCCAGGCAGTTGAATAACATGAAGCCTTTCCCTGTCAGAGCCTGCCAAACAAGGGCAAATGGGCATATGCCTCTTTGATTATGTAATTAATATTTTGTTTTCTTCCTGATTTTAATAGGTGGTGCAGGGGGGAGGGTATATCTCAGTGGCAGAGCACATGCTTAGCATGCACGAGGTCCTGGGTTCAATCCCCGGGACTTCCATCAAAAATAAATAAATAAAATAAATAAACCTAATTACCCCCCCCCAAAAAAGGTAGTGCACATTCACTGCATTTCACACAACAGAGAGGTGTAAAGAAGAAAGTGGACATGAGCGATAACCCCTACACCCTGAGATAACCGCCCTCTCTGCTTGTTGTGTACCCTTTTTAGTGAGTATATATGCAAGTGTACGGCCCCTTTCTAAGACAAAATCTAGATCTTACTGTTCAAGTAGTTTCTGTTGTACTTTTTTCACATTAACAACGTTTAGTAATCTTCTCCATGCTAGAAAATTTTAAAGGTACGGTTTTTTTGGTGCTCAGAAAATGAGAGCATTTGACTTACAAAAAAAGGGGTAAAAGAGAAAAAAGATTAACAACTCCCTACAAGGATAAAATAGAGAAGTCAAAGGAATTGTGCAAAATCATTTTGTACTAGTGCATCTTATGGCCTTAAAATGTCCTTCCCTTCTTAGCTGTGTAACTCTTAATCAGGAAGGATGTATTCTTTTTTAAATATCAACTTTAAGCGTGATTTGTGTGCATTAAACTGCATCCATTTAAAGTATGTAATACAATGGGTTTTAACAGTTGGGTATATACATCCTGAAAATCACTATACAGAGCATTTCCTTCACCAGAAAACAATTCTGTATGTCTCTTTGCAGTGCACCCTTGCCTCCCAAGCTAGCAGGCTCTCATCTGCTTTTGTTCACTATAGTTTGCATTTTCTAGAAATTTTACAATGGAGTTGTATAGTGTATACTTCTCTATGTCTGGCTTGGGTGTATTTTTGTTTTAATGTAAAATTTAACAGGCACTTCACATAGAAAAGTACAGAAATTAGAAGTGTACAGCTCAACTTATGTTATTTTTAGTAAATGCTTTATCAGGTAAGTTTCATTAACAGAGACCCAAAATAATAGTGGCTGAACAAGGAGGAAGTTTCTTTCTTATGTAAAAATCCTGACTCCAGATGACAACTCCATTCACAGAATTTTCAGGGACCTAGGCTCCTTCCAGCGCATGAGATCTTGTACTCATGTTCTAAGATGGTGACCAGAGCTCCAACCATCACATCTGCCTTCCAAGTCAGCAGGATCCAAAGACAAAAAAAAAAGGACAAAGGGCATGTGGCAGCTGTAAAAGGCAGGTTCTGGGGAGTCACAGTGTAACACTTTGGCTTCATCTCAATGGGCAGTACTTAACTGTACTGCAAGGGAGGTTGGGAATTTTTTCCCTCTGAATAGCCATATACTTGTATGAAAATCAGGGACTCCATGACTCTGGAAGAAGAGGGGAGTAGATTGGGAGATAAACCCATTACCTGAGCTGCAGATGCACAGCATTCCTTTGCAGGGTTGTCTGTGGTGAGGTTCACTGCCCTAATTGCTGGGAGTGTTGGTTCCCTCCAGGACTTTGGCTGTGATGAACCGTGCTGTGGGGCACAGCCTGGTGCCTAGTCTCTTGCCAGGGCTCCTGCTGGAGCCCATTAGCCATATGTGGCTATTTGCATTTACACTAAAATTAATTAAAACTTAGAAAAAACTAAAAATTCTGTTCCTAAGTCACAGTAGCCACATTTCAAAGACTCAGTAGCCATGTCTTTAGTGAGTCTCGGTGGCTACTGGCTCCTCTACTGTGTAAGCAGAACATTTATATCATTGCAGAAACTTCTGGCGGACGACTCTGCTCTAGCTCGGGCAGCTTCTTACCTGGGTTCTCAGCCTGGCTACCTTACACAGGGCCCGACCTGCAAACCACACGTGGTACCTTGCCCATACTTAACCTGCACTCCGCAGACGGTTTCTTCCTGGGTCAGACGCCCTGGGAACTGGCCTCAGAAAGAGTCAGATGGATTGTCAGACTTCTAGAAAATACTGACTTGGGTTTCAGCAGGGCCATTCTTCCTAGGTGGTGAAAGTGTTTGCATAACCTAGTCTTTTTGTGGGAGGATGAGAGGGAAAGAAATTGAGCCCCATCTAACCCGCCCCAATTCAGAATTGCACAGACCGCACTTCAGGGAGGATGAGTGCCTCCGAGTATTGCAGTCAGCCAGGAATTGGGGAAGGGCTTGAGCACGTCTCTCTTCTGAAAACCAGGGTATTTTTAGCTCCAGAATCGTTTAAAGCAGATTTAAATGCACAGTGGATAATGATAAATTTCACAGCTGAGCAGATCTCAGAGGACATCTGCTCAGATGCTATTCAAACACAGTCTGACAGGCTCAGTATGTTTATTTTTCTTTTGACAGTGATAAGTGGTGGAGCGAGAGAGTGAGGATTTCAAGATCTATCATAAAGAGATTAAATTGGGTCAGGGCCCAGGGCCCCACCAGGAGGGAGGCGTTTACTCTGTAGTGGTCCCCTGCCCCCTGATAGTGGGGAGGGTCAGACATGCGATGGAAATTCAGCTGGTCCCAACCTGGGTGCCCTCAGACCACAGGCATCCTCATCTGCCTCTTCTCTGAGTGCAGAGACACAGAAGGTCAGACACACTGCAGTGGAGCTCAAGGCTTATCCGTCCAGCTCCTGCTTGGATGCTCCCAGTGACAGAGCGCTCACTCCTTTGCCTCTGTCTTCTTCGTTGGGTGGGGTCCGCTCTTCTTGTGAGAAAGTTCTTATCTTGCTGAACTGGCCACTCTGTGCCTCCTGCTCACAGGCCTTGGGCAGCCTTGTGTGATCTGGTCCCCGGAGAGAACGAGGGAGCCGGGTTCAAAGCCCAGCTGTACTGGTCCTGATTGTGCAACCTTGGGTGAGCTACTTACCCTCTGTGTCTTGAGTTTCCTCTCTTCTTGCTGTGCACAGTAACAGGACCTGCCTTATATGAGTGTTGTGAGGATTAAGTGACTTAACATATGAAGCACTTTGAACAGTTCAATAAGGTTAACTGCTATTGTCATTTTTATTATTTTGCACCGTAAATTATATCCAAACAGTATGTGACTGGAGACTGCTATGTGCTGTTCTCTGGCTTGTGCCCGATCGCCCAGTGACCCCATGTCTGGGCCTTTTGTCCTTTGGAGAGAGAGATGGGAGCCTGTCCCCCCCCCCCCCTTTCTGTCTCTCTCTTTCGGGTACAGTAGCAGAATCCAGGGTCGTGCGGGAACCAGGGGAGTCAGCGTCCTTGCCTCGGTCTCTCCCCACCTCCCCGCAACCTTTTCCGCAGCAGGTGTGTGTGTGACGGCCCCCTGGGCTTCTTGTCTCCTCCGCAGAACATCGTGGCCGTGGGCGCCGGGTTCTGCGACGGCCTCCGCTGCGGCGACAACACCAAAGCGGCCGTCATCCGCCTGGGGCTCATGGAGATGATCGCCTTCGCCAGGATCTTCTGCAAGGGCCAGGTGTCCACCGCCACCTTCCTGGAGAGCTGCGGCGTGGCCGACCTGATCACCACATGCTACGGGGGCCGGAACCGCCGGGTGGCCGAGGCCTTTGCCAGGACCGGAAAGGTAGCCCCCGCCTGCCCTCCCCGCAGCCCCATCCCCCGCGAGGGCCTCCCGGGCCGGAGAGAGGCCGGCCTTTGCTGCCTGCGGGGGTGCTCCTGCTCTCACCTGTCTGCCTTCACTTAAAAGCCCTTCAGTTCTACGATGCCCCTTGAATGTCTTTATCTCTCCTTGGCCTGCAGCCCCCCTCCCACCCTTCCTCTTGAAATCGGTGGTCCTCCAGACTTTACAGGAGGCTGTATTCACCCTTTGTCTTTAAGACCATCGAAGAACTAGAGAAGGAGATGCTGAATGGGCAGAAGCTGCAGGGACCCCAGACTTCGGCCGAGGTGTACCGCATCCTCAAGCAGAAGGGGCTGCTCGACAAGTAAGTGTCCGTTGTCCGCGAGGCGGGAACGGCCGTCAGCCCCCCTCGCTCGGGACCACCGGCGCGGTGCGCGCCTGCGCGCAGCTGTTGGACGCGCGTGCGCAGAAAGCGCCTGGAGGCGTTCGGTCCCTGGCGCGGTGGGAAGTCTGGCAGGGAACACCCGCCCGCCCTGAAGAGGAGTCTCTACACCAAACACGACACGAGGGCGAAGGGTCAGTGCTGCGAGGCACCGTTCAGAATAGGAAGTTGGGGGTTCCGGCTGGTCCTGCAGGGTGTTTGGTGAAAGCTACACGTTATATGTTTTAAAATGGAAGGGAAAAAAAAAGAGATGATTTCGGTGTTTTAATAAAAAGATAAGTCTTGTTTATAAAAGGAAAAACAATTCATGGAAGAAGGAAGGACAAGTCACCCCAGGACTCTAGGACCAGGGCCCCCGGCCCTAGATATGTGTTGGGTATGGTGAGCAGCCTTGCCATCTCCCTGCCCTGCAGGTGTACCCATACGTCCTCTGCTGCCTGTCCAGGCCGGGCACGTGGTAAAGGCAGCTTGGGTCGGCTTGGTCTGCCTCCAGATGGACGGATGGAGCCCAGCCTCTGAGGCCGCTCCAGCCCCTCCTCCTGTTGGTTTGCTGGGCCTGTGTCTGTAATTACGATGCTGCTGCACCGCCCTGTAAATGCTTAGGCAGTGCAGCCCTAACTCTCCTGTAATGTCTGGGAGACGGGGAATTGGGGGCCTCCGGAATGAGGATAAGGGAGCTGGTCCCGAGCATGCACGTATCCACGCTGGGTGGTGGGTCGGGTCTGTGCAGACGCTGCTGGTCCCAAGCACGCATCTTCATCCCACTGGCACCAGCTCTCCTCCTTGTTCGTCTGGTTCCCTATTGAATGTTGGAAATGAGGGATGACAGGGCATTTGTCTTTCTTCTTTAATTTGCATTTTATTTTCCTGAGATGGCTTTCAAAGCCAGCCAGGCAGAAGTGGAAGTCATAAACAAGCCTCAGAGGAGAACTACCTTTAAATCGTGGTTAAAAGGAAAATGCCTCTGACACACATGGCTTTCCTTACATACTGACAGCAGACGGTGATGTTTGTGTATGGCTGGGGCTACTTTCATGACTTAACTCTTTATCGGGAATTTTTTTAAAGTCTTAAAAGAATACCTGGGTGTTTGATGATGGTAAGTGTCTCCTAGTCAGTTTTAAAGTGGCATCTGTGTGATACAGAGTTAGAATCCTAGGATCCTAATAGCTCGCCGATAGTGTGAGCTCCTGTCCTTTGACAGGATTCTATAAGTTGACCTGTTGGCCAGTGTGAATCTGTGTGCATCCTCTGACTGCCGGAGGATACAGGCTGGAGCGGGTGTTCTGGGATCAGTACTTGCCTGGGTTTTTGTTGGCTTTTTGGGGGAGGGGGTTGAGGTAATTAGGTTTATTATTTTTTTAATGGAGGTACTAGGGATTGAACCCAAGACTTTGTGCTAAGCACGCGCTCCACCACTGAGTTATACCCTCCCTCCTTGTTCCTGCCTGTTTTAAAAGCAGGTGTAACCAAGCCGGAGAAGCCCGGCTCTGGACGACACCTCCCCAGTCATTTTCTTTCTTTTAATTTGAAATTGAACAGACTGTGCCTGTGCTTTATGAGGTTGCTGCTGCATTGGGTTTGTGGGGTGGGACGGGTACACCCCTTCTCCTGGACTGAGTGCCGAGTCCTGTGGGTCTCTCCCCCACCGCCTCTTACCTTGATTTCTTTTCTATTCTAGCCATCCCCACTCTGGTCTTCCTCTCTTTCCTTCTCCCCTCCCTCTTATAGAAAGAGCAGTGAGCAGGGCAGTGACCTTGTAGCTCACTAGCTATGTTGTCTATTTTTAGCTGTTCTGTGCCCTGTTCTGCCTTTATCTGCAGAATCAAACTGGTAGACCGGATGGTTGCCCTCTACCCTGAGGATTCTCACTCAAAGGTCTCCTGCTCTTAGGAAATGGGGTTCATAGTCCCTGGGTTGGCATCTGAAGCAGCCCCTCTCAGCCTAGTACCAGCTTAGCTTCTGACAGCAGGTCCTGGGGCCCCTGCTGTAGCTGACAGGACCTCCCTTTGCCCCCACGTGCCTCCTTTGCAGAGTCTTGTGTGAGTCTGTCCTGCCACTGGCTCGCCTGGACACCCCCTCATCACCCTCGAGGCAGCCCACTGTGTCCTCAGAGAGCCTCTTCCATGTCCTCCAAAGGCAAATAACTCTCCCTGCTTCGAACTTACTGTTGAGACCAACTATCAGCACATTTTTTCTGTAAAGAATCACACAACAGGTATCTTTGTTGGTCACGTCCGGGTCTCTGTCCTGTATTCTTTGTTTCCTTTTACAGTCCTTTAAAACTGTGAGAATTGTTCTTAGCCTACAGGTCACAGGCCAGCCTTGCTGCTCAGAGCCTGGTCTGACACCCCCTGGTTTAGAGAACATTGCAGCTGATGTGCTGGGGACTTCCTACGCAAATGTACAATTTTACTTTTATTCTTCAAATTTGGTTGTGAGGGGGGCACATGCTTCTGGTAGAAAGAAATTAAAATCACACAAAAAGGCACCCAGGGAAAAAAGTGGGTCCTGATCTCCACCCCAAACGGAGGTGGCCTTCTCAGTGTTCAGTAAACTTTCCACACGGCCCTTTCCTTTGTGTGACGGGTGACGGCCTCCATCGTCTACTCTGTCCCTTTTCTTCATCATGGGACGTATTCTGAAGATCATTTTCTCATCTGCACCTCGAGGTCTCATTTAATGACTGGAACATTCCACTGTGTGGGAGAACCTCAGTTTGACTGACCCAGTCTTCTCTCGACAGAAGTGAAGGTTGTCCAGGTACTTCTGCTGTTTCAAAGTTTGCTTTATTTAGTTTCCTTATACGTGTGTCTTTATGACCCTGTGTGAGTGTTCAGGTGTCTGTGTTAGTTTGCTGGCGGCTGCCACAACAAAATACCACAGATCAAGGGGCTCACACAACAGAAATTTATTTCTCACAGTTCTGGAGGCCGGAAGTCCAAGATCAAGGGGTGGGCAGGCCGACTACTATGGAGGCCTGTCTTCTTGGCTTGTAAACGGTGGTCTTCTCTCTGTGTCTTGCCGTGGTCTTCCCTCTGGACATGCCTGAGTCCTAATCTCCTTTTCTTGTGAGGACATCAGCCATATTGATGAACACTTTGATTATCTCTTGAAGTGCCCTGTTTCCAGATACAGCCACATTCTTAGGTCCTGGGGCACTGGATGAATGTGGGGTTGGGGGCACATTCAGCCCCTGACAGTGTTAGGAGCTCCTTCGGGGCTGTGGCTTTATTTATAATACGGTACCTTCCTGTGCCACGTTGAAGCCTAACACATCCGCACCCTCAGTATCTGTTAGTGGGATTGCTCATTGATTGGTGCATGTCGATTTTTTAATGAAATTTTGTCTTTTGTCTTTCTTTCACTTCTGACCTCCCTTAAGGAGTTCCTCAAACTGATGTAATTGGCTTTGCAGCATTTTAAATGGTTAGAAGACAGCATTTAGATGGGCGTTATCGCCTAGCGGTTGAGTGGTGGCCCCTGAGGCAGAAACTGTGCCTTAATTTCCTCAAATTTATACAATGAGGATAATAATATTATCTACCTCATAGGGTGGTGCTTGTGAGAGTTAAACAAGTTACTTGTCCACAGAAATCCTCCCTTCCCCCAGCAGTCTGTATCTCTTGTTAGCATCCCATCTACGGAACACATTTGGAAATGCAGGTTGTGAAAGTTGGGAGAACTTTTGCTTATGTGAGCAACACCCAGTTAAAACGCATTGAACAACAGGGTTATTTTTCTCACGTAACAGAAGAGTCTGAAAGTGGACGTTAATGGTGTTGGCCCAGTGCCTCTGGGTTAGGAGCTTAGTGATCCTGTTGGCCTTTCCTCAAAGCCTCAGTATGGCTGCAGCAGCTCCAAGCATCACATACTCACACAACTGCACTAAGCAGCAGGGAGCAAGGGCAGTCTGGGGTAGCAGATTGTTCCTTCAGTGCTTCTTGAGGAGAGAAAGCTCCTCCCCAGAAACTCCCAGATGTATTATATCTTGCTGGCTAGAATGTGCTTCCTTTGCCAATTCTAGGTGAAAGAAAGACTGGGGAAGAGAGGCTATTTCCCACCTCAGTAAGGAGAGAAGGGGGTTGGGAAGGTCTTTGGGTGGCCACTCATCACCTGCCACCCTGCTTGAGGGACATACAAGTTGTTCTTAGGAACAGGAAAACTAAGCCATTGAAGGACAAAGGAAGAGGCTGAAATCTCCAGGCTCAAACTCCCATTCACAAGAATGCATTCAACAAACACTCACTGAGCACCTGCCTCTGCCATGCATTGTGCCAGGCCCCACCTACACAGAGGTGAACGAAACAGACTCAGGCCTTGTCCTCCTGGAGCTGACAGCCTGGGACCCAGTGGCCGTCATGTGGCTGCATTTATAAGCTGTCGTTTATGGCACACCTGTCATGTGCCAAGTGTTGTATTGTCCACCTTACATCTGAGTCCCTTAATACCACAGTCCTGAGTGTCCAGCCCCATTTTGCAGATGAGCAGCAGGTCAGAGGGCTTGTGAAACCTGCCCAGAGTTAACAGGCTGTGAAGTCGGATTGGAGCAAGTCTACCTGACTCTAAGAAACAAAAAAACATTCTGAACCTTGAGAAACCCACAATGACAGCCTGTCTTAAAGAGATACGACCCTTTAGTACTGTTTGCTGTTCTTAAATTGTCATAGGATGCTTAAGTAGATAATTTTCCAAATGGCGTTTATGATTCTTTAGATTCTTTCAGGCTCACTTTGGGCCGTGTGCATGTGTTGAAAAGCCTGATTGGAATTACTTAGTTGTTTCCTGAGTGATTTCTGCCATAAAAGATACTTACTGAGCCCGACGGACCCTGGGATGACACCATCTTTTCTTACAGTGGATTATTAGCCCACTCCTTCGTGCCCTCATCCATTTCAAACTTTCATTTATACCTGTGTTCACATCTTGGAAGAAAAGGCAAAATAAACCCAGCTTCCAACATGACATCAGTGCTCTGCTAATTGTGGGTCCCTACACGGATTCCTGCAGCATGTCCCAGGCCTGCATTACTTACGGTGCTGTGTGGGCTGCCTCGTCTTCATCCTCAAGTGATTCATCTTGCAGAAGCGAGAGCACCACCTCCTTGAGATTTAAAGTGTATTCTGCAGCCTTTTTAAAGAGTGACAGAACCTTGGACTCATTCCAGATTTGGCCAAGATTACCCTGTGACTTGTCTGTAGACAGCACACTCCCAGCAAGAAGGCAGAGGATGGTTCAGGCTGGACCAAGTTCTTACAGCCACCGTGCAGAGGCTGTCTGCAGACCAGATGATGAAGGAATGTGAGGTTAATCACTTTGTTTCCTGATAGGCACACACTCACATCTGCAGAAAGACTAGTTTGTTCTATGAGGTAGACCAGATGGCTTAACTTGTCTTTTCACATCTCCTCCCTCTGACCAGGTTTCCGTTGTTTACTGCGGTGTACCAGATTTGCTATGAAGGCAGGCCCGTCCAAGAGATGTTGTCTTGTCTCCAGAGCCATCCAGAGCATACATAACGTGAATCGTGCAGCATGTCAGGGAAAGGCCCGCCTTTCTGATCAGTCACTTGGATGCAAATGGAAACCGGGACTTGGCGACAAGACATTTGCTTGACTGTAATCCCATCCTGGATGTGTATGGACTTTTACAGGTTCATTTTTGAATTGAGAGGTGAAGTCCATTGGCTAAGAGGGTCCTGGGCAGCAACTCTACGCACATATGTGAACGTGTGAGTGTGTGTTCATTTCTTGTTCTGTGGATGTTTCTCTGAACCAAAATTAAAGACCCTTTTTAAAAATTCCTTTTGAAATTTTCCCACTGTGGTAGCTTGTAAGATTGAAACTATTGCAGCTAAAAGTTTGGGCGCTCATTCATCTGTATTTCTGTGAAGGATTTTTTTCCCCCTCATTCTCTTGAGGTTAAAATTGAACCAGCATAATTAACACAGTAGAGTGGAGGAGTGAGTGTGTTCAAAGATCAACATACTGTAACTTTTAAACACTATCTCAGAGCCAGCATAATTAACTACTTCGATTGTGGGTTGATCTTTTTTTTTTTAAGCAATTCTATATTTTTAATTAGGTGATCCACTTATATATAGTCCTCTCCCCGTGGTTTTCGGCAGTTTCAGCCTCTTTTCTCTTCATTAGCTACCAGAGTGTGCTTTTACGCAGCCTCAGCAGTGGCAGAAGACAGACAACTCCGCCAGGAGTTTCCTGCTGTGATTGGCACATTCTTCTGATTAACGGCACTTGTGTGATGCTTTTTGTCAGGTTGTGCAGATGCTTCCTGGAAGCCCCACAGGCACCCTGAAAGGAGGCTGCTCTACTTTTAAGATGCAGTCGCCTGGCGAGTAGGGGCCAATCCAGTGCCCCTCCCCCCACCAGGGTCCTGGGACGTCACTGGGCTGCTCTGACCTCCAGCTTATTGGTTGTAGCAGATGCCAGCACAGCCTTCCTGAGGGCATAGGCGGGTTTTCTGCAGCAGGGCTTTGTGTGGGTCCTTGTCTAGAAGGATGCCACTCCAAGGATGTCTCTTAGACTCTTGGAGTCTTCTTAGAAATGCAGGCTCCCAGGCCCCACCGCAGACCTACAAAGTGGGGATCTCGTATCTAAGCTTTGCCTTCCATGTGTTTCAATGCTCACTACAATTTGAGAACCACTACTTTAGAAAATTTACTTTAGAATGGCGTTTCCCAAACCAGGTTCCGTAGGAAACCAGTATCCTGGGATCCAGTGGTGGTTCCGGGTGTTCCCTGATGAGGCCCAGCGCGTTTGGGAAAAGCTGCGTCTCTACACCCTTCTCGAAGGAGTAGAATGTATGTTAGTGTGTTAGCAGAACCTGTTTATTTAACCCAGCAAGTCCCAGACATCATAAATTATGGAGATTTTGAGGGGCAAGGAAACTTGGCCAGAGTTTCCAAGGAACACTGTTCCTGGCTGGTGACAGCTCAGGTACACCCTTACTCTCTGCAGGAAATTAGGGTGAAGGACTCGCTGTGATATTGTTCTGAACTTTTACAGTTCAGGTCTGCCAGGAATCCCTGACAGAGCTTCAGGGCAACACTGTCAGGAACAACCAGGTAGATGTCAGCCTCGCTGAAACGCACATTGTATGGACTAAGTGCTTTTAATTTTAGAATTAGAATGGGGATGACTGTATCTTAAATGGGATTGGTTTCAGGATAGCATTACAGGTACCTTAGTAGCTAGCCCTTGGTAAGGGTTAAGGGATCCTATGAACATCACTTATATATTCAGATTTTCAGTCACTTTCAGATTTTTTTGACCTTTCTTATTTTCCAGCTTGGAACTTTTTCCCTTCTACACCTGAAATGATTGTAGAGTAGGTTTTGTGGGAATTTTAAAAACTCCCACACACAGAAGCGTAAGAAAGCACACGACATGCTACAAATTTCATTGATTTCAGTGCCACTGTTAAGTCAATCAATTTTTGCTTGTCTTGTAATTGATCTTTTTAAAAATTTGTACGTAGGAAACAAAGTGTTACTTTTAAAGACACGTAAAGGGCTGTAAGCTAACTGTGGTGTCTGTCAAGTGGGCTGATCGGATGTGAGGAATTAGGATTTTGTCTTTTGTGTTTTCTCATCCGCGTTTAGCTTCCTCTCTGGGTTTTAAACGTGAGTGCTTTTCCTTTACAAATGCCCTCTGCCCACTCTGAAGTCTCCTGTCGGTACCTCTTAAACATACTTACACTCTTCTGCACGTACAGAAAAAGGTAAATTTTATATAAGTTTGTGCTTTGCTAACTGTAGATATATTTATGACTCTACAAGTTCTCTATTTTTCTAGCCACCTGTGGTCCATCATTTATTTTAATTCACATTTCTTACTAATTATGGTCATAGGGGAGGGAGACATCTAGAAGAGAAGCTTAATTTATACTGTTGCAGCCAACCTGTGAATGTAAAACTACACTGTGGCCTTGCTAAAATCCAACCTACTATAATGTGGAACAAATATCTGTCTGGAAGTCCATCTGAGCATGTGGAATTGAGCTAAACTCCTGGTTTTTCATTTGACTCTTAGCTCTAACATGGCTCCATGGCACCGAGCCAAGGAACAGTGAGGTGCCACTGTATAAAGGAGTCTTTAGTTTTTCCGCGAGTTCTCATCGGGGAGCCTTTTACCTACACATGTACTATATTTGTTTACAGACTGTAGGTGGATATAACTTAAAAGCTTGGTTTAATAAAACATTTAATCCCCCAAACTTGTGCTGCTGATCCTATTTTTTTTAACCAACTTATTTAATAGTTTCATTTATTTAGGTCTGCTCTTTTTTTTTTTCTCTCTCCAAATTGTGTTGCGTTGACAACAATAAAAAGGCAAGTTTTAAAAGAGAGGCTTCGTCTCTGATGCGCTCTCAGACACGTCTGCTTCCGTTGGTCCGCGTTCCTTTCCACTGCTTGCTGATATTTTTATATAATCATAAGCGTAGGACGGAGACCTTCCAGTTCCAGCCTCCCAGGGGACCAACGTGAGGGAAATTCCCGGGAGCCTGCAACGGATGGGGGCTGACGGCCAGAGCAGTAAGCTCTGAGGTGGCTCTGCGGCTGCAGGGGAGGGAGTGGAAAAGGCCTCCATTATTACGTAGGGGTTTGGGTTGTAAAGTTTATGCTAAAACAAGAGCCCTCCGAGGACTACACTGTTCGGAGAAGAACGGGCTGAGAAATGCACAGGCAAGGAAGCTGGGCTCCAGGTGGAGGAACAGGTCTCTGCTGAAAATTTGTCATCATGCCAGCACCACAAACGGGCTGTGGGTTTGAATTTTCATATCTGGGAACCACAAGCCAAAAGTTAGCATATACATGGAACTTGGGCCAGTCATGCGAGTAGATAACTGGCAGAAACAAACAACAAAAGCACCTGCAGAAATCACTCTGGATCCAGGCTGTGTCAGCATCTCATAAATATGCACTTTCCATAAATACTCCCCACTTCTGAATATGCCTTTTAAAATTATAAAATAATTACAAGACAGTTCATGAGGAGTGAAAAGTCTACAGATTTTTTTAATGTCTTTAAACAGAAGAATTAGATGCCCAGAATTTCTGATATTGAATTAAGCAAAATGATAGATGCTTTGAAAGGTAATTTTAAAAATAGAGACCTAAACGGCGGATTACTGTATTAAGGACAAATTATGATGAAGAAAAATAACAACCAAGCATACTCAAAAACAAACCTATTAGAATGTCTCAAAATGAATGTAATTGAAATGACATCATTGGACAGATGAAAGAGATTTGACAGTACTGGAGATGGAATTAGCAAATTGGAAATAGATCTGAAGATATTAATAGAAAGTAGCAAAGAAAATATCTGAGAATTTAAGAGGTAAGTAGAGGATGTGGTAAGTTTCAATATACGTCTGATAGGAGTTCCAGAAGAAGGAAGGGGAAGAAGCAATTTCTGAAAAAATAGTCTGAAGTTTGTCCAAAATGAATTGTATGCCTTCAGTTTTGTTATTCTCCAAAATATATTTCCATTAAAATTTTAGTACATTCTCTTTATAACTTTATGGCTGCATATAGACTAAGTCAGTGGTGAACTTCTCTTTTTTTTTTTTTTTTTTTTGAGGAAATAAATCATATGGGAAAGTTATAAGGGATCTACTAATGGACTCAGGTCTGATTGATTTGAATACTGAAGTGAGCTGTGTTACCTTTGTTTACTTGCGGCAAGACGTGTTCTAGACCCTGCTTCATCATTTTAGTATCCGTTTAGTCATGTCAGCTAAGTCCTATTTGAAGTTTATCTTCCTCTTTGGTAAGTGGGAACGATGTTCATGCACTCTATGGCAAAGCTTAGTGTAAAGGTCTATGAAAAGCAGGGAATCTTAACTATTAGAGAAAAATACAGTACTAATAGCTGCTTGCGGCAGAGACAATAATACAATCACTCAATTGTTTAATTTTTTTTCCTGAGATACACACCTTCAACTACATTTCCCAGCCTCCCCTGCAGTTAGGTGATTAAATTTTGGCCAATGACATTGGGAAGCAAAAAAATGCCACTTCCTTGGGTTATGGTCTGTTTGAATCTTCACTCTTTTTTTCCTGTGTGCCGATTGGATCTCAATTTCCAGGCTGCCCTGGAAGCTGTGTGTTGGATCTTGAAAGCCTGGATTCCTCCATGACTATGTGGAGACATACCCCCCACCCTCAGTCCACACTAGACTGTGATAGGTGATAGGTAATCATTCAGTCATTATTACACCACTGAGATTTCAGTGTTGTTTATTACAGCAGCTAGCATACCTTACCCTAAGACATTGCTAAAAAGACCTTTGAGGAGATGGAACTTACAGAAATACCAAGAGATTTGGGAGACTTTGTGCATTGGTCACTACAGCATCCTGCTATCTATCAGGGCACCCCTTGTCTGGACAGAGGAGGCCGTGCTGGGATGTGAGTGAGGACACTTGGGAGCTTGTCTGTTCCTCTCCTCCCAGGACTAACTAGCTAAGTCCAGACTTTGTGGTTGTAATTGCCCCTTCTCCAGATGTAATGCCATCAAGATCCAGTATTTATACTAGAGTGTCCTTAAGATGTCGTCCTTCCAAAAGGCTTTTAATTAAAAATGTCACTAGACTTAGATAAGTCTACATGCCAGTTGTCAACTCTAAAAATCATGTCTAGCTGAAGCCAAGAGTGACTCTTCAGGTTCCCTTCAAAAACTAAGGAATGAAACATCTCTGAACTTCACACATTGTGAGTAAAATAGAGACTTTGGAACAAAGTCCCTCATCGCTGAACTTAATGTATCCTGTAACTTGTCAGGTTGGTGTGACTCAACTGGCTGCAAATGGCAATGCTTTTATGGTATGATAGAAGTGCTATTTGTGACTTTTTTGTTATTGCTCTTATTTTAAAAATTTTCAGTGGGTCCCAGTCACTTGGTTCAAAAATAAAGCCCATTTCCCAAGTAGCTACTATGACTAGTTTCTAACATGCTCTTCTAGAATTCGGTTTTACAAAAGCAGATACATATTTACTCCCTTCCCTGTTTTTTCTGCGCAAGATAGAGCTTACTACGTACATCTTGCTTTTTTCGGTTAACATTGTCTTGACCATCTTTCATATCGGTTTTTTTTTTTAACCTTTTTATTTTGAAATAATCGTAGATTCACAGGAAGTTGCAGAGGTAGTACCAAAAAATCTCACGTCCGCCCAATTTCCCTGATTATATCAACACCTACTTTTTAAAATTTTAAGTTAAAATAACAGTAAAAGCACTTTTAGCACTACTCTGGTGCTTCGTATATATGAATTTATTTAATCCTCAAAATGTATCATCCCATATACAGATGCGAAAACTAAGGCACAAAGATGTTAAAGAACTTGCCTAACTCACAGCGATTGTAGCTGATAAAAATCAGGATTTGAACTCAGGCAGTTTGCCTTCAGAGTTTGTGTTCCTTTAAGGCTGTGCTTCCTTCTTTGAGTAATGGCTATTCAGAGTTAAGCAAAATCAGTGATTGGAAGGGTGGAAGGTGCAATCCACTCTTAACAGTTCTTTCAGGGGGAAGGATATATAGCTCAAGTGGTAGAGCACTTGCTTAGCACCCAGGAGGTCCTGGGTTCAATCCCCAGTACCTCCTTCAGGCAGAAATCAATGAAGAAACCTAATGACCTCCATGTCAGAAAAACAATTCTTCCTGCAAAGTTGCATACATATACTGTGTACATACATCTATTAGATTTTAAAACAATACTGTTCTAAAACTTTCTTTTATAATATTAATATTAAAAAATATAGAACTCCCATATCCTTTAAATATCTGCATGCTTTACATGACTTCCATAATTTATTACCGACAAATACTTAGATTGTTTTCTCTAATTACAATAATTGTGGCAGTAAACATCCTACGTGTCTCTCTGCTCACTTATATAAGTAAATCTAGGGGATAAAGTCCTAGAAGTGGAGTGGCTGGCAAAAAGCTATGTGTTTAATATTTTAACAGACACTGCCAAATTAACCTTCAAAAGGATGGCAGCAACTTACGCTTCTGACCTCATTTTCTTTTCCTAATTACTTCTATAACCTCTATTAGGGATTCCTTTATAATCAGAGATCTAAATTGAACCAAAAAATCCAAGAAATGCGCAATTCAAAATGTATTGCTCTCTTGATAAACTGTCTTTATCCAGGATTTAGAAGTCTCTCATACCAGATTCACTATAAAAAGTAAAATTTTGTTAAGCAAAACTACAATTGTGTTAAAGCAGCCTTCTTACTAACACTTGTAATGGGGTGCTGAAAGCTTATTTAGGCATAGAATATGTCGTGTAACTGAAGTGAGATGTTTACAAAGAATGTTGAAAAAAGAAACATTAATAAAAATTTTTAAACACCACAAATTCACTGTTTGAGCAAAACCCCAGAAGGCTCTGGTAAAGAAACAGGCTGAAATGGATTAAAATGCCTGTGTCAGGAAATTCCCCGTTCCAGCAAACGATGACCCTCCTGTCCACTAGAGGTCACTGTTTGGGAACGACTTTGCTGAAGGCAGTTGGCAGCTTGCAAAAAATAGCTTCATTGTTCTGTGATTTTTTTTTTTTTTTTTTTTTTTTTTTTGGGTGAAGTGTTGAGAGAGCCACTTATTTACAAGCTAAGCTGAGTTTGTGCTGGGCTAGTGTCCAGTGTCTAGGTTTCGTTTTTGACTTTGTAACTCAAAACCAACCACTAGCCTTTGCGTACAGCAATTTTGCTTTGACTATGGCCTGCGTCCACTGGGACATGTGACTGGTTTGTTTTGCTTCTGAATTTCTTGCTCTTCCTGTATGTTGGACTCCCACTTACGTCTGACTTTGTCAAATGCCTGTCTTCTCCCTCTCATTCTGACACTGACATTCTGGGAAAAGCAAAAATACCTGCTCCCTGCTGCTTTTTCTCAGGAAAGACTCCAGGAACATATTGGGGGAAATACCTCTAGAAAGGATGGATCAACCTTCCATGCTTTAAAGAAGTTTCAGAGGGGAAGGTATAGCTCAAGTGGTAGAATACACATTTAGCATGCATGAGGTCCTGGGTTCAGTCCCCAGTACCTCCTCTAAAAATAAACAAACAAATAAACCTAATTACTTCCCCCCCCTTTCACTTTTTTAAAAATTAAAAAAAAATTTTTTTTTAGGTTCAAGGAGGGTGGAAAAAACTTCTCCACATCCTAATCTTCCCCTGGTTTGCCTGTTCATTACCCTTGGAGATCGTGTCATTTCCGTTTAGAGGCCATTTTATCAGGAAGCGAGTGAAATTTAAGCCACAACTCGTTTGTATAACAAGTCCTTTCTATAGCCCTGTACCTAACTTTGTTTTCTTAATTTGGATTCTTTTTCTTAAAGAGAAATCTCTAAGTTCTAAAAGCTTCTGGCCCCTTGAATCGAGTACACAGCCAAGTATCAAGACTCTGGAGTCAGATGGGGATTCACATTCTAGCCCTGTGGGGCTTTGGGCGAGTGACTTCACCTCTCGAGGCTTCGCTTTTCTTGTCTGTAGATGGTGTCAGTTTCCTTGAGTCAGAACACACGTATAATTTGCTCCTCACAGTGCCCTGAACACATCCAGGAACTGGGGAGGGAAAGACAAATCCATACTTGGTTTGAATTGCTTGGAGTCTTTGGTTGAGAGACATTCAGGCGGCAAGAGAACAGCGTGGATCACAGGTTACAGGGGATGAGCTCAGAGATGTTTGGATGGGGCCGCTGTGAGGTCGGTGAGTGCTAAGGGAGGTCTGTGAGGCCGGGAAGGGAGGGGAGGTGGCCCAGGACCCAGTACCTGCTAAACGGATAGGACTGAGGGGTTGAGGGTACATTGTCCACGTTTCATTGCTTCGAGGAATTTCTAAAGCTTACACCACATTCCTCAGGCTTTACTCACTCAAGGCCCCGCTCTCGTTTTCTTTCTGGCTTTACCTAGGTATAACTGACAAAGAAAATATTCTATATATTTAAAGTGTAAACGTGATTTTTTAATGGATGTATACATTGTGAAATTATTACTCCAATCAGGCTGATTCGGGGGGAGGGTACAGCTCAGTGGTAGAGCCCATGCTTAGCATGCACGAGGTCCTGGGTTCAATCCCCAGTACCTCTGTTAAACAAACAAACAAACAAGCAAACATAAAGAAACCAAAAAAAAGAAAAAAATCAGGCTTATGCATCACCTCACGTGGTTGCCTTTTTGTGATGGTGATGGTGAGAAAACTTAAGGTCTGTTCCCTTAGCATCTGTCTCACCTACACAGCATGGTATTATTAACTACTGTCACCATGCTCTACATTAAATCCTCAGAATGTATTTGTCTTATAACTGGACATTTGTACCCTTTGGCCAACATCTCCCCACTTCCCCACCCCACCCACCAGCCCCTGGCACCCACCATTCTACTGTCTGCTTTTATGAGTTCAGGTTTTCTGGATTCCACATATAAGTAAGGTCATACAGTATTTGTCTTTCTGTTTAGCTTATTTCCCTTGGCATGATGTCCTTCAGGTTCATCCATATTTCCTTTTTTTATGGCTGAATAGTATTCAGTTGTATGTATACCACATCTTCATCCCTTCACCCATTGGCGGAGCCCCAGGTTGCTTCCATTATCTTGGGTATTGTGGATTATGCTACTATAAACATGGGAGTACAGACATCTCTTTGAGATACTGATTTCATTTTCTTTGGATATATACCCAGAATTTGAATTGCTGGATCATATGGTAGCTCTATTTCTAATTTCTTTTTTTTAAAATATGTTTTTATTGAAGTACAGTCAGTTTACAATGCTGTGTCAGTCTCTGGTGTACAGCATAATACTTCAGTCACATAGGAACATATACATACATTTGTTCTCATATTCTTTTTCACCATAAGTTACTACAAGATAGTGACTATAGGTGCTATGGAGTATAAACTTGTTGTTTACCTATTTTTTATATATTAGTATCTGCAAATCTCGATCTCCCAATTTATCCCTTCTCAGCCCCTTCCCCCTCTGGTAACCATAAGTGCGTTCTCCATGTCTGTGAGTCTGTCTGTTTCTGTTTTGTAAATAAGTTAGTCTCTCTTTTTTTTTTTTTTTAGACTCCACATATAAGTGATATCATGTGGTATTTTTCTTTCTCTCTCTGGCTTACTTCACTTAGAATGACATTCTCCAGGTTATTTCTAATTTCTTGAGGAACCTCTGTGCTGGTTTCCTCCAGGCTGCACCAGTTCACATCCCACCAACGGTGTTCGAGGGCTCCCCTCTCCCCGCATCCTCACCAGCACTTGTTACTGCTTCTCTTTTGGTGACAACCATTCTGACAGGTGTGAGGTGGTGTCTTGTTGTACTTTTGATTTGCATTTCCCTGACGATTAGTGATGTTGAGCACCTTTTCATATACCTGGTGGGCCCCATTCTTATCTCATCCCACAGGCACCAAAAGCGTGAAAGCCACTGGGAGTCAGTTTAAATTCAATTATCGCAAATACCGAGAGTAATCACTGGAGGGCAGCACGGCACAAGGGTTATTCAACCAGCATCACTGATTCAACAGATCTGCGGGGGATATGTTCCGAGATCCCCAGTGGATGCCTGAAACAGCAGATAGAACCCTATATATGTTTTTTCCTATACCTACACACTGATAATAAAGTTAATGTAAAGTTAGGCACAGTAAGAGATTAAAGATAATAACCAATAATAAAACAGAACAATTATAACAATATCCTATAATAAAAGTTATGTGATTGTGGCCTCTCTCAAAATCTTATTGTACATATTTAATCCCTTTTCCATCTTGACTAAGCACTTAGCACACCCTGGTTGTAACTTTTGCAGTTGAGGTGGGACAGCAAAACTAACATTTCTCCTTCCTTCTTTGCAACTTCACAGATGGAATATTCGTTTTGACCGTCGATCTTAGCAATGATTTTTTTTTTTTCTGTCCTTGTGAAGTTGAGAACTTTTACCTTTTCACTTAAAGGAAGCACGTTACAGCTTCTCTCTGGCATCTCTGAATTGCCAGCATACCTACTCTTGCGCTTTGGGGCCACGATTAAGTAATATAAGGGCCACTTGAATGCAAGCCCTGCGATACCTCAACAGTCCACCTGGTAACCTAGATGGCTGCTAAGTGACTAAGGGGCAGGCAACGCTGGACAAAGGGGTGATTCACGTCTGGGGCAGGACAGGGCAGGACATGCGAGATTTCACGACACTACTCAGAATGACACGCCGTTTACAACTTAGGAATTATTTATTTCTGGAATTCTCCATTTAATATTTTCATACCACAGTTGACCTCAGGTAACTGGAATTGCAGAAAGTGAAACCACAGATAAGGGGCCACCACTGCACTTAATCAAGGGCATATCGTGCGCTCAGGGAAGCTTGTCACCAGGGCACTGATGTAGCCTGGGAAGTCAGGGTGGGCCTCCCTGAGGAGGTGACGTTTGAAGCATATATCAGGGCACAGTAAGACTAAAAAGGGGAGGGAGGTGTGTTCCGAGGCCCTGCGCTGGCAGAGGGCCTAGTTGAGTGAGAGGCTAAGAGAGTGAGTGACGTGTGGAGGTCATCAGGGTGAGAGCTAAGCTTCTAGAGTCTGCCAACATTCATTCACAGGCTACTCTGCCCTGTACTTACCCATAGCTTGCTCATTTGCAGGCAGGTGACATCAATCCACATTCACAAAGGCACAGAGGCATGGCTACCACCAGCCTTCCCTCAAGGCCCCTCGCCTTCCCAGAGCATCCTTTTCTCCACTGACCAGTATGTCCTGCCTTTCCTTCCAGGTGTAAGATCAAGTCTCTCTTCAAGTTGAATGTTACTGATCCTTCTGTGCACGGGCACCCTCCCCACTAAACTACCTCCCTGAGCCAAAGGTTGTGCTGATCCTTCAGTGTGTCCCCTTGACGGCCCAGAGCTGACATCTAGGGGACACTCTGATCCAGCTGGTTCCTGTCTTGCAAAGGTGTTGGTGACATGACACAAAGTCATGGCGATGCGGGAGATTTCCATCATGGCCCCAGTCCCTCAGCCCTCCCTGAACCCACCTTGGCCATGAGACTTCACAGACCCAGTCTGTTTTCCAGGTCCCACAGTCGGGGCTTGGACTATGACTTGCTTGGCCAATGCAACATGGCAGAAGTGATGGGGTGCCATGTCCAAGCCACGTACATATTTGCCAACTTGGCTTTATCCTCTTTTATTTTAATTGAAGTATAGTCAGTTTACAATGTTACATCAGTTTCTGGTGTACAGCATCATGTTTCAGTCATACATATACATACATATGTTCCTTTTCATATTCTTTTTCATTACAGGTTACTACAAGATATTGAATATAGTTCCCTGTGCTGTACAGTAGGACCTTGTTGTTTATCTATTTTATATATAGTAGTGTGTAACTGCTAATCTTGAATTTACCCCTTCCCCCGACTCCCCTCCCAGTGACCATAAGTTTGTTTTCTGTGTCTTTTAGTCTGTTTGTTTTGAGGGGGGAGGTAATTAGGCTTATTTATTTTTAGAGGAGGTACCAGGGATTGAACCAAGGACCTTGTGCTTGTTAGGCACGTGCTCTAGCACTTGAGCTATACGCTCCCCCTTCTATGGCTTTTAGTCTGTTTCTGTTTTGTAAATAAGTTCATTTGTCTAATTTTTTTAGATTCCACATGTAAGTGATATCATACAGTATTTTTCTTCTCTTTCTGGCTTACTTCACTTAGAATGACATTCTCCAGGTCCACCCATGTTGCTGCAAATGGCATTATTTTATTCTTTTTATATTCTCCTGTACTTTTGCACTCTTTAGTCTCATTTCTGGGAGATAATATAAATCATATTTTAAATATTTTATTACATACTGTCACTCGAATTTGTTTATTTTTAAATGGTAACTTTCTATTATATGCATAAACCTCAAGATAGTTATCCGTTTCCCTATTGATGGCATATAAGTTGTTGAAGTTTTTCTCTAATAAGGAAAATAATGGGAGGAGATCCCTGTGCATGCCTCCTGTGTACATGGGCGGGACTTTCTCATATGCAAAAGCAGCAAGTCATGGGAGATACACTCTTCAAATTTACTCAAATACTGCTAAATTGCTTTCCAAAGATTTTGGAACAGTCTACTTTCTCACCAGCAATACATGGGAATTCTCATTTCTCCACATTTAGCACAGCATGCACTAATTTTCACAGTTCTTTTGCCAGTCTGGTGGGTCTGAATTGGTATCTGGTTGATGTTTTAATGTTTATTTCCCTGATTTCCAAGGAGGTTGAGCCTCTTTCCTTTTTTTTTTTTTTTTTTTTTTTTAGTGATACCCTTATGTTTAGACCCCCTTTTGTTTGTATTTTGGTGGAGGGTAGTTAGGTTTATTTATTTACTTATGGCGGTACTGTGGACTGAACCCTGGACCTCGTGCATGCTAAGCACATGCTGTGCCACTGAGCTGTACCCCAACCCCCGCCAGCTTCTTTCCGTGTGTATATTGACCCTTCTGGTTTCCTTTTTGTGGATTGTCTGTGCACATCTTCTATTTTCCTATTGGGTTGTTTGCCTTTTTATAGTTTTTTTAATAGACCTGCTCCTACAGGTTTTTACATAATCTCTACATGACACATTCTGCACATCATATGCATAATATGTAAAGATAGCATATGAAGAACATAAGGTATATTGCATGTATAACACATTAAAATGTATGTTCTTTATGTTTGGCTGCTTATATGCACTGCAAAGATCATTCAATAATTTTTTAACAGCTTTTTGAGATATTCACACATCATAAAACTCAATCATTTAAAGTGTATAATTCAATGGGTTTTTTAGCCAATTTAAAAATATTTACATGACCTCCTAAAGAAACCCCATGCCTTTTAGCTAGCTCCCTTCCCCACCCCCGCAATCCCTCCAGCCCTAAGCAACCACTAATTTGCTTTCTGTCTCTATAAATATGCCAATTCTGGACATTTCATATAAATAGAATATTTAATACTTGGTCTTCTGTGACTGACTTCTTTCAGGTAGCATGATATTTTTCAGATTTATCCCTGTAATATGTGTCAGGACTTCGTCCCTTTTTTTTAAAAACATTTTTTTATTGAGTTATAGTCATTTTACAATGTTGTGTCAAATTCCAGTGTAGAGCACAATTTTTCAGTTATACATGAACATATATATATTCATTGTCGCATTTCTTTTTTTTCGCTGTGAGCAGGACTTTGTCCCTTTTTATGGGCAAATCATATTCCACTGTAGGGATATTTTTGTTTACTGATTCATTGGTTGAAGTAATGTTTTCTGAAAAGTGTAACCAAAATTGAACATTATTCTGATTTCTGCTCATCTGATCTGATTGCTTACCCCTATCCTCCTCCCTCCAAAGAAAAGAAAAGTTTTTTTGACCAAAATGAGGCGAAGGTTTATCACTGGCTTTGTTTGTACCGTATTGATGAGAATTCTTTGTCCAATCCCCATAATTAAAGAGGTGGCTCTCGGGACCCTCGTTCAGCCCTGGAGCAAAAGCATCCCTGTCCCCTGAAGCGCGTTAGAAATGCAGACTCTCAGCCTCCCCAGACTTTTGTTGGAATTAAACTCCACTTTCATGGGCTCCCCGGGTGAGTCGTATGCCCATTAAAGTTAGAAAAGCAATGTTTGCTACACCACTATTTCTTTTTTTTCCCTCCCTTTCTTTTTTTTAATTCTTATTTTTTATTGAAGTGTAGTCAGTATATAATGTTAGTTTCAGGTGTACAGCAAAGTGATTCAGTTTTATATATATACATATATGTTTTATCAGTTTGTTTTCCATTATGGCTCATTACAAGAAATTGAATACAGTTCCCTGTGCTATACAGTAGGCCCTTGTTTATCTATTTTTTATGTAGTAATGTGTCTCTGTTAATCCCAAACTCCTAGTGTAGCCCTCCCCTCCTCTCCCCCTGGTAACCACAGTTTGTTTCCTAAACCAATGTTTCTTACCTGGAAGGCTTTGCAACAACGATTTTCAGAGATTCAGATTCACTAGTCCCAGACTCCCAGGGTGACTCCACTGACCAGCTGGCCCAAGCAGCCCTGACACAGATATATCTTAGGAGCAATCTCAGATTTTTTTCTGTAAACCACTTTAATTTAGGAATATGTGTTCTACACATTTTAAGCCACACGGTTTACTGTTCCGTTTAGCAGAACTGACGGGAGGGCTCCTGGGAAAGGATCCACGTGTCCCTTTTCTAAGGAATTGGAGTGTGACGGCCAGTTCCGCCTTCTGCTCTCTGACCTCGCTCTCCGAGTGAGCATTCAAAGCTCTGCTGACAAAGATGGTCTGTTTCGCAGAAAACACAGCTGAAGCCCCTGCGAAGGACGTGCTGTCAATGATGTGCTAGTTTTTTCTCGGTCCATTTTCAGCATCCGGTGTACAAACTTGCTCTGCAAGGAACGTCTCCTGCTTTAAGCAGGGTTTACCCCTCAACGACTTCTTTCCTGCTTCTGCCCTCAGATGAAATACAATGAGGACAAACATCTTGGGTAGACCCCAGGATGTCTCTTTTTAAATAAACCCGATCCAGATCTGATCTTTGCTAAGGAAGCTGTGGCAGCAGCAAGCTGTCAAATCTATTTCCCTGCCTTCTTGTTTATGGATTTCCTGCCATGCACTGGCTCCCGAGAATGTGCAGTTTCGTGCCCTGTCCTGTCGTTGGGATCTCGTGGCTGCAGTAACCAGCTCACGGCTCCGAGAGGCAGTACAGCTCCACCTTGCATGTCCGTCAAAGTTTTCGCCATTTTATGGGGCGTGGTCTACATCCCCTTGTCACTTACAATCCCGCCCAATATCTGTCTTGGAGAGTGTCACAACAGTGTCGCCGCACTGGGGCTGAGGCCACTTTTCCGAGTTAAAGGAATCAGGAAGGAGGGTAGGGAAGGTACGTTTCTCCTGTGCATCCTGCCATTAGCCAGCTCACAGATCCATGCGCAAAGTCCTCGGAACTTTTCGTTCCATGATTTGCAGCCACCTCGGAGCGTGGGGTCGCTCTGACTTATTGAAAGGAGTGCACGCCCAAGAATCAAAGGCCCCGAGGTTCCTTAAATGCACACCCCGCGGGGCACTCACGGGTGTCGGGTGGCTTCTTGGGTTCTCTTCATGGATAGCTGAGTCGCTAAGCTGTTAACTTGATCTCCTTCTCTCATCCTGGGCCAAGGAACCCTGCTTTATTTTCCAGACACCGAGTGCTAAATCTCCTGTGTTCGTGACACTTTCCTGATTCCAACTCTGGGACATCCCCTATAACTTAAAGCAGACTCCTTGGAGGGTTTTAAACCAATAAAGAGTTCTCAAACCTGGGCAACACAAAGTGTGCGTCTCAGTTGGAGAGAGGACAGACCTCGGCTGACCCAGCATTTCAAAGCTCTCTCCACGGAACAGGTTCTGCATTAAGAGAAGCCAGGATAGCTTGCTTAGTGCCTAGTACCCGGGCCTCCCGGCGTCAGTCACTCCTGTTTTTGATCTTTGCGAAAGGTATTTGCTTAATTTGCTGGTCCGCTGCCTCTCTGATCGCATTGCAGGTCTGCGCCTGTGTGCATGTGTCCCTTGTAAATAACAGCCTGTTCTGTTCTTTCAGTCCGCCCTTGCTGACTCCCCAGTCTGCCCTTTTAATTTTTGAAAACTGGTTTCATTGTTTTCAATTAGGACTCTAATAAATAATTTAGTAGCCTGAGCCTGAGTCCCCGCCTCCCGGAGGTGGGAGCACGTGCGCCATGTTTATTGGCGATTTCCACCGAAGGGCGTTGAGCCGTTTGCAACGAGATTTGTTTTCCCACCACAACTCATGAGCATCTCTGATGTCTTTTGTAAACTCCAGCCAGCGTGCTTCTGCACCTGCTGCTCTAACAAGGGTTTGATGTGCACATAGTTCCTTTCACTTTAGTACTTTCTCTGCAGGAGCCTCTGTGTTCAGACACAGTTCAGAGAGCTGACTTCTCTGTTGGTTTCTGTAAGAGGACCTTCTGAAACAATAGCCTGGAGTGTGTGTGTGTGTGTGTGTGTTTGTGTGTGTGAGCGAGAGAGAGGTGGGGAAGGGAGGATGTGAAACAGTGCCCCATGAATTGATTTAATTTGCTCATTCTGCCTTAGTTTCTAGGTCTGTCTTTTCCTGTCCTCAACACACTACTCCAGCTTTCCCTCCCCTCTTGTTTCTCTCCTTCACTTCCCACCACTACATCCAGTCCCGCCCACCTTAACTAACCTTAATACACATTATATAGAATTCCACGAATTCTTCCATGTTAACTGAACTTAAGTTTTAGTGTGCTGTTATTACATTATAGCAGAATGGAAGAAATTCTTTTTTTCCTTAAAGAAAAGGAAGGGGTGGCAATGGAAATGCCACCTTCTTCCTCTCAGCTTTTAAAATGCCATATATATGGGGTTTTCTTTTTTCTTTTTGGGGGGGTAATTAAGTTTATTTTTTAGTTTTTGTTTTAATGGAGGGACTAGGGATTGAACCCAGGACCTCATGCATATTAAGCATGAGCTCTACCACTGAGCTATGCCCTCCCCCCATATATAAGGTTTTGTTGTCAAATTTTCAATCATCCTGTAAGATCCCACTTTTTTCATTTTACATTCAATCAAGAGCATTAGTAGTTTGAGATTAACAGACACAGTACTATACATAAAACAAAGGACAAGGACCTATTGTATAACACAGGGAAGTATATTCAAAATCTTATAATAAACTATAATGGAAAAGAATCTGAAAGAGTGTATATATGTATATGTGTAACCGAATCACTTTGCTGTGCACCTGAAATTAAAAATTAATACAACATTGTAAATCAACTAGACTTCTATAAAAAATTTTTTTTAAAAAAAGAATATTTCCCCAGAGTATTAAATATTCTTAAAAAATGCATTTAACTATTTGTAAGTTGATAACATTTTAGTGTTTGTTTCTTTTTAATTTTAGGATATACAACTTAATTATAACCATTGTTATATTGCAGGAACTAGAATTACAGGATTTAAAGGGCATATTTTAAAAGCTTCCAGTCATGTAGGCGGGCCAGGCTTACTGCCTATCCAGCTGGCTCAGCAATGTCTTGGAAAAATACATCTTTGCCCATTCATTAGGTGAGAACGATGTCTTGATATTTTAATGTGCATTGCATTGAATTGAAGACTCAGGGATAACAGCAGTAAGAGAAGGAAAGAAGTTTACTTGCAAGAAATGTGAGACACCCAGAAGGACCTGCTATTCAGATCAAAACCACAGCAGGTTATTAGAGCCAAACACGGCAAAATTACTGAGGTTCCTGAATTTACACTTGGTATGTTCATGACCAAAAACCTGCAATTTTCTTACAGAGCTACAATTTCTGCGAAGTTGTGGCCAGACTTCAGACAGCAGCATTGCAAAAGTCAGGGATAACGTTGTTTGCATTAAGTAGTCAGCACCTCACAGGCGATGCCCGGCATTCATTTATTTGGGGGGCTGGAATTAGGGCTGAAAGTGTTTATTCTCCCCTAATGGTGGGACTTGGAGGCACGATGTTGGTTTTGCTTCCACAAGACTTTGCATGTGTGGAAAGGATCGTGTGTTTCTTCTTTTGTAACTATATGTTTGTGTCTTGTGCCCTGTTTCATTTTATTGGAGTTTATCTTTTGTTTACTGGATTACTTCTGTTTACTTGCTATATATTAAAAATCCATTGTTATATATTGCAAAAAGAAATTGTCCTCTGTCACCTGACTTTTGATTTATTATATTTTTATCATAGCTAACACTTGTATTTTTATGTAGTCAAATCCATTGATTATTTCCTTTCTAATATATTTTGGTACCATGCTTAGAAAGTCTTTCCCAGCTCTTTCATTATTGCTTACAGGCAGCCACGGAATGGAAGAAAACATTTACAAATCACTTATCTAGATAAGGAGCCAATATACAGAATTTACAAAGAATTCCTATAACTCAACAATGAAAAACCAAACAACCTGGTTAAAAAGTGGGAAAAGGACTTGAAGAGACATTTCTCCAAAGCAGATATACAAATGGCCGATGAGCCATGAAAAGATGCTCAACATCACTAGTTATTACAGAGATGCAAATCGAAACCATGGTGGATACCACTTTCCATCCATTCGGATCGCTATTGAAAAAGAAAAAACAGGAAATAACAAGTGTTAGTGAGAACGTGCAGAAATTGGACCCCTTGTGCTCTGCTGGTGGGAATGTTAAATGGTGCAACTGCTTTGGAAAATAATACAGGGTTTCCTCAAAAAACTAAAAATAGAATTACCCCCTGATCCAGCCATTCCACTTCTGGGTATATGCCCGAATGAACTGAAAGCAGGTATCTGTACACCCCAAAGGTGGAAGCAACCCTATCGATGGATGAATGGATAAACAAAATGCAGTCTGTACATGCAAGAAATATTATTTAATTAATTAATTATTATTATTATTATTATTAATTATTATTAAATTAAATAATATTATTAAAAAGGAAGAAAATCCTGCCATTTGCAACAGCATAGATAAACCCTGAAGACACTATGCTACGTGAAATAAGCCAGAAATGAAAGGACACACACTGTACAATTCCACTTATACAGAGTACATTTAAGGTCCCTAGAGGAGTCACATTCAGGGGTAGAAAGCAGAATGGCAGTTGCCAGGGACTGAGAGGAGAAGGAAATGGGAAGCTGTTTAATGGATACAGGGTTTCAGGTTTGCGAGGTGAAAACATTCTCGAGATGGGTGGTGGTGATGGTTGCACAACAGTGCAAATGTGCTTAATGCCACTGAGCCCGTATACTAAAAAATGGCTAAAATGGTTTTATGTTACATATATTTTACAACAACTTTAAAAAAGATATTACTTATATTTTCTTTTCTTTCTTTTTTCTTTTTCGAAATTTTTTATTGAAGTGTAGTTGATTTACAATGTTAGTTTCAGGTGTACAGCAAAATGATTCAGTTACACATAAATATATTTTTTTCTTTTCAGATTATTTTCCATTATATGTTATTACAAAAAATGGAATATAGTTCCCCGTGCTGTATTTTCTTTTCATACTTTGTAATTGTGCTGCGGTTTTTTCAGGAACCATTCTGATGGCAAGTCCCATCCACTGTGCAAGCGTCACCCGGTGGTGGTGGGAGGGCGGTGGTTGGGGGCCTGGTGACAACTAAACCAAAGGTGAGGTAGCAACGGGGCAGACCCTGGGAGACAGCTGGGTGTGTTAGGCTCTTTGCTGCCAAGGTATACAAGTTTGCTTAGGATGACCACTGGTTCCAGTTTTGTTGTGTAACAGACTATCCCGAACTTTATGGATTAACCTTTTTATTCCATCACACAGTCTGTGGATTAGCCCTGTGGGCAGGGTTCGGGGCGAGCAATTCTTCTCCTCCTGGTGTTGACTGAGGTCACTCAGTGTTACTCAGCAGCGGGGATGGGTTTGTCTGGCGTATCCAACATGGCACCTTGGTGGGGCTGCCTGGAGGGCTGGGCTCAGCTGGGACTGTCAGTTGAAGAGCCTACACATGACCTATTCAAATAGTGCTTTCCGGGTAACCAGATTCTTTTTCTTGCCTGTTTTGGGAAGTGAGGAGTTTATTTATTTACTTGTTTTAATGGAGGTACTGGGGATTGAACCCAGGACCTCATGCATGCTAAGCACACGTTCTACCACTGAGCTATACCCTCCCCCCTGAGTTCTTACATGGTGGCTCAGGGCTCCCTGAGAGAAGGTCTCAAGAGAACCAGATGGAAACTGAATATCTTTTGACCTAGTGTTGGAAGTCACATCTTGCTACTTCTGCATTTTGTTGGCTACAACCTAAGGTCACCCCTAGACTCAAGGAGAGAGAAATTATAAACCACCTTCCATTGGGGAAGTGGTGGGGTCACATTGAGGGGAGCATTCGGGCTGGAGATACTGTTGTAGCCATCCTTAGAAAATCCAGTGTATCCCATTGTTAAGAGAAAGGGGATTTATTGTAAAACACAAAAGACTAGAAGTAGGAAAACCCCGAAATGGAGGCGGAACAGGACCAGCCGTAGTCGGTCTGACCTGCTGCATAATCTGCTTGCATCTCTCCCTTCTCAGTTTTCCTTAGTCTTCCTCAATTTCCTTTGACCTGTGCTCTCCTTCCAAGCCTCCCAACAGCCCCTCGCCCGTGACCTACCGTGGCCTCTCCTGCCTTTCTCAGTCTTCCCCCAGAGTGTCTTAGTTCAGGTTCCTGAGGCTCGGATTGGCTCAGCTCGGATTTCTCGGTAGCCCAGGGCTTAGTCGTGGGAGGGGCGGGTACAGGCTGGAAGTACTGTGAAAGAGAAGCTGGTATCAGATCACACTGCCTCCGGTTTTCACACCCGGCTGCACATCTGAATCACCTGGGCAGCTTTAAAAAAAAAAATCCTCTTGGCCTGGATTCTGATTTAATTGGTTTAGGGTTAGAGACTGAGCAGGGGTATTTTTTAGGTCCATGCATCTCCTACAGTCAGGTAACTCTGTGGTACCCTGGGAAGGACCAAGAGGTATGGACAGCAAGCTTGCCTGGGGAGTATCATTTCCCAGACCGGGAAAGAAAAACAGGCTTTTCTTGTTTTTGTCTTTGATCGTGTATTGTTTTTTGTTTGTTTGTTTGTTTGTTTTTTAACATTTTTTATTGATTTATAATCATTTTACAATGTTGTGTCAAATTCCAGTGTTCAGCACAATTTTTCAGTTATTCATGGACATATACACACTCATTGTCACATTTTTTTCTCTGTGAGTTATCATAACATTTTGTGTATATTTCCCTGTGCTATACAGTGTAGTCTATTCTACAATTTTGAAATCCCAGTCTATCCCTTCCCACCCTCCACCCCCCTGGTAACCACAAGTCTGTATTCTCTGTGAGTCTATTTCTGTCCTTTATTTACGCTTTGTTTTTGTTTGTTTGTTTTTGTTTTTGTTTTTTAGATTCCACATATGAGTGATTTCATATGGTATTTTTCTTTCTCTTTCTGGCTTACTTCACTTAGGATGACATTCTCCAGGAGCATCCATGTTGCTGCAAATGGCATTATGTTGTCGGTTTTTATGGCTGAGTAGTATTCCATTGTATAAATATACCACATCTTCTTTATCCAGTCACCTGTTGATGGACATTTAGGCTGTTTCCATGTTTTGACTATTGTAAATAGTGCTGCTATGAACATTGGGGTGCAGGTGTCATCCTGAAGTAGATTTCCTTCTGGATACAAGCCCAGGAGTGGGATTCCTGGGTCATATGGTAAGTCTATTCCTAGTCTTTTGAGGAATCTCCACACTGTTTTCCATAGTGGCTGCACCAAACTGCATTCCCACCAGCAGTGTAGGAGGGTTCCCCTTTCTCCACAGCCTCTCCAGCATTTGTCATTTGTGGATTTTTGAATGACGGCCATTCTGACTGGTGTAAGGTGATACCTCATTGTAGTTTTGATTTGCATTTCTCTGATAATTAGTGATATTGAGCATTTTCTCATGTGCTTTTTGATCATTTGTATGTCTTCCTTGGAGAATTGCTTGTTTAGGTCTTCTGCCCATTTTTGGATTGGGTTGTTTATTTTTTTCTTATTGAGTCGTATGAGCTGCTTATATATTCTGGAGATCAAGCCTTTGTCGGTTTCACTTGCAAAAATTTTCTCCCATTCCGTAGGTTTTCTTCTTTGATCGTGTATTGTTGCTCGTTTGTTTTTTTCACAAATGAAATCTCAAAAAATTTTTGTGAACTGGAAGGGACCTTAGAGACATTTACAGATATGGAATAGGACAACCAGTTCATCTGGGTTTGTCTGGAACTGTCCCAGTTTTAGCACCAAAAGACCCACCAAGTCCCAGGGAAATCCCTCAGTGCCAGGTAAACCAAGAAGGCTGGTCACCCTACATGGAAACCCATTAGCAATCCCTCCCCATTCTCCCTGGCTCCCAGTTGCTGCCAACCTCTTGTATCTGCTCTGTCTCTATGGATTCGCCTATCCTGGACATTTCATATAAATGGAATCCTGTAGTATGTGGCCTTTTGTATCTGTCTTATTTCATTTAGCATAGTTGTTTTTAAGGTTCATTCATGTTGTAGCATGTCTCAGTACGTCATTTCTTTTTATGGCTGAATAATATTCCATTGTATGGATAGACCACGTCATCAGTTGATGGACATTTGGGTTGTTGCCACTTTTTGGTTATTATTAATAATGCTGCTATAAACATTTATGTGCAGGTTTTTGTGTGGATATATGTTTTTAACTTTCTTCTATATACACCTAAGAGAGGAATTGCTGGGTCACATGGTAATGTTAACATTTTGAGGAACCGCCATTGCTGTTTTCCACAGCAGCTGCACCATTTTATGTTCCCACCAATAGTGCACAAAATTTCTGCCCTCCACATCCTTGCCAACACCTGTTATCATATTTTTTTTTATTATAGCCATTCTATTGGGTGTGAAGTGGTATCTCATTGAGGTTTTGATTTGAATTTCCTTGATGACTAATGATGTTGAGCATCTTTTCATATACTTATTGGCCATTTGTATATGTTCCTAGAGAAACTGAATTTAAACATGTAGGAAGTGCCTCTCCTGTACTGGCTCCAAGTAAGGTCCTAGGAGATAAAGATGAAATGGCGAGGTCCTGGCCTTCAAGGAGCACTCAGTCTGAGACAGAGGCAAGGAGTCAAAGAGGTGGACTTAAGAGTTAAGTCTTTGATGGACATCTCTACAAGGTGAGAGGGTCAGGCACAGGGAGGCTCAGAAAAGGCCCCGCCATGAACTTGACCCAAGAGCTGTGGCTGGGAGCAACCTGGCCATTATACCAAGGAAGTCACAAAAGTCCTTCAGAACTAGGGTGTCTGTATGTCCTGCTTTCCCCAGATCAATCCTGATTTACTCCTGTTATCCCAATTTAAGTATCTGTACCCCCCTTTACTGTCAGAATACCCATTTGATATTTACAGTGTTTCAAAATATTTTCCTAAGAGATTATTACAATTGCAAAGGGAAAAACAGTGATTTCATAGTAGAGAAATCTGGCAGACATGTAACCCCATGAATAACCAAGGTTACCATCATCACTAACGGGACAAAGAGATGTTATGTGCCTCCTGATATGATATGCAGAGAAAGACAACAATATTTTTGTGGTATTTTTGCCAAAAATACATAAACTGAATCTAATCACTTAGAAACATCAGACAAACACAAATTGAGGGCCATTCTGAAAAATAACTGGTCTATACTCTTGAAAGGCAAAAGGACTATTCTAGATTATAGAAGCCCAAAGAGAAATGACAACTCAGTGCAATGCATAGTACGGGGTGAGCTCCTGGGTGGAATAAAAGAACATTAGTGAGTCACGTGGTGAACTCTGAATAAAGTCAATGGGTTAGATAATAGTACTGTTAGTGTAGAATGTCCTGGGTGTGGAATGGATGGTAAATAATGTGACCTCCCTCTCTAGAACCCAAGGAGAACCCAGCTCTCTCCACTCCCAGCCTGTGGACCTCTTGCCATCAACCATCCCAGCTGGCCACTCAGCCCTTCCACCACTGAGGGGGCATCCAGATAAACAGGACCCCAGTCATGCCAGTGCCAACCTGGTCACCACTACACCTATGAGGTTCTTTGGCATCTAAATGACCGAATGCTTAAGGACTCAGCCAAGGAAACCACTGCTCTGCTTTTCTCAATAGTCAGAAGTAAGGTTCTCAAACAAAAAAGGAAAAGGAAAAGGAAAAAAAAAAAAAACAGTGAGAAGTTGGCTTTTTTGTAGTCATTTCAGCTTCCCTGCTGAGTGGCTGAGGGCTCCTTGGAGCTGATTTTCTGGCCACTGGTCCTTTATGACCTGCAGGCCAACTGATTCCTGCAGAAAGCCTGTTTTTACTTCCAACTACAGCGTCTCACCTGCTTTATGCCTCTTAAAATAAGGGAATCCTCTCAGGACCGAAGTAAAAAATGTGGACATTTTGGGCAGGCTAATAACTGGGCATTCCCTCAAACTGATATTATTTAAATATTTGCTAAATGGGAGTAGAAGGAACTGAGCTTCTGTTCATGCACAGGCGCAGGCAGTTCACTGCATACACCTCTGCTGGCCGGGGCGGGCAGTGGCCTGAACACATAGGGAAAAAAGCGGGGGAGGTATAGCTCAGTGGTAGAGCGCACGCTTAGTATGCACGAGGTCCTGGGTTCAGTCCCCAGTACATCCTCTAAAAATAAATAAACCTAATGACCTCCCCCCTAACAAAAAAATTTCCCTGTGTCTGTAGTCCCTGTCTTCCATTTTCTTTTAGGATTTTGCAGAATTAAGTTACTCATTCAGTTTATCGCTTACTATCAAGAGTGGACCATGCCTCACTCTTTTTTAAAAATTTTACTAATTTATTTTTTATTGAAATATAGTTGATTTACTCTCACTCTTTGTTTGTTTGTTTGTGTTTTTTGGGGCGGTGGTAATTAGGTTTATTTACTTATTTAACAGAGGCGCTGGGGATTGAACCCAGGACCTCATGCATGCTAAGCATGTGCTCTACCACTGAGCTATAACCTCTCCCCCACCTCCTTTAAGACACTAGAGGCTCCACGAGGCAGGGATTGGGTCTGCCGTGTCCTCTATGAGATCGCAGGGCCTGGCCAGAGAAAGGGCTCAATGCACAGTTAATGAAGGATAAAGAAATCCTCAGTTCCCCTCGGGGTGCACCGCTGGGGACACTTCAGTGGCTGATGGTTTGATGGGCAACAGTTGCTGTTTACTGGCATGACAGGCATCATTGCTTGTCCACCATCCTGAATATGGTCACACTGGCCACCAAGCTTAGGCCGTGATGTGGGACGAACTGGATAGGGATCTTCAAATACCCAGAGAGCAGTGGAAGATGTTGTGTCTTGGTCCAGAGTCCAGAACTGCACTCCTGGGTGAGGGAGGCGGGGTCCGAGGTTGCCCTGCTCATCTTCCCACAGGGATGACTGCTGGGCGACGGGAGGGGCACAGCCTTGCACGCGGTATGCTCTCTCCCACCGAAAAGCTTGAGAGGACCCCTCTACTGAGGGAAGGCTTTTGTTACCTCCCAAATAACGTGTACTAGGTTCTCTCAAATACAGAGAAAGATGAAGAAGAAAACAAAGATGGTCCTTAATCTACCACCTAGGAAACTACCAAAGGTGAAAAAGTACTGGAAAGTATTTGAAACTTTTTTTTTTTAATTCTGCTTGTTCCAGTTTACATTGGTAGTGGAAACGGAGGTGGTATTTTTAGCTGGAGCCAGATTGTCTTGAAGGAAGGTCTTGAATGTCTGCCCCGCAAACCTAGATTTTAACTCAGATGATCTTAAGCAGCTTTTTAAATTTTTGGTTTTTTAATTTTTTGTGGGGGAGGGAGTCACTTAGGTTTATTTTTTATTTTATTTATTTATTTATTTATTTATTTATTTATTTATTTATTTATTTATTTATTTATTTATTTATTTATTTAATGGAGGTACTGGGGACAGAACCCAGGACCTCGTGCATGCTAAGCACGCGCTCTACCACTGAGCTGTTACCCTCCCTCCTCAAGTGGCTTCTTGCATTTTGGGGCCAAAGCTGGCATTCACAAGCTGAAGGGTTCAGCAGAACAAGTTATTTTGAGAAACCTATGTGAGTCGCTGCCTGCCGCGAGGATCCTCTAACTTGAAACTTCACACCTCAGAGCAGAAACTTCCAGAAAGCAATGAATCCCATTTACTGCTAAGCCTGCCGGGTTTGTTTCTTTAAACATAAATCTCCACACCTTCCACCCAAACCTGCAGTTATATTGTCAGAATTAGGTCTATAAAGTAACACAAGTCCTCTCCTGGGGTTGTAACCAGAGAACCCATTTGTCAGAGCTCTGGCCTTGTTCCTGTCACCCTGTGGAGGAGGGGAGGAGCAGCCTCTATGAGCAAGCCCTGTGGGGACAGCTACTGATTTGTCCACTCATGATAGCATGCCTGCTGGCCTATGCCTGGCCCTTTCCCTGCCCCTAGCCCCATGCCTAGGGCCACCTGCTTTCAGCTCTCACCCCCTGGGCCACTGTGATTGGTAAGTCCCTGTCCCAAAATAGGCCAATAGCATTGTTCAATCTCTTACCGCTGTCATTGGCACAAAGATCTACCCCAAACTGGGCCAAAGGCAAGAGGGCATCCCTCTCAGATGACGGAGCTTAAGGTGGGAGCCTGAGACTCACAGAGGGCCACGCTGTCCCTGCCTGGGAGAAATCCACCAGAGGGAATGACGGCAACACAAGGTGTTTCCAAAAGGTGGCCCCGGTTATGTTTCTCATGGCGCATGCTTTTCCAGGACCTGGCCACGCTCCACTACAAGGAGGGGTTTATGACTCTCCCCAGCCCTTGAAACAGAATGGGCCTCTGTGATGGCCTCCGCTGATGGAGAGGACAGAGCCCTCCTATCTGACTCTGAGGCCGGCGCTTAAGAGGCAACACAGCTTAACCCCCTGACTCCCTCTCTCTGACGCTCTTGCACTTCGAATCCAGCTCTCACGCTCTCAGTAGCCACATGAAGAGACCCACACCTGGGGCCCTGAGCGCCAGCTGACCTCCCAGTCGACAGCACGATTGGGTTACCTTAGAAGCAGACCCTCCAGCCCTTAGTTGAGAGCCTTCCTTTCTCTGCCAACCCCTGTCCAGTGCAGATTCCTGAGCATAACAATCGATTTGTTGTTTTAAGTTACTACTTTTGGAGGTGGTGTGTTATATAACAATACACAATTGTTATACTCAGGAACACGGAGAGTCACAGTGGTTTTTGAGTTCCACTGTCTGTGACGTCTGCCAGCACCTTCTTGAGGTCATGAGAGCCTTGCAAAAATCCTCTTTTATCTGAGGTCATTGGGTTTCTGTCACTTGCTATTGAGAGAATCCTGATTAACACTGGTGGTCATGATTAAGGAAGGGTTCTGCTCAAATAAGAAAATTTCCTGGGGGAGGGTATAGCTCAGTGGTAGAGTGTGTGCTTGGCACACACAAGGTCCTGGGTTCAATCCCCAGCACCTCCATTAAATAAACAAAAAACAAACAAACTAAACTTAATGACCTCCATCCCTCCCCCAAAGTAAAAATAAATATATTAATTAAATAGTTGGGCCCAAAAAAAATTTTTTTAAAAGAAAATTTCCTGACACCTGCAGGTCTGGGTACACTGCCGAGACACTAACTTCTAGACTACTAAGTTTCAAGATGAATAAAATTGCTGCCACACCACCCTCACCTTAAAAAAAAATCTGTAATGACAGAATTGCCAACTTTAATTTTGTTACTTTAAACCCCTTTTAAATATTCAACTGCTGTCTACTTTTACTATTATCTTAGCTAAGAAAGGATATGTAAACATTCACAATGTAAGAAGGACACA
Source organism: Camelus bactrianus (assembly GCF_048773025.1). Lineage (NCBI taxonomy): Eukaryota > Metazoa > Chordata > Mammalia > Artiodactyla > Camelidae > Camelus > Camelus bactrianus. Next base: position 45,502,500 of record NC_133555.1, on the reverse strand, counting down.
ATCTCAGAGTAAAGAAGAGGGCTTTAAATTGAATATATTTGGTGCCATGCAAAATTGACCACACTGACATTTTCTCCCCTTTTTACTGTGGCACAGTGAAAGGTTTATCATAGTCAGACACTGGTCCTTGACATCTGGATATTGGAAAGTTGGCTGGGTACTAAGGGGGGAGGGGAGCAAAGCTGAGAACAGCACGGTCTGCTCTCAAAGAACAAACGTTAAAGAACCCTGGGATGGTGGCTGAAGAGGTGGCTGACCTGGCTTGGCTGGCCCTTCCCAGCGGTGTTTTGTCCAGAGTTGTCCTTCTCCAGAGAGACCTGGATGTTAATGGGGACCTTGCTTCATGAAGCAGTACTGAATATAGTGTTTGGTATGCAGATTTGAGAACCAGAAGACAGCCAGGTGTAAATCTCAGTGTCAATCACTTGTTTTTTGTTTTGTTTTGTTTTGTTTTGTTTAAGTTGGGCAATTTACTTCTCAGTTTCCTTGACTGCTTTGCTTTTTTTTTTACTTTAAGTATTGTCAGTTTACAACGTTGTGTCAGTTTCTGGTGTACAGCATAATGCTTCAGTCATACATATACATATATATTCATTTTCATATTCTTTTTCATTATGGGTTACTATAAGATATTGAATATAGTTCCCTGTGTTATACAGAAGAAACTTTTTTATCTATTTTATGTATAGTAGTTAGTATCTGCAAATCTCAAACTCCATCTTATCCCTTCCCAATCCTTTCCCCACCTGGTAACCATAAGTTTGTTTTCTGTGTCTGTGAGTCTGTTTTTGTTTTGTAAATAAGTTTATTTGTATCTTCTTTTAAGATTCCACATATAAGTAATAACATATGGTATTTTTCTTTGTCTTTCTGGCTTACTTCACTTAGGATGACAATCTTTAGGTCCATCTATGTTGCTGCAAATGGCATTATTTTATTCTTTTTTATGGCTGAGTAGTATTCCATTGTGTAAATATACCATATCTTCTTTATCCAGTCATCTGTTGATGGACAGTTAGGTTACTTCCATGTCTGGACTGTTGTAAATAGTGCTGCTGTGAACACTCAGGTGCTTTTCAAATTAGAGCTTCCCCCGGATATATGCTCAAGAGTGGGATTGCTGGATCATATGGTAACTGTACTTCAGTTTTTTAAGGAATTTCCATTCTGTTTTCCTTAATGGCTGTACCAAATTACATTCTCACCAACAGTGTAGGAGGGTTCCCTTTTCTCCACACCCTCTCCAGCATTTATCATTTGTGGACTTTTGAATGATGGCCATGCTGACTGGTACCTCACTGTAGCTTTGATTTGCATTTCTCTGATAATTAGCAATATTGGGCATCTTGTCATGTGCCTATTGGCCATTTATATGTCTTCATTGGAGAACTGGCTATTAAATAGGAATGTCTTAGGTTGAATCTCCCAGAAATAGACCCTGAGACTAGGATTCATGGGGAAGTTATGTATCAGGAAGTGTTCCTAGAAGAAACCTGGTGGGGGAAGTATCCCGTGGGACAGGGGGAGGTCGGCTTGCTCCTGGCACGGCCACAGGGATGCAGGACTCCTGGGGAAGGTTTGCATGCATTTGCAAGCGGGCAGCCCGAGGGTGTGTTACACAAAGAACCCAAAGAGACTCAGGTGATGACTAGGGAGTGTGTGGGCAGGAAGTGGTAAAGAAATCCAAGGGGAGGCAGAACTCTGACAGCACCAAGTAGGAGATAAATGATAGTACTTACCACCTCATTTTGTTGTGCTTGGTTCTTGGTCACTAGGTGATTTAAAAAGCAGAAAGAGGAGAATAAGAAGTAAGAGGAAGAAGAATAGAAGGAGGCGAGAAGGGGGAGGGGAGATGGGGATGGTGGGGAGAAGGGGAGGAGGGGGGAGGAGGGGGAGGAGGTAAGATAAGGGGGAGGGGAGACTGGTGGAGGAAGGAGGCCACCTGGTGAGCGCTAATGCCCTGTGCGCTGTCCCGCTGTCCCGTAGAGGGAAGAGCGGAACTGGCGAGGCTCAGACCCGTTCCTCTACTCGTCATGGTCAAACACAAAGCTGAGAGCAAACTACTGAACAAAGAAGTTCCTACTGTACAGCACCGGGGACTATATTCACTATCTTGTAATAGACTATAATGAAAAAGAATATAAAAGGAATATATATGTGTGTAACTGAATCACTGTGCTGTACACTTGAAACTACCCCAACATTGTAAACCAACTCTATACTTCAATTAAGAAAAAAAGTTGGGGGAGGATGTAGCTCAAATGGTAGAGCACATGCTTAGCGTGAACAAGGTCCTGAGTTCAATCCCCAGTATGCTCTCTAAACATACAGAAATAAATAAACCTAATTACCTCCCCCTAATTAATAAAAATAAATTTTTTTGAAGTTGAGAGCAAACCACTGGGCCTAAATCAGGCCTCTTCTCCTCTTGAATCTTAAAGAGATTCAAATCCTTGCCCTTGGAGACAGGCTGTCACGTGCCCCAGGCCGGCCTTTCTGCAGTGCGGGCGAGTTCTCCCTCACTCGCCTAAGCACAGGACACAGCCAGTCACGTGAGGTGGGCACACCCCGCAGGGACAGCCTGACAGCAGAGGAAAGAAGGATGGGAAGACGTGAGGAGGCTGGAGGACAGCGGGGAGGTGCAGGAAAGGACTGTGTATCCGCTACTATTACTGCGTAACAGACCATGCCGAACACAGGGGCTTCCAACCACCATTATGTTGTGCTCGCGGAGTCCCCGAATCTGGGACTTGGAAAGGACTCGGTAGGGATGACTGGCCTCTGCTCTGCAGTGTCAGGGTCACGGCTTTGAAGTGTCCGTCAGCAAGTCAATAGTGGACCTTTGCTTAGTGCATCGTGTGCCACATTTCTTCCCCGCTTCACGCCACTGCACAGAACACGCTCTGGTGGAGACCTCCCTAGACTGAGTTCAACTCCTTCAGGAAACCTTGAGCCCAACTCAGAATCTGGGAGCGTGAGATCAGTCTGCTGCTGTGTTTCATCACACCCCGACCCGGTCCCAGCCAATAGCGTCTGATGAATTGGACAGAGCTGTGCCCTTTGGAGAGCACAAGGTTGGGCATCCATTTATTGCTTCTCAGCTCCAAAAGCACCCGTCAGTATCCGCCGTCTGATAGCCGCTCGTCTCGGCTAAGTCGAGCACGATGTTAATCAAGCTTGCCCTGTAGAGGGCGCCGGAGGACACTGCAGGAGGAGGCTCCCCTGCCTTTGCTGGGGTCCACCTGGGAGGCTGGATGGATTTGAGGACATCCGCCGCGCCTGCCCCAGCCCCCAGAACACGGGCCCTCTGTGACAGCCTGGCAGTAACCTTCCAGGGCTCTGTCAGCATGGAACCCAAAGCTCCCATGTAGCCTGTGTGCTCTGAAGGGCTGGGAGCAACTCCCTGCCCTGGGAGCAACTCCCACCACCCACCCAGGCCACTGCTCCCCTGACTGCCTTCCCAAGGGTGGCCTGTAGCTTCCCAGCAGCTGCAGACCAGTTTTGGCCTGGGGGCACCAGCAAACTCCTGTCCAGCCAGCTGACCCACACCTTCTCCCATGAGATCTGAACCCCTTCCAAGCTTGGCCTTTCTTGGGTACCCACCTCAGCCTGTGCCACAGAGTTTCCTTTTATCTTACAGTTGCTCTTTTATCATAGTTACTTTTTTTTTTAATTGAAGTACCGTCAGTTCCAATGTGTCAGTTTCTGATGTATAGCACAATGTCCCAATCATGCATATACATACATATATATTCATTTTCATATTCTTTTTCATTATGGGTTATTATAAGATACTAAATATAGTTCCCTGTGCTATACAGAAGAAATGTGTCTTTATTAAATCTATTTTTATGTAAATAGTGGCTAACATTTGCAAATCTCAAACTTCCAAATTTATATCATAGTTACTTCTTTATGTAAAACTTCCCATTTAACCTATTGTACGGCTCTGCCTCTTGGTTGGACCCACACTGCTACACACATGAATTACCGTTCATTTTTACAAAAGGAAGATATCAAGAAAAAGGGTACTCTGCTCTGATTAAGGGCCCAAAAAATATAATTGTAGTTTTCCAATAATAGGAAACTTTCTTGCCAGCAAATTTGTGTTAAGGGCTTTTAGTGGCAAATAGTTATTTTTAATGTGATCTCTTAGAGCCTGGATTCATCCCATAAATCATTGGCCTGAAAATGGACAAATCCAAATCACATTAGAAATAGAATATATCAAACAGAAACAGACTCACAGACATAGAAAACAAGCTTATGTTTGGGGGTGAAGGGCCAGGGGAAGGAGTTGGAAAGGGATAAATTGAGAGTTTGAGATTTGCAGATACACACTACTCTATATAAAATAGATAAACAAGTTTTTTGTGTATAGCACAGGGAACTATGTTCAATATCTTGTAACTTATACTGAAAAAGAATATGAAAAGGAATATAAGTGTGTATACGTATGACTGAAACATGATGCTGTACCCCAGAAATTGACACAACAATGTAAACTGACTATACTTAATTTAAAAAAATAGATTATATCAGTTAAGGATCTGTTTCGTATGACAAAAGTCAAAACAAAGCAAAACCAACCTCCCCCTCTCAAAAGCCCCCAGACCTCAAATTGCTTTATCAATAAATGGACTATATTGGCTCATGAAACCAATGTGTGCAAAGACTTCAGGAGCAGTGTGATTCAGGGCCCAAATGACGTCACCATGGAAACTCCCTCTGTTGTTAGATTTATTGTCATATTATACCAATTGCCCTCTCTCTGGCAGCTTCAGGCTCTCCTCTTTTATGGCTGAAAAATAGCCCCAGCAAACATCTTCCTGTCTGACTAGTTCCAATCAGATTATATTCCTCCCCCCACCCCCACCACCACCACCAAACTGGTGAAGTGGCCAAGATTGGTGACTTAAGCCAATCAGGGCTCAGCCCTAGACCTGAGGATAGGGTCAATTCCATCTAAACCACGTGGCTGAGAATGAGGAAAGAGCAGTTTCTCAAAGGAAATCCAGGGTAACGTTTTAAAGTGGGAATAAATGCTGAGCAGTTTTTTTTTTTTTTTAAAGAACAAGTGTTAAGTATAGAGAGAACTCTTAAGTGTGAAAATAACACAAAACAGAACAATCATACTCATTGGGGCAAAGAATTTGTGGAACTTTTTTTTGAGAAATAGATCTACCTTAAGGAAGGAAAAGTGAAACAGTAATGTGTAATATGAGAAAAACACTTCAGAATGCCAGCCTTGAAAATCCAGGAATCCAACATAGTAGCATTTTATTTTTTTTACTTATTTTTTTACATTTTTTTATTGAGTAATAGTCATTTTACAATGTTGTGTCAAATTCTAGTGTAGAGCACAATTTTTCAGTTATACATGAACATATGTATATTCATTGTCACATTTTTTTTTCGCTATGAGCTACCACAAGATCTTGTATATATTTCCCTGTGCTGTATAGTATAATCTTGTTTATCTATTCTGCATTTTAAAATCCCAGTCTGTCCCTTCCCACCCCCCGCCCCCTTGGCAACCACAAGTTTGTATTCTATGTCTATGAGTCTGTTTCTGTTTTGTATTTATGTTTTGGTTTTTTTTTTTTTTAGTTTCCTCATATGAGTGATCTCATATGGTATTTTTCTTTCTCTCTCTTTCTGGCTTACCAACATAGTAGCATTTTAAAAATGCATTGTGAAAAAGTAAATCATTTGCAAAGCCCCGCCAGCTGATTTGGTACCTTTGTGCCAAAAGGCATTCTTGATCCAACACACTTTACTGCCAACTGCCAGAAAATAGTTATATTTATCCAGGTCTAAAATGCTGACCATGTGAATGTTGCCTCAATCAGTGATGGCTTTTTTTGTTCAGTGCACAACTGGTACAGCCATATGCAGCCTACCTGTTCATTCAAATAGTTCAAAATACAAAGGGGCATGAATACTATGTCTCCTTCCCAGTCCTAGTTTCTCCCACTAGAGGCAGTATACCCAGAGAATCTGAGCTTCCTAACATATTTTCTTACTCCACTTCACCACTTGGGTTTGGAGAATACAGGGAGAGAAAAAGAGTGCTAGCTTCAAATCAGATAAACCGGCTTTGTCTCCAGTTAAAGGCAAGCTACAACTCATCCTTCTAACTGCATATCCAAGGGCACATTGCTAATGTTCTTCCAAGGGCACAACTTCTTTTATCTATTTGAAACATTTATAATCACTGATTACCATAGTGTCATTAATATATATTAATATGCAGGACATACTTCTAAACTGCAGTGTGAGTACCATTTTACATATGATAAAATTTCCATGCAGAAATTGCTACCTGCCCCCAGGACATTCAGAAATTCTTATCATAACCTTCACCAAATGTCCACTGGTTTCCAAGCTTAAATTTCCCATAAGGGACTATCTCATTCCTTTCCACTCTGCTGTAAAAATGAACTTTCTAAAGCACCAATAGAATTATGTCTTTCTCTTGCCTAAAATACTTCAATATTTTCCTACTCTTTTCAGGATAAAATCCATACCGCTTAACATAATTTTTAAAACTTAAAAATAAGATTTCCAAACAAATGCAGCACAAAAATGTTAAACTTTATTAAATCTGTTAATTAGTGAGGAAACAAATGAGAAAATAAATCTAATTTAAGGAACACTTGAGGGGGGAGGCTATAGCTCAAGTGGTAGAGCGCATGCTTAGCAAGTCCTGGGTTCAATCCTCAAGGTCTCTTCTAAAAATAAACCTAATGACCTACCCCCCCCACCAAAATAAAATAATACAATAATACAATAATAAATAAATAAAATATAAAAAATAAAGTGTTGAAAAAAGAAACACTTGAGGAATTGAGGTTTATATAGTCTTTTTTAAAAAAAGAAAGAATAAGTTTGGAAGTTAGCTACAAAGCTGGTTAGTGTCCTACAAGTCAATAACTGTAACCTTTGAGATTGTCTTTTCTGCCAGACAAATTATTTGCATCTGCTAACAGAGATCTGCTAATTTACATGGAACTTCAAAAAGTCTGAGTCCTTAATTAACAGTGACAAAATCACCCAATAGTTATAATCCTGCTAAACAATTACATACTGTTTGGGTGTGTTTCTTACCCAGTGTATGACATTTAATGCATACACAGTCACCCAGGTGGCCTTAGTTCCAAGTTTTCCACAATTTTTCCTAACATTCTGCGTTTTTCCTAATATGAACCTTGTGTACTGTACCAGGCTCATTTCCTGCCCCTTATTAGATCTTCCAGGAAAACAAGTTGGAGTGCAGTGCCTAGAACATGTTGTGATCACTCATGCCTTCCTTTTTTAACACAGGCTATTTTTTTAAATTGAAATACAGTCAATTACAAAGTGTCAATTTCTGGTGTACAGCACAGTGTCCCAGTCATGCATATACATACATACATTCCATATGTTCATTTTCATATTCTTTTGCATTACAGGTTATTGCAAGATATTGAACATAGTTCCCTGTGCTGTACAGAAGAAACTTTTTTTTTTAAACCTATTTTTATATATGGTGGCTATTTCTTCTTCTGAAACACCCTTCCTCTCTCTGCCCCATTCCTAGCCCTCCTCCACTTGGGTGACTTGGTTGACATTGGGTTAACTCTTGAAGATCAGCTTTGAAACTCAGTCAAGGCATCACCTGCTCTAAGACTTTCCTCCACACACCTACCCCACCCCACCTTCGTCCACCCTGGGTTAGGACCCAGCCTCATGTCACCTCATCCGCCTCTGCATCCTTTTACAAGAATGATAATGGTGACATTTACTGAGCTATCATTATGTACTGGGTAGCATGCCAAATGCTTTACTTAGATGATTTCATTTCATTCTCCCATCAGCCCCACAAAACAGGTACTATTAATAACCCCCATTGCTGGTGAGAAAATTGAGGCACAGAGAGCTTAAGGATCTGAGCCAAGGTCACACAGCTGATTGGTGGTCACATAATTCCACACCCGAGCAGTCTGACTCCAGAATGGAACATTCAGTGATCATCTGAACTGTACACAGCTGACCGCTTGCTTCTATCCAGATGATGAGATCTTAAAAGAAAGGCTCCCTTTCCTCTGTCCACTGGGCTTAGTTCTAACTAGGGGGTTGTTAATATTTGTTGACTGAATTCAAAAGCTGCTGCTGTGGGTAGACCTTATTTCACTGTGTTCTGTAATCATCCCTGATGGAGAGCAGTGGTGCTCCCTTGATGCCAACAGCCGAAGGTAGGATACCAGGATGAAGGACATTTCATGAACCATGAACCAGCATAAGTCTTCTTATGCACAGTGTCTATCTGACCAAGATCTCCCAGGGGTATACAGAAAAAAATGGAATTAAATTATGTCCCACCACAAATGCAGTTATTCTATGATTAGGGCAGAATGCTTTGCACAGTGCCTGGTAGTACAGTGAAATGTATTTTATTACAGACTGGGGTCAAGTGTTTTGTATTGAAAATATTTCCAAAATTATAACAAATGGGCAATTCCATAAAAACTATGAAAACCTGGGGAAAGGAAGGGTAGAGCTCAGTGGTAGAGTGTGTGCCTAGCATGCATGAGGTCCTGGATTCAATCCCCAGTGCCTCCATTAAAAAAAAAAAAACTACCAAAACTAGGCAAAATTAAACTATATTGAAGAAGGCAGGGAAGTGGTGACCTAGGGCAGAGGAATGAGCAGGTTCCTGGAAGGAGTTACAAGGAGACTTCTGGGGTGCTGGCAGTATTTCAGTTTCTGATTTGGGTGCTGTCATATAATGGCTTCTTCCATTTCTGGTGGTTCTGAAATTTATGTTTGGGGAATAATTTCAGCATGGGAATAAATTAATACATCAAAACTGCTATTTTTACTGCCCTGCTAAATAAAAGTGAGCTACTGAATTAAAACTGAATCATAACATGCATTTCCCCAAGTGTTCTAGATTTTTTTCATGAAGGATTAGATAGTTACTATAATTTCATGAAGTAGCATTTTTTTTTTTTTACAGTTTCTCAAAGCATCAGATTTGACCCAGTAAGGTACTAGAAAAAAACAGTCAACATTGACACATGGCAGTGCTTTAATCCGCAATTATCCTTGTAACTTGCACCATTCCTTTTTTTTTTAAAACATTTTTTATTGATTTATAATCATTTTACAATGTTGTGTCAAATTCTAGTGTTCAGCACAATTTTTCAGTCATACATGGACATATACACACTCATTGTCACATTTTTTCCTCTGTGATTCCCTGTGCTATACAGTATAATCTTGTTTATCTATTCTACAATTTTGAAATCTCAGTCTATCCCTTCCCAGCCTCTGCCCCCCTGAAGTAGCATTTTTTTTTATTTTTTCAGTATCAAAATATTTCGTTTTCCAGTCACAGCTAAGGCATACACTACAAATAATTTTATCTTTCCAGCTGTGATATTACTGAAATATTGAAAGTCAAAAATAGTAATTTTTGACTGCAGAGTGGATTCCGTTTTTTCCAAACTTTCGTTTTTCAGTAACTGATCTTATTCAATAAAAAGATACTGGGGTCATTTCTGTATTTGGAACACTCTCTGATTTTCTGTCACATCCAGATTCTTTGTTTTCCTCTGCCTGGGACATTGTTGTAATTCTATCATTTTTTTTTTCCCAGCACATGAATGGTCAGTTCCTGACTAGCTAATAGGTTCAAGCACAATTCAGTAAATAGCATGAAATCGTTAACACTGGGCTTAATCAATCTACCTCAATAGGAAATATCGGTCCTTTGGTGACTGGCTGTTAATCTGTCAGTAAACATTTCATGATAATCTATCATATGTGAGATCCTGTGCTAGGCACTGGGGACCCAAGACAAATGGGAAAAGGCAGGATTCCCTCTCCAAGGAACTCTCTGTGGGGAAACACCAGGACCCAGAGTGATCTGCACTAGAACTAGGGTGACCAGGTAATTTATCCTCAAGGTGGGACAGTTTTTTTTAAATTGAAGTATAGTTGATTTACAATGTTATGTTAGTTTCTGTGTACAACATAGTGATTCAGTTTTTGAAATATATATATATATATATATATATATATATATATATATATATATTCTTTTTCATTATAGGCTATTACAAGGTAGAATATAGTTCCCTATGTTATACAGTTAGAGCTTGTTGTTTATCTATTTTATGTATAAAAGTTTGTATCTGTTACCCAACTTCCTAATTTAGCCTTCCCTCCTCTTTCCCTTTTGGTAACCATAAGTTTGTTTTCTGTGTCTGTGAATCCTTTTCTGTTTTGTAAATAAATTCATTTGTATCATTTTTTAGAGTCCACATATAAGTGATATTATATGGTATTTGTCTTTGTCTGACTTACTTCACTTTGTGTGATCATCTGTAGGTCCACTCATGTTATTGCAAATGACATTATTTCATTGTTTTTTTTTTACAGCTGAGTAGTATTCCATTGTGTATATCACATCTGCTTTATCCAGTCCTCTGTCGATGGACATTTATGTTGTTTCCATGTCTTGACTATCGTAAATAGTGCTGCTATGAACATTGGGGTACATGTATCTTTTCAAATTAGAGTTTACTTCAGATATATGCCCAGGAGTGGGATTGCTGGATCATAGGGTAACTCTATTTTTAGTTTTTTAAGGAACCTCCATACTGTTTTCCATAGTGGCTGCACAAAATTACATTCAAGGTGGGACAGTTTTGAGTCAGAGAAGACACCATTAATATGACACCTAGACAAGACGTGTAAACTTAACACTGTCCCAGGTTCCAATGAAAGTTTATACAACATGTTACAGGAAGGAACAGTCTGGAAAAACAAAACAACTGAAATAAAAATTACCATCCATTTCAGATCCCCTGGTACTTCAAAGCTTTGTTTTGAAGAATCATGTGCAATTAAGTTGTTTAACTTGTGAAGATCCTTTATTCAAAAGACCATCGTATGAAAGGCATTTTTAATAGCAAGATTGCCCAACATAATTTTGAAAGTTGGGTGGACATTTGGATACATGGAGAATGTTAAAGATAATTTGTTCCTGGAAAAAGTATTCCATAGATATATTAATTTAATATCAGAGTTAATAAACCAGCTGTAATAGAGTAATTATTTGAAAGCTCCCACCCAAATCTTCCCTTTTTTCCTCTGCTATTCCCAGCACTCTTTAGAACTGCAATTCTAGTCACCGTAGATAATTATATATGCTGTCTGGCTTAAAGAGTAAATTAACTTTGCCTGTAGTTCCCCCAGAGATCTATATGAAAGACAACTCCATTTTATTCTTTTTTTTTTTTTCCAGAATGGCAATAAATAGTACAAGCTACTGATAAGAAACCACTCCTTGCTATGGTTTAAAGTGTCAGACTATCTGAAACCTACTTGCTTAGGTACTTCCAGCCCAAAAAGCAAAAGTTTTTCTGGAGGGACATGGAACCTGTGAAGTAAAATTTCTGCATTAGTCTTTAATGGCTGTGCCTTTGGAAAATATGTTTGTTTTCCCAAGTCAGCTGTGAGGCATGAGGTGGGTGTGTACAGAGGCCTTCAGCGCGAGCAAAGTCTTGTTTACCATCTGACAGGCTACTCCATGGGGGCCGGTTAGAAATTATATTTGCATGTGTACTGCAGATACCTGAGCAGTAGCTGCGGTGTGAAAAAAACACCCAGATACGTGTTACATGATATTTTGACAAATACGGTTTGTCCCCTGTCTGGATGCTGGAGAGAAGAGTATGGGGTTCAGGTCCTAGTTCTGCACACCAGCCAGTCCAGGTGGCACTCATGTGTGTGAAATGAGGGTGTGCAGCTGCATGGTCTCCAAGCCCCCTTCCCACCCAAAGTGTCCAAGCCCAGCCCACGGCCTTAAGGGATGTGTCACGTGGAGCAATTTTCCGATGCAAGCGATCTTCTTTTCAGACAAATTTTCAGGCTTAACTAGATAGCACAATGTGCCTGAGGGGTGGGGGAGGTGACAGAGGAAGCGATGCTGTTAACTGCTGTTTGGATCCGCAGGGCTCTGCCCCCTGCCTGTGGGTCCAGGGCTGGCCTTCTTTGGGATATTTAAAGGCATAAATATTCAGAGTCGTAACATAAGACCTCAGGAGTCACCTATGATAATGAGTCACAGGTCATAATGATTATCATTACTCCTGTAAGAAGGCAGACTCAGGTTTTGTGGGGTCAGAGGCTTTTACAGTTTTCAGGGCCCTTTTTAAGAAAGAGAATACGCAATTACAAATACCAGGGGGAGGGTATAGCTCAGTGGTAGAGCGCGTGCTTAGCAGGCACGAGGTCCTGGGTTCAGTCCCCAGTACCTCCATTAAAATAAGTAAATAAATAAACCTAGTTACCTCCCCCCATTTTTAAACAAACAAACAAACAATTACCAATACAAAATTAGGCAAGAAATGTAAAGGCATTTGGAGGGGCCCTAATAGAACCTTTGGAAGGGCCTGTGCCATTGAGGGGCTTGTAGCCTTGACCCTCATGGTGAGTCTACCTTGGATGTCTACGACCAGCAGCATCAGAATGTCGGCTCCAGAGTGCCAGGGATTTTAGTCTATTTCTTCACTCCGGGTCCCCCCAGTGCCCAGACCAGGGCTTGGCACATAGTAGCTTCTTACTATCTCCTTGTTGCACCAATGAACAAAGGGTGAAAATGATACCTGACTTTCCTACGTCCAGGAACCACGCTGCATACTTTACATGCGTGAACTCATTTGATACTTACAATGACGCTATAATCATAAATGTTATCGGTTGCTATTTGGTGGTAGGTGGTGGCTGTTCACAGGGCTTTCCAGTATTGATTAATGTCATTCCGACAATAGCACTAGAAGGCTGGTTCTCTTACTAAGAGCCTGAGTTTCCCAGATGAGAAATCCAAGGCACAGAGAGGTTAAGTTACTTGCCAGTTGTCACACAGCTACAAATGCCAGACCTGGGATTCAAAGCCAGGTGTTCTGGTTTCAGGATCTGTGCTTCTGGTTACACTCCTGTCTCCCAGATAAGGCTCAGAGAGATCCAGGGACCAGCAAGAGATAAAATCGGATGGCTTTTGTGCATGCCTGAAGTCAGTCCAAGTCCCTGGCATTTGGCTATGGAATGCAGTCCTTAGATACCACAAATATTGACTGCTCACTAGCAAGGGAGACGAATGTGTCTCAGTTTAGTCTCGATTGGAACACAGACTTCATTGAAACATATGAGAAAAGGAAGAACTGAGTTGAAGTCATACTGTAAACCTACTTGAAAAAGAGAGGGAAATGTTGGGGCATCTTTCTATTCGAAAGGCATTGATTTCCAAGTTCAGAGGGATTCGCCTTAATTACTGTCTCCCCTTCACCATTGCTTCCTGCTTTCAGCCCAGCCCCAGGCGCAGTCTGGTGAGAGAAACTTTTTTCCAAGTGAGGCTATTTGTCATATATAATATCTAAAAGGAGAGGGTAGAGCTCAAGTGGTAGAGTGCATGCTGAGTATGCATGAGGTCCTGGGTTCAATCCCCAGTACCTCCTCTAAGAATAAATAAATAAACCTAATTAGCTCCCCCCCAAAAAAACCAAAAACAAAGAAAGGAGATTCAGATATATTTAGGTGATGTCCCACTCCCTCCACCACCACCAAAAAATAAAAAAAACTTGCTCTCATGATATCAAGGAATTTGGATTCAAAGACGTACTTTTAAGGAGGATGATGGGGCCATCCCTTTGGGAGCACCATCCATTTCCTTGTATCCTTGGGAAAGTGATTTAATCTTTTGAGCCTTTCTGGTTTTCCCACTGAAAATTAAATCAAGACAGCAATGACTTCCGCAGCCCCTCTAGGTCTCCTCTCTACCCTTTGCCATCTTGCTCTGATACCAGGCTGTCCAGGAGGCTGCCGTCTTTAGCCAATAGGGAGCCCCAGCAGGAGGTTGGAGGGAGGAGGAGATGAGGTCCTTGCAAGGTTGGCACAGGCTGACGGCTTCAGCCTCGCCCCTCACACTGCCTCGCCTGTCCTCCCTCATCCAGGCCTAGAGCAGCAACAGCCCCCAACTGGTATTAACCCTGGGGTCCTCACCCTCCCACCCTTCTCACAACTTCCTAGATAGTCCCTTTACTAAACTTCTCAAATTCCCTGGACTGAAGAGTGCCAGCAGGGTCCCTGACTGATGCAGATTTCTTACCAAGTAGGATGTTGTGAGAATCAGGGAGAAAGCAACTTTGGAAGACTGTTCCCCCTACTGGCAGTTAGAGTGAGCCCTCTGGGCCTTGGGTGAGGCCAGGGAAAAGGTAGCGGGGATTGAGTGCACATCAGCCACAAGCCCCCACCTCCCGCAGACCAAATAAATCCCACCTGGGGCAGGTGAAGAGCAAAACCTTCAGGCGATGAATCAGTCTCAGGACTGAAACTGCTTACAAAGACCCCATTGGAAAGCCAGCTGTGTTGGTTATTAAACAACTCTGCCAGATCACAGCCCTGAGTGCTCGGCCTGCGGGTGAGAACTCCAGTGAAAGAATTCCTTGGGCATCTACTGCGTGCCAGGCACAAATCTCTCAGATTGTTCTTTTCTTTGCTTTTAATTTTTAAAATATTTTTTCATTCTTTATATATTTGTTTGATTATTTTATTTTTATGGAGGTTCTGGGGATGGAACCCAGGACCTCATGCATGCTAGGCATACACTCTGCCACTGAGCTACACCCCACCCTCTCTTAACATATTCTGGCTTCACACAAACCCAGTTAGACAGCAGGTACTATTATTAACACCCCCATTTTTCAGATGAGGGGCCTGACAGTGTAAGTAAAGCTTGCACAAGGTGAAAAAGCTGATGGTGACTGTGCTGGTTATCTACTGTGCTGTAGCAAACCATCCCAAAACTTAGTGATGGAAAACATGCTATCATGTCAAGGATTCCAAGAAGCAGGAATTCAGATGGGGCACCTCAGAGCTGACTTATTTTTGTTCAATAATAATAATGGGCTGCTGGGCTGGAATAATCTGAAAACATTCTCACTCACATGCCTGGCATCTGGGCTGAGACGACTCAGAGACTGGGCTCACCCAGGACAGCAGGCCGAGTGCCTCCCGTGCGCACGGCCTCTGCGTGTGGCTCGGCTCGGGCTCCCTCACATCCTGGAGGCCTCACGAGAGCTGAACTTCCTACGTGGCGGTTCAGGGCTTCCTACGTGGCGGTTCAGGAATAGGGCAGGAGGAGCGTAGCTTTAGAGGTCACGTGCCTCACTCCACCCACGTTCGAGGGTGGGGCATAGATGAGGGGAGACAGACCCCATATCTTTTTTTTTATTATTTAATTTTTAAAGTGGCAGTCTCTTTATTTATGTTTATTTTGTGCGGAGGGAGGTAATTAGGTTTATTTATTTATTAATGGAGGTACTGGGGACTGAACCCAGGACCTCTTGCATGCTAAGCATGTGCTCTACCACTGAGCTGTACCCTCTCCCTTCAGAACCCATATCTTGATGAGAGACGTATAAAGAATTTGCATCTATTTTTTTTATGTAGGGGAGGTAATTAGGTCTGTCTGTCTGTCTGTTTATGTATCTTAATGGAGTTACTGGGGATTGAACCCAGAACCTCATGCATGCGGAGCACATGCTCCACCGCTGGAGCTATACCCTCCCCTCTTGCAGCTATGTTTTTAAACCACCACCAGAGTGAAACGTGAATTTGACCCTAGTTAATGTCTCAGTGTAGCTAGTATTTTATTGAGAATGACCTTCAAATGCAATCCAGGGCCTGAGATGTGTACAGTCCTTTACACTTAACAAATCAATGGCCTTATTTGTAAAGACTGGATATTTCTATTTTTGTTGTACAGCTAAAGAAACGAAGGCAGCTCCTACCTTTTGTTGCCACCTAGAATTACACAAGTAAGGCTGTGCAGTTTCTTTGGGGTTAGAAGGCTTTGGTTCTGTGCGTGATGGACGGGAGATTGTTGCAGGATCTTCGGCCAAAATGCAAATAGCATTTGGCCTGAACAGTTACCTGTGCCCCCGACCCCCAAAGGACACGAGGAGGCAAAGACCGGCTGGCAAGCAGAAGGGGCTTGGGTGGTGAGGAAAAAAGGGTCAGGGGAGAGGAAGCACCGTTACCGAAAGACCTCCTATGAGCCTGCGCTTAGGCCAGGTGCTTTACTTACCTCATTTCACTGACTGCTTCTGGAGATGACCACCGCCTCCCCTCCCGTCCCGTCTCCTCTTCTCTTCTTTGACACTGCCACTCCTCCAGCGAGAGGTGCGGTCTGACTCCCCTACCTTGAACCTAGGTGGGTCCTCTGACTCACTAGCCACCAAAAGAAGGTGAAGATGATGCCGTGTGACCTCTGACGCTGGGTCACTGGGTCAGAAAAGGCTATAAGGCTTCTGCTTGGTTCCCTTGGGATGCTCACCGTGGGATAAGCCAGATGTCAGGTAACAAGTCCAGCTACCTTAGGACTGCCATGCTGGGTAAGTCACACACAGGACCCCCCCACTGCAGTAGTCCCAGTGGAGCCCTGCCTTCCAGCTGTCCCTGTCCCGCAAGATGCCAGACAAGACTGACACTGTCCTGGACGCTCTGGACCAGTCCATCCATCAGCTGAGTGATCTTGACAGACACTACAGGGACCAAAACAATCACCCAGCCAAGTCCTGCTCCAATTCTGACCCACAGAGTCTGTGAGATAGAATAAAAATGTGGTTGCTTTAAGCCACTGTGCTGGGGTAGTTTGTTACGCAGCAGTAGTAACCAGAACACATGCCTGTGTTTCCTGTGATCCTTATGGCAACCAGCAGGATAAGAAAACCAGGGGAGGGGAAGTTAAGGAGTTAACTGACACTGCTCCACTAATAGCTGGGGTTATAAACTGGATCTTTACAAGCAGGCAATGTCTGCTGTCACTTGCTACCTCCAGAGAGTGAGAAAGAACCTGGACAAGAGACTACAGAAGGTTAAGACACTTTCGATGCCTCCTTCATGCTTTTATCTGGCCAAGCTTGTCCCGAGATTATTAATTATGAAAGCGAACTCTTCTCCTCAAGGCTCTAGGGCTAGACTCCAGGACTCACCACTACAGCTCCAGCCTCAGAAGGGTCCGGTTTGTTTGTGGTACTTCCCTGTGTTTCATAAAGGACAGGAAGCAGCAGGAGAGTGTGGGAGGTTTATGTCACCAGTTGTGATGTTACTCTGGGGCACTGATCCAGGTCCCCTTTATTGTCCTCCCACGGACTCACTTCCCATCTCAGTTAATGGCAATTCCATCCTTCCTGATGCTCAGGCCAAGTACCCTGGCGTCTTTGTTAATTCTTCTTTTCTTGCACCCCCATCCATTCCATCAGCAAAGCCTTTGGCTTTATTTTCATATTCTTTTTCACCACAAGTTACTACAAGATATTGAATATAGTTCCCTGTGCTATACAGTATAAACTTGTTTATCTATTTTATATATAGCAGTTCATATCTGCAGATCTTGGACTCCCAGTTTATCTCTTCCCACTCCCTTCCCCTCCTGATAACCGTAAGTTTGTTTTCTACATCTGTGAGTTTGTTTCTGTTTTGTAAATAAGTCCATTTGTCTTTTTTTTTTTTCACACTCTACATATGAGTGATATCATAGGGTATTTTTCTTTCTCTTTCTGGCTTACTTCACTTAGAATGACAGTCTCCAGGTCCATCCATTTGCTGCAAATGGCAGTATTTTACTCTTTTTATGGCTGAGTAGTATTCCATTGTATAAATATACCACATCTTCTTTATCCAGTCATCTGTCCATGGACATTTAAGTTGCTTCCATGTCTTGGCTATTGTAAATAGTGCTGCTATGAACATTGGGTCACATGTTTCTTTTTGAATTAACGTTCCCTCTGGATATATACTTAGGAGTGGGATTGCTGGATCATATGGTAAGTCTATATTTAGTTTTTTGAGGAATCTCCATACTATTTTTCCATAACGGCTGCACCAAGCTCCATTCCCACCAGCAGTGTGGGAGGGTTCCCTTTTCTCCACAGCCTCTCCAGCATTTATTGCTTGTGGACTTTTGAATGATGGCCATTCTGACTGGTGTGAGGTGATACTTCATTGTAGTTTTGATTTGCATTTCTCTGATAATTAGCGATATTGAGCATCTTTTCATGTGCCTATTGGCCGTTTGTATGTGTTCATTGGAGAATTGCTTGTTTAGGTCTTTTGCATTTGGCTCTTTTTTGAAAATACATCCAGAATCCAATCACTTGCTGCCTCCAGGTGGTCTCACTGAGACCACCAGGTTCAGGCCGCCACTGTCGCTTACCTGGATTACTGCAGTCACCTCCTTACTGGTCTCCCTGCTGTCTGTTCCCTATAGTCTATTCTTAAGGACCATCTTAAAAACCCATATTTGAAAGTGCTCGTCCTCTGCTTGAAACATCCAGTGGCTTCCTCACCTCCCTTAGAAGAAATTCCAAGGTCCTCACCATGGTCTAGAAGACCCTTCAGGATCTGTCCCCAAGCCCTCTCTGACCTCACCCCCAGTGCTCTCCATCCTGCTTTTGCTCCTCTAGCCGCTGTGGCATCTTTCCGGCCCTGAGATGCCTTTCCCTGGGGCCTGTGCTATTCTCCCTGCCTGGAAGGCTCTCCCAGATCTTCCCTCCTGGGTCTTGGGATAGATGCTGCCATTTCCTGGCCACCCTAGATGAACAGCACACACCTCCCTTCCTCTTTTTATCTTTATCTTTCTACCTGGCATTTATCCCCACTTATGATTTATTTTCTGTCCCCCTCCTCTTGTACGGAAGTTCTATGAGGGAAGAGATTTTGTCTGTTTTGTTCACTGTTTTATCCGCGGCACCTAGCACAGTATTTGGTGTGTGATGGACACACAGGAGTTATCCAGGTTGTTGAATTGAGTCACAGACTCTTGAAAATCTGATGACAGCAGGGATCTTCTCAGGTAAATGCCCAGATGTACACAGTATTGCAGACAATCTCTGGGGGTTCCCAGGCCCCCAGAATCCATGCAGGTTAAAAATCTCTGCTTTAGAGTGACAGTTTAAATAAGCAGGAACTTTAAGTTTCAACTTAGTTGGATGCCTAGCTCTGGTTAGACTGTAGTTAGATTATTCATACATTGACTTAATATATATTCATTGAGTGACAACTGTGTGCCACATTCTGTGTGTAACCCTGGGGAAGAGATGCTTGACCTCAAGAGACTCGGTCCAGAATAAAGACTGCCAGGTAAATGCCTGTCTGTAATAAGGTCATTCCAATAGTAGAGTGATGCACATGGTCCAATGATGGCACGAGGGAGGCCATGAACTCTTTTAGGAAGAACTCACAAAGAAGGACAGGCTTGAATTGAGTCTTGCCGCGTGAGTAGGAGTTTGTCTAGCAGAGACGAGGGCAATCCAGTCAGAGGAACAAAAAGCACCACAGCATCTAGAAAGAGAAAGCTACACATTTGTTCTAAAAGTTCTACTTGAACAAAACTGTCTTAGCTTAGATTTTCCCCAGAAGCAGACACCAGACGAGGATTTGAGCACAAGTCGTTTATTTTGGGATCTGAAGGGAACAGGAGAAGAGAGGAAGTGATAGGGGTAGGGAAGGCAGCCAGGAAAGGGGGCATTGTTAAGTTAGCTACGGCCTCAGGGCACCTCAGCTGAGTCCCTCAGGAAGCTCTCGGAGTTGGCGTGGAACACATGCCACAGATTTCTCTAGACCCAGGGCGGTGGAAGCTGGGCTACGTATACACTGACTCCTCAGAGCCGCGTCCAGGGCTGCATCTTGCTTTTCCCTCACGTGGGTTTGGTCCCCAGTCCAGCGCCCCTTCACAGTATTGAGATAGGCTTCTCTTCCAACCAATCAAGATGGCAGAGGTGGGCTGATTCCCGACTCCCTGAGCCAATCAGGGACCAGCCGTGGGGCTGAGGGTGGAGTCAGACTCATTCTCCCTTTGCGGCCACCCCACAACGATGGAGGTGGTATGGTGGACGTTGGGGAGGCAAACGCAAAGTCCACCAAACCCACCCTGTCACACAGGAACTCACCCTTCAACTTCAAGACCAGGTTCAGGAAGATCGAAGGACCCGTGGCGTATTTTCTTAGTTCCAATTGGCTGCTGCTTGGCGCCAGATCTGGGGAGGTGACCCAGTTACCCGTTCATTCAGCCTTGTATCTCTACTCCGTTGTATTTCATCGATCACCAGTGCTGCAGACGGCTTCGCTTTAAGATGGCTTAGATTTAAGTTCTCTGGTTTTGAGTTTCAATATCAACTTCAACCCATTTTAGGAAACACGATTCTTTCCCAAGAAAAAGAAAAAGGAGGGAAGTGGGAAGATTGAAAGGTGACAGAAAAGCCCAGGATTGGGTTGATGACTGGCTTTCGGGGGGAGAGCACAGACCCTTTTCTGTGAGGCTGATCTGGAGACTAACAAAGCAAAGGGGTCCCCTCCCCCAGTGAAGGTCGCCGTATACCAAAGGACAATTGTTCGGCCGTGGTGTTCGATTATTTCCCTGCGATGCTGTCTGCCCTGCTTGATGGGCGCTGGCATGCTTTTCACTGTAACTGCTCAGAGCTGGGGCAAAGCATAAACTGAGCAGCCCAGAAGGCTGCGATCTTAGGCAAAATGGAAAATGTCCCTGAGTTGAGATGTCAGATCAATAAACAAACAAACAAACAAACAAACAAACTCTTCATCCTGTGCTGAGGAAAAGGAGGTGAATGTCAGGAAGCCTAATATGTATTCCCCCTTCCCCTGCCCTCAAACAGCAGCTTGGAGAGAACTCCAGGCTGACACCTAGGGGTGCAGCTCTGGAGAGGGAAGGAGTAGACAATTAGACACCAGGTTTCCAAATCAATCCTTGTAAGAGTTCAAGTCAGATCTTTAAATGCTGTATTTTTGCCTGGAGCTGTTTACCATCCTTAAGCCTAAATCAAACAGTGCAAATAGGGTAACTGCTTTCTTGGAATTCACCATTGTAATAGAGGTGGGATGTTTGGTACTGATTCCTCTGGTTGTTTTCTTGGGGGGGGGGGCAAGGAGAGAAGTGGGGTGGGGAGTTGGAAAGGGAAGACTCGTAAGGCCAGAGTTCTCAAATTTTGCTACCTATTTCAGTCTTCTGGGGAGCTCTTAAAAATCCCAATACCAAGACTGTACGTCAGACCAATTAAATCAGAATCCCCTGGGGAGTCTGGCCTCAGTAGTTTTTAATACTCCCCAAGTGACTGCAATGTGCAACTAGGTTTGAGAACCGGGGGCTTAAAGCAGTGCTTCTCAAATTCTAATGTGCACTGAAGCAAGCAGGATCTTGTTAAAACGCAGGGTCTAGTCCAGCAGGTCTGGGGTGGGGTGGGCCAACGTTCTGCAGTGCCCCTGCTGCTGCTGCTGGTCCAGGGACCACTCTTCCAGTAGCAAGATCTTCAGATGTTTCTTTAACATAAGCGGGGAATGGAGCCACTGACAAATCACAGAGCCAAGCAAGCGGCTTTTCAAACACACAGCTTCCTGCTAAAAACTTTTCTGAAAGGGTTCCTCTTTGCTGTGAAGATACATTGCAAACACCCTACTCTGACCTACAAAGAATCACCTGGGGAATTTTCCCCAAAACATTAATTCCAGGATTCCATATTCCATTCCATCCAGACCAATCACATCATAGTCTCTGACATGGGGATTGGACTTTGGTAGTTTTTTAAGTCTCCCGGAGTACTTTGATGTGCAGCTAGATTTGAGGACCCTTATGCTAAGTCGCCTGGCCTCTACTGTTTCCATGGGAATGGTCCTCCCCCAAAACCTACATGGCTGCAGTGCACCAGCCATTGTTGATTGGATGAGGGGGAAGGTAGAGGGCTTAAGCTACACCATTTGGGCCCCTTCTCTGGGAATTTGGGTGGGAGATGTAGGTTCCAGTGGGGTCTGTCTGCCCTTGTTAACTCAGAGATGTGGAGTAGAGAACTTTTGCCCATTTCCCCCAAGATAGACCAGGAACAGAGAAAGCTGGTCTCCTACAGGAAACAAGAGAAGAGGCAGGACAGTACTGAGGACATGGGGCTCTCCAGATCACCCATCTTGAGGGCTTCCATGGCCAGAATGAGAACCTCAGTGACCCCACCCTGTGGTGTCTCTAGAAGAGGGCCAGCTTCCTGGTTGGGGGCTTTATGTAACTGTCCCCTTCAACTCAAAAGAGTTGATGTGACCAACAAATCTTGAATAGCCAAACCTGATAGGAAAAACCTCTAAAATTCAAATTTAACACAGCACTTTTGTATTATCAGCAACTGACCTCCCTCCCCTTGGATCTCCCACCATTAAAATTCATGAAAAATGAGAAGACACTTTGCAAGTTTCAAAAATAAGGACTTCTAGTGTGCGTTGGTGGTATAGTGGTGAGCATAGCTGCCTTCCAAGGATAAGGACTTCTGGGTTCTCAGATTGGTTGTTTGTAGAGGAGTCATCAGCCTTGAATTTGTGCAGCTGGTTTCTAAATCTAAGCCCTCTGTTGACTTTGGAGATATAATCGTGTGTCATGTCTGTTTTCTTACCTACGTAATGGAACTAAGTTACAACAATCTGATCAGTTTGCTGTGAGGAGTAAGTAATTAAAGGGTTATGAATCATGACACAGATGTTGTAGAAATGCTTATGAATGAGTCATCTTTTCCCCAACTGTCACTGTAGAATAGTGGAAAAGAGGTCGTTGGAGAAGGTTTGTTGAAATCTCAGTCTCTCCACCTACCAGCTATGTAATCTTAGGCAAGTTACTTAACCACTCTGAGCCTCAGATTCCACATTCCAGATATAGGCTAACAATGCCTATTTGCAGAACTCCTGTGCGGAGTGAATGAAATAATGTGTGAAGACAGTGGGTATATAGGAGGTGCTCCAAGACGTGTTTCCCTTCCCTCTGCAACTTCTCTCTTGATCTAAGGTGGATTAGCTAGGTTATATTCTTACAGTTTTACTGTAACAAAGTCTACCCATCCTTAACCCTTCCTTGGCCCTCAGCATCCCACCACTGACTTCAGAGTTTACTCACCTCAGTAGTTCCTCTGTGGTGTTGGGTACCCAGGCTCCTTCCATCTTGTCCTGACATCTTTAACAGGCGGTTTCCATCTTGTAGTTTCAGATGACCATTTCCAGCCAGCAGGAAGGAGAGACAGGGCAATGGGGAGCAAGCCTCTCCCCTTTGAGGGCATGACCTGGAAGTTCTGCTCCCATTCCATTGGGCTGGATGTGAGCTAGAATGCAAGCTCTGGGGCCCCACTTTTTGGGCTGACTTCCCAGTTCTACCACTTACTATCTGTAGTCTTGGCCAAGTCAATTACTATCCTTGCACCTCTGTTTCCTAATAATTCATGGAGGGTTTTTTTTAATTGGAGTATCGTTGATTTACAATGTTGTGTTAGTTTCTGGTGTCCAACATAGTGAAACAGCTGTGTGTGTATATATATATATATATATATATAGTTTTTCATATTCTTTTTCATTATAGGTTACTACAAGCTATTGAATATAATTCCCTTGCTATACAGTAGGACTTTGTTGTTTATCTACTTTATACACAGTGTATATCTGTTAATCCCAAACTCCTAATTTATTCCTCCCCCCACTTCCTCTTTGGTAACCGTAAGTTTATTTTCTATGTCTGTGAGCCTCTTTCTGTTTTTGTAAATAAGTTCATTTGTGTCATTTTGTTAGAGTCCACATATAAGTGATATATGATATTTGTCTTTGTCTGACTTACTTCACCTAGTGTGATAATCTCTGGGTCCATCCCTGTTGCTGCAAATGGTATTCTTTCATTCTTTTTTATGGCTGAATAGTATTCCTTTGTATATGTACATGACAACTTCTTTATCCATTCATCTGTCAATGGACATTTAGGTTGCTTCTTCATGGCATTACTGTGAAAGTTAAGTGGGTTAATACATCTAAAGCACTTAGAGACTGTAAACTGTTATTACTGTTACTATTTGTTTAGCCACATGGCCACACCTCACTTTGAAGGGAGGCTGGGAAATGTGCTTAACTAGTTGGCTGTGTGTCCACCTAAAACTCTAAAGTTCTATTATTAAAGGAGGAAGGGGACAGGGGACATCCGAAGACAACGAGAGTCTGTCATGTAAGAATTGCTAAAATAAGTACTGGAAAAAAGACTGCTGGGGAGAGGTGATTGTAATCTCTAATTTAGGATGAAAAGTCCTCCATAAGCTCCTCCTCTTGTGATAGGTGGGTGTGATCCATTCCCAGAGATGGAGACAGTCATAAAAATGGCACTAATAACGTGGGAGGCTCTGTGCCCGCAGTCTCTGTGCCTGTTCCGGTCTGCTTAGGGGTCCCATGATACTCTGGTTTTATGAAAAGTATCACCTCTTTTTACCCTACTTTCTCCCCAGATCTGGTTGCATGCTTATCCAGGCACTAGGCTACGAGGCCCTGGTGAATTCCGCTTTCACTGGCAGTGAGTTTCTAATACATTCTGAGGCTCTCACAGGATCCCCCACTCTGAAAAGCACAGATCCCATGAAGCTAGTCCACCTGCTCCTTCTCCATCAACCCCAACCCCTGATGGTGCCTGGAGACCAAACTGGCTTTTCTGGTTACAGATTCACCAGGCTGAGGGTGGGGAGAAACCAGAGTGCAGTTTGTCATCCATTAATAAGCCTGATGCTAATATGACTTCGGCTTGTGCAAAGGAGGCTGAGGCCATGCTACCCAGGCTCAGAGCCTCTCCCCAGCCATCCGAGGCAAGCACGTGCTGGCCCAAAGGAGCAGTAACTTACCTGCGAGCAAAGTGGACTTGAACATGGGAATTAAAAGGCAAATACACAAGAGGGTGATTCTTGGCTTTATTAGCAGGCTATAGAATTTCTAGAGCAACCCCATAATGCATATGCCGGCAACTCTTCAAGAATGACTATTTAAATGGGTCCTTTTATACAAACGTGGTGTTTCATTGGTGCTTCTTGGACTCTTTGGACAAAGATGCTAGCCACCTTGAAATTTCTCAGCTCCACCATCTCTCCTCAGTCAAATAGTTAATCGTCTATAAACAAATCCTCCAATTAATTCTTTCTGTCTTTTTTTGGCGAGGGGGTGACAGGTTTATTCATTTATTTAATAGCGGTACCGGGGATTGAAGCCAGAACTTCGTGCATGTTACGCATGCGCTCTCCACTGAGCCGCACCCTCCCAGCTAATTAATTCTTTCTAAAGCAAAAGTACTCAGTAAGCAAACATCCACTCCCTAAATTGCTTGCTTAATGTGCTCCTCCCGGAGAGTCTTCTGGTGAGACACATGAAGTGTATAACAACCCTGCGTTTTATCTCTGCTGTCCAGTTTTTGCATGCGCTTCTGATTTCATTCGGGAAGATTCCTGGCGCTTCTTTGAGTTGTAGTCAGCTTTGAAAGGACAGGTCTTTGCGCATCCAGTACCTTGGGCAGAGGAATTCACACGTGGGTGCCTAATTAACGCTAATGAATAAAAAAGTGTTGGCAACAGGACTCTCAAATTCACCTCTGTTCCAAATTGTTCTAAGAGCCTAGAATTTTTTCAGTCTTGCCAAATAAAACCGGTAGGTTTTGACCCGCGGAACCTCCACCAGGTGCTATTAGCAAGCACAAGGTATTTTTAGCAGCCGCTGCCTTCCGATTTCTCACCACTCTTCCGAACTTCTAGGGCAGCTTCTCCAGTCTCAGCGGGTCTCCTCTCTGAATCCAAGGTCTATGCCGCTTGGGTTTCACTCTCAGACACAGTCCATTCGGGGGTTTCCGTCCATTTTTGATTGATGCCATCTGTTTCCTTGTTTGAATGTGATAAATGGGCCCTTGCGAGGCATGTTGGAGGAAAACTTGCCCTTCCTTCCACAAACCTCAGTGATTTTCCACTCTAGGACCTGCTGTGGGGGTCAGTTAAGCTGCCCAGGAGGGGGTTAACCGGTACCCACCCCCATCCTCAAGTTCTCTTGTTGGTCTTTGGTTTGGTAGAAATATTATTTGTATCTTCAATTTAATTTTTTACTGGCTAGTGAAAGTACTTGCAGGGAAGAAGGTATATAGCTCAGTGGTAGAGCCCATGCTTAGCATGCACAGGTCCTGGATTCAGTCCCCAGGACCTCCATTAAAAGTAAATAAATAAAAGTAATTGCAGAAAAAGTAAGAAAACCAAGAGAGCCTCAAGTACTTGACCTTGGCTTTATTCACCGTCTAAGAAGATGATACACACAAGTGTCCCTACATCTCTGTCTCAAACAGGAGAGGGTATGATACATGATCTTGAGCTTCATAAATGCTCATTGATGGAGTTTCTCCATATCTTCCCCTTTGTCAAGCACAGTTTAATGTTTATTGACCCAATGGGGAGGGAGCAGGGAGGGCCCATTGTTCTTTACCCTGGACTGCCAGGAAGGCTGAAACCCCCTTCCCGCCACATCTCTCAGCAAACACACTGGTCCAGTGCTTCCTGATGAGGGGGAAGGGTCGGTCGTGTCCCTCCTCTGGAATTTCCTCCTCTATCCTCTGATTCTTTGCTTAATTAACTTTAGCCCTTGAATACAAATTTCAGCTCCTTGAGGAAACTGTCCCTGGTCGCCAGGCTGACCATGCTGCCCTCCCCCTGTGCAGACTGACACTCGATCCCACCCATTGCTGGTTTACTGCTCTCTCTCCCCTCTTTTTCCTTTTTGTTGGGGGGAGGTGCTTAGGTTTATTTATTTAATTTTCTTTTTTTAAATGGAGGTACTGGGGATTGAACCCAGGACCTGGTACGTGCTAAGCATGAGCCCTACCACTTGAGCTATACCCTGCCCCTCCCTTGATGACACATTCATTAAGGGAAGGGACAGTGACATACGGAGCTATAGTCCAGTAATGCATGACATATTGTATATATTAGATAAATGTTTCTTGAGCCCTAAGAACTTTGGGGAGTCTGTCTTTTTCATTGAGAAGACCCTTAAGAAGATTTTACAAAAATCAATTAAAAAATAAAAAAAATTGAATTGGAGTTAAGGTAATTCTTGACATAAAATAGGTCAGTAATAAATTATTTGCTACTTAATTATTATTACATCTTCCAAACACCTACTTCTAAATAAGCTGATTCTTAACATCCCATCCTTAACCCTTCCTTGGCCCTCAGCATCCCACTACTGACTTCAGAGTTTACTCACCTCAGTAGTTCCTCCAGCTCCTCTGCTCTGAGTTGCCCCCTCTGCCTAGACTCTGCATCCTCCCAGGCCTCTAGAGGGCCTCCCAGAGCAAAGGAGGGGGTCTGAGAGGGCTGGGGAGGGAGAAGATAATGAATCAGATAGTGCCAACTGATGGTTTCTCAGATACGTCATTCAGCCCACAAAGGTACCCCATAGAGTATTTTAAAACAATGGACTCTTGTCAATATTTTAGAAATATTTATTATTATTTTTAATTGAAGTATAGTCAGTTTATGTGTCAAATTTCTGGTGTACAGCATCATGTTTCAGTCATACACACACACACACACACACACACATATGTTCCTTTTCATATTTTTTCATCATAGGTTACTATAAGATATTGGATATAATTGCCTGTGCTATACAGTAGAAACTTGTTTACCTGTCTTATATATAGTAGTCAGTATCTGCAAATCTCAAACTCCCATTTTATCCCTTCCCATCCCTTATCCCCTGCTAACTATGAGTTTGTTTTCTATGTCCGTGAGTCTGTTTCTGTTTTGTGAATAAATTCATTTGTGTCTTTTTTTTTAAAATTCCACATATAAGTGATATATGGTATTTTTCTTTGTCTTTCTGGCTTACTTCACTTCGTATGACATTCTCCAGGTCCATCCATGCTGCAGCAAATGGCGTTATTTTATTCTTTTTTATGGCTGAGTAGTATTCCATTGTATAAATATACCACAGCTTCTTTATCCAGTCATCTGTCAATGGACATTTAGGTTGTTTTCACGTTTTATAGTTGGCAATATTTTAAAACTGCAATTTCTAGAAATATCCAGAGTAAGGCCGAGAGTTTTGCATGGTAACAATTGGGTGGAGCAGAAACCCAGCTGGCCCTTTTAGAACATTTGTGCGCTTGTTCACCACAGACCCCACCACACTATTACATGCCCACAACAGGGTTTGAATGTTGGGACTGATTTCACTACATCCCCAGGTTCCCAAATGTTGCCTTATGGTAACAGGAAAGTGAAGTATTTCTGGTCCCCTGGTCTAAAACTAAAGCACAAAAATAAAGCATGACCCAGGAGATCATAGATTTCAAGAAAAATGGGAGTGAATGTATTCCTCTGTGTGAGTGAAGAACTTTATACAAAGTTAATATTTAAGCCCAAGTGTATCTGGTTCAGAAGACTACAATTCAAGAAGCCATTCCAAAACAAAACTGGCTGATGCACTTACTGGTCTTACCTTATCTGCCTAACCCCAGAGGATTTAAGACCTCTGGTCAAAACGGTAGAGCCTCTTGGAACCCAAACCCCAGACCCAGAGGCTCACTGGTGAATGGATTTGGGCCCCATGTCTGTCTGTTTTCAAACTGAGGACAGACCAGACTGACTGGTAGCTTTCAGGACTGAGTGGAAAGAATATTCTCTGGGGGAGGGTATAGCTCAGTGGTAGGGCGCATGGTTAGCATGCAGGAGGTCCCGAGTTCAATCCCCAGTACCTCCATTAAAAATAAATAAATAAAAACATCCCCCTCAAGACAAATTTTAAAAAGAATATTCTCACTTCTCAGTCAAGCTCCTGGTTACAAGATGCATTAATAGTAGAGGAGGGGAGTCAGGAAGTTCTGGGCTGGACAAACCACGAAATCAAATGTGTTTGGAGAATGTGAATTACATTTGGAATGAGAGAACTCTATCGATAATCAACCAAAAGTAATTATTTTTATTTTCTTAATTTTTGAAATAATTTCAGGCTAGCAAAAAAGTGGCTGAAAAAAATATTTCCTGTAAACTTGCACCCAGAATCTGCAAACATTAGCATTTTACATAACAAGGGTACCAAGACTGAAATCATGGAATTAACATTGAGATAATGCTGTTATCTAAGATATAAATTTATTCAGAATTCACCCCCTGCCTCACTAAGGTGCTTTTTCTAATGACCCAAGATTCCTCTAGGATTTCACCTTGGCACTCGGCTCCCAGGTCTCTTAAGCCTCTTTGAGTGTGGAACAGTTCCTCAGTGTTTCTCTGTCTTTCATGACCTTGAGACACTTAATAAAATGTCCTTTAATTTTGGTCTGTCTGTTCTTTTCTCACAGCTGAAGTCAGGTTATTCATTTTGGTAAGATGACCACAGAAGTGATGTTGCCTCCTTATTGATGCATCAAATCAGGAGGTGCAGGCTATCTGGTGAAGCTGACTTTGTCTGGTGGTGTCGAACAGTTTTCGGCACTGCAGAGTTACTTATGAATTCATCTGTGTTCAGACGAAGACAGCATCTTCTGGGGAGACACTCTGAGACAATGTAAATATCCTTTCCTGACATCCTGCTTTCACTAATTCTAACATCCACTGATGACTCTTGCCTGAAACTGCCATAATTAATTTTAAGCTAGAATAATAACGAAGAGAAATGTGTGATAGGTGAATCTATAAGAAGTTCTTTATAAATGAGAATGTACCTTGGTCCTCTTTTGGATAGCAGGTGCAAGTCACAGAGTGTCCACTGTTTAATTTAAAAAATTATTTATTTATTTTTTAATTGAAGTATAGTTGATATACAATGTCGTCTTAGTTTCTGATGTACAGTATGGTGATTCAGTTATACATACATATATATTCCTTGTCATATTCTTTTTCAATACAGGTTATGACAAGATACTGAATATAGTTCCCTGTGCTGTACAGTAGGACCTTGCTGTTTATTTTATATATAGTAGTTTGTATCTGCAAATCTCAAACTCCCAATTTACCCCTCCCCACCCCCTGCCCCACTCTGGTAACCACAATCTGTTTTCTATGTCTGTGGCAAGGGGTCCACTTTGAGTTACTGGTGAGCTCTGGGTCCTCATGGAATGGCCTGGGCTCCCTGGACTCTTGGCAGTGCTGTCTCATAGCTCACTGTTGGTCACATGGCCTCGGGGAAACCATATATCAGACTATATGAACCCTCAGCACTACACCCCACGCATGTACCTTCTTCCATGCAAACAGGGCTCCTTCGATTTCTCTGTATCTGTTTGTCTACGCCAGCTGGCACTTGTGGTGTCACTTGGCCAGTTCCTGTAGGCTGGGGTGATGTCTTACCTGTCCACCTTCTCCTCCATTTAACAGATTATATTACCTCCCACAAGGTCAGCTCAGACCTCTCAGCTCAGACTTCTGTTCTGCATGAAGTCCCAGAGGAGGGCAGGGCCTACCTTTTCTTTCTTCGATATTTCTCTGCACATAAGAATAACGTTTTTGGGGGGGTGGGAGTATAGCTCAGTGGTAGAGCACAAGCTTAACATGCACGAGGTCCTGGGTTCATCCATCCCCGGTACGTCCATTAAAAAAAATAAAAGAATAATGTCTGCGTCTCAGTGTTCATTCCATACCTCCTCTGGTGGGAAGGGAGATAAAGAAGGCTAATTCACAGTCCCTCAAGTAGTGGTAAAGATCTTGTAATAACCTATAATGGAAAAGAATATGAAAAAGTATATATATATATAAAACTGAATCACTTTGCTGTACACTTGAAACTAACATTACATTGTAAATTAACTATATTTCAATAAGAAAAAAAGGCTAAAAACAGAAGTGGTAAAGAGAGGTGCATAAAATTAATGAATTCTAAAGCAAAGGACAAGTTTTATGGAACTCTAGAGGAAATCACAGAAAAGATGGCTTTTGAAATGGGCTTTGAAAGATGGAGATTTTGCTCTGCAGGTGAAGGTTGGAGGCTTTCTAGGATGAGACAAGCTGGTTATGGGCATAAAGTAGTCACACCTAGAGACATGTGAAAATGCATTTGGGGTTTGAATGGGAGGCATTGCAAAGCAGCTGGGGAAGAGGCTGGAAGAGAGGGTTGTGCCACCTTCTAGTGACTTTTACACTGTGTACAGTGGGATGTGAGCCTAGGGTTTCAGGACAATAACCCTTGCAGGAAGACGAAGGGTGGACTGGGTAAATATGTCACTGGAGGGATGGACATCCAATCAGGAGTGGTCCCAGTAGAAGATGAGCACCTGAATTTGGGCAGCAGTTGGAAAGGAGCAGCCAATTTGTCAACAACCAGGGTACAATCGCCTCTTTGTGATTCTGAAATCTAAGAAGCTGAAAACCCAAAGTTTCTTCTCAAGTTTGCTGAAAATTGATTTGGTAGAAACACCTGACTTAACCTGGTGCAGAGCTATTTATTGTCTTTACCTATCCCACTTCATGGATTAAAAGCTAGCTACAACCCTTTTCTGCTCCTCATCCAGACTCGGTGTCTGTTTTCCCTCTGTCTGAATCTAGGCTGCCCTGATCACCGGCTTTGACCTATAGAATGTGGCGGAAATGATGCTGTACAGCTTTCAAGGCTGGGCCTTAAGGGATCTGCAGGCTTCTCCTTTTGCTCATCGTGTTCCGTGCTAGAAGCCTGTTACCATGTAGAAGTCCACCTGCTCTGCACTCGCCAGGCTGTGAGGAAGCCTCACGGAGAGAGGCTGGGGAGAGGGGCACTGAGGTGCCTGAGTGGGAGTGACAGCCTTTCAGACTTCCCAGGCCTGCCCAGCCACCCGCTGAAAGCAGCTGAATGAGTGACTCCAGCCCACACCACATGGAGCAGAAGACTCTACCCATCAAGCTCCGCCCAAATACCTGACCCACAGATTCATGAGTAAGTAAGATGGTTGTGATTTTACACCACTGATGTTTGGGAGCATTTATCACATTGCAGGAGAGAACCCAAACACACATTTCTGTCATTCATACATTTTCATTGCAGAAAACTAGTGCATGTGATTAAAGTACCACTCCAGACCTCACAGAGAGTGTTATATCATGTATGGTATATGTACATTTTACCTATCTAGAATATATGTATATTTTTAACGAAGGCACTGGAGATTGAACCCAGGACCTCATGCACGCCAAGAATGTGCTCTGCCACTGAGCTATACCCCCATTTTACCTTTCTTAAAAAAAAAAAAAAAAAAAAGTTTTGAAATCCATCTGGTCTCAGGGGTTTTCTGAGAAGGGGCTGTCCTTTGTCATACAGAAATAGAGTTGTCTAGACTTCCTTCCTGCCTTCCTGCCTTTGCTCAGTGTTCTGCGTGATGCCACACACTGCTTCTCCAGCCCTGTCACGTGTGTATCTCCTATTTCCGCAGCAGCACTGTCAGTTTCTCTAAACCAGTAGCTCTCAAACTTCAGTGTGTAGCAGAGTCTCCTGGAAGCTAGGAAGTCTCCTAGTTCAAACACAGCTTCCTGGTCCCGCGCCCCCATAGTCTTTCTGATTCAGTGGGTCTGGGGTGGGGCCTGAGAACTTGCATTTCTGAGAATTCCTAGGTGGTACTGACGCTGCGCGGCCGGGCACCGCACTTTGAGAACCACTGCTCTAGTGGAAAGTGCTATATTTTTAGTTCTATTTACCCACCAGCCCAAGATGCTTGGCAAATGCTCACGGATGGAATGTCTCTAAATCGTCCTCTTTGTAATGCTTTTGAAGCCTTAAGGTTTACTCCCTGAGGTCCTTGTCGACTGAAATAAATGCGCAGCCTAAAAGTTAAGAGTTATGTTTATTTGGCAGGAGGACTCAAGCCGGGATGACAGCCTCTCAGATGGTTCTGAGGAACTGCTCTGAAGAGATAGGGGAGGAGCTAGGATATATAGGAGCTTTACAACAAAGACCAGGTAGTTGGAACAATAAAAGATTACTTGTTATCTAAAGAAAACTAGGCATCTCAAGTTAAAGAATTTAGTGCTTTTCTATGTATGGGAGGAAGCAAACATTTGGGCTCACTGAATTCATTCCTTTGACAAGCACCTAGCTATCTAGGGCCAGTATCCTTTCCTTTCTTATTCTGAGTCCGCTCAGAGGGCACCATTGTGAGTGGCTGCAGAGGCTGGGCTGCAGGCCTGTCCCCATTGGAGGGTGGCGGCAGCCGCTGATGACTTGGTGTCAGCATTCTTTGTTTACTGATATGGTTGCAGTATTTTCACTCACATTGCAGTATTTTCGTTCACATCCTTCTAGGTAGGCCCTAGGCCTAATAGAAACAAATGCCTTGTTTTGTTTTATTAGATTGTAGTTTTTGCTTTCTTTTCAGCTCAGCTGATAGGACATCGTGAAAAAAAAGTCCCTTGTGACCTTTTTTTCAAACGTGTTTTGGAACAGATAAGAGAGAATGCCTTTGCTGTGACCCCAAAGCAACTCCCTATATGCGAAAAAGGATTATTTTCTTTCCTTTTGGTGGTTTCCGAATGAAATAGAACGTTTCTGGCCATCCTTTCACAAAAGAGGAGAGAGAGCCAGGAAGATGCTCTTGTTAGCAAGAGACCCATCTCTGCCTTCTCCAGATGGCACGGCCGAGGCCTAGAGAGGGTGGAGGTCCTCACAGGTGAGAAGTGGAAGTGCGGGTGTTGGGAGTTCGGGTTAGGCGGAGCCTTTAACAACCTGCCTCACTGTCTAGGGCTCCCCACTACCCAGGAAAGCACAGGCTGTTCGTCGGAAACTTCGGTTTGCACAACCCACCCCTTTCCAGCTTTCCCCCAACATTTCCTTCTGAGGGTGATTCATCATGACCAGGGACCCCAGATATCTCCCCGCTCCCATCCCCGGGCCAGGCGCCGGCACCGAGGCTCCGCGGATCCCCGCAATCAAGCCATTGCGAGCGCCTGGAAGCGCCAAGCCTTCAAAGCCAGAGATTAAGTTGGTTCCTCAAATTGTTCCCGACGGGAGGGGCAGGAAATCACGCCGGGCTTCGGCGGCGGCCGCAGCGGGAGGGGGAGAAGCTCAGGCCGGGCTGTCCTGGCGGCCTCGCATCGACCTCGGGTCTAAGGTCCGGCCGGGTCGTAATTCCAGCCGCTCTTTCGCCCCTTCGAGTCACCACCCCCAACCCCCGCCTCCATTCCCGGGGCCCCGGAGGCCTCGCTCTCCCCGGGGGCCCCGGAGCCCCAAGCCGCCCGCCGCCAGGTGGAAGGAGACAGGTTCGCAGCGGCCCGCCCGCGGGAGGCGGGGCCCGGAGAGGCCGGCGCCGTGCACGGTGCAGCCGGCGGCCGCGACCCCCGCCGGCTCCCCGGCAGCGCCGTCGCCCCGTCACCCGGCGCGCGCCCCCGCGCCCTCCCGGCCGCGCGCTCCCCGCAACAGGTGAAGCGGCCGCCGGCCCGCGGCGCCTCCTCAGGGCGGCCCCTCCCCGCCGGCCGCGCGCCCGCCCCTCTCCACGCCCCCTCCCCTCCACCCGGCCTCTGCCGCCTCCCTCGGCCGCCGGCGGCGTCCCCCTCGCCCGGTCTCCGGCTCCGGGGCCCCCGAGAGCCAGCGCACCGAAGAGCCGGGGGCGCCGCGCACTCGCCGGACACGCGCCGCGGCCAGACGGGCCCCCGCGGGCGCCCCCCGCGCGCTCCGCTCCCGGCGCCGCCGCGCTCCCCTCCCCCTCTGCCGGCCCCTGGGCTCAGGGCCGCGCGTCCAGCCCCGCCGCGCCGGGGGTCTCCGAGGCGGGGTCGGCCCAGCCCGGCCGAGGCGCGACGATGGAGGAGCCGCAGCGCGCCCGGTCGCACACCGTCACCACCACCGCCAGCTCCTTCGCCGAGAACTTCTCCACCACCAGCAGCAGCTTCGCCTACGACCGCGAGTTCCTCCGCACCCTGCCCGGGCTCCTCATCGTGGCGGAGATCGTGAGTGCCCGCGGGCGGGCGGACGGGGCAGGGGCTCAGGTGGACCCCGCGCCGTGCTCCTCACCTGGGAGCCGGCTCACACCCAGGGCGGGCTTCGAAGGAACCCTTTGCTCAGCCTCGCCTTCATCCCAAGGTGCAAAACTCAGAGACACCCCCTCTCTCTGAACGAGGTCCCATCACCTTGGGGTTTCTTAGGGGAGAGGGCGGTGGCTCTCGTCAAGTTGGGGAAACCCAACTTGCTGGATTCTCTCTGGGTCATGGCGTGTACTGGGAGCAGGATGCTTGGTGGACATTAAGTTTGTGTTAATGAGTGTCAGGGACACGTGATGCCTCCCTTACCTGATCTCCACATGGGTGGCTTTTTCCTAAAGAAAAGGTTTCGGAAGATCAGGGGAGAGGAGAAGACTTCTTTTTCCTAATTATCTCCTTGGTAGTAAAATTCAGGTGAATCAGGAAACGTTTACTGAATAAAATCTCAGGGTCTGAGGGCCAAAGGGTGTCCTCTCTGGTGCTGTGCACATCCTGATTTAGGCTCAGAACGTTCCTGGGAAGGAGGGCGGGCATGTGCATCCTCCTCTCCGTAGGAGAACACGGAGGCTGAGAGGTCAGCTGATTGCCCCTTAAGGCCCTTTGTGGCTGTGAAAGTTCCCTGGCCTTGTTAACAGCTAGAGGGTGGTCACTGGTCACTGTCTTCACCATGTGCCAGGGGCTCGTCAAGCCTTTTAGATGCCTTCATGCCCTCACATACCACACAAGAGCCCTAGCCTGAGACGGTAGCTTCAGTTATTATCCCATTTTATGTGTGAAGAACCTGAGGCATAGAGAAAGTAAGTCACATCTGTGGTGGAGATCGGATTCAAACCCAAGCCTGCCTGTCTCCAGGGCCCTGCTCTTAATGGCTAAAGGCAGCCCTTCCACCGTATCTCACATGCTTTTCATTTAAACATTTGTGGGATTGAAGTCTAGCTTATGAGGGGCCTAGAGCATGGAGCCATGATGGTGTAGAAATGACTGAGGACTCCAGTGGTTCCTCTGAGAAACGTTCAGCAAAAACCTGTGTCCAGCAAGTAGCTTACTTGCTCCTCCTGAGCCTCAGACCCCACCCCAGAGGGAAGGAATCAATCCCAGGTGGTTCCAGTGCACAGAAAGTTTGCAAAGGGTTGGCTTAGCCCATCCCCCAGCTGGTTCCCTCAGCTGGCATTGAGGACTTCAGGAGAGCCAATAAAAAGCTGGGGTATTGGAATCACCTTGCAGGGCCCGGCTTGTAGGAATTCAACAAATATTTGCTGTGTGAACGAAGGAGTTGGCAGGCTCCCCTGCTCCAGCAGGGCGAATGAAAGCTAAAATGACAGAGAGAGGGCTTCTCCCCTGGGAGATGTGGGTGTGGCCCAGGCGATGCCTCCCGTTTCAGATTTGTGATCTTTAAGTTCCATGGTCCACACTTTTTCTGAAAATAGGAAAATGAAAGAAAAATTGTAAATGGCCCACAATCCTATCGCTAGAAACAACCACTGTTGATATGTTGGCATGTATACTATTCGATTTCAATACATTTTTTGGAAAAAAATAAAAAGAAAAAACGTGTAAGAAAAATTATCCTTATTACTACTATAGTTGAGATTTTATTTTTGACCAAGCTCTATGTACATGTGTTTTAAAGAGTCTTACAGGGAGAAATAGCAGTTCCCCCACCATCTCCATACCTAGAGGTACCCACAGTCACTGATTCTACCTTAGTTGTTTAAAACTCCTCACAGGAAACTAAGAGACAACAGGTATCCTATCAAGGTCATCCTCATGACCAGCCACCTCTACCTGCCCTGCTCACCTGGGTGCAGCTGAGGGCCTGGAGTCTCCTGCACATAACCCTTTCCCTCTCTCCTGGGTTGGATCCCCTCCTCCCCATGACCAGTGTGTTCTCTGTCTTGACTTACTCCCATGGAGGGAACACCAGCCTCTGCTAGTTTCCTAAGAAAGGATGTGTGTGTAAACTGAGATTTGCATCTTTCGAAATGTCTTGATTCCACTGTTATACATAATGAATAGTTTGACTTCATAAAGAATGTTAGGTTGGAAATTGTTTTCCTTCAGAATTTTGAAAGTATTCCTCTATTAACGTCTAGCTATTCTGATTCTTTTTTTCTTTTATTAAAGTATAGTCAGTTTACAATGTTGTGTCAATTTCTGGTATACGGTATAATGCTTCAGTCATACATGAATATACATGTTTGTTTTCGTATTCTTTTTCACCATAAATTAGTACGAGATACTGAATATAATTCCCTGTGCTCTACAGTATGAACTTATTTATCTATTTTATGTATCTAGCTATTCTGATTTTGTTTTTTAATTCCAATTCTTGATTCTTTCCCCACCCCCGTCCTTTCTGGAAGCCTATAGAATTTTCTTTCTTCCCAGAGGTTTGTAATATCACAGTGACATGCCTTCATATGAATCCGTTTTCTTCCTGGTGGACCTGATGTGTTCTCTTAGTCAGGAAAACTCATGAATGTTTAAGATTTTTAAAAATTTGATCTTTATCCTTCCATATTCTCAGTTTTTTCCCTTTCATACTTTTTTTTTTTTAAATGGAGATACTGGGTATTGAACCCAGGACCTTGTGCGTGCTAAGCAGGTACTCTACCACTGAGCTATATCCCGACTCCTCCTTTTATACTTTTTTCCCTATGCACATATTTTGCTATAACTTTTCTCATGGATTTGTGACCTGCTATGTTTACTTACCATGAGCATTTTTCAGGGTCTTAGATCTCTTGCATAATACATGTGCAGTGTGTCTGTCGTACAGAAGTACTCTTTTTGA
Source organism: Camelus bactrianus (assembly GCF_048773025.1). Lineage (NCBI taxonomy): Eukaryota > Metazoa > Chordata > Mammalia > Artiodactyla > Camelidae > Camelus > Camelus bactrianus. The sequence continues at coordinate 45,464,910 of NC_133555.1, read as the reverse complement.
TTTCTCCAGTCTTCTGTTTTAAAACAACACGTTTAAAATGAACATGTTTCTAGGTTTTACTAGGATAGCCAGGGCTGTAGCAATCTTCCTTTTTTGCCTCGTTGCACATTTGTTCAGTGACTTTCTTGAAGGAGAGTTCCTTAAAGTATAATTGTTGTGTCAAAGAGTACACAGATTTTACATATTCTGTTTTGATGCATATTGTGAAGTTATCTTTCCCCAAAGTTGTGTTAAACTGTCATCAGTAGTGTGAGCCTATTCAACAACAGATACTTTTCTTTACATTAGAAGAACTCTTAAAATCAAAAATGTTAAGGATCACCCTAAATGGTGTACTACTATGTTTTATTGATCCAAGATACTCTTTTGTTCATGTCTTACTATCTGAATCAGGGTGCAGCTTTACACTGGATGGTTTCTTACATGTGATGAAAAAATGGTACCACTGATTGTTTATCCAGGGGTGGGGGTGCCACATTTCACACTGTTGCGGTCCCAGCCCTGAGATTACGGTAGACCTTCCCCCAGAAGAATGTTAACTTTCTGCCTTGAAAAAAGCAAAATATTGAGACGAAGAATTACTAGGGACCTGACTTCCTGTGCTTGAACCTTGGGAAACTGAAATAATAGAGAACAAAATACAATGTTTCCCCAAATCTGTTGTCAAAATCCGTTGCCCTGGCTTTCTCACAGGGGTGAGGAGGAGTAGCCAGCTACTAAAACATTCCGGGCTGTGCCAGCGTAACATCGTGTTGAAACCAAATTGTAGTTGTTTCCTTCCTTTTAAAGTTTTATAACAAGCTAGAAGCAATCCAGTGCTTGACCTGTGACTTGTAGGATGCCGTGATCTTGTAACAGTTATGAGTACTGGGAGAATAAAAGTGATTTGTCAGAAACTGAGTTAATTGCACCCTTCCTGTTGTTGGTGACTTCAACAAGAATTATATCATCCGTGTAATAGTGTTAGATCACCTTTCATTTACTTACTGTCATGAGCAAACTTAGTTGGGGAAGGAAGTTACTGAGAGTTGGAATCTAAATTATTCTATCCTGTTGAGTTCTTTTTAAAGAATAGTGAACATAGTTTCCACTTCACAAAAACAATACCTAGTCTTTGTCGAAAAATAAGAAAAATGCAGGTAAGGAAAAAAACCCAAAACCTAATTGTAGCTCCCACGGTGGTTCCTAACAGGTGTGGTACCACCCTGTGTCTGGGAGTGGGTAGACTTTTCAAAAAATTTTGGTTATTGTAATGCCTGAGATTTCTACTGGTGTTGAGTGCCCTGGGGGCCAGGGACAGTCCCCAACCATGGAGAATTGCTCCCCCAGCTTCCAGAAGCAGCACTGTTGAGGAACTCGGAGTGAGCCATTCCAGTGTTCCTGAAGTGGTTTTATATCACTTATCTGGAGTTTTTTTTTAAATGCAGTCACTTGTAAACTACTTTTGTTTACTGCTGTGCCTATCCGTGTTGGACATGTTCCGTCCATCCGGTGCACTCTCCACCCTGCTCTCCACCCCGATTCAGCTGACTTGCATGGACTGTTGCCAGGGTCCCCTCTGATGTCCCACTGGATTCTGATGTCCTCCTGGCCCCGAAAGGAGGCTGTAGGGTGAGAGGGGAGTAGAGGGGGTCCTCATTTCCTAGGATTCCTCGCTGCCGGGACTTAGGACCTTGGCTGAGTCCCCTCCACCCAGCTGTTTTCCCTGGCCCTGCTAACTCTTTCCCGGCTGTTACTGTTGCCGGGTACTGCACTGCCACTGAGGTTTTCCTGCACCCTGCTTTCTAAATAAGACCTTTATTAAACTCCACTCAGGTTACCCAATCTGAATATGCCAGTTTCCTGGGGAGACCTGATAAATTACCTTTCCTCATCAATGATTAATTTTCTATGGCATTCTTAATGGCCATCTAGTTTTCCATAAACATCCAGGCTCCTACTGATCTCCTTAGGTTTCTTTCTTTCCTGTAGCAGCGTAGTAACAAACATCCTTTAAACTATATGTTTCTGGATGTTCTCTAATGTTTTCTAAGGATGAGTACTTAGAATTGAATAAAAGGGTATATGCATTTCCTTTCAAGTCCTGTTTATTGAGGTATACAGTAAAATTTCCCCTTTTCGGTGTAGGGTTCAATGAGTTTTGGCATATGCATTTTTTAAAAGCAGGTTTATTGAGATATCATTAATAAAATATTGACCTTTTTAAAGTGTACAATTCAGGGATTTTTAGGGTAATCGTAGAATTGTACAACTTTCACCAATATCTATTTAGAACATTTCATCACAGCAAAAATAAACCTCATACCTGTTAACAGTCACTCCCTACTCTCTCCTGCCCTCAGCCCTCGGTAACCACTAATCTGCTTTCTGCACCTGTGGATTTGTCTGTTCTGGTCATTTCTTATGCAGGGAATCCGATAATAGCTGGCCCTTTCTGTCTGGCTTCTTTTACTTAGCATGTTTTCAAGGGTCATTCATGCTCTAGTGTGCCTCAGGACTTCATTCCTTTTATTGCCTAATAATATTTCATTGTATTTTATATGTAACATTTAGTTTGTTCATTCATATATATAACATTCATATATGTAACATTTAGTTTATCCATTCATCAACTGATGGACATGTGGATTATTTCCACATTTTGACTTGATGAATATGCTGCTGTGAACCTTCAGTACACGTGTTTGTGTGGACATATGTTTTCAGTTTTCTTGGGCATTTACCTAAGATAGGAATGGCTGGATCATATGATAACTCTTTGTTTAATATTTTGAGGCATTGCTAGACTGCTTCCAAAGTGGCTGCACTGATTTACAATCCCAACAGCAATACGAGTGTTCCAGTTTCTCCACATCCTCACCAAGACTTATTTTCTGTCTTCTTGATTCTCACCATCCTACAAGGTAGAAAGTGGTACTTCACTGTGGTTTTGGTTTGTAGTTCCATAGTGACTACTGATGTTGAGCACCTCTTGAGGGGCTTTATTGGTCATTTGTGTATCTCCTTTGAAGACATGTCTATTCAAATCCTTTGCCATTTAAAAAATTATGTTAATTTCTTTTATTTTTGGCTTGTAAGCATGCTTTTCATATTCTGGATACAGGTCCCTTATGAGATAAATGATTTGCAGATATTTTTCTTCCATTTTGTTTGTGTGGAGCATAAGTTTCTTAATTTGATAAAGTGCAGTTTATACATTTTTTTTTTCCTTTTGTTGCTTTTGATGTCATGTCTAAGAAGACTGCCTAATACAGGTCACAAGGATTGACTCCTGTTTTCATCTATAAGTTGTAAAGTTTTATATCTTATATTTAGATGTATGATTAATTTTGAGTTTATTTTTATGAAGAGTATAATGGAGTCTAACTTCATTCTTTTCCGTATGGCTATCTAATTATCCCAGCACTGTTTGTTGAAAAGACTGTTTTTTTCCCCATTGAACTGTCTTGGCACCCTTGTTGAAAATCGTTTATGTCCATAGGTATAAGGGTTTATTTCTGGATTCTCAGTTCTGTTCCATTAATCTGTATGTCTATCCTTAATGCCATTACCACACTGTCTTTATTACTGTAGCTTTGTAGAAAGTTTGAAATCAGAATTATGAGTCTGCAACTTTGTTCTTTTTTCAAAATTGTTTTGGCTGTTCCAGGTCCTTTGCACCTCCTGTCGTTTTAGAGTTAGCTTGCCAGAGTCTGCAAAAAGGGCAGCTAGGATTTCAGAATGGATTGTGTTGAATCTGTAGATCAATTTGGGGAATATTGCCATCTTAAAAAATTAAGTTTTCCAACTCATGAACATGAGATGCCTTTCCATTTATTTAGATCTTCTCTCATTTCTTTAACAGTGTTTTATAGTCTTCAGCATCCATGCCCTGCATTTCTTTTGTTGAATTTATTCCTAAGTGTTTTATTCTTTTTGCTTCTATTGAAGATGGAATTACTTTCTTAATTTCATTTTTCAGATTGTTCATTGCTAGGTCATAAAAAATCCAGTTGAGATCTGCATCCTTGACCTTGTATCCTACAACTTTGCTGACCTCATTTGTTAGTTCTAACAGCTTTGTGTGTGGTGGGGGGAGGGGTTCGGCTTTTGTGTTTTTAAGGCTTTTGATATTACTTGCCAAGTTGTACATGAAGGTTTATACCAATCTGTATTCCCTCTAGTGGTGTTTCAGAGTGTGACAGGGTTGTATTTGTAAATACTCAAACTTCTACTGTTTGCCAGTTTTCTTGGGGTGGGAGACATTCAAATTAATAAAAACCTATTTGGCACAGGCACCCACTAGTCAGAACATCAGCAAATACTTAGGTGAGCCCCGGACGTGTGAAAAAAAGCAGTGTTTTTATTTGTATTTCTGTGATTATTAAAGTTGAACATTTTATTTATTTTACATAATTTTTTTATTGAAGTATAGTCAGTTTATAATGTTGTGTCAATTTCTGGTATATAGCATAATGCTAAAGTTGAACGTTTTAAATATGCTTTTATTAGCCATTTATTTCTTCTTTTAGTAATTGCCTGTTTTTGCCCTCTACCCATTTAAGAAAAATGAGGTTTTTTCTTTTAAAAAAGTATTTTCAAGGGGGAGGGTATAGCTCGAGTGGTAGAGTGCTCACCTAGCATGCATGATGTCCTAGGTTTCATCCCCAGGACCTCCATGAAAAAAATAAATAAGTAAACTTAATTACCTCCCCCTATAAAAAAAAAGTTTTGAAGATAAAAAAGGGAGTGAAAACTTTAATGAAAATTACCTCTCCAGAGGGATATAAGATTGGTTTGGGGGCTATTTGAATAGAGAAGTTTGCTTTGTAACTCCTTATCTTTTTAATACGGTTTACACTTTTTATGAGAATATATTTATGCATTAATGTAATTAAAGAAACTTCAAGCAATGCATTCATTGTTTTAAAATAAATTTCAAATCATTTATATGTAGAGTGGAAACTGAATGTCTCTGCTAACCTACCTCCTTTACTCCACCCCTGGCCTCCCCCTGCCCTGGTGTGCTTACCATTCACATGTCTCCCAGACCTTTCTCTGTACGTGTGCGAATGCACACATGGTATAAGACATATGCATACATAAATGAGAGCATTATACATAATCTGCAACTTATTTTTCATTGGATAGTGTTTTGATACTGTTCCGTACTGCTTTTTTATTGACTTATGTTTCCTGTATGTCACAGGCATTGTCTCATCTGTCACTTGTTACTAGCATCATCCATGCCATTTTTCATCAAAGTAAGTTTCTCATTTGCATGAAATCTAGACTGTTATATTTATTTAGCCTTCTGGGGTTTCCTTTGCTTCAACATGGCTTCCCTAACCCCAGAATTATACAAATATTTGAAGAAAATATGGGGGATTTTATTTTTAAATGTTAAGAATATTTACCATCTAAAGCCAGTAGTTCTTTTTGTGTAGATGTGAGAATGTAATTTCACTTTTTTCCCCAAGTGGATGTCTAGCTGTCTTATCCTTAATCACATCATATTCCCACATATTGATCCTGTTGTGTTCTATTCCTGAGTCAATTCCAAATTGACTAGAGCTTTATCATGCATTTTAACATTCAACAGGGCAAGCCATACAACTTTTTCTATTTCTCTGCCATACTTGTATACTTAAGCTAACACTTAGAGGCGATTTTTAGAATCAGTGTTCCTTATGTTTCACTACAACTTTGACTGATGTTGCATTAAATTTATAAATTAATTTGAAGAGATGGCTTTATGATATTGAATCTTATCTCCTAGTAATATTGTATCTCTCTATTTATTTAAGGTCATTTTATGCTCTTGAAGTCCTAAGTTTTTTCCAAAAGAGTTTTGCATACTTATTACTACTTTGGATAAGTGGAATTTGTCAAAAATGAATTGGATTCATCGATTTCTGATTATTTGTGGTTTGGAAGAAAGTTGTTCATTTTCTTATTTTACTCGTTTAGCCATTTTATTTTAGTAATTAGTTCTAATGGTTTTATTATTTTGTGAGTAAATTATACTAATATCTGTGAATAAAGATGGTTTTCTTTTCCTTTTTATATTTACACTTTTCTTTTTTAAATGATTGCATAGGTTAGGACTGCCAGTGTAATGTTGAATGATTGGGATGTGGTGGGTATCCTTGGCTGGCTCATAACTTTAATTGGGGTGTTTCTAGTGCTTTCTGATAATACAGGTTTAACTGCAGGTTCTGGTAGATAATTGTATTGAGTTAAGGAAGGGAGGTTTAACTGTGTTCCCATTTTAATCAGGAATGATTGTTGAATTTAGAAGATAGGGTTTGGCTGGCGGGGAGGAGCCTTTTTAGTATTTGATCATACGGGTTTTGGTTTCTTTCAGTTTGCTGATGGAGTGAATTATAGTAAAGGATCTAATGTTGAATTATCCTTGTACTTATATAAAATAATCTCTACTTAGTTATAATGCATTCTTTCAATAAACTGTTGTATTTTCAAACTTTTTTAACTCTTGAATTTGATTTGTTAATATCACATCTAAGGGTTTTGTGTCTATTTCATATGTAAGACTAGCATTTTAGATCACTTTGCCTATGGTCTATTTGTCGGACTTTAATATTGCCACCCCAGCTTTTTTTTTTAGCTAGTATTTATCTGATACGTTCTTGTCCCTTTATTTTTTAAATGAAGTGACATACAGGAATATCTCAGAGATATTGTGATTCCAGATTACTGCAATAAAGCAAATATAAAAATAAAGCTAATCAAAGGAATTTTTTGGATCTCCCGAGTACATATAAAATTTATATTTACACTATACTGTAGGCTGTTAAGTGTGCAACAGCATTATGCCTAAAAAGACAATGTAGATACCTTAGATAAAGAAATACTTTATTACTAAAAAATGCTACCCATGACTTGAGCCTTTAGCAAGTCATAATCTTTTTGCTGGTGGAAGGTCTTGCCTGGATGTTGATGGCTACTGACTGTTCAGGGTTTGTTGGTTGCTGAAGGTTGGGGTGGCTGTGGCAATTTCATACAGTAAGACAGCAGTGAAGTTTGTTTCATCAATTGACTCTTCCTTTCATGAACAATTTGTCTGTAGCATGCAGTGCTGATTGATAGCATTTGACCCACAGTAGAACTTTCAAAACTGAGGTCAATCCTCTCAGACTCTGCTGCTGCTTTATCAGCTCAGTTTATGTAATATTCTAAATCCTCTGTTGTCATTTCAGTAATTGATCAAATTCACCGTCTTAGGTGGGCAGGGCTTGTGGTGCCCCCAAAACAATTACAGTAGTATTATCAGAGATCACTGATCTGATCACAGATCACCATAACAAATACACTAATGAAAAAGTTTGAACTATTGCCAGAAGTAACAAACGTGACAGCGACATGAAGTGAGCAAATGCTGTTAGAAAAATGGTGCCCAATAAGACTTGCTTGATGCAGGGTTGCCACAAATTTTCAATTTGCGGGAAAAAAAATTTTTTTTTGAAGAAATCTCTTCAAAGTGCATTAAAAGCAAAGTGCAATGAAATAAGGCATTACTATAAAATTAACTACTTTTAAAAGAACAATTGAATGGCATTTAGTACATTCAGAACATTATGCAATCACTTCTATCTAGTTCCAGAACTTCTTCATCTTCTCAAAGGAAACCCTAACTTTGTTTTCCTTTCTCTGTCATCTTGTTAAATCTTCTGTATTCATCATATAACTAGATTTTAGTTCTATACCCAGTCTGAGAGCTTACTTGTCTTTCAGTATAGAAATTTTAACACATTTATATTTTTTGTGACGACTTATTTAGAATTCTTAGTTTTCCTTATTTTTTTCTCTAGTGATTGAAAGTTATAAATTCTATCTTGATTTGGTTCAGAATTACTTTTCAAAATTTACCCAGGGTATTTAAACATTTTTCTAACTACCCGGAGAATTGATGTGTAACCACATACTTCTATCCAGAAGATAACACTGTCCTCCTTAGCTATTCCTCACCATGCACTTTTTTGTTAGACAATTTTATGGATTTTAAAGTAATCTTTATTGAGATACAATTCACATACTATACAGTTCACCCACTTAAAACATACAATTCAGTGGCTTTTAGAATATTCAGAGTTTGGAACTACTATCACAATCAATTTCAGAATATTTTCATCATCCCAGAAAGAAAACCCATACCCAGTAACAGCCTTTCTCCATTTTCCCACACTCTCTCTGAGGGTGTCCCTAATCTGCATTCTGTGTCTATAAAATTTGCCTATTTTGGACATTTCATATAACTGGAATCCCACAATATGTGATCTTTTGTGACTGGCTTATTTCACATAGCACATTGTTTTCAAGGTTCATCCACGTTGTGCCATGAATCAGTACTGCAGTTCTTTTTATTACCAAATGTTATTTCATAATGTGGCTGAACCACATTTTATCTATCCATTCATGAGTTCATGGACATTTGGGTTGTTTTCACCTTAGGTATTGGTAATACTGCTAAGAACAGTCATGTACAAGTCTGTGTGTGAACATATATTTTCATTTCTCTTGGATGTATTCCTAGGAGTGGAATTGCTGGATCGTATGATGATAACTCTACATTTAACTGTATGAGGAACTGCCAGACTGTTTTCCAAAGTGGATGCACCATTGTACAATCTCTGGACTACTTTTGAAAAGAATGATTTCTTAGGAATCATTTCTTGCTGGTTGTCTGAAGCTCTCCACCCATATTACCAAACAGCTCTTTTGACAACTACAAGTTTAAATTTTTTCATGCTGTTTTTTGCATGCCATTTTTCGTGTCATTTTCTTTGTGGTTAATTTTTTCACTTTCAAAATATCTCCTTGAGTAATTCTTTCAGAAAGGGTTTGAAGGTGTTGAACTTTTTGAATCATTGCACATCTAATAACATCTTTCTTTTACCTTTATTTTTGAATAATTTGGTTGATATAATTGTAGGTCTTAAAATTTCTTTTCATTAATCCTCAGAAGGTGTTGCTTCATTGCCTTTAGCATGTTGTTAATAAGAGACCTGATGGTCTGGTAGTCCCTGGTCGGGCCTGTTAGGTTCAGGCCCCCTCAGGCCTTGTGACTACCATTCCCACAGACTTAGCTGCAGTGCAAGCTTGCATGGATGGTGCCTTCCACAGTAACTTACCCATGAGAATCTAGAAAGATGGTATTGAAGGTGTAGCAAGAAATTGTAGATGGAATGTTATTGCTGTATCGAGGTGAAATGGCTCATGAAAGGCAGTTTTGCAACCATATGGGGTAATTATACTGGAGCTTCAGGTTGATGTGGGTGGAAGTAAAAGAAGGCTGTTAAGCCTCCACTGAGTTTCCTCAGTCCTGGTGCAGTCTGGGCAGGCAGAATGCCCTCACCCCTACCTGGGAGAAACCAGGAAGACCTGAAGCCCCCCTCTCAGGACAGCTGTAGCCCGATTCCCTGCTGAGAACGCGTCCTTTGCATCTGTTGTGGTAAACTGTGAGCTTTGCGGTGTTTAAGTCAGAGCTTGCTTCACCAGGCTTCCAACCCACTTGTCTGGGGAATCAGGTGCTCATCTCCTTTTTTTAAAATTTCATTTTATGTAGTCACAGTATTGTTTTTTTTTTAAATGTCCCTAGAAGCTTTTGGAATTTTCTCCCCCTCTTTGAGATCATGTTTTACCGCTGTGTGTCCAGAAGGGCATTTTTAAGTTTATCTTCCCCAAAACTCATTTGGCTCTTTACAACTAATATTCAAATCTGTGTTCAGTAAAAGGAAATACCTTGTATTTCCTGCATCAATTTTTTTTTCTGTTTTCTCCTTAAAAAAACAAAACAAACAAGCAAACTTCAACAGACGTTCCAGAAGAGATTAAACTGTCTCTAGTATCTCCTAACTTTCCTTGTATACTTTCCTTCTCTTTGTTCTTTTGCGGAGTTCTAGGGAAATAACACTTCCAGTCCACATTCAGGTTTTCAGCTGCATATGTGCTGCTTTTCAGTCCAATTGTTGAATCTTTATTTTAGGTTTGATAGCTTTCATTCCCCATATCTTGTCATTCTTTGTACTTTGTAGTCTGATTGCTTCTTTATTGAAACACTTTAAGAATCTTGGGTATACAGCTGACCCTTGAACACCATGAGTTTGAACCGCCTGGTTCAATTTACATGTGCATGGTTTTCTGTAGTAGATGCCACAGAACTACACCACCTGCAGTTGGCCAACTGTAGGTTATACTCGATTTTTCAACCACAGAGGGTCATCAGGGCTCCTAAGCCCTGCTGTTCAAAGGTCAACTGTGTTTACGCTTTTCTTTGTTTACAGAGAGACCACTTCTTCTGTCTTGAGTCTGTTGCTTCTCAATCATTGGCTGTTTCCCTCAGTCACTCGGTGATTCACACTTGTCCATTTGTAACTGTATGTGAGGTGGTTGGACTGTTAGCTCAGCTTAGGTGAGAATCCCTGTGCTGCAGGCAGTGAATGGTTTACATCAGATGCCCTGCGTCTAGTGGTTTTTTTGTGTTTCTTTTTTCTTTTTTTCCTGAGGAAGGGAAATATTAATGGGGTCGGAGGCGCATGGTGGGCAGTGAGGCTGCGTGGACTTTGCTGCGAGGTAGGAGACAGTTTGTTGAAGGATCTGGAAGTGTTGAAGCTTTATCTTGGGGACTTTTTCCAGAAGTAATTGCTGGAGGGGATGTGGAGAGAATGATTAACTTGGCAGGTTTCTAAGCCTTTAAAAGGTATCCCTTATCACTTTACCCTTGGCCATTCCTTTCCCCACTAATGCTGTTACCGCTGATCTTTGAATTTTTCTGAGCGTCTGCCTGGAAACTGCCCTTTCTGGTGGGCTGGGGCTGAAGACTGGAAGCCCCATTGCTAATCATTACCTTGTTCCCACATGCCCCCTGGGAGTCCCTCACTGAGACAGATCTCTGCTGCTGTTCTTTGCAGCTTTCAGCATTGCTGTGTATTTTTAAATTATTTGTGTGTGTGAAGTGGTTTTTGTTTTTTTGTGGGGTTTATTTTTTGGTGTTTTTTTTTGGTCATTTCAGTGGAATTTTAGGGAGGATGGAGAGAAAAACATACAGGTCTAGTCAGTTACCTTAAGAGAGAAGTTCAGCTGTTTTATTATTCACGTAAAGGCATTTTTCATGCATATCAGGAATATCAACCTCCTTTCTATGTTGCAAATATTCCTTCTAACTTGTCATGCCTTGATTTTATTTACACAATGTAAAGTTTGTCTTTAAATCTATCCGTCATACTTTTCCTTACATCAGGTTCATTAGAACAGTCTACATTCCTAATAAAACTGAATATAATTAATTATACATTAATATTTACCCTGTATTTTTCTTATAGTATTTTTGAATATCTAACCTTAATATTGAAATTTGTTTTAACATAGAGTCTAAAGTTGGGTTCTAGCTCTGTTTCCAGATATCTCCTCAGTTGTCCCAATATGATATATTGATAATCTGTAAATCTGTTTTCCATTCTCTAATCTGATTGCTTCCTTTTGTTCATTTCTTTAGTTTGTGTGTCTATGTGGTTTAGTTTTTCTTTTTTTCTTTTTTTTCGCAGGAGGGGGTGATTCAGTATATTTATTTAATTATTTTTTTAATGGAGGTACTGGGGATTGAACCCAGCACCTCGTGCATGCTAAGCACATGCTCTATCGCTGAGCTGTACCCTCCCCTCTGTCTGTCTGCTTGGGTTCAATTCTGTACTTTCTAGTCTGTTCCAGTCTTTGTTCCCATGTTTTAACATCTGTAGTTCTAGGGTACGTTTTAACAGCTGACAGGGTAAACCACCCCAGCCATAATCTTTAGAGTTTCTTGTTAAGTTGTACACTGCTGTGCCCCTCTCCTCTGTCAGATTGTGTTGGCTTTTGATTGGGTTATTATATAATGCCGATAAAAGAAATTTTCACATACTGAGGTATGGAGAAGTCATTCTGGCTTATACATGAGTTGACTTAAATTTTATGCTGAAACAGCCTGTTTGTGGCCTGTCAAACATCCATTGGACATCTGCTACAATTATTAAAGAAAAGGGCACATTGACTAGAAGTAAAGAATGTCCATGTTAAAAATGAAGATTAAATGCCCCTCTTCCTGGGATGCCAACGCTGGTCTTTCTTTGATGAGAAGAATTCCCAGACGCCAAGGCCGCACCGTACATGCTGGACGTGTATGTGCTGGTCTGTTTTTTGCAACCTTGAAGAAACGTACCCCTGAGTTGTTTCATGTTCTTTGTCCTGACGAGATATAAAACCGCTGAGAATCCTTCCCCTCCAGAGCAGTTTCTCAAAGTCATCTGGAAAGCCGGCTTTGGGGCTAGTCCTCAGTTTGGCCCAAATAAAACTCTTTTCTGTTCTTATTACTGATAGTTTCTTATTTTCATTGACATGATATAGATTAATTCATAATTAATTTTTGGAAAAAGGAGGATTTACACTACTTAACAGTTCCTGAGAAGAAAACGCCTCAGCTGTTCCCTTGTCTTCTGTTATATCTTATTCCTGATTCTTAAGCTCTCCAAGGTCTTCTCCAGTCTATAATTCTGTGAGTTTTACAGTGTTAATTAAGAATGCATGTATTATTTATTGATCAAATATGTGTTGAGCAGTGACTGTGTTCCAGAATCTTTGTCTAGCATTTAGACTCTAGTGGTGTAGGACCTTTCTATTTTTATTTAAAGAAATTATTTAGAGTAGGATGTAAGACATTAAAAGAAAAATATGCTTAGGAAGATATTGAAAGATAGTAAAAGAAAAAAACCTCAAATTTTCAAATTTGAGCAGAAATTCAAGAGGCATTTGTTCCTTGATGTCCTTTGGTCTTTTATTCATCTCAGAGACCGAAATCTAAATTTTAAACAGATGCAAAATACATATATTTCTTGTTTTGCTAAGATTTATGGCTAGAGTTATTCTCGGGAAGGTGGTCGTATTTTTCCTTAGATGATCATTACTGTTAATTTTCGTTGAAGAGTAAATGAGTTTTCACATTGATTATCTCACTTGATATGAAGCCAGCCCCAGGTTTGTGGGAATCCCTTCTTTATTCCCATTTCTAGTTGAGCATGATTTGAGGAAACAGCACCCAAGTTATACAAGAATGAGTCAACCACATCTTGTAGAACGCAGGGCAAAACACTTCCATCAGATCGGTTCCCCCTTGTCCACACCCACCGTGAAGTTCATGGAAACCAGTCCAGGGGACTCTCCCTTCCATGAGAGAGTGCTATATCCATTGTCTCGGTCAAGCAAGGTTCAGTTGCTGATGCCAACGTCCAAGCAGCAGGAGACGTATTATACATCATTAGATGGCTTCCAAAATTTTTGATAGTGCTGGAGGAGGCAGGCTTTTGGCCAGGCTTCCAGCCACACCACCCAGTCACAGCACGGAGCTGGCCTTTCACAGGAAGGCAGGGACGCAGGGTCTCCTCGCACAGTTGCTGGGTCTTGGGTCTCCACTGTGACACGTGGTCCCCAACTGGATGCCCCTTGATTTGTCTCTCAAAGCTCTGAAGACAGGGATGGGGCACTGGAATTTCAGGTCTAGCTGCCACAAAAAGCCAAATGCCTCCTCAGCTGAGTCTGCCAGCGGGAACGCATCAGCTGCCGAAGCACGTCTTCTGGCCCCGGGATGTTGTCTTTGGCTTCGAGTCCTGCGTGGGAAGCTGCATCACGAGTGGGACCTGAGGCTGTGGTCCGGCTTTCCAGCCCCCGCTGAGAGTGGGGCAGGCTGCAGGGGGGCAGAGTGGAGCCGAGACGAAGCACGTGCAGCACTTGCCGCAGCCCCCTTCGCTGGGTTCTACCAGGGTCACTGCGCTGGAGGAGGAGGACCACTGGTGATCTGTCGTGCTTCCAGAACATTCTAAGGACTTGCCCTTTTCCCATCTAGATGTGCATTTGATGTCCAGTTACGTAGCCTTGCACAGCGGACCTAAAATTTCCAGAATTTCCATCTATGATAAGAAGGGTGATGATGTCACAGGTTAGCAGGCAAAGTGAGCGTAAGTACATGGAAGCCCTGTCCCCGAGGGAAATTATTAGTTTATTTCTTGGGTAAATGTAGCTATCTTTATTTCTTCCCTTCTTCTCACAGTAGGTCCAGACTATAGATTAATCCCACTGGAACAGCGCTGCATTTGGAATGAGTAGTCAGATCTTAGCTTCTGATGAGTTTTCATGCACGCAGCAGTGAGCGTGAACGTAGAATTTAGCCTCTGCAGTGTGTGCCTGGGTTGGGGTTAGGAGCAGACTTTTAACTAAAGAAAGCTTAAAAGTTACACTGAGAGCCACAAAGACCTGCTCACTTTAACTTTCAACGTGACTAGTTCATTTAGACGGGAAATTTAGTAGAAAGATCTAGCCACAGTTATGAACGATGCCAGCTTTGTAGGTGCAGTGAAAGGATATCGATTTGTGTTCCTGTGTAGACTTTATTCAGAGATCTCAAAAGCCCACGGGGTGGGTCAGTTCTCCAGCAGTCTGAGTTTAATGTCCTGTTTCGGAAAACAAGCAACCTTGATTCTTATCTTGCATGACTTTCCTTCATCTGTCCAAAATCTAATTATAAGAAGTGCCACTTTCTGGGGGAAAAGTAATTCAGGGGAGGAAAGACATCTTCATTGTTGATTTATCTCCTGCCTTGTTTCCAGAAAGGACTTGAGGCAGGACAGACATCTTTAAATTGAGGGCTGCAACAAGAAATCTCTATCTGTCAAGGATTGGCAGGCATAAAAGGTGACTTTAGAAGAAGAAACGCTGTATCTGAAGCACTAAACCTTGAGCTGACTTGAAGGGGCATTCTTGGGTAAGAGTTTTTAGAGACAGAAAGCCGTTGTATTGCCTGACACCGTGTGGTCGTCAAGGGGAGAAAATGTGGAGGACTTGTCTGCTAATCTTCATCTTTTAGGGGTACTTTAGGGGGAAAAAAGTCTGTGTGCTTGGGAGCTGTGCCTTCTTCTGATTTCACAGGCCCAGAAGTGTCCTTCGAGATGGAGAAATTAGAGATTTGTAATAGCTGTATTTAATATTCTACTAGCTTATACTTTGGAAATTATGTCTAAGGTTCCTTTAACTGTGACATGAATTTTGAGTGGTTTTTTGGTTTTTTTTTCATTCATGTTTCACATCACCAGCTATGTTTGCTCTGCCCTGGGACGCTCCTGTTGGACTTTTTAACTTTCCTCGATGTGGATCAGGTTGATTTAGTGAGAGGTAGAAGACCAAAGCTCAGTTAACTGGGTCGCTCGTTAGTATCAGGCTGGTTTAGCTGCCGGCTGTGGAAGGAAGCTCAGGTGGGAGTTGAAACCCTGTGCTCTCCAGCTCCCCGGTACTTAAAATAAGGTCAGGCCGCCATCATTCAGTTGCTGGCTTGCATAACTGAGAAGTGGGAAAATGTCATCTGCAGATTTGCCTCATGCCCCTTGAACTCTTAAATTCCTTAAAACCCTTTTGTGTGAGATAGCATACAGTGCTAAAACCTGTGTACAATTTAAAGGATAATAAAACAAGTAACCAGCTGCTACCCACTCGGTTTAAGAAATAGAACATTATCTTAGAGGCCCCGGGTGTGCCCTGTCTGCTTCCCCAGAGGGAACCACTGTCCGGGCTTTGTATTATGTGAAGTTTGTATTCTGGTCATCGCTTGGCCTTGACTTATTTCGAACTTTACAAAATATAGAAGCACAGAATATTTTCTCCTGTGACTTGGTACTTTGATTCATCATTCAGTGTTTTCCATGTTGCTCCATGAGGTTGTTCACTAACTTTCACCATTGTACTGCGTTCCGTTATGTGAGGGTACTGTTACCTGCCTCATCTGTGCTGATGACCACCTGGGTTGCCAGGTTTTAGATGGATTACATTTTCCCTTTTGCATTTCTCATTTTTTTTCTTTCTCCTATCTGTTTGGAAGTGATGCTCTCTCTGCTCTTTTTGTTGATTCCCTAGCTGTTGTGACGTGCATGCTTCCTCTGTCACATAGACATTTTCACCCCCATGTCAGTATTCTTACCCTGCTCTTAAACAAAAACGAAGACCTCAGAACTCTGGCTCAGATGACATCCCTCACAACTGAAAATATGTCTAGCCGTTTAGTGCTGTGCTCTTTTCCACCTGCATGATGAGCATTCTTCCACTCGTTGTAGACAGTCAACAGTTTACTTTTACCCCCAGCCACATGGTTGCCTGACATCTTTGCTCACTGTTCCGTCTAACATCTCAGACCTCCCATCTGTTTGTGTTTTTCTGAAAATCTTTTTTTTCCTCATCCTTGAAAGATAATTAGACAGAATTCTAAACTGACAGTCATTTTTGTCTCAGTTCATTGAAGGTATCTTTCTTTTCTCTTGCTGGTTTCCATGGTTGCTGTCCAAGTTGGCAGTCAGATTGTAATGCCATTCCTTTTTAATTGAGCTGCTTTTGCCTTTAAAATTGCCTTTGCCTTTATATACAGCAACTCACTGTGACAGATGTAGCTGAGGATTTCTTTTTATTTATCCTTGGGTTTATTGGGGATTCTTGAATCCAATTACTGATCTTTCAACAATATTGGAAAATTCTCAGCCACTATTGAAATTCAGCCACTCTTGAAATGTCGAAAGTATTGCTTTTCTCATTTTATTTCGTCTCTTTCTGAAACTCTAATTAAATATGTATTAGATCCTCACATTGTCTGCCGTGTCTTTTAAAATTGGTAATTTCCAACTCTGTGTTCCTGGGCTGATATGACATATATATATTTATGTATCAATCTTACTGCTATATCTTCCACTTTAACAACTCTCTCTTTAGCTGTTAAATTCATACACTCAGATTTTAATTACAGTTCTTTCACGTTTCTAGAAATTCCTTTTCAGATCTACTGTCCTCATCGTTGTCTGCATAGACTCAGACCCAACCCAAATGAGAGACTAAACTGAAAGTCAGATTTTTCCCCCTTCTCCCAGTTGCCAAGATTGAGATAGCTGTTATTTTGCTGTGGCCTCTGGACAGAAGGTTTCTCATCCGCCCTCACATTGACGGGATGGCCTTCTAAGATCCCGGCTTTACATGTGGGTTTCCTGTTAGACTTTTCATTTTGGGCAGGCCCTTGGGTTTAATTATCTCCTACCATCTGGCGTCAAGAGGTAAGCTTGGCAAAGGATTGGAATAGAATTTTCTTAAAGAAAATATACAAAGAGCCAATAAGGATATGAAAAGATGCTCTTATATTATTAGTTTTTAGAAAAATGCAAATCAAAACCACAGTGAGACTCCAGTTCACACCCACTAGGATGTAGTTAAAAGGACAGACAAGAACAAGTATTGGCAAGAATGGGGAGAAACTGAGACCCTCACATCTTGCTGTTAGGATTGTAGAATGGTGCAGCCCCTTGGAAAATAATTTGGCAATTCCTGAAAATGAAAAACAAAGAAAGCATATTCCATTCCTAGATATATACCCCGAAGAAGGTAATGAAACATGTTTCCACACACAAAAAACTTCCATGAATGTTCACTGCAGCATTATTATAATTGCCAAAAGGTGGAAACCCAACCAGTGGATGACTGGACAAGCAAAACAGGGTATATCCATGAAAGTGAATATTATTTGGCAATAAAAAGGAATCAAGTACTGATGCAGGCTGCAACACAGACCATAGAAAGCATGATGATAAGTGAAAGAAGCCGGTCGCAAAAGATCACATATTGTGGGATTCCATCTATGTGAAGTGTCCAGAATAAGTAACTCCATAGAAGCAGGAAGTAGATTAGTGCTTGCCAGGGGCTGGGGGGCAGAGAAGAATCAGGAGTAGCCGCTGGTGGGTGTGGGGTTTCTTTTTGCGATGATGAAAATGTTCTGAAATTAGATGCTTGTGATGGTTGCACAGTTCTGTGACTATACTAAAAGTCACTGAATTGTATACATTAAAAAGGGGACTTTTATGGTATATGAATTAGACCAAAAAATTGTCTTAAAAAATGTGGAAGCTCAAGGTCCCCACGAAGGGTTAAAAACTCTCAGCATGAAAACTAGCTTTGGCGTTCCGACTACCCCCCAGGATTCCCGTTTTATTTCGTTTTAGGTCTCATAGGGTTCCTTCTTTTTGTGCCAGCTCAGCCACATGTTTTAAAATGTTCTGTAGTTAATCCATACTTGTTTCGTTTGGGAGGATACCCAGCCTGTCATATCACCAGAAATGAAAGGCAGAATCCCCTAAATTTAAAAAAAAAGTTCAAGTTGTTAAGGAAAGTGATGAGAATGAGAACCCCTGATCCATTCACAGGGATTTCTCATGTGAAGATCCTGCTTCATCCTTCCTCCCTGTCTGTCTACTTAATATTTTTATGGAACCGTTTAGTAGGCTGCAAACATCATGACCCCAAATACCCCAAATATTTTAGGATGCCTCTCCCAAGGGCAAGGATGTTCTCCTGTGTAACTGCAGTATAACAATCAAGTTTGTCAGATTTATCCTTGGTCCTGAGACAGCCCATACTCAGGTTTTACCAATTGTGCCTGTAGTGTTGTTTATATCAGCTTTTTCCCCCGATCAAGTTATAGTCCAGAATCTCACATTGCATTTAGTTGTCCTGTCTCCTGAGTGTCCTCTACCCGGAACAGTTCCTCAGGCTTTTTGTCGTCCATGACCGTGACAGTTTTGAAGAATCCAGGAGAGTCGTGTTGGGGAATGCTGCTTGAGCTGGGCTTGCCTGATGGTCCCCTGAACGCAGATTCAGGTCATCTGTTGTGGGAAGACGCCGGAAGCAGTGTGCGTTTCTCGTAGTGGGCTGCCAGTGTGTCTCGAGATGAGTGACTAACCTGAATCCCTTTCCTGAAAAGCAAAATATGGCGTATTTCTAAGCAGAGATGGTAACTGAATTTGGAGCCAAACAGATCTGGCTTTCAGGCTTGTCGCTGCTCCTGTGAGTTCTGTGATGGTAAGCAGAATATTTGACATTCTGAAGCCATCTGTAAAACACACCTAATAATACCTACTTCTTGAGATCATTGAAAAATGAAATGCAAGTCGTGTAAATTGTTTAGCACAGTGACGGCCACAGTACGAACACAGAACTGTTGTTTTGGGGCCAGGCGATGTTACCCTCGGGGCCTCCCTCTCCCTTGAGGGTATTGTTGGAATTACTCAGAACCGCAGTGTCTCTGTGTGAGGAGCCCAGCGGCCTCTGGTACACCTGTGTCAATTCGCAACAAGCCCATGTTCTCTTGGTCTTCTCTGCCTTCTTGCCCACCTTCTCCCCCCCTCGCTGTTCACACCGCCAGTGTCCGTAAGTAGCCTGCTTGCCCAAGTGTTGGATTGGTTTCAGGTGCCGACCAGAGATGGGGGCTGGAGCTCTTGGCGACTGCAAACTGACCTCCCACCCTATTCTAATTCTGTTTTGTCACCCCTTCCTCCCCGATTACGCACCCTCCTCACCTCCAAGTCCTCCTGCCTCTATTATGCAGGGAAACCCTCCCCAGCTCCTACCTCTAAACTTGTGTGTCTTAACCCAGAGAGGGCAGCACGGAACTAGGAACCAGCTCTGTATATAAATAGGAACGTCGTCTTTTATAATGTGATTTTTTTGTTCTGTTCGTGGCGCTACTCATTTGCAACAGTAATTACACTGCAGTAAGCTATTTCTCTTATCGTTACATCAGCTTGCAAAGACCTCACGTGGTCTGCACCTGTGTGAGTGAGACCTGGATGGTGTCACTGCCTCCAGGCGGTGATAGGAGTTGCCTCTGGCGAACCGTGGACCTTGGGTGGATGATTCACCTGAATTCCCGGGGAGGAGGGTCGCTCAGCTGAAGCTGCGTCACATAGGAGATTACCTTTAGGACCACTACCTGGGGTCCTGCCCCATGTGATGCTGCTTAGGTTGTCTTCCGTAGCCTGTCTGGGTGGCGGATCCTGCAGGATCATTGTTGGATGGGGCACCCTTGGTTTCTCATGCCGCCTCCCAGCTCCTTCTCCAAGGAGCCGTCCGTCTGGGTGAACTTGTTTGGTGAGGCTTCCAGACCTCTCGTACGAAACTGAGGGATGCCTTTTTCACCTTCTGTTTCTTGCGCAGATGGGTGACATTTCCATGATACTGTTGTCCATCCCTGTCTCATGAGAAATTCTTTAACCTTGAAAGGAAGGGGGAAGGGAGAGAGAGAAAGGGAAGCATTCATCCTGGAAAGGCTGCTGGTATCCAGGGGGGCCCTGCTGGGTGGGCTGCAGGCTGTGAGACCCCCTGGCGGCTGCTGACCTACAGGTGTGGGCAGCCGCGGCTCCAGGGGGCAGAGCTGTCCTGGCAGCTGCACTTGAGGGTGACAAGAGCTTGTCTGAACTTTCCTGTGTTGCCCAAACATGCAGGATTCTGAATATCTTGTCACTGTTCTCACCCTAAATTATGGTATTTGTTCTAATAAAAAGTCTTTGTTTCAGAGAAGCCTGTGGAACAGAGGTGAGACTGGCACTCAGACCAGTTTTGTTGAGAATCAGAATTCATTGTCAAAGGTGGGAGCGTATAGCTCAGTGGTAGAGCACGTGCTTAGCATGCATGAGGTCCTGGGTTCAATCCCTAGCACCTCCATTAAAACAATAAAATATAAATAAAAATAAATAAATCTAATTGCCTCCCCCCAAATTTTTTAAAATAAACTAAAAATTAAAAAAAAATTCATTGTCAATACGTAAAAGTCAGATATTACAAGAAAATACGGATTTCCACGTTCTCTTGGAAAACTGGAGACCGGCACAACAGTGGGCCACAATCCCTCAGGGCAGTGATCCTTCGGAACCAAAAGTGGCCACCTCTGACCGTAAGGGTGTGAGTCAAATGCGTGTTTGACTGTTGGGACAAAGACCAAGATAAGGGGCTTAAACCAGGCAGGAACTTGTTTTTCTCACATTGAGCAAGTCACAGCGCTGCTTGCCCAGAGCAGATGTGACGGCTCCAAAGTGCCAGAGACCCGGCTGCTTCTGTCTGGTTTTCTCTCTGTCCTCCACAGTGGGTTCCTGCTTGTGGTCCCAGTTGCTGCTTTGTTTCCCACCATCATGTCTGTTCCAGGCTCCAGGAGGAGGGGGAGTGGAGGATGCACCCCTTCAAGACTATCCTGGACCTTGCAGGTTTCATTTCTTGTCTGCTGCCTGGCATGTACTGGGGTAGCCACGTCTGGCTGCACATCAGGCTGGGAAATGTGTCCATCTGCACGGCCATGTGCATCGCTAAAACCCACTTCTTAATAGAGGAGGTGAGAGTGGGTCCTGTGGATAACTGGCGTTCTACACCGGGACAGGCCTCGTGTTCACCTTCTGCAGCCGTTCACCCTCTCCAGTCTTCTTATGACTGAGGCCACAAGTCATTGCTATTCATTGCCTTATCCCCAGTGTGTTTCACTTTTTCGCTTATTTACATTACCTGCTTGGTCCCAGTAGACATTCGAGGCTGCTCTCTCAGCTGTGCCCTGATAATTCCAGCACTTCTTCAGGCTTTTACACTGCTGTTGCCTCTCTTTAGAATTTCCTTCCCTTCCCAGATTGAGTTCTTTCTCCTTTGTCCCATCCTAATACACAAGCTGCTAATTCTACATGGTACCTTTATATACTTGATGCCTGACAAAGAACCTGGTACATAATAGACTAATGATCAGTACCATTTACTGGGTGTTCAGAGAAAGACACTTTCTAGAACTTTCATAAACATTTTTAATACATGTGAAACAGTGTATTAGTCATGGCCTTTCCAGTGGCAGAAGATGGAAACTTGACCCAGACCAACTTGAACAATAACAGAAAGGAGGAACATTTATTGGTTAATGTATCTGAGAAGTAGAAGTGTGGGTCTCCCTTCAGGTATGGCTGGATCCAGGAGCTCAGATGATAGCAGACTCAGTCCCTCTCCATCTCTTGGCCATGCTTTCTTTTGTGTAGACTTTGTTCTCAAGGAGGCTTCTTTGCATGGTGACAAAGATGCCACCCACAGTTTTATATTATTTTTATAGTTACTGATACCAGGGGGGAA
The DNA here is from genome assembly GCF_048773025.1 of Camelus bactrianus. Taxonomy (NCBI): domain Eukaryota; kingdom Metazoa; phylum Chordata; class Mammalia; order Artiodactyla; family Camelidae; genus Camelus; species Camelus bactrianus. The sequence goes on along the minus strand of NC_133555.1, from coordinate 45,442,938 downwards.
GAAGGAACATGAATCTTTTTCTTCATAGAGGTAACAAAGTGCTGGAGGAAGTCTCTCATTGACCTGTCTTATGTCGTATGGCCATTCCTGGTCCAATCAGTATGGCCAAAGACATAGAGTACCTTGACTACACCTGGGTCATCTGTTCACCTCTGGTACCAGGGGTGGAGTCAACCCCACTCAAATTACATTGCAGAAAAAGTAGATCTCCAAGGATAGGGAAAATAGGCAAAAACATGTTCCACGTTTGGAACTACCCTTACCCCATTTTACAGATAAAGCAACTGAGGCTAAAAGAGGTTATTGTGACTTCAGGTCACAACCAGGAAGTGGAATAAGTGAGATTCAACCCAGATCTTTCTGACTCCAAATGGTTGGCTTTTAGTTTACTGCCTTCAGCTGTTTCTGGAGTGAATGATCCTGGAGCTTCTGTCTGTGTGTGGGGAGAACTCTGAGGTTTGATGCTCCTGTGTGTGGCATTCAGGATATGGAAATGTCTTAGGACCCCAGCCTGGAAGGATTCTGTGTAGAGGGACAGATGTAGCCATCAGCTCTGTTTTCCCTGGAATACATCTGGTGGCTCTACCTGAAAACACTCTCCTGGGCCAGCAAAAGAACTCACTTCACATTAATGAAAGTATGAGGAGTCAGGTAGCTGGATTCTCAAAACATTTCAGTTATTTTAGCAGATGCATTCTCATCCAAGGTGTTATTACCTGCAAGGGAGTGAAAACTGGCTCCTGGTGGGGAGGGCAAAAAAAAAATCTTACTCTTTTTATATAGAAGTGCATGTGTACCTATAGTGCGTAAATAGATACATGGTTTATCTGTGGTATTTTTAATATAGTTTTATTTAGCTACAATGTACATGCCATAAAATCCACCTGTTTTTAAGTGTGCAGTTCAGTGTTTTTTAGTAAATTTACAGTTTTTTTTTAATTGAAGTGTAGTTATTTTCAATATTGTGTTTCAGGTGTATAGCAAAGTGATTCAGTTATACATATATATTTATTTTAGATTATTTTCCATTATAGGTTATTACAAGATAGTGACTGTTGTTCCCTGTGCTCTACAGCAAATCCTTGTTGCTTATCTAGTTTATCTATAGTAGTCTGTATCTGTTAATTCTGTACTCCTAATTTATCGCTCCCCACACACACACCTTTCCCTTAGGTAAGTTTGTTTTCTATGTCTGTGAGTGTTGTTAAAAATTACATGAGGAAACTGTTCTGTGATGGAACCCTTCTTGGAAACAACAGCAAATTTCTCCTCAGGGTTACATGTGCCTCCGGTTGTCACTCTTTTTCTCTACTCCTCTTTGCAGCAAAACTTCTTGGAAACTTGTCTTTGTTTCCTGACTAATTCGTCTCCTCCCAATTGCTCTTATTAAAAATTGAATTATAATTGACATACAATGTCAGATTAGTTTCAGGCATGTAGCATACTGGCTCAGTATTTTATATGTTATGAAATGCTCACCGCAGTAAATGTAGCTACCATCTGCCACCGTACACAGTTATCACAATAGTACTGACTGTATTCCTGATGCTGTACATTACACCTGTGACTTACTTATTTTATAACTGGAACTTTATACTTCTTAATCCCCTTCACCTGTTTTGCCCGTCCCTCCTGGCAGCCACCAGTTTGTTCTCTAATCTCTGAGTATTTTTCTGTTTTGTTTGTTAGATTCTCCATAAGAGTGAAATCACGTGGCATTTGTCTTTCTGTGTCTAACTTACTTCACTTAGCATAATGCCCTAGATCGATCCATGTTGCCACAGAGGGCAAGATTTCATTCTTTTTATGACTGAATTATTCCTCTGTAAAAAACATACACACACATCTTCTTTATCCAGTCATCTGCTGGTGGACACTTAGGTTGTTTCCGTATCTTGGCTATTGTAAATAATGCTGTAATGAACATTGGGGTGCACATATCTTTTCAAATGAGTGTTTTCATTTTTCTTTGGATAAATACCCAGAATTGGAATTGCTTGACCATATGGTAATTATATTTTTAATTTTGGGAGGAACCTCCACACAATTTTCCATAGTGGCTGCACCAGTTTTTCATTCCTCCAACAGCACCACAAGGGTTTCCTTTCCTCAGCATCCTTGCCAGCACTTGTTATTTCTTGTCTTTTTGATGATCACCATTCTGACATGTGTGAGGTGGTATCTAATTGTGGTTTTGATTTGCATTTCCCTGATGATTAGTGATGTTGAACATCTTTTCATGTGCCTTTTGGTCTTCCATATGTCTTTGGAAAAATACCTATTTGGGTCTTCTGCCCATTTTTGAAATTGGGGTTTTTTTTTATGTTAAGTTGTATAAGTTCTTTGTATATTTTGGAGATCAACCCCTTATCAGATACATTGTTTGCAAATACCTTCTCCCATTCAGTAGGTTGCCCTTCCATGTTTTTGGTGGTTTCCTTTGCTGTGCAAAAGCTTTCTAGTTGACTGCAGTCCCGTTTTTTTTAAAAAAATACTTTTGCTTTTGTTATTCTTGCCTGAGGCGACATATCCAGACAAATACTAAGGCTGATGTCAAAGAGCTTTGTTGAGAGTTATCATAAATGGATGTTGAATTCTGTCAAATTCTTCTGCATCTACTGAGATGATTTTTATCCTTTGTTTTACTTATTAATTTTTTTTTAATTTTGGAGGGGAGGTAATTAGGTTTGTTTGTTTGTTTATTTATTTATATTTGGAGGAGGTACTGGGGATTGTACCCAGGACCTCATGCATGCTAATAAGCATGCACTCTACCACTTGAGCTATACCCTCTCCCCTCTTTCAATGTATTCTTGAATTTGGTTTATTGAGGATATATGCATCTGTGTTCATCAGGGATGGTGGCCTGTCATTTTCCCATTCCATTCACTCTTGAACCCACTCTAGCCCGCCTGCCCCTATCACACCCAGCCAGCTCTGGTCAGGGTCACCAGCGGCGACCACTCTGCCAAAGCCAGAGGTAAATTTTCAGTCCTCATCTTACTGAACCTGTGTGCTACAGACGCAGCTGACCACTCCCTTTTCCTTTGAATAGCTTCTTTTCTTGGCTTTGGGGTTACTATCCTAAATTTGTTCTCTCTTATCTCACACCGTTAGTTTATGGCCAGAAAACAATGCCCTGGCTACTGGGTGTGCCTTTGGTGTATTTTTAGAAACTCCATTTGTAATTATTCACTGGGTATTTTATTTGTAGCCCACTTCTTTCTAAAAGGCTTTGAAGAAGCTCCTAACCCCCACGCAGACATACACTTACATTGAACAAAACAGTAGTGGGACAATCTCTGGCTTGGGAGAACAGGAGGAAGCAGGTGGGTGAGCCCCTAGGGGTGAGGTGGGCCCCGGGGATCGCGTGCCTGGCGCTCTCTGCCACCCACGCCTGGATCTTGGGAGGTGGTCCACCCCCGCTGCTGCCCCACTTTGCTGGATCACTCCTCATTTTTTCCCTTTAGTGATCTCCCCGTGTTTTTGATTGAAAAATCTAAGTAACTGATTCTAGGTACTTGGATGGCAGGAATAAGTCAATAAATATTTTATTGAGTTAGTGAATGGCATACAGTTCTCCTTGCTGGAGAGGAAGAAGCCAGTCAGTTGTTTGTGGAAACCTTGATTTGTTTGCCGTTTTTCTGGCTCTCTTTGAGATTCACATAGGCAGTTATATCAGGAATGTTGAGAGTGGTGCCCCTTATCTCGCCCTCAGGTAAACTTGGGAAAAACTTCAGACCCAGGGTTTGTCTGGCCCTTCCTTGCGGAGGGAAAGTTGAAGGCCTGGCACTGCAGGGCAGGGAGGTTTGTAAGGGGGAAGGGGGCGTTTCAGAGTCCCCAACACACACAGTCTGGGCACATAGACTGTCACCTGACCTGAAGGAAACTAAGGACCCTTAGGGCATGTGCAGAACATCCCCTCAAAGTTACTGCTTCCAGGATAGAAGCCAGTATACATGCAGGTGGTGGTTTGGTTTGAAGTTATGTAATATAGTAGTAAGAAGCAGGGGCCTTGCATAGAATTACACATAAATATATACCAAAAAAAGTATATGCAAACATGGATGAATCCTTGTGATTTCTGTAGACTTGTTAAGTGTATTGTGCCTGTATCAGTGTCCTGGTTTTAATGAAGTATTATAGTTCTGTAAAATGCCACTGTTGGGAGAAGCTAGAGTAATGGATACAGAAGCCCTCTCTTGTACTATATTTGCAACTTCTAATGAGTCTGCAATTCAAAATAAAGGGTGTTTTTTTTGGTGGTGGTTGTTTTTTTTAAAGCAGGGACACTGACAACAGAGCTGACTTCAATCTCACTACCCTGTGCTGAGTGGTGACTCTTCTCTTAGCCCTTATCCCGACTGGTAACTACATCTTGTTCTTTGATTTTCTTCCCTTGGGAATATAAACTCCTGGAAAGCAGAAGCCTAGCCAGTGTAGTGAAACAATAAAAAGAAATAAGAAATATAAGGATTGGAGAGAAAGAAAAAAAAAAAGAAAAACTCATCATTCATCGACAAGAGCAAAGAAAAATCTAAGACAGTAGACAAATGATTAGCATTGTAGTGTTCAGCAAGGTTGCTCACCATATAAGATAATTACAAAAGTCATTTCCATTTCTGTACATAAGCAATAAACAGTTTGCAAATATAATTTTTAAAACTTACTACATATGACCTACATAGAACAAAATTCTGAACAAGAAAGCTGTAAATAAAGGCCACGGTTTCTCAACCCCCGTGCTGTTGACATCAGGGCCGGGTAGATCTGTGTCCTGGGGGCCGTCCTGGTCATACGCACCAGCTGCCGGCAGCACCCACCCACCTGACGATCAAAAACCTCTCCAGGCTTTATCAAATGCCTCCGGAGGCAAAAATGTCACAAAGCGGAAAACCACCTCTTTATGCAAGTAGAGGCAAATGTCTTTATTGCCCACCTTTTTCAACTTAAAAGTAGCAATCTCTATACCTGGCTCCTCTTCCTGAGATGTCTGTTTTTACTTTCCCATGTGTAGACATCCCCGCCACCCTGGGTCCGCAGGCCGGGCGTTCCTGGGCGGAGGCGCGGTGATGGGCTGAGCGGGTTCCCTCTCGCGGCCCGGCGCGCAGTCCGCTGCGGTTGAGCCGGGCTCAGTGCGGACGCTTGTTCGTGGTCATGCGTCCTAGGGCAGGTGTGTCTGGGATGGAGCCCCCGAAGTGGGCTTGCTGGGTCAAAGGTAGATACCTCTCATTTTGGTGGCTGTTGCCAGATTTCCCCTCCACGAGAGCCATGCCCGTCAGCAACGATAGGGAGGCCTGTTTCCCCGCGGCCTCACTAGTGCTGGCCTGAACTTTTGGATTCTTGCCGGTGCTCTGTAGGTGACCAGTGCCTTTTGTTTCCAAACAGACCAGCACTGCATTTATTTTAATCCTCTTACTCACCATGAAGGACGAGCTAAGTGGAACTCAGCCTGGTCTCCTTCCCCCGGGGCAGCTGGTGTCTTACACGCATGCGCTTTGCTCCTGCCGCGCCCTCCACCAGGAACACTTCCTCCTCACTTTGAGAGTTTTCATCCTCAGAGGTTGCCAGACACCATCCCTCCTGAGAAACTTTTCCTGATTCTGCTTTGCACCCCTTCCCCAGACGTTTCCTCCTCCTCCGCTTTCCCTGTGGCTTAACTACAGCTGGTTGGTGCTGTTGCCAGCTGTATAGCTGTCACGTTGCCCAGAGTCAGGCGGGCCCCCAGGGTTGGACCCATCTGGTTTTGAATTCCAGCTTTGCCACTTACTGTCTGCAGACTTTGGTCAGATTTCTCAACCTCTCTGAGCCTCAGTTTCCTACCTGCAAAGTGGGAACAACGCTTCCCGCTTATAAGACTGTAGAAAAGAGCAGGAAGAGAACCCACAGAAAGTGTGCAGAGGCAGGCAGGCATTTACTTAATATCGGCTCCCTGACAGCATCCACCCGTTTGTTTTCTCCAGTGTCTTCCACAGTAAATAAAGGTATCACATCTGTTCTTTAAAAAACAAAACTGTTTGTGTAAAGCAAATGGTAACTTAATTCAAAAGTATTTGCGCACCTGTTGTGTTCCAGGCATTGGTCTCAGAACTGAGGATTCAGAGTGGAGAGAGACCTTTGTAGCCTGCACTCAGCTGCAGTGACCCACAATTAGCAGAAGCAAATATCGATACATCTATTTTGTATCATCTCTGAAATCCTGGAGCCCCATCTTTTCTATTAATTGCTTCAAAAATTACTCATTTTTTTTATATTGCACTTTTAAGTTTCTTGGCAGCTGGAATGATGACTGCTCTTTTGAGAAACTGACTTCCTTGGAGCCTTGCATGATGCACGAAACCCAAACCGAAATCAGTTCACGTCTCCTGTCTGCTTACGTCCCTCTGCAGCTCCTTGTGGCCTTCAGGTGCCCTCCAGACTCCTGTGTGGCCTGGCACTGCCTTCCTTTCCAGCCTCGTCTGTTGCCTGGTGGTTTACATACCCCTGAGCCCCCCACACATCCCAGCTATTCTGGACCTTGACCTTATAGAATGCTCCATGGTCTCTCAGCTCTGCTTTCTTGCGCGTGCTGTTCCATTTGCCTGGAATAGTTTCCCATTTGCCTGGAATAGTTTCCTTGCCTCCCTCACCTGTCCATCATTCTTTTGGTCTTTGTTAGATGCAGCTTCCTTCAGGAAGCCGTCCTCCATCTCCCCCTCCCATCTCTTCAGACTGCATTGAAATTGCTGGTTTACTGTCTGGATCTCCCTCACTGCTTGTTCCCCGGGGAGGAGGGCCATCCCTGTCACCAGCGGTGAGTGCGGGACACCCTGACGGGTGGTGGGAGTGTGGAAAGGGCCGTGGACACGTGTTCTCGTGTGTTTTCATTCAGTCCAGCCCCGATGGAACCTGTTTTTCCCTTTGTGGGAATCCAGTTTCCCTTTGCCGCTCCCTGAGACAGGCAGCATGTTCTGCTTCTGGCCCCATGACTGGCCCGTTGACCCGGGAGAGATCACTCACGCTTCTGGAGCATTTATGAAATGACGTTCTGGGGCTGCAGGGTTGCTTAACTTTTGTGGGCTCTGTCGACATTGTTCCATGGGAATGGCACCCTTGGGGTTACAGTGTGCTGTGTTGCTTCAGATACTCCTCGTGGATTTGAGCTTCCATACGTCGGGCCCCCTGCCTTTCTCATCCAACTTTTTCTTGGGAAGAGCAGTGCCTGGTAAAACCACAGAGGGATAGGAGCCACGTGTGCACACCAGTGCTGCGTGCGTTTGTGTGTTGTTGATCCTTGGTCCAGCCAGTAGAGGGCAGCAGAGCAGTCCGCCTAATGTCCACCATTTCATTATTTTAATAATCTGTCCTGAGGATACCTTTTCGTTTATTCCCCATGTACTTGCTCTCAAAAGATGGTTGTTTTTCTGGGAGATTCATGTTGCAGCCACTGGGCAAAGAGAATAAATTTCCCTATGTCGTGTTAGTGTAAAAGTAGTGGGATTACACCATTTCCTCACCTTGAATGGACACAGTCTGGACCAGAACTTTTTTTTTTTTTTTGCAGGGGTTGGAGGGGAGTAATTAGGTATTTATTTATAGGAAGGTACTGGGGATTGAACTCAGGACCTGCTGCATGGTAAACATGTGGTCTACCACTGAGTTATACCCTCCCCCTGAACCAGAACTTTTAACCAGGCCATTCTCTTGGATGAACCCACATTTGTGACTGAAACTCAGCTTGCCGAGTAAACGATGACCTCACCCAGACAGCGCTGTCGCCAGTGTCCGCCCTGTCTGCTGCAGGGGTGGACGCTCCAGGCTGCTGTGTCTGTCTGAAATCCCAGCAGTGTCATGACAGCATCTTGTGCAAAATGGTGATGGTGAATGACAACAATTTCCTCTGTTATTCACCAGCCTTACCTGGAGGGACGTTTAGTTACCAGCTCGTGGTAGTTAAGGAAAAATAAAGTTCTTAAACTCAGAGGGCTTTGGCAGTTTAACTTCAAGGATTGTGTGTAGGAAAATAAGATCTGTATGTGGGAAGAACTTGGGGGAATAGTTCAGGTACTACTTTAAGGACTTGAAGTGTTTCTTTGGGAGGGACCCCTGGATAAGAACAACACTATAAAAGTCAAAGATGAGGAGGAACCCCAGGTTCCCTTGCTCATAGGCTCCCCACAAAATCTCTATAATCTCCTAACTAAAAACTGAATAGTGGAAGATCTAATATATGAGATGTTCAAAAGACAGGTGACATTTTCCTTTTGGAAATCTTTCCTTCTCTTAAAATTTTTTTCAGAACTGTTAGTCTGTTTCCAGGGAAGCCCTAGCTGGGAATTTTCCTTACATCCAGCTACTGCTTATAAAATGAAAACAGTCCTGGTGCTACATTTTATCTGTTCTCCCCTGTCAGCCAGCCCCTCATTACATTGCTAGTTTAAACCTGTCTTGGGTTCACTCCTCAGAGAGTCCTGTGTATCTCCATGGAGAAAAGTCTGTGGATCTGGGCACACAGAGTTAGAGAATGCATGGCGTCATTTCTAAATTTAAGTGTCTCTTCCTTGTTCCCTCCTTTTTGGAGAAGAGTTACTCTGTGTTTTGTACACATGTTGGAGCACTTCAGTTTACCCATAGCAATGTTTACCCATAGGAATGCCAGGATTCTGTCCAGCTTGGCTGTTTCTACATTACAGGTAGGGTTTTCTTCTTCAGGACTTACTGACCCAAGGGGAGAAAGACAGTAAACTGTTAAAAAGGCATTTTTAAGAAAAGTTTATCCAAAACCTAAAAATAAGACAAAAAGAGATTACTGAGTGCCCTTGCAGTATCCTACTAAGACGTTGTCTAACCAGCCTCCCAAAGATCATGTGATGTTCTAGGGCAGAAGTCAGCAATTTTTTCCTGTCAAGTGCCACATAGTAAATATCTTAGGCTTTGCAGGCTGTTTGGTCTCTGTGGTGACCACTGAACTCTGCTGTAACGTGAACGCAGCCATGAACGATGCATAAACAAATGCATTCAGCTGTGTCCCAATAAAACTTTATTTATGGGCATTGACATTGGAATTTGATGTGTCATAAAATATTTTTCTCTTGATTTTTTTTCAACCATTTAAAAATATAAAAGTCATTTTTCACCCACAGGCCCTGTGGAAGCAGGCTGATATTAGTAAGTTGCAAATGGTTTTTGTCCAGTTAAGATGAGAATGATTTCTCCCAGGTAGAAAAGGGCTATCAAGGGTGGGACATTAACGTGTTTTGTATCAAAGTTTCCAATCTATTCCAGCTTTCATTTTTTTCCCATGGATTTTTTTCCTCCACTTAGGTTTTTGTGCCCTCCTTTGGGTGCTGAAAATTTTGTAGCAAGGATAGACTCAAATTCCTTTTGGTAGAATTAAGAGTGGTCACTAATTCCTCATTTCCCCTTAAATAAGAATAGCGTAGTCTGTATTCAGAATCTAGATTTCCGGGTTTGACTTCTTCTATAAAGGATAAAATAATCATGTATAATAAAATAACGTATGAAAGATAAAAATGACCACTTTCAAGTGAACTCTCTACTTGGAACCAATAGTGGTGGAAAAGTACAAAAATGGAACTGTGTGCCTTTATTTGCTGTTCAGTCTCCCAGGCCAAGTACCTTTAACTGGACCTTTCTGTTCCCTACACCTTAGGGCCCCTTCTCTGTTCGAAGCTAGTTTTAAGTCCGAGAGCAGAGGTTTCCTGGGCTAAGAGAGGAGGAGATGAACTGAGCTTCAGAAAGGCAGGTTGGCATTCTGACAAGCCGGAACGTTGGTGAGAGAGATGGAAATAGACACCAAGGAATCAGAGGCCCTTTTGATAAAAGTGCACGCGTAGGTGCTTAAGGTTCCCTGCATATTTCAAGCCCAGAGAAGAGGTTATAGCCGATCTCAAAAGGCACTGGCCCTTAACCTTTTGGGGTGGTCAGGGGTCTGTTGAGAACCAGGGAGAGCTAAGCTCTCTCCCCTCATAGAGGTGCACACACACCAAGTTTTGCCTGAAACCTCAGGCTCGTTTGAGTCCCTGGGGAGAAGGAGATGGACTCACTAAAATGTGAACAAAGGGACCAGGGCGTTTGGTGTAGAAACTTGTCGCCTTTGAAGAAGGACCTGGTCTCAAGTTGTAATACCTAATTGGCCCTGTTAAACTATTAATTTTCTCTCTCTAACCCCAAACCCTTACAGACAACCACACGCCCAAATGGCCCACTCTCTCCTTTTCTCAACAAATTGTTCTTAGTCACCATTCCATGAACTCTCAGCTGAACGTCCCAATTGCAGAAGTCCAGAATCCAAAGTAAATACACTTAGATTGTAAATAAGTAATGTTTTTTTTTTAAAAGAAAAGTCTTCATTGTCTTATTGTAAGTTGCTGGTAGTCACTGCTTGCTGGGAAGTGGAGGCCTTTTGTAGCAAGATTTCTCGACGTTCTCCTGAGAGCAGTTGTGTTAACGTGTTAAACAAAGATTAATCTTTGCCAGGGATTCGTTTAATGCATGCCTAAATCTTCAAGGCCCTTATGAGAAATTTCTAGCATTTTTGAGAACTGATGCATCAAGACTTCTGATTTAACTCCCTCTTAATGTGGTGACAGAGTCAAAACATGATTGGATTCCAGGACTTTTTTTTAAGTCTTATGCTTGCAGACACTTACAGTAACTCAGGTTACTTATCTTCAGATTTGAGGCAGAAAATAATATTTCGTTCTTAATGCTTTTTCTTCCCTGTGTGATATATTTCTGAAACATTCTGGCTTGGTTACATGTTGATGGCAACGGATCTATACTTAGCTTTCTTTATCCCCCAACTTTAATTTTAAAAACTTCAAGTCTATTGGAAAACTGAAAGAACGATTCAGACTCCCTGAATTTTGTAGACTTCCTTCATTTAAATTTTCTTTTTTTTTTTAAATTTATTTATTTATTTTGGGGGTGGAGGTCATTAGGTTTATTTATTTACTTTAATGGAGGTACTGGGAATTGAACTCAAGACCTCATGCATGCTAAGCGTGCACTCCACCACTAAGCTATACCCTCCCCCCTTAAATTTTCTAATTAACGTTGTCACACTTTATTGCCCTGTGTAACTCTGTATATTTATTTTATTTTTTGTTCAATCACTATGAAGTCCTAAAGACTTCAGTATATATCTCCGAAGAACAGAGATACTCTCATACAATTGCAAGACTTTTTTTTTTTTCTTTAAATAGATTTATTTTATCTGTATTTTGAAGAGGGGGATGTAATTAGGTTTATTTATTTACTTATTTTTTAGTGGAGGGACTGGGGATTGAACCCAGGACCTCGTGCATGCTAAGCACGCACTCTACCACTGAGCTATACCTGTCCCACACAATAGCAAGACTTCTTATCCCACTGAAGAAATTTTGCATCACTTCAATACTATATAGTTCATGCAGCCCATATTCAAATTCCCAAAATGTCCTTTAATGTCCCAAGAATGTCCTTTCCCTCCAGCTTCTGTTCAAGGATCAGGTCAGGACTGACAAACTGCATTTGGTTGCCATGTCTCTCAGTCACCTTTAATCGACGAGCGTCCTCAGCCTTTTCTTGTTTTCGGACACTGACATTTTAGGAGTCCAGGCCGTTTTCTTCTGGAATGTTCCACAGCCCGGGTGTCTGTTTCCTCACGATGAGGTTCAGATTAGACAGCCTGGGCAGGAACACAAGCTGGTTGGTGCTGCTTTATTTCTGATCATGTCACATCCGGAGGCCGGTGATAACGGCTTGTTTCCATGGCAGGGATGCCAAGTTCTGTCGCTTGGTTACAGGGGTATCTGCCACGTCTTGTGCAACGGGGCCCCCATCTCTTGTAATGAGTCTGTGGGGGCCTATTTTGAGACCAGGTGAATGTACTTTTCCCCAGCAGCTCTTCATCCATTGATGTTCCGCTTAGTTGTTTGACTTGTTGGAGGTGACATAGGGGAAAAGGAGAAGTAAAAGGAAGGATGTTGAGTCAGATCTTTGCAGAACTAGCCCTGTTGCTCCTTTATTTGTATAATTGCAAGAAATGGGTGATGTGGGCACTGTGTAGTTTCCATAGTGTTACACTCAGTCTCTACGAACAAAAGAAGCTTAGTTTAGCTCTGTCTCCCCATAGAGAGACCTCCAAGGCAAATATTTGTCTGCAGTCAGTAGCCCGCAGTGATTACCGAAGGTCTGGGTGAGGTTACTGAGACGCCTGGTGTTTGCCCCTGCGGCGCCCACGAGACAAATGTGGCAGCGTCCTGTTAGCTTGGTCTCACGTTGGTTGTCATGTGTGCTGAAGGGGACAGAGCAGGGACGCCGGCTGCTGCAGCCCCGGATAGATAAACAGCCTCTGCAGTGTGATGGAGAAGTCAGTGGCGTCTATCGCTAGCTTAAAGAGACAGATTTAAACTTTGTAAGTAAAAGGTGTGACCAAAAACTTAGGAGTAGAAATATTTCCGCGTGGATGTGAAAACGCAAGTGGGATTTGTACTTCACCTTTCTGCTTAGGGTAGCGAACAAAGACATTCGTTTTGGGCTAGTGGATGAGAACCATCTGAGAAGGGAAAAGGCTGGCCATCTGAATCCTCCTTGAGAGGTATTCTGTAGATTGTGGTGTAAATGTGTCATCTCAGACATGGCTGGTTTCAAGCTGGTTCCAGTGTCATCTCAGAATCGGAGCTTTATGTAGCCCAATCTTTTGTGGCTGTGGTTCTCAGCCAAGGAGTGAGTTTGACCCACCGGGAACCTATAGCAATATCTGGAGACATTTTTGATTGTCACGACAGCACGGGTGCTATCGGCGTCTGCAGAGAAGAGGTGGGGGTGCTGCTAAAACATCCTACGGTGCACAGGACAGCCCCCTGCCCTTGCCACACACATACAGACTACCGCTAACAAAAAATACCAGGTCCAAAATGTCAGTCGTCCCAAGATGGGAAAGCTCCTTTTACAGGATAAAAGAGTCCTTTTTTTAAAAACATTTGTATTGAAGTATTGTCAATTTCAGTGTTTACAATGTTGTGTCAATTTCTGGTGTACAGCACAGTGATTCAGTTATAGATATATACGTATGTATATATGTTATATTTTCATGTTCTTTCTCATTATAGGCTATTACAAGGTATTGAATATAGTTCCCTGTGCTCCACAGTGGGACCCTGATGTTTATCTATTTTCTGTATAGTAGTCAGTTGATGAAAGAGTTCTTTTTCTTTTGTGTGTGTGTGTGTATGTGTATTTTTATTGAAGTATAGTCAGTTTGTCAATTTCTGGTGTACAGCACAGCGCTTAAGTCATACATGAACGTACATATACTTGTTTTCATATTTTTTTCACCACAAGTTACTACAAGATATTGAATATAGTTCCCTGTGCTGTACAGTATAAACTTGTTGTTTATTGGATTTTGTGAGAATCTTCCTGTATTTTGAAGCAAGAGACACTCCAGAGTTCAGTAGATGTTCTGTGTGATTCATTGGGTTTGTAGATGTAATTCTTGGTGTATTTGTGGGAGAGGGCGAGCTGGGAGTCTCTCTACTCTTGCATCTTGGCTCCCTTCTTCATGAAAGAGTTCTTTTATCAACAGATGTTTGCAGGATACGAGGCACTGGGTGTTCCAAGAAAATTAAGACTCTGCACTCAAAGTTGACCATCTCATCAGGGAGACAGACCGGTAGATAGTCACAATACTCTGGTAAAAGTGCTTTCTTGTTTTGCAAGCCACCTTAACTGTCTGAGAGGAGATGGTGCAGCAGGCTGTGGACAGGAGCGTCCTCTGAGCTGGGGCTCACTGCACACATCAGCATGGAGGGTTGCAAAACCACACTTTTCCCTTCATTTGTCATCGCCGACTGGAGCGAGGCCTCTTGCTGTTTACCTCCTTTCCCTCTATATCACTGGCATCCGTCCCTCGGGTTTAAATGTACGTCTTTGATTTTGCATGTTTTTTTTTCCATAAAATGTGTATTATTGACAAGTGTGGACATTGTCAGCACCATTGCATTTGCATAAATTACCTAATTCAGTTTCTTGTCTAATTTGCTCTATGATGTTAAAATCCATTCATTTTGCTGTACACCCATCTGCTCCATCGCTTCTAATTGCTGGATGGTACTCCTTGGAGTGTGTATCGGTTAGTTACACTTAGTGATAAAACACCGCAGACTTAGGGACTTAGTCACTCAGTTTTCATGAGTCTGTGTGATTGGCCGCCTGCCTTGGGTGATCTGTGCCTGGCTCTGCTCTTCTCAGCTGGTGTCCCTCATTCACCTGTGGTCTACTGGGGGCTGGGTAATTTAAGAGGACTTGGCTACATTGTTGTCATCCTCCATCAGGCTACCCCAAGCTTGGTCACATGGTGGCACGGCAGGAGTCCGAGAGAGAGGAAATGCACCAGGCCCAGGCTTGGAACTTGCACGTCGTCATTCCCACCATAGTCTGTTGGCTAAAACAAGTCACAAGTTCAACCCTGAATGAATGTGGGGAGAGAGCCTCTACCTGTTGAAGGAAGGAGCTGAAAAGTCACACTGCAAAGGGCGTGGTGATAGGGAGGTTTACTGGGGCTGTCAGTGCAGTTAGTCATGCAGAGTGTGCGTTCTTTCCCCTTTCACCTGTCTGGTCTCCCAGGGTCCGAGCTGCTTCCCACCCTGGATTCTTGAACATGTCACCTCATGGGCCTCTATGAAAAGGTGCGGGGTCTATTCCCAGGAGGAAGACTGCTGAGGCACAGCCTACGGCTGCACTCAGTTTGACTACAAAGAGTTGTTCTTCCAGATGCCTGCTGTGGTCCTCACCCCACCGGCAGTGCTCAGGGCTCCTGTGTTCCCTCACTGCAGCCAGCTTGTAACATCGTCCAACTTTTTAACGTTGACTGCATTAGCATGTGTAAAGTGATCCCGTACTCTCATGATTTGTCTTGCATTTCTCTGACAGCTGAGTTTGGACATTTCTTCCTCTGCCTATTAGCCTCCACTTCCAAGAGGTGGCTGAGTCCAGCTTTCCCAGACCAATTTCACCATTAGCCCTGTTTTCATGGGCTGACTCTGAGAACATGCTTTGAAAAATGTGACTTAGGAAGCAAGTGGCATTTGGGGCGGGGGGTCATTAGGTCTATTTATTTATTTATTATTCGTTTTTGTTTTTTTTTTTAATTTTTGAATGGAGGTACTTGAAATTAAACCCAGGACCTCATCATGCATGCTAAGCATGCGCTCTACCTTTGAGCTGCACCCTCCCCCCGAGTGGCATGTTTTTTGGCGGCTTATGGTGTTAGATATTAATTTGTAAATTACCTGGAGTTGACGATCTATACTTTATTCCTTTTACGAAAACCAAATGCCTTTCCCTTAAAAACAAAAAATGAATTAGCTCTCTTTTGAGAAACTTTTGACATTCCTTGAAATGACGAGACATCCTCTGGGAAGTTGTAAAGGTAATCACTGAAATCTAAAGTTTTACTTGATACACTGTCAGTGATTCCACATTTTTTACTTGCTGGGTCCATCCACTGGTTAAGCAGATTGGATGAGGTTTTGGTCATTGTCTTTTTTAAAAAAAATTCCTCTGTGATTAAGTCAGACTCTTCCAGATGCCTGGTGTTTGCAGGTTGGGTCTCCAGCCTTGACAGATGGGCAGCGTTTCAGAGCAGCTTAGAAGCCAGTTGACAGAAGGCATGACAAAAATGTGACCTTTATTGTTAGAAGGTCTGTGGCTGAATGTGTAGGGCCTTACGTGTAGACTTCGAATGTGCAGACTTCAAATCATCTGTGAGCTTCCTGAATCTGAAAGGAAAGCTGAATATAAAAGCGCCTGCTTGCTAGTTTTTGGTGTTTTTTTCCTGGACAGCAGCAGTTTTGACTGAGACTCAGAATGTATTTGAGGGGAATGATGTCTGGGGATGAGAGGGGAAAGGAGGGTTGAATGACTTGAGTCAAAAGCTAAATTTTTCAGTTCAGTTTTTCAAAACTAGCTGGTTATGTGGCAAGAGACCTCCTCGGTGCTAAGTTCAGTCCTTTTTTCCCCCCTGAGTCATGGAACATAGGAACTGCTGTGATTCTTATGTGAAACATTTTCCATTTATAAATATTTCAGGCCTCCACACTCAGCTCAAATCCAACCAGTTGTGAGTCCAGATTTGGACGTCTGTTTGCCAATATGGTAGATATTTCCCTCTGATAAGAGAGTGCTTTTGTGTATAATTGATTCCTGAAACTGCGGGACAAGCCAGTGTTTGAAAACTGAACAGCGGATGTACATGTTGCTAGGTGGGGAATGGCCTGGGGTGGAAATTTGCGGGTTTCCTAACTCTGGAGGGTGTTGTGCACAGACAGGCAGTGGAGGGAGGGGTGGGGGTCCCCTGACAGCCATTGTCTTGAGCTGCGTGACTCAGGACAGTTACTCAGCCTGGACCTCCCTCCTCGTCTGAACCAAGGTTGGTGACAGAACTGGCCCCCAGGCTGCACAAGGACTAAGTGTGCGGCTCCCTGGGAGTGCTCGATGCGCTGCCTGGCCCCTGGGAGCCGCTCAGTAAATGCTAGTTTGTTTGTTACGAAAACATTTAAAACGTAGATTAAACAGTATGTATGGACAGTTGTGATGTTTCTAAAGTAAACTCTTCACACAGAGTTGGTCCATCTCACCTGAAACGGCATTTTGGGAAAGAAACTTTCACGTTGGAGGAAAGACTTAACTGCTGGAGGGAAGGAGGCTAGAGATGGCTGTAGCTTTGCCTGGGTTTTATTTTTAAATTCAGTTAAATTAAATAAAGTAAATGGAAATCTAACCTTTCTGAAGTGCAGTCTAACAGCAGCAGGTATGGTAAGGACTCAGGAGCTACACTGCTGTATACATTTGCCCTGTGGTGAATCTGAATGCGTGCAAAACAATATTTGGACAAGATGATTCTTTGCAGCGCTGTTTGCAAAGCAGGAGATGGGAAGCGACCCAGAAAGGCCCACCCGCAGCGAACTAGCAGAGATTGTGTGCTCGGGAACGTTTCGTAGCAGCTTAATCAGAAGTAAGGAAGCTTTCTAAGTTCTTAGAAGAGATCTCCAAAATGCATTCAAGTCAGGACAGCAAGGCGGGCGGGAGAGTTGAGTCTAATTTTGGAAAGATGTGCAAGAAACTGATAACGACGTTCGCCTCTGGTGGGAGGGAGGGGAAGCTGTGGCCAGAGAGGTGCGCGAGGGGCCCCGTGACCAGGAGACTCCTCGCTGACATTTCCTTTTCTGAGCCGTGTCAGTGGATTGCTATTTGAGGAATTAAAATAATTAGCGGGAATTTCCACCCCAGCCTTCCTCTTTTGGTACAGGTGACAGCAGACTGTCACTGTAACAGGGCTGAGACCCTGGGAATTTCTCTCTGCGTTTCGGTCTCAGGAATGTGTGGCTGTATTTTTATTCTATTATGGGAAATGCCAAGCTGAGCATAACTGAGCATAATAAACTCCCACTGCCCGGCGCCAGTAATTCTTCCTTCATCGTCAATATTGCTTTGTGTGTATTCCTACCCATGCTTCCTCCAGGAAGATTTCAAAAGAAATGTCATTTCATCTGTAAGTATTTTAGTGAGTAGCCCTAAAAGATAGAAATTTTCTTTTAGTATTTTTTGAAAATAGTTATTTTTTAAAATAGAAAAAAAAAAACTTAAGTCAACTTCTCTCTACTCCCTGCCCTCCTCCCCACATACAGTCACAACACTGTCCCACTTGAAAATTGGCCGTGCTGGGGTAGTTTCTGAAGTGTTAATTCTCAGTCCATACGTTAAAGGTTTCACCACTTCATCACTTCACCTGGCTTTTTAGATGCTCTCCAGAGACTTCCTCCCAGCATTTCCTTCGTGGGAAGCTCGCTCTCAGTTGGACAGTCTAGTGACTTGCAGCCTGTGCACCTTGTCACCCGCATGAGTAGTTCCACTCTCCCGTTTAACACTCACTCTAATAAGCTAAGAAGGGTAAAAGGCAACAAGATATCCAGGTATTTGCACAAACTAGCTCTGCTGAGAAGGCAGAGCTGCCAAAACAAGCCTTGAAAAAAAACCACCCTTGGTGGAAACAGTGGTTTGTCAGCTGACGTCAGGACTCTTAACGTGAGAGGCTTTGGGGGTTGCAGAGTGGACTTAACAGTGGAGCCCCTGTGGCCGTCCTCCTGCGGGCGCGCTCTGTGCTGAGGGCTGTGGGGGGACGGGGCACCAGGAAACACGTCTGCTCCTGACTGGAGCTGCGAGTCTGTGTCTAAAAGGCTGCACTGACCGCAAACCGAGCCACTCCCTCAGAGCCTTAGTAAGTGTCCCTTGTGCATTTGAAACAGGATTGCATTTAAGAGGAATGAAGATGTATGTCCATGCACAAACTAGTACATGAATGTTCATAGCAGCATTATTCATAAAAGCCGAAAAGTGGAAACAACCCAAGTGTCCATCAGTGATACACAAACAGCATGCAGTGTGTGGTACAGTGGAATGTTACTCAGCCACTGGAGAGACGACATGTGACTGACACAGGCTACCACGGGGGCAGGGGGACCTTGACAGCATGGTGCCAGGTGAAGAAGCCAAACGCAAAGGGCTGTGTATTGCACGATTCCTATATGAAGTGCCCAGAATAGCAGGTCTGTAGACACAGTAGATGAGTGGTTGCTTTGTGTTGAGAGTGGTGATGGTGGCAGGAGATGGGGAGGGACCGCTCATGGGGAAGGGGTTTCTGTAGGGTGATGAAAATGTCCTGAAGTTACGGCGATGGTTGTACAGTTCTGTGAATACCTGAAAATCCGTTGAGTTGTACGCTTTATTTTTTTTTTTAAACCTTTAAAAATTTTTTTAATTTTTAAATTTTCTTTTGGTGGGGAGAGGTACTTTCATTTATTTGTTTTTAATGGAGGTACTGGGAATTGAACCAGGGCCTCGTGCGCGCTAAGCAGGCACTCTGCCATTGAGCTATACCCTCCCCCAGAGTTGTACACTTTAAATGGATGGGTTTTCTGGTGTGTAAATTACATCTCAATAAAGCTGTTATTTAAAAAATAGGGTTTGATTAACGTACTGAAGATGCACCTGAATCTCTTCCTTGGCATCTGTTTTTGGCTTCGTCCTGGACTTGGTGTGTGGTGCAGCCCTGGGGTTGAGATGTGGCGGATGAGATGAGGGAGGAAGCAGACGTGGTTTTCTCTCACCTTTGAAACTCCATGCAAACTTAGTCTCTCTTCCTATAAAAACCACTGGAAAACAGTAGTGACTTTATCGACCCTGTGATCTTCTTTTACTTCCAGTCCTTCTTTCGGGGTTAGGACAGTTGTTCCTTAAGCAGATAAACGGCTTCCTTCCTGCTCTACCTGCCGCCCCTCCAAACTTACTTTCAAGCATCGTTGTAATTCTTGGGCGACAGCCAGTGACTTTCCTTTTCTGGAGCTTTCCTGTGCCAGAAATTGCTTTGGTCTTGAGAAATCACTGCTGGTATTGGCTAAAGACAGGCTTTTTATTTATTTGACCCAACAGGGAGACAGGGTTTCGAAACAGCACCCCAGTCAGAGGTGTATTTTCCTGCTGGTCAAGGGGCCGTCGTGCCAGGGTGTTTCCCAGGGAGACGTGGTGCTGTTTAAACAACATCGGGGACCTGAGGGGGGCTCGGGTCGTGCACCAGCTTGTTCACTCGACAACCTGCTGAAAATAGAAAATTGTGGGGGAAAGAAAGAAAGAAAAAAAAAGAAAATTGTACGGGAGGCAGGGGAAGAATCCACAGCTGGCGAGAGTGCCTGTGCGCGAGTGTGTGTGTGTGTGTGTGTGTGTGTGTGTGTGTGTGTGTGTGTGTACTGAATCCGAGGGCCTCCCTCCCGGGCACATCCTGTCCTGCCATCTTCAGGGAAATGGTCTGGTGCAGGGCCTCATCGCTTACCTGGTTTCTTAAAATTACTTATTTATTTACTTTATTTTCTTGGGCGAGGGGGAGGCAATTAGGTTTATTTATTTATTTTAATAGAGGTACTGGGGGTTGAACCCGGGACCTTGTGCATGCTAAGCATGTGCTCTACCACTGAGCTACACCCTCCTTACTATCACCTGTCTATTTATTTATTTACCTATTTATTTATTCATTTTTATTGAAGTCTAATTGATTTACAATGCTGTGTTAGTTTCTGGTGTACAGCATAGTGATTCGGTGATACATACATATGTAGATACACACGCATATTCTTTTTCTCACCTGCTACTTAAATTCTGAAACAGACCGAGGGGTTCCTAGGTGTCACTACAGCAAAGAAGTTCCAGTAATAGAGATGCATTGTTATTGGCAGGCTTAATAAAACCTCCGTGGTCATCTGTTCTTCAGAGAAGAGTCTGGGCTGAGCCACGGGTAACACGCTTCTCCCAGAGGAGGGGAGGGGACTTGTCTCTTTTAGAGGCTCAGTGGAAGGAAAGTGTGAAAGTCAGTGTCCAGATTCAGTCTTGTTCCCATTGGCCTGGGCTTCCCAAGTTTTTTGACTGAAATATCCTCTGGGAATGAAGTCATTTTCTCAGGGAGCCGACTGAGGGTTAGGCCTGAGGCTGCCCAGGGAGAATTTTTTTTTCAAGCTTTATTTTTGATTTTTAAAATTCCTGTGAGCTGTCTTCTCCTCTGCAGTATTTCTGGGTTTGATTTTCGATGAAAAGGTAGTCTTAGTCCGTTTGGGCCGCTGTAACAGGATACAATAGACTTACAAGCAACAGGAATTTCTCTCACGGTCCTGGAGGTGGCAGGTCCAAGATCAAGGTGCTGGCGGGTTTGGTGTCTGGTGAGAACCCATAAACGACTGGCTTCTCACTGTGTCCTCACATGGCAGAAGGGAGCTTCCTGGTGTCCCTCTTATAAGGACCCTAACCCCGTTCAGGAGGGCTCCATCCTCATGACCTAATCATCCACTAAAGACCCTGCCTCGAGACACTATCACATTGAGGACTGGGTTTCAATGGATGAATTTGGATCAGGGAGTGGGAGGGGGTCACAGATATGCAGTTTGTAGCAGGTACTTAGTTATTTATCTGTGATGCACTTTCCCCTTAGCACCTCCCCAAATCTTTGGATAAAACTGATGCTAAAATAAAGAGGCTTCCCATATTCCAGCAGACTGCCGGGTCCTCCCTAAGATTACTCGTGTCGTATACGGTACTCCCTCTCATCCCTGGGGACTCATGAAGGAAGTCGCACGAGGGCAGTGGCTGGCTGTGACATGCAGTGTTGAGCACCTGAACCCACTGAGTGGAGGGGCGTTCCTCTCCTGGAAGCAGTGGTAGCCCATGGCATCAGCCAGGATGCAGACACTGAAATAAGCCAGAACCTTCTCGCAGGAATGCAGGTCTGCTCCCAAGGTGAAGCAGAGGCACCCAGGAGGTGTCAAAGGCAGGCTGGCAGGGCCCCGGGCCCGCTCTCTGCCACCATCCGCTGGCCACCAAGGCATCATTCCATTGAAACAGACCCTCCTGACGACTAGCCCACACTCGATAACATGACTGGTTCTCCCCACACAGCTGTTGCCAAAGGAGATTTTGAAGGTGTGCCGACTCTGAAACGCTGATGCCAGAAAAACCTGTTTCAAAAAGTGCCTCAGGTCCTATCACATCCACCTGGTGCATAAAATCTGAACTCCTTAACCTGCCGTCCCAAGCTCTCCCCAGTGTGGCTCCAACCACTCCTTCCCTCCACCTCTCTTGCTGCCAACCCTCTGGTCTTTGCCCACATCCTTGGAGCAGATAGGTGCCACGTCCCAGCCTCGCCCCTGCCTGGAGGGCAGCTACTTTCAGTGAGGTCCTGGCCTCTCTGAGCACCCAGAGTCATTTTTTTGCTCCCCCTGAGTGAATCTCTCAGCATTTCTTGGCACGATTGTACTTCCTTGGCCCTTATCATGGGCTGTGCTGCAGTGTTTTCTGTTTGTCTTATCTCCCTGGCTACACTTTCAAGGGAAAGTGCTATGTCTTTTTTCTTGCATGCACTGGCCTCATGCAAGCCCTGTCTCTGGTTGTCCTGGTGGCTGGTAACCTTAGTGACCCTCATTCAGCTGCTGGAAGGAGGAAAAAATGGAGTTTTATACACATGTGCTATAAATAGATACAATGCAGGAAAACTCAAGTTTACGTGGAAACTGAATACGAAGGTAATTATTCTCCCGAACAGGATTTTATGCATCCTCTTGTGAATAGCACTTATCTAAGGCTTTTAAAATAAATTTTGATTCACAGCAACTTGATAACGTCTTTTAGGAAAAAGGCTGGAGTGAAGTTTGAATTTGAGACTTCTATTCAACATAGTACTGGAAGTCCTAGCCAAATTAATTAGGCAAGAAGAAGTAAAAATCATCCACATAGGAAACAAGAAGTAAAATTATCTCTTTTCACAGTTGACATGATCTTGTATGTATTTTAGAGAAAACTCTAAAATATTCCACACACACACACACACACACAACCTGTAGAAAAAATAAATGGATTAAAGTCGCAGAATACAAAACCCACACACAAAACATAGTTGTATTTCTATACACTGACAATGAACAATCCAAAAAGGAAATTAGGAAACAATCCCATTTACAATAGCATTAAAAAGAATAAAATACTTAGGAATAAACCTAACCAGGGAGTCAGAGACTTGCACAATGAAAACTACAAAACACTGCTGAAACAAATTAAAGAAGACGCAAGTAAGCAGAAAGACATCTCGTGTTTATGGATTGGAAGACTTAGTATTGTTAAAATGTCCGTACTATGCAGAGCAATCGAAGATTCAGTGCAATCATATCAAAATGCCAATGGCATTTTTTTCAGAAGCAGGAAAAAAATTCTAAAATTCATACAGAATTTCAAAGGATCCTGACCATCCAAAAAAATTTTTTTAAGAAAAATAAAGCTGGAGGCTTCACACTTCCTGATTTCAAAACTTATTACAAAGTTGCAGTAATCAAAACAGTATGGTACTGGTTTAAAGACAGATGTCAAGCTGAGTGTCAGGTGCTGGTTACCAATCCCAAGGGAGCAGAGCATCTTGCCCTGGTCACCAATCTCAGGGCGGAGTCCAGACACCTCTGCCATTGCATCTTGGCGTTGGAGTTACCAAGAGAAACACAACAGGCTGGGACAGCGCTTCACCTACATGGAGAGGACACAGAGCAACGTCAGTTTCCGTAGTAGAGCTCGGTCCCTCCTCACTGGTAGCTCCTCCTGGCAGCCAGCACAGGGCAGTTGGTGCCTGTGAGCACCCCTCTTCTGCCACAGCAGAAAGACCTCAACCCTTCCTCTGTGGAGTCAGAAATACTGAAAACTGGGGGCATGCCCAAGGGCCTTTGTGAACATACTGAAGCTGAACAAAGGAACACTCGTTGCACCTGTAACGGGGAACGGTACCCCTACACAAGGTGATAAGCCCTGCACAGGCTCCCTGGGTTCTTTCTCTCTTGGTGAGGAAGTGTTCCAGGCTCGATGCCCATTCCTGTACAGCTGAATGGGGGTTGAAAGACTGTAGGAACGAGACTGCCTTCCCCAACAACACACGTGTAGCCCAGTGGGACAGAACAGAGAGCCCACAACCAACCCTCATGCGAAGAGTCAGATGACCTTCAACCAAGGTGCCGAGGCTGTACAATGGGGGGCGATGGTCTTTTCAGCAAATGGTGTTGGGAGACTTGGATATCCACATGCAAAAGAATGAAGTTGGACCCTTACCTTACATCATATACAAAAATGAGCTCAAAATGGAATAAAGACCCCAAGATAAAACCTGAACTATTGAACTCCGGGAAGACAGTGCAGGGGAAAACCCTTGTGACTTTGTATTTGGCTGTAATTTCCTGAATGTGACACTCAAAGCAAGACAACAAAAACCGAAATAGACAAATAGGACTACATCAAACTTAAAAATTTTTGCACAGCAGGGGAAACCATCTATAGAGTGAAAAGGTAATGGATAGAATGGAAGAAAATATTTGCAAGTCAAACATCTGATAAGGGGTTAAAATCCAGAATATATAAAGAACTCCTACAACTTAACAACAAGAAATCCAATTTTTAAATGGGCAAGAGACTTGAATAGACATTTCTCCAAAACAGGTAGAATGATAGCCAACAACAGGCACATGAAAAGACACTCACCATCACTAATCATTAGGGAAATGCAAATCAAAACCAAGTGGGTTGTCACCTCACACCCTTTAGGGTGGCCACTGTCAAAAGGACTTAAAATGACAAGTATTGGCGAGACTGTGGAGAAACTGGAACCCTTGGACATTGCCGGTAGGCATGTAAAATGCTCCAGCTGCTGTGGACAGAAATACAGAGCTGCCTCAAAAAATGAAAACTAGAATTAACATTTGTGTGATGCGTCTCTCCTTATGTGCCTCTCTGCTCCCACAGTGAGAGCACACATCTGCCTCACTGTCTGCTGGGCGGGGGGGCAAGAGCTCGGTTCCGCAGGGCTTTTGTGCCTGAAATGGAGGGAAGGAGGGGCCCACGTGGGTCTCTCGGGACACCCGTGGGTCTGTTCAGCGGGTGCCGGGCTGCGCCCTCTGCAGCAGCCCTTTTCTGGGATAGCTGGGACAGGTGGTCTCTTCCAGTAGAGGCCATTCTTCCTGCCTGACAGGTGTAGACAAGGAAGGCCCGAGCTGGTGTCTGGGCCTCAGGGACCCTCGCTGGCGGGTGGTCTCATGAGGTTTACGACTCCTACTAAACCAGCTTTCCTGATGAAAAGCCTGCATGAAAATGTGGAGGTTGAACTCACCCTGATACAGAGTTTGACATTCCTAAACTTGTTTCTAGGGGCCAGATGGTTATCCTTGTCCATTTCTGCAGCCGTGACCTCACTGACCATGGCCAGCGGACCCCTCTGAGCCTGGTCCGGCTCGTGCCACCAGGCAGAGGCTGATTGGGTCGAACACGTGTTGAAGGTTGCTGGGTGCCAGGTGTTTCCCGGACTGACAGTTATTATATGTTACTCCCCTAGATGTCCTTCTGTCCGAAACAAAAAGGCCTGGTGAGCACAGACCATGGAGTCAAGGATGGGCACAGCAGAGGGGTAAAGATCCCTAAGCCGCCAGGGTCTTTCCAGCTCCAGGGAAGCGAGTCCTGTCAGCTGAAGGATCAGAACTCTCAGTCAAAGACAAAGCGCAGCCTTGTTTCCTGCACTCGGAGGAGGATAAGCATCCTGAGGGCCCTTGGACCAAGGGACGGACAGACTGCAGAAGACAGCAGCCCGCACGGGGGGCTGCAGAGCCTCGCACCTCGGGTGCAGTGGCTTCCTGCCCACAACAGCGGGGCGAGCGCTGGGCGTCATTGATGGAAAGATGCAGCTCGTCACGCCTGCTTGGCTTTTATTTCAGTGCTTTTGAGATCGGCATTAAAGAGCGGCATGTGACTTCTGATTTTATACTGTTTACCCGTGTCTGAACCTCCTTGTCTGATCTCCTCCCTCCCTGCTGCCTCAAGGTGGGAGGACAGAGGGGGAGCCCCCTCCCGGGCCTGTGGGAGGCCTGTGATACAGCGGAGTCAGTGCACGTGAACGCTCGCTCATGTGCCGTGTTCCCTTGACCTCAGGTGGACCTGTGGGCAGTGCTGGGAGGTTCTGTAGCAGAAGGGAGTCCTCCGACCCGGCTTTGAGCCGTGGCTCTGCCGGCTGTGTGGACTGTGGTCTCGGACCTCTCCTTTCACTGGGGATCACGACGATTCCCCGCGTTCGGCTGTGTGTGCTCAGTGGGAGGAGGGTGTAACTGACAGTGCCTGAGACAGACACCGGTGCTGGTGCAGAGGCGGGACGGTGCCGTCCTGGTGGGATGGAGGGTCCCCCACATAGAGGAGATATGAAGATGCTGTTTTAGAGTGGCTCCCGTCCTCTGTTCCTTCCTCCTCCTCCTTCCTGTTACTTCCTTCCTGTAAGCCTTTTGTCTCTTCTGTTCCTTAAAAGGGGGCCCTTAGTCCTTCCCCTCTTTGCCTCCAATACCCCAGTGCTTCAAAACGGAAGGAAACCAGCATTCGGAAAACTTTGCCAGAAGAAGCAGGCAGGGCTGGGAGCCAGGCTGGCGTCTGGCCACAAAGGGCTCTCTCAGCTGTGGCCACAGAGGTGGCCTTTGGGTGCCGCCGAATCCAGTCCCTTCACTCAGAGTGTTGCTGCCACGCAGGTGGTTCTGTGTTCTTAAAGGCTCTAAGCTCTTGGATCAGGACTGGCTGCTACTTTGCCTCTTGCTGACCCAGGACCTTGAATCAAATGTTGTTCCTGATTCATGGAGAATATCGACATGGTGTCTGTTCTTTGTGTGGCCTGAGAAGCTCTTCCATCAGATCATTGTCATCCAAGATCCCTCGTTAGTCCCTGGTGTGGGGGGCTCCTGGGGTGGTGGAGGAAGGAAGGCAGGCCTTCTCCACTGGGGCTGCAGGACCCTCCCCCAGGGATGCCGTCAGCTGCTCCGGGTGGTCTGACTGTGTTGCTCTGGGGGCCACACACTTGGAGAAGCCAGGCTCGAGGGCAGAGGTTGGCCCATGACAGCCTGCCAGCCAGCCAGATCCAGCTGGCTGCCTGTTTCTGTGAATACAGTTTTCGTGAAACACAGTGACTCCTACCCTCGTGCACATTGTCTGTGGCCGCTTTCATCTGCGGTGGCAGAATTGAGTAGGTGTGACAGAGACCACATGGCCCACAAAGCCCGAAATATTACTACGTGGCCCTTTGCAGAAAACGTGTGCCAGTGTCCTTCTCTGCCCTGAGCCCAGTGGTTCTAAGTCCAGGAACAGATGCCACTTCCTTTGCCTGGCTAAACACTCAAGCACCTTTACTGCCAAGATGCCAGCTGTGCTAAGCGTTGAATCATGTTTCCTGGCAGAGAAGAACATGAGGCTAGTAGTCACTGCTGTTCACCTAGATCTGCAGACCCTGCAGCAACCGAGATGGTGCTGTGCCCCATCTTATGGAGGCACAGACTGGGGCTTAGAGGGGACAGAAAGTGACAAACCAAGGTCTTCTGTCCTCTTTACCTGCCACTCTGCCCCTGGGACACAAGCCCAAATTGGATGACCTTGGTGTATTAATCATCTATTACTGTCTAACAAGCTACCCCAAGCTTAACAGCTTGACATAGCAGTAAACATTTATGATCACTCCCAGTGTCTGTGGATCAGAACTTCAAGGTCAGCTTAGCCGGGCGGTCCTGGCTCAGGTATTTTCCTGAGGCCCATCTGGTGTTTTCTGGAGCTGCAGTCAGTTGAGGCCTGATGGAGCCTGGAGATCCACTTCCCAGTGGGCACTCGGTGGGCTGGCTGCTGGTGAGGCCTCCCCACAAGACTGTGTGAGTGTCCTCCCAGTGGGGCCGCTGATGTCCCCAGAGTAAGTGACCCATGGGCGAGACAGCCTTGAAGGTGCTGGGTCCTTTTTATGGCCTGACTTCCCAAGTACAGAGCGTCGTTTCTGCCACACTCCATTCATCAGCAGCAAGTCACTACGTTTGAGAAGTGTCTATATTCAAGAGATGTGTCAAAGAATTTGTAGGTATATTTTAAAACCAGCCCAGCCTGCAGGTTTCTATTCCATTGCCTGCTGGGATATTGGGATTCTGTGGATTCCCCAGTGCAGGCCTGCAGTTGATCGTAGGTGTCAGACTAGAGTCCCAGGCAAGAGCACGGTGAAGTCACAAACCTCCAGCATCACCGCAAGCTTTGCTCTGCTCTGCAGCACCCAAGGGTCTCCTGCGGTGGTCCTTGAGGAGGGATCAAGGAGGGCCAGGCGGAGACACCCACCCGCATGGCCTGTGTGGAAGTGGGAAGACAACCAAGAAAAAAGCGGCTGCCAGCCCTCCACTCCCATTTGAAAACTGCTTTCCTAACCCTGGCCTCCCCATTTCCCAGATGGGGAAGCAGAGGCCCAAAGGGGCACAGTTGCTTGTTGGAGAGAGCGGCAGGTATTAAGCACACTTGAGTAAAACCTTTGTAGCCGGCAAGGACTAAATTTGCTCTTTTAGGTCTTTGTGTGAGTGAACCCTGATCTCAGCCGGCCGACTGCATTTCCTGTCAGATCTGTTTCCAGGCAGCGTGTGGGTGTAATAGGTGAGCCCCAGACTGAGTTGAGGCTTCCACGTCCTGCCACCCCTGTGGAATATGCTTCCAGGGTAGGGACTCACCCCTGAGCAGGGACTGTAGTGCCTGAACCTCTCGTAAGCAGTGTTTGGTCCCCCTCTAGTGGATGAATGGAAGCGGTCGCCAGGTTGCTGAGCAGAAGCCGGACCTGGAGGGGACACAGCAGCTGGAGGGAGTCGTTGTCCTCTGGACGACTTCATTCCCTGCTGGTGCGGGGACGGGGACACACTCTTGTCCCAGCATCTCCTCTGGCTCAGGGTATTAATAATCTGTTTTATTTGAAGCAATGCAGGAGAAAAAAATAGAACTGCATGTGCATGTGTGTGTGTGTATTTCCTGGTGCAGAGTGTGATGGTCGACAGGATTGGCTAAACTTTTTCTTTAAAGACCAGGACAGGAAATCAAATAATGACCGATGACACAAATAAAATGACCTGAGACTAGACGTCTTTTCTGCCCTAACGCCAAGTAGCCCCTTGACTGAGCTTGTTGGCCTCCGCATCTCCTGGACGTCTCTCCCAGCACTAATGTCCTTCGGCTCTCACACGGCTACGGAGCAAGTCTTGACTTTGCGGGAGGATGCTGGCTGGAGACTGATCCCCAATGCCAGACCTCGGGTCAGCCTCTTCTGGATCTGAACTTCCATCTGATTTCTGTGTGTTGCATTGGAGCCTGTGGGAGACTCAGGTCACCAGATGGGGTGTCTGTCTCAGAGTCTTGACTCCCCCTCCACTGCCCAGATTCTGCCCGGCCAACTCCCATTCACCTCCTTAAAGCTCAGGCGGCCTCTCACCACCCAGATGCGGTTGGATCCTTGTGCTTTACATCCTTGTAGCGGCTGAGTTTCCTTTCACAGGACTAATCACAGTTCGTCGTCAAATATCCACTGATGGACCTTCTCCAGTGGCAGAGACAGTGTCTGTTCCCCCGTGTAATTGCACCACCACCGCGCAGTCAGCGAGGTTTTTGAATGATGAATGTTACCACGTGTGTGCGATGTTAAGTACATTAGGAGGAGACGGCTAGGCATGGTAATGTTTGGTTCCCTCCTTGCAGGACACGTTAAGAGTAAACCTGCAGTAGCCAGTTTCCAATGCCACTTTGTTGCAAGGAATTAACATGGTGAATGATTTAAAGCCCAATGAGGTATTTTGGAGACGTGCTGGACTCATACCTGGAACAACACAGCTCTCCTGGGCAAAGCTAGCTGGAAACAGCTGGTATGTTGCTCCCAGGGTAGCCTAGTTCACGGTCAGGAGTCACTGGTCTGTTTTCAAGGCTGACATACGGTGTTAGTGATGGTGCCCATGCTGGTTCCAGGCTGAAGCCAGAAATAAATCAGCCAACCAAGAGTGCCTACGGGGAGGGTATAGCTCAGTGGTAGAGCGCATGCCTAGCAGGCACGAGGTCCTGGGTTCAATCCCCGGTACCTCCTCTAAAAAAAGAAAGAAAGAAACCTAATTCCCCCCCCCCCAAATTAAAAACAAAACAGTTTAAAAAAAACACACATTAAAAAAATTTTTTAAAAAGAGTGCCTAGAAGAACCCCTGGCTTATAAGATGCTCAGTATATATATTTGACTTAACGAGACCCTTCCATAGCACCGTCTGGTCCCTCTTCTGAGCAGCGGAACAGCTGTCACACAGCTCAGAGGCTTCACAGGAGGGAGGGTCCTCACAGCAAGCTCAGTGTGTCCTTCTCTGTGATTTTTAAAACTCGAAGGCGTCTGTTTCCTTGGTCCACCAGACTTTGGAATAAGGGTGTGTACACGCAGAGGGCCCAGCGGGACAGTTGTCGTTGGCTCACTGGCAGCCTCAAGAGGTCACAACGTTGAGGGTTTGCAATGTTAAAAAACTTTCTTCCTGGAAATGCACAGATACCTGCTCCCATTCAGAGGAGGGACGCGCAATCTCGTTCCGCAAGGCGGGAGTCAGGTACTCAGCCCGCCGCACCGTGTCTGCTGCTTTCCCCCTCCTCCTTTAATTTGTTCAGGTCAATGTTCAGCATTTATTATCATCTCTTTAGATGTTAGAGTTGAGTGTTCTAGTGAACTGCTGTAGTTTCTTTTGGTTTTTACTGAAGTTCATAGCATATAATTTTACAAAATTTGCTCCTTTTTCTTTGTAGCTAATTGGTCTCGTATTTTTCCAATAGCCTCTCAGTCAAGTTTCCCACAAGCCAGATAGTCAGAGCTCTCGTTTCTATCTTGGGTGAATTTCTCCTTCACTTTCAAATCCCCTCTACCTTTCTGTTGGGTTGAATGTCTTGTTTCCTAGATCCTTCTTCTTCCTCTATCTTGGCTTCCTCCCTGATTGGGGGGTGGAGCAGATTCCCTGAGTCTCACTCACCAGGTTGAAAAGAAGGTAAAATGACCTAAGTCACGGTGACGATGGCCTTGGCCATGCCTGACTTTTGAGTCACTTGGCTCCCGTCTGGTGACCCTTCCGTGCCTGGAGCACCTGTCACGCCTGGATTTCCCCTCCTCCTGGGGGTTACCCTCCCCTCCCCCACGCCGTTCTCCTGTTGGTTTTCTCCATGGTTCCTCTTTTAAAGTTTATGCCCTCATTTTGGGGGGTCACACCCTTCAGTAGATTCTGAAAGTGAATGTGTGGAACGTTGCGTGTCTGAAAAAAAAATGTGTTTGCCTCTTGTTCCTCATTGATCATTTTCCTGCGTAATTTCTGGGTTCAAAATCATTTTCCAACGTGAAAGCATTTGCCGTTGTCTTCCAACATGCTTCCCGTTTGCTTTTAGGAAAGGTTAAGGCCATTCTTGTTTCTGGTCCTTGGTTTTTCCTTTAGTTATTTGAAGCATCTTCTCTTTGCACCTAATGTTCTGGGATTTCATGATGTACCTAGGTCAGGTATGCTTTCATCCACTGTATTTTGGGAAGGGACAAAATTAGATTCATGTGTTCATTTTGACATCTTTACCCAAAAGCCTAAAATACATGCTGAAGGTACAGGAGTCGGTACTGGGACAGATGCGTGGAACGGAAGATTCCAGAGTGTGACCCAATACATGAGAAGTCACCAGTCAGTGATAACAGATCCCTTGACCATCCTGCTAGAAAAAAATAAAATTGGGCTTTCTTCACCCCACATACAGAACTCAATTCCAGTTGGATTAAAGATTTAAGCATACATATAAAGCTGTAAGAAAATATAAGAGAATATTTTTTATGATCTTATGCTGAGGAAGCCCTTCCTAAACCCATAGGAATAGAGAGCTTTAAGAGTGAAAATTTTAGTTAACTATGTGAAAATTTGAAACTTCCATGTGGATTGAAGTTTAAAAAGCTGGATAGGAAACTGTTGCCACATATGTGGTCATTTAGCATCCCTGTTATGCAACGATTTATCGGTAAGAAAGTGATTTTTTAAGAAAAAACACCAGTAAACCCGGAAAGAACTAAATGTGGCTAATAAGCATCTGGAAAGATGCTCTTCCATCCTTACCACCGATCAGGAAAAGGCAAACTAAAACAAACAGGAAGGGTACTGCATATACATCGGCGGCTCTTACCGTGTGGTCCCTGGACCAGTAGCATCAGCGTCACCTGGGAACTTGTTAGAAACGCAGGGTCTCAGATCCCTTCCTAGACCTACTAATCACAGACTCTGGGGTGGAGCCCACCCACCTGTGGGCTGAGGAGCCCATCAGGTGATTCTGACGTTTGGGAACCGTTGCTGTGCAGCCAAGGGAGTGAACAAACGACATTCAGTGTCATGGATGAATCACAGGGTACTGAGGAAGAGAATCCAAACGAGAGAGTATGTCCTGTAGGAGTCTATGTCTATGAAGCCCCAAGCCAAGGGTGACAGGAAATCAGGAGGCTTGCTCCCCTTGAAGGAGGGAAGCGGTAGCCAGGAGTGAGTACGGAGCCCCCGGTGCTGGCCGGGTCCTGTTTCTTGATGAGGATGCTGACGACTCAGCTTGGTCCAGTTTGTGAAAATTCATTAAGCTGTTCGTTGGGATTTGCCACTTTTCTCTATGCTGTACTTGAGTAAAGCAGTGAAAAGCAAAACATTAGATCTCTCTTTTTTTTTAATCACATTTTTAATTATTTAAAACATGGGCATTGAGTGAGAGTGGAAGAGATGATTCAGCACACAGTTTTTTAAAAAATTATTTGCTACTATTATTTTTTTTTCATTGGAGGTACGGGGGATTGAACCCAGGACCTTGTGCATGCTAAGCACATGCTCTACCACTGAGCTATACCCTCCTCCTCCAGCACAAGGTTTTTGATGAGTAATTTGACAGTACTTCTAAAGCTTAAAATAAATTAGAAATTCCACCTGGAGGACTCTATCCTGGAATTCAGGTTTGCAGGGGTGAACGTTATATAAGGATGTTCCCTGGGCATTTTTGTGCAAACATACAGGAGACAACTTAAATTTCTCTCAATAGGGAGCTGTTTACATGAATTACGGAAAGCTGGACAACTAACTGTTAAGAAGGGCATAGATCTGGAAGGAGGTTCTCCGGGGTGTGGCTGACGGAGCAAAACAAGTTAGAGGCGCCGTGTACAGAGTGATCTGTATTCTTAAAGGAGAAAGAAGAGGGTTTGCAGGTGGTAGTTATAAATGCTAACGAAAGCAGTTAGGAAGGGTAGATACAAAATTTTTATATGGTTTCTCATGAGAATTTACAACTGGTGGACGGGGGTTGTAATTTCTTTGTATGCTTTATATATACTTTATATACTGCTGGGCTTATTTTTACCTGCATTTATCACTTTCAAAAAAATTTTTTTAATCTTAGTTTTATCATTCAAAAAAAGTGTTAGCCTAAAATAATGCTTATTGGTGAAAAAGCAAATAGTATTTTTGTAGTCTAAGCACATAAAGATCTAGAGTGTGTCTTACACACAGCACACACATACACACACACACACAAAGCAGGGGAGAGTAACGTTCTTGTAGAGTGATTTTCATCAGTGTTGGTTATAGTGAGAGACAAGAAGTTTGCTTCTGGATATATTTGTTACCTAGGAAATTCACTTGGGTAGAGCAATTCCTTTTGTGACAGTTCTTTTGCTGTGTTTGCTGGTGAGATGTTGGGTCAGGTATTCACTCCTGCTCTTTGAGAGGCAGCTCAGTCGACAGTTTCATCGCTGTGTGCACAGATGACCGCTGCTGGCACAGAGGTCTCTAGACAGTGGACTCCACTTGCTTTAATAATGGAAAGCATTTTCACATCCAGAGCCAGAGGTTGTTCTCTGAGCCTGTTTGTTAGCTGGACGCAAGCTTTTGCTGGAAGCGCTTACCCCGTTGTGCGCTCCTGGAGAGACACCCAGCAGTGCTGCTTCTCAAGGTCGTTTCCTGTGTGGATCATCTGCAAAGGGCCCTTCTGACCCTCCCAGTTTGAATCCAGAAGTCTCGGTGTTGTTTCCGACCCTGCCGTGCTGGCTTACGTCTGTTACCAGTCTTGCTGACCCCGCAGAATAGCGCACAGTGACGTGTGCAGACACCTGTCAGGTGTGGTGAGTTCTGGACCAAACCCCGTTGATGTGGGGCTTGCTGCTTTCTGGGATTTCATCCTGTTTTGTGCCTTTTCACTTTCAGTAAATTCTCTTGCCACAGATGTAAGGACGAAAATACATCTCCATTAAACATTTCTTTGGAATTCATAGACAACAGACATCACACAGATAAAAGCAGTCAGCATTCAGCTCCGAGGAGGGGAGGCAGCAGGATTTAGAGTCTGTTCCCTGCCCCCCGGCACAGACGTCCAGACCTCGACAGGGAGGTGTGGGCTCCTCGCAGCGAGTCGTTTGAAGGTCTCTTGGAAACCGGTCTGCGGGCTTCGTGATCTTCACAGCAAGTCTTCCTTCTTGGACAGGGGCCTGATGTCTTCTCCCCGCGGCGTCCACGTCTTCTGACCCCGCCTGGAGGGCCCTGGCTCCCCTGGACTGGATGGTTGTAAACTGAGCTTTTGAACTGTAGTTCAGCTCAGCCCTGTAACCTGTTCCCGGTTCACTGTTCCAGCTGAGAAAATGACACCTGATCCACTGGGGAGCCTTCTCGGAGACCTGGGGGTACTTCTGCTTTATCCTAATCTAATCTGTTAAATCCACTAAGGCCCTGTTTACTGAAATTTGCCTTGCGTTCACTGACTTCCCAGTATCCCCCACCACTGTACTGGTCTCAAACGCATCGTCTTCTTCCACGTGCATTATGACCACAGTCTCTGAACCTGTCTCCCCCCCACCTTCTGCCCTCTCCCCTCTGTGTCCCCGTTTACATAGTCTTTCAAAAACTTAACCTCATCTCATCATCCTCTTGCTCAAAACCCTCCCATAGCTCTTAGGATAAAGTGCAAAATCCTTAGGTGTCCTGGGCCCGCATACCTGAGCCTCCCCAAGCTCTCTGACATTTTGCACTAATGTCCTAACTTCCCCACTCAGCCCTCTGGCCACACTGTGCTCTCTGCCTGGGGTGTTGTCTTCCCGCCCATCTTGCTCTTAGTAGGTCTTCAGATTTTTCCTTAGCACGGCCTCCTCTGACACTTCCTGTCCCTGCCAGCGAGTTTACGCCTGCCTTAGGCCCTCCTCACGCCTTCTTTCCCTTCATAGCGTTTCCCACAGTTGCAGCTGTTCAGATGTTCCCCCCACGAGACTGGAAGTTGTGTCCGAGCGGGTCTGTTCAGTTCGTGCCCCGCTCTGCCCTCAGGGCCTGAGAGCAGGGGGGCCTGGCCCACTGCAGGTGCTCAGGTGTTAAACACTGAGGAATCAGCTTTGTGATTAGAGTTATTTCCGTGCCGTGTTCCACGGACCATGGAGAGAGCTGAGACAGGAATGAAATCATTTGCCCCAAGTCACACAGCAGCCAGAGCCCGTCCCGAACGTCTGATGCTGCCTCCTGGGGCTGTGGCTTAGATGCCAACTTTCCTGTGACTTAGGAGTAAGGTCCTCCCGGGCCCTGGCAGGTGCTGGGATGGGAGACGCATACCTCTCTGTGGCCTCCCTCCTGGAGGACCAGAGATGCCTGCAGTGGGGACCAGCGTGCTTCCTTCGGTCAGTGGAGATGCAGTTGGGCTTCAGGCTGGTCTTACTCTGCAGCGACAGTGAGGTCGGATGCCCGTCGCTGGAATAAATGTGCGACCTGAGTCAGAACGCCGTGTGCCCGTGTTTGGGCTGGGTCCTTTCTCGGCTCCTCTTGACAGCACTCTCTGGCCCTGTGTTACTTGCTGCCTGCGAGGGGGTGGCAGTGGCAGGTGGGGACTCCTCAGAGGTCACCCCTGGACAGCAGGTCAGCCCCGGGACCGCCTCAGGCGGACCTGCAGTCGTCTTCCCTCCACAGGTGCCGGCCCGTGAGCAGATTCCAGCCATGTAAGTGTGTTGTTTCGCCCTCTGTATTAGTGCTGACCTTGAAAAGTCAAGATTATTATGACTACACTTGGGTTTCTGTGTTCTCCTGGGGCGGTGGAGGCGCGCGGATGCTCCGCTCATCCATCTTTCCTCCGTGGCCTGCGAGTTTGCAGCCCCGTCACGCACGTCACATGTACGCGTGTATACCCAGGACAGTTGTAATGGACACTTTGTATAATTATTTTTTTCTCTGTCCCCACTTCCTCCTCCTTTATTCTCTTTTCCACCTCCTTTTTCTTTTCCACTGCCTCTCCCGTTTTACAGGTTCTGGGACTGCTGGTGTGGACACTTATCGCTGGAACTGAGTACTTCCGAGTCCCTGCATTTGGCTGGGTCATGTTTGTAGCCGTGTTCTACTGGGTCCTCACTGTCTTCTTCCTCATCATCTACATCACCATGACCTACACCAGGATTCCCCAGGTGCCCTGGACCACGGTGGTAAGGAAGCCAGAGTGTTCTTCCTGTCCATTGCCCACGGGGTAGGATGGATTCAGTCCTCCTCCAGTCAGTTCAGGATCGTTTGTCTGCCAACAAAGCAGAGGGAAAAACCAGGGAGAACCCAGCACAGCAGATAATCACTCTGTACCATTCAGTTGCCCCTCAGGAGTTTTACTGAACCCAGGACCCCGTGCGTGCTAAGCATGCGCTCTACCATTTGAGCTGTACCCTTCCCCCCAACTCTCACCTACCCAAGTATCTGTCTTAGTCTGCTTGGGTGCCGAAACAGGCTGTAGGCTGGGTTATTTAAATGATGGAGGTTTCTCGTGGTTCTAGAGGCTAGAAGTCTAAGATCAGGTGTCAGTGAGAGGGCCCTTCCAGGCTTGCAGACGCCTGTAATCTCGCTGTGTCCTGAGGTGGCAGAGAGAGAAAGAGAGGATGGGAGCTCTCTTTCCTCTCCTCCTGCAGGGGTGCTAATCCTCTCAGGGGGGCCTCACCTTCATGACCTCCTCTCACCCTGATTACCTCTCAAAGGCCGCATTTCCAAATGGCATCACATGGAGGGTTAGGGCTTCAACATCTGAATTTGGGGACGACATTCAGTCCATAATATTCTGGCTCCCCCAAATCATGCCCGTCTCACAGGCAAGATACATGAATTCCACCTCAACATCTCCTGAACTCTTAACTCATTCTGGCATCAGCTAACCTCTAAGGTATAAAGTCTCCTTTAAATGACATTAAAATCAGATAGGTGTGGGACTTGCGGTATAATTCATCCTGAGGCAGAGTTCCTCTCCAGCTAGGAACCTGTGAAATCAGACAAAGTGCAGGCTTTCAAACTACAGTGGTGGGACAGGGACAGGATGGACATTTCCCATTTCAAAAGGGAGAAATAGATAAGGAAGAGGTGATGGACAGGTTCCCAGCAAGCCCAAAAATGATACGGCGAATTCCACCTGTTCTAAAGCCCCCAGAGTAATCCTTTTTGGTTCAGTGCTCTGACCTCTAGGTCCCCTGGGGTGGCCCTGTCACCCCTGTATCACTGTAGGAGCAGGGGCCTCTGGGGCACTGGGTGGGGACATCCTGGCTCACAGAAACCAGAGAGGCAACCCCACCCTTTGAAACTGAGAAGGAACCAGCCTGCCCAATGGGCCTGTGATGGGAATGGCAGCCCTCATGATCTCCTTTGGGTGAGAGGTAAAGCGTATTCACAGCCAAATGGTTCTATGGTTCGGTCCTAGAGAACCCAAG
The DNA here is from genome assembly GCF_048773025.1 of Camelus bactrianus. NCBI lineage: Eukaryota > Metazoa > Chordata > Mammalia > Artiodactyla > Camelidae > Camelus > Camelus bactrianus. Next base: position 45,405,815 of record NC_133555.1, on the reverse strand, counting down.
AAGTTCAGCAGCCCTCCTTCGTTTTGGCCCATCCCCACCCCCTGGAGTTCAGACTGTCAGGGTTCCTCCTACTTGTGTAATCCTTTACCTGTTCCCGGCTTCTGCTGAGACAGTCAAGGAGACCTGTGTCTTACACCCACGATCTCTTTATCGAAAGGCTATTCAGCCACAGCCTTGGTATTCTTTTCAGAAGAGCTTTCTCATTTTCTGCCCTATGGCTAAGGTGTGAATTTTCCAAGCCTTCAAGTTCTGGTTCTCTTTTGCTTAACAATTCTTTCTTCAACTCATCTTTCTCCTTTTGCTTCCTGCAACAAGCTGTCGGGGGGACCAGACCCCTCCTTTGGCACTTTGCTTAAAAATCTCAGATAAATATTGTTTCATTGCTTGAAGTTCTGCTTTCCACAAACCACTGGAACATCTTTCAGCCAAGTTCTTTGCCACTCTGTAACAAGGATCACCTTTCCTACAGTTTCCAATAACATGGATTCTCATTTCCCTCTGAGACCTCAGTAGAACCGCCTTTCACATCCATATTTCTAGCACGTACCTCAGAACTCTCCTGCCTCTAGTCATTAGCCAGTTCCAAAGCCAGTTAGCTGTTTTGTCACAGCTGCATTGTACTTTGAGTTCCAAAATCGATACCCGGCTCTCCGTCCCAGATTCTGTGTCCATCAGGGTTTTCTAGAGAAGCAGCAGCAATAGGATGTGTACATATGTGAAGAGATTTACTGTAAGGAATTAGCTCATGTGATGATGGAGACTAAGTCCCGAGATCGGCAGTCCACAAGCCAGCGGCCCAGGGAGGCCGATGGTGTCGCCCCTAGGCCTGAGAACCAGGTGTGCTAATGCTGTAAGATTGAATCCAGAAGCCAGCAGGCTTGAGAGCCAAGAAGACCTGATGTTTTAGTTGAAGTCCAAAAGCAGGAAAAAAGACTGATGTCCCAGCTCAAAGCCGTCAGGCAGGAGGCATTTTCTCTTACTCAGCCTTTTTGTTCTCTTCAGGCCTTTAACTGATTAGATGAGGCCCACCACCCTAGGGAGGGCCACCTGCTTTACTCAGTCCACTGATTCAGATGGTACTGTCACCCAGAAACACCCTCACAGACACACCCAGAACCACTTCTGGCCATAAGTCAACCCATAAAATGAACCATCACAGCACCCTGGGACACATGCCGAAGTGGGAATGTGATGGAAGTTAACCCACTTTGGTATTTAGGGAAATAGATTGACCTACGCTTGCCTGTTTCCCGAAATACAAAAGTGAAGATTCTTCTTTGAGACTTTGAAGCACGGGGTGCAGGTTCTGAAAGTCAGCTCAGTCGAGGTTCCGTAACTACCAGGGCTTGTTGGTGTCTTGCCTCCTGGGCAGGCACTGGAAAGGGAACACTTGTTTGGATGTGGGAGCTGAGAAAGGCTGGCACCTTGAGGTAGCAGTTAGGTGGGAATGCAGGTGAGGGGTGATCACAGTGAGCTGGGGGAATTGAAGGAATGACATTATGGAGATGGAGGAATCTTAAAGTAGGTCTTGAGGAAGGGGCTGGAGAACTGAGATGAAGATGAGCTTGGCCAGGGTGACAGGGAGCACGTGGTTCAGTGCAGGAGCAAGCAGTGCCCTTACTTCCGCTTGGCCTGAGCCTCGATTCCCAGCTGTGTGATCTGGCCAGAGGTTGGCAGGCTTTCTGTGTCACAACCACTCAACTCTGCTTACAGCATGAGAACAGCCTTGGACAGTGAGTAAATGAATGACCGTGACTGTGTTCCACCAGAACTTTTTTCTCTAAAAACTGGCAATGGGTCAGACTCACTTTATAGTCACTTGTGTGACCTGTCTGGTCTCTTCATACATGTGAGTGTGCAACCCCTGACACGGAGGCTGACAGCCTTGCTTGATAAGGTTAAGGATTAAATGGTTCTGAAGGGACTCCAAGTCTTGGTCTCCTGACTGCTGCTGGGTTTTTTTTGTTTGTTTTTTTTTTTTGCTGACCTGTAGCCTAGACCATCTATTAGTCTCTCTCTCCTCTAAGCCTAAAACTCCCTTATTGATTTATTACACTAAGCATTTAAAAAAATTTTTTTTAGTGGAGGGACGAGATTGAACCCAGAACCTCTTGCTTGCTAAGTATGCGCTCTACCACTGAGCTATATACCCTTTTCCCCCCTGATTTTATTGCATTAAAATTGTTCAGATATTGCCTTTAGTGGTACTTTTTAAAAATTAACAGTGCTCCCTTCTGAAACTCCCTAGTTTTAAAATGCTCTGATCTGCATTTTCAGAATTTATCATCGTAAGGTGTGTCCCCATTTTATAGATGAGGAAACTGAGGTTTGGAGCTTCCTGACTTTGCACAGATTCACAAACAGCCAGGCCCTTGTCTCTCAACTTCCATCAGCATTTTTTCCTGACACCATCCTGCTCCAGGGATTCCTCTGCCCGAGTGACTTCGAATCTCTTCAGAACACTTTAATCCTTTATCTCATCAAGCAAAGCCAACAGCCTGTGTCAGGGGTTGCACGCTCACACGCATAAAGAGACAAGAAGGTCACGCATGTGAGTGTAAACTCAGAGTATTGAATTTTTGCCACCCAGACACACTATCTTCAACTACTGAAGAATGTTCTTCACAGTAAATAAGCTGGAAATGTGCTCCCAGGATTGCAAGATCTTCAGCTGTTGTTTTTTCCCTCCGTAAGAGAATCCAGAGACCTGGGTTTTTGTGTAAACTCTCCCAGTTTTAAGATGTTTACAGCCACCTTTTGAAAACTTCATTTGCTGCTGGCAGATGCAAAAGGTCAAAGGTGCCTGACTTCTGGTTGGGATGTTTTACTGGCTGGGCAACCTCCGAGCATCTGCGAGTTGAGTAAGCAGTGTTGACTGCACATCCCGAGGCGCTGATGAGCTGCCCTCTCACGGCCCTGCCCTCGGCCCTCCTCAGGGGTCCACAGGGGCCCCTTGCTGCAGCCCAGGTGCCCAGGCCTCCCCACGCTCCCTGAACACCCTGCCTCTCTGTCTCTCCAGGGTCTGTGCTTTAACGGCAGTGCCTTCGCCTTATACCTCTCAGCCGCAATCGTGGACGCGTCTTCTGTCTCCCTGGAGAGGGACAGTCACAACTTCAACAGCTGGGCGGCCTCGTCGGTGAGTGGGCCCTCCCATCCCCGTCCCACCCTCCACCAGCTGTGGGTTGGGGGAGGACCAGCCACACAAGGGCCACCTTGGCAGTGAACTTCCTGGTTTGAAAGGGACCTCCTGGCGTGTGGAGAGGTTGACAGACTCTGCTGGAGGGAAAGCCAGGCTGTGACAAAATAAGTATTTGAGGGAACAAAATAAACATTGGAAGCCTTCTAAGAATAATTTTTCTGCCTACCGCGTAGTTTGGAGGAGAGAGCAGCACTGTGACTCTGTTTGTTTGTTTAAGTAGAATTGTTTCTGCGCTGAGTATGCCTAGAAAGACAGTTCCGTCCAGGGACTGCAGTGGGACCCTGGGGAGTGTGGAATGAGGGGCTGCTACTCTTTGATTTACATGCTTCTCCACTGTTTGCATTTGAAAACCATGAGTGTGTATTTTTCTATTTTAAGAAACTAATTTTAAGTTTTTCTCTGAGACAGAATGTGCTAAAGTTAGTCTGTGGTGGTGGTTGCACAGCCCTGTGAAATACTGAAAAAAGGAGCCAAACACTTTAAATGGTTGAATTATGTGGCATATGAATCATAGCTCAATAAATGTTTTGAAAATGAATAGACGTACAAAAAACTGCATAATATTTAATGTGTAATTTTATAAATAACTAAGCAAAACATCAGTGTCACCTCCATCCTGATCAAGAAATAAAACATTTCTAGGATTCTGGGGGGAAAATATACTACTTAAATATACCTTGTAATGCAATCTAATAAAGCTTACAGGATATTAAAAAAAAAGTTTCTCTGAGAGTGGCCTTAAAATACCCCACCCGCAGTAGAAGTGTTAGGGGGAGGGGGCAGCTAGGAATGCCCATGTGGTAATACTAAGCTGGGGGTGAGACATTATATTCTTCACTTTTTTTCAAAATCTCTCTTTAAAGGTAAAGAGCATGGGTCCACATGAGATTAAAAATCAAAGGCTTTGGGTGGCGAGGGTACAGCTCAGTGGTAGAGCGCATGCTTAGCATGCACGAGGTCCTGGGTTCAATCTCCAGTACCACTACTTTAAATAAATAAGTGAATAAGTAAATAAATAAATCTAACCCCCCACCCCTCCCCCCACACACACCAAAATTTTTTAAAGGGACAAATAAATAAACCTTAAAAAAAAATCACAGGCTTTGACAGCACTTGGGCTCAAGTTAGCACACGGCAAGGACTGGCTGGCACTGGGCGGTGATTGGCCCAGGAGTGGTCCCGAATGTCCCCACTCTCCACTGACACCCACGTGGGCTCCTGGCCTCTGCCCATCCTCTCGGCATGTTTGTGTTAACGGACCCTGTGGTCCTCTGCGGCCAAGCCCATGTCTAACACTGCCTACTAGAAATGCATGTGCTTTTCTCAGGTGCACACCACCACACCCACCCCTTTGTGAACACCCCGGGGTTGTAGGAGTCATTCGACAGACTTTCCTGATACATTCCAAAAAAGGAAAACAGCAGAGCCAGAAATCATTTCAGAAGGAAGGTACTTGAACTGTTGCAGCAAAGTGTGTTACAGCTCAGTGTTAAAGCTCAGTGTTACAACTTAGCTGTGACAGCAACCTGGATCAGGGCTAGAGACCAGGCAGCACTCAGAGGGTTGGAGAACTCAGCTTTATTACACCAGTGGGCCCAGAGGAGTTAACACTCCAAGCTCTGGACCCCGTCTGTAGGTTTACACAGCCTTTTATAGGCTACCAGTCTAGACTTTGCAACATTGTGCAACATCATAAGCAAATAAGGTATAACAAAGATGACTAATTAGGAACAAGCTTTGTAGAAATGGACCAATCAGGAGTGAGAGAAGTGGACCAATTAGGAGTGAGAGAAATGGACCAATCAGGAGTTAGCCTAGGGAACCAATAGACTCTTAGGGGTAAGTTCCGCCTTCCTAGAAGTAAGCCATTTCAGAGTTTAAAAAGCGAGATACTGCTGTTGGGCCAGGGAACTGAATGGTGCTGGCAGGAGGGTAGCAGCCCTGCTTCAGGGTCCTGCCGTCATTTTCATGGGGCTTCCCACCTTAGAACCAATAAAGCAGTGTTAGGTGAGAAAGCTTGGAGTCATGGGATGCTGGGCGTGCGTTACTCAGTGGAAGTGAAATGATGGCTTTTGGTGATCAGAATGTGCCTTCAACCCCCCTTCTGGTATGCTTTCTTTTCTCCAGTTCTTTGCCTTCCTGGTCACCATCTGCTACGCTGGAAACACATATTTCAGTTTTGTAGCTTGGAGATCCAGGACCATACAGTGATTCACCATATGGAGAATTAAAAGAAGGAACAGAAAAGGAAGAATCTCACTGTAAAAACAGCTGTAGGTATAATGTATATTCCCAGAGAATTGTATTTAACTGATGTTTTTATGTACTTAGTTAAATTTACTCACGGTGGTTTGTTACAGTTAAACCACATTCTTATTTGCAAAGTGCTGTCGCTTATACTGAACTCTTAAACATCTTGTTGATGTCTTCATAGACCTTATTTTCTTAGGCAGTGTATAGATAAATTGCTAATACGAAGAATGCGTCGAATTTGTAAACCTAACTTTTGAAATGCCAGATTCTTTTTTGATTAAATGTTTCAGAATCTTGGGTCACGTTGTGTCTGATTGAAGCGAGGAGCCCTGTTGCTGAAGCCTGAGGCTGGGTGCTGCGGGGAATGCTTCATCCTCACAGGGCTGGCCAGGTGTGATACTGCCAGGAGACGCTTGTCCACAGCCCCCAGGCCTGGGTGATAGGGGAGACCTGCCTCCCCAGGTCCAGGGATCATCAGTGCCCACGATTCTCATGCTCACCAGTTGGTCCAGAAAGCATCTAAGGAGACACTAGCCTTGGAGCCCAGTAATGAGCTCGCCCCTGACTGCTGTGCTAGTGGTATTTTTTCTAACACACATTAAAATAAGTGCATAACCTTTAAAAAGACAAACACTTGCATGTTCTTTAAAATCATCTGTCTGACCACGGAGACATGGGTACCACATTTGGTGCAAAGTATCAGACCAAAAGGTCCCAGATCTCCAATCTCCAGCCCTAATGTTTTGTAATGTTGTTAGATACCATCAGACATTGGGAAGAACCCACTTGGCAAGGCACATGTGCGCTTAGAGGAAGCACTTTTAGGCAGGATGGTTCTTGCTGGTATGGCAGTGTATCTTTGGTGATTTTTCAACCTGAGCCTCTTTTGAAAAACAAAAAACCACAGAAACGTTAGTATAGTTGGCGACAGGATTTCAGCCTCACGCTGTGGATGTGGCCTTGCGGTTGCTGCTCTCCTGCGCTTGGGTGGCCGTGCTGTTTCTTTGTTGTTTGTTGTTTGTGTTGGTTTTCCTGTTGATCTGATTCTAATTCCTTATCCTGGCTCTGATTCCCCCTGTATAGGAGAGTCGGATTTCTTCAGTATTTGAAGGAAAGGATCCATGAAGAGTGTTCTTGGGTCCAAGGAGGAAGTGGGCGGGGACACCAGGTGTGAGAGGTGGCTGTGGGGTGTGGATGTGTGGGAACGGGTGGGCGTTGGGGGCTCCAGCGGCCTCTGAGTCTGACATTTAGCCATGAAGTTTCAGTCTCAGCAGCGCAGACCTGCGGGTGATCAGAGCTGCGCTCTTTCTGTAGCTGCATTTGCAGGCATCACCCAGAGAGCCTCTGACTCACTGATTTTTCCAAGAAGAGCTGAAATAACTAGTCAGGATTTTTGTGTGCTCTGCCTCTGTGTCCATCTCTCCCTCTCACGGTCCCAGAAGCGTATTCGTCTTCCACGTACCCTGTAGCTTTTTGAAGTACTTTCTTTTGCAGTCAAGTCTCCATAAAAGGCAGAAAACCTATAACCTAAGAGGTCTGTTTCTGGAAACAGTCATAAAGAAAGAAGCCTACTTTTATGTTCTTCTTTTCTGTGTGTGTGTGTGTGTGTGATTTATATAATCATGGCCACATTTATAGGAAGTAACTTCTGGGGTGAAAGGTTTCGTAAACTACTGTAAAATGCCCTCCAAATAGGCTACAACCATAGGCCTTCCCTGAACCAACAGCACCAAAGATACCTATTTCAAGAGAGCAATGATTCATTTGTGTCCAGGGGGACTTGCTGTCAGGTCTTTGTGTTTTTATTTGTGGCTTTTCAGTAGTGTGACCCTTTGTATTACCTTAAAAAAAACAACAAACCCCAAACAAAACCCAAAACATTTATTTTTAGCTGAAAGGAAATTATTATTTCTTCTTTTGAATACCGAGTTGGCTCATGAATAATTTTTAAGTGTGTGTTTCTAGACAACAGAATGCTTCTCTGTTGTTCAGCTAAAGCTATCAGTTTTAAACTGGGTTTACCTTTTCTTTTGTGAAAGAATTAAAAAACAAAGCCACATGCAGCACAGCCAGCGTAAGAAGAATAGGGTTCTAGGGTTGAAAAATATTATTGCAAGGATTGTAGTGAGTATCTTCTCTGCCATCTAAGCTCACTGTCTGCATTCACCTCTCAGCCCCTCCAAGACCATCACATTCTCTTGGATGGCGCTGGGTGGGTTTTTAATTTGATGTGTTTACCCGCTTGTGGCAAATCAATGAAATGCCTTAGGCATTTAATCTCTCCTTTGCAATTTCCAAATCATAGCCCGCAAAGATAAATGTTTAGCCAGTATTTTAAAACTGTAAGAAAATCTAGATGCAGGAATATTCACTGTCAGTTACTTTTGCACATTTTTAAATTGCTCCCTTCATAGAAATAGCCCCTCAGGGTACCAGCACACAAAAGATTTTAAATACACAAAATATCTCTGGATAGAGCAGAGACATTTAAAAGCACTAACCAAAGGTGCAGGCCTGGGTAGGAAATCAATTTGAAGTTCATATTTCTGTTCCCTAGACAATTACTAAATTGAAAAGATAGATTTTTTTTTTTCCACAGTGAAAAACAATCCAGGCATACAGGCAGACCTCGTTGCATTATGCTTCACTTTACGAAATGTCGCAGATAACGCGTTTTATATGATTTGAAGGTTTGTGGCGACCGGCATCAAGCAAGTCTCTCGGTGCCATTTTTCCAACAGCATTTACTCACTTCATGTCTCTGTGTCACATTTTGACAGTTCTCTCAGGATTTCAAACTTTTTCATGATTATTATGTTTGTTATAATGATCTGCAATCTGTGATCTTTAATGTTACTATTACTGTTTTGGGGTACAACAGACCACGCCCATAAAAGATGGTGAAATTAATCAACAAATGTTGTTGTATATTTTCTGGTTGCTCCACCCACTGGCTGTTCCCCCACCTGCCTCCCTCTCCCCAGGCCACTCTATTCCCTAAGACACAATAGCACTGAAATTAAGCCAGTTAGTAGCCCTACAATGGCCTCTTCAGTGTTCATGTGAAAGGAAGAGTTGCACGTCTCTCACTTTAAATCAAAAGCCAGATGTGATTGAGCTTAGGGAGGAAGGCATGTCAAAAGCAGAAATAGGCTGAAAGCTGGGCCTCTTGTGCTAGACAGCCAAGTTGTGAAAGCAAAGGAAACGTTCTTGTTCTTGAAGGAAATTAAAAGTGCTGCTCCAGCGAATAAACAAATGATAAAAAAGCAAAACAGCCTTATTGCTAAAATGCAGAAAGTTTGAGGGGTCGGGACAGAAAGAAGATCAAACCAGCCACAAGATTCCCTTGAGCCCCCCCCCCCCCCAAAAAAAAAAAAAGTATAATCCAGAGCCGGGTCCTAACTCTGCAATTCTGGGAAACCGAGAGAGGTGAGGAGGCTGCAGAAGAAAGTCTGAAGCCTGCAGAGGTTGGTTCACGAGGTTTAAGGAAAGAAGCCGTCCCCATAGCATCCAGGTTCAAGGAGAAGCAGGAAGTGCTGATGTAGGAGCTGCGGCAAGTTGTGCAGAAGATCTGGCTCAGGTCATTCATGAAGGCAGCCCCACTGAGCAACAGAACAGCCTTCTGTCAGAAGAGGATGCCATCTAGAATGGTCATAGCTGCAGAGGAGAAGTCAATGCCTCGCTTCAAAGGACAGGCTGACTCTTGTTAGGGGCTGGTGCAGCTGGTGACTTTAAGTGGAATCGGTGCTCACTTACCATTCCAAAAATCCTGGGGCCCTTGAGGGTGATGCTGAACCCACCCTGCCTGTGCTCTAAAAATGGGACAGGAAAGCCGGGCCAACAGCACTTCTGTTGACAACATGGTTTACTGAATATTTTAAGCCCACAGTTGAGACCTGCTGCTCAGAAAAGCAAGATTCCTTTCCAGATGTTACTGCTCATTGACAAGGCACCTGGTCACCCAAGAGCTCTGATGGAGATAGACAAGGAGATTTGTGCCATTTTCACGCCTGCTGACACAGCGTCGACTCTGCAGCCCGGGATGAAGGAGCCATTTCAGCTTATCATTTAAGAAATACATTTCGTAAGTCTACAGCTGCCCTAGGCAGTAATCTCGCTGATGGATCTGCACAAAATGAATTGAAAACCTCTGGAAAGGATCCACCACTCTAGATGTAATTAAGAACGTTTGGATTCATGGGAAGAGGTCAACAAATGAACAAGAGACAGGAGTCTGGAATGTTGATTCCAACCCTCCTGGATGACTTTGAGGGGTTCAGGACTTCAGTGGAGGAAGTCACTGCAGATGTGGCGGAAACAGCAAGAGAGCTAGAATTAGACATGGAGCCTGAAGATGGGACTGAATTGCTACCATCTCATGTGAAAACTTGAACAGAGGAGGAGCTGCTTCTTACGGATGAGGAAAGAAAGCGGTTTCTCGAGATGGAATCTACTCCTGGTGGAGAAGCTGTGAAGCTTGTTGAAATGACAACAGAGAACTTACAATATTACATAAACTTAGTGTTATAAAACAGCGGCAGAGTTTGAGAGGACTGACTCCAACTTTGAAAGAAGATCTGTGGATCGATGGTATCAAACAGCACTGCGTGCTGCAGAGAAATTGTTCGTCAGGGTCCATCAGTGCGGCAGACTTCACTGTTGTCCTATTTTAAGAAGTTGCCACAGCCACCCCAACCTTCAGCCACCACCACCCTGATCAGTCAGCAGCCATCAGCGTCCGGGCAGGACCTTCCAGCATCAGATGATTATGACTCACTGAAGGCTCAGGTGAGGGTTAGCATTTTTTCAGTGACAAAGGATTCTTTAATTAAGGTATATACATTGTCTTCTTAGACAAAATGCTGTTGTTGCACACTTAACAGACTACAATATAGTGTGAACATAACTTTTATATGCACAGGGGAACCAAAAAAATTCGTGTGACTGGCATTTAACATAGTGGTCTGGGACCAAACCCCCCCTATCTCCGAGGAATGCCTGTGCAAGGCTAGGGGCACGCGTGTGCACACTTACACTGAAAGGTGGCGGCCTGAGAAGCATTTGTGACCTTGGCCTCACATGCATGTCCTCCTGGCCACGTTCTGCTGCCAAAGTGAATTCTAAGCAGACAGCTGTAACGGAAGTTGAGTAACTAACGGTTCCAGTGTTGATGACATAGGATAATGAGGAAGGATAGAATATCTGTTGTCACAAGTTAACTTTGTAAGTCAACTTAGGTGTTTGGTGTATGTAAAAGAGAATCAGGTTTGAGGGAAAGTGCTTGGCAACACAGAGGTGATACTTTTTCAGAAACCAGGAAGGTGAGTGGCAAGAAAGCTGTTGATGGAGGAAACATTCCATTTGGAATGTGTGTTTTGAGAAAACTTTAATGTCACTGGCAGATTTTCTTTTCTAAAATGTTCAGAATAACCATTCATCCAGGACACCGCAGACCTTGTTGCTGCCTCCCCAGGGTCTCTTCTCCCTCCTCTCGTTTTCTGACTCCTCTGGTTTTTATTCCGTATCCGCCCCAGCCGCTCGCGGGGGAAGGCAGCGCCACCGTGACTCTCAGAATGCCGCCTGGGCTAAGCCCACCCCCGGCCACGGTGGCGGGTTCCGGCACGGGCCTGTGACCCAGGGCTTGCTGGGGACTTCTGGGAAAGGAGCGCTTCAAGAAGTATGTGGGGGCAGGAAGTTGTTGACAAATATCTTGTGACCACAAGGAAAGGCCAGTCTTGGGATGAGGGTGACTGCAAGAGCAAAGAGATGGAAAGAAACTTCTTGGTGATTATGTCACTGAGTCACTGAATCAGTTCAGCCCTGCAGGCTGCCAGGCTCTGGTCTTCACCATGACAGGAGTGGTTGTACCCACTTGGCTTAAGCTGGTTTCTGTTACTTACAGCAGTGTGCATCCTAACCAGTACACAGGACCTCCTGGCTAATGGCTTTCAAGCAAAGGCATAACGTCTTCGTTCTGGTTTCCTTTCTAGTAGGAGGTCACCACAGAGCCCTGGGTGGCTGGTCCTGACGATGGGGTAAGCCGGCTTTGGCACCACTGCCCGTTAGCAGTAGGAGGGCAGAGAGGGGAAAGTTCAAGAGTCGGCTTGACAGAGTGACTCAACCTCTCCGGGAGCTATTAAGGATGGTGCTCGCTGGGAAGATTCTAGAAAGAGAAAACACAGCGGGGAGGATAGTCCAGCAGAGGAGTTCTCATGACCTGACTCTGGTCACTGCACTGGGAGAGCCGAATGTGGAGGGGGAAACACGGAGAGGCTGGTCTCCAGCTGTTCCAACTTACCATGAGAACTCCGCCTCGAGTCTCAAAGACAGTCACCCTTGGGAGGGCGCTTCCCTCTCTGGAGGCAAGTTGGCCACTAAGTGCCAAAGAACATTGACCCAGGAGCCGGGGAGGGTGTAGCTCAAGTGGTAGAGCGCATGCTCGGCATTGCACGAGGTCCTGAGTTCAATCCTCAGTTCCTCCTCTAAACGTATGTAAATAAATAGATCTAATCCCCCCCCAAAAAACCCCAAAAAACAGATAAAGAAGAAAAGAAATACAAAGAACATTAACCCTGTAAGGGTGAGGATTAGGTCTGAAGTCCTGACAGTTAGGAAAAGAGCTTAGAAATCAAAGGTGGCACATTCTTTTCAAATTAAAACCACGAGATGCTACATCGCACCCTCTAGAATACCTAAAATTAAAAGACTGGCAAGACCAAGTGTGGGAGAGGTTATGGACTACCTGGAATTCTCATCCAGCTGTCTCATGGGACTGTCAAATAGTGCAATGATTTACACATCATTTGACCCAGCAATTTCATTCCTAGATATTTTACCCAAGAGAAATATGTCCACAAAATACTTATACAAGACTATCCTTAGCAGCTGTATTCATAATTGGCCCAAACTGGGAACAACCAAATGGTTACCACATGGTACAAATTGTGTATTCATACAATGGAATACTGCCCAGCAAACTCTAGACAGATACATGCAACAACGTGGATGAATCACCAAAAGAGTACATTGAATGAAAGAGGACACCAATACATATATTAAATATATATATATAAAATGTTTGTTTCAATTTATACGAAATTCAAGACGAGGCAAAACCAATCTATGGTGATCAGAAGCTGGTCAGTGGTTTTCTGGGGTTAGAAGTGGAAGGACTGGCTAGGAAGGTGCGTAGGGAAACGTTCTGAGGTGATAGAAGTACCCTACGTCTTGATTGTGCGGGTTGCACGTGCGTGTACATTTGTCAAAATTCACAAGCTGTTTACTTAAAATGGGTGCATTTTATTTTTATTTTGTGTAAATTATACCTCAATAAAGTTGATTCTAAAGGAAAAGAAAACTGGGGTATTTTTTTTAAATATTCACTCTTAAATCACATACTTTTTAATGTGATAGTCAAATCATTGATCATCTGTCTCCTGTCTGGTCTGTGACCTTTTGGAGAATTGGGGTGGTGGGTTCTCATCTTGATCTTCCTTGCAGAGCTCAGCACAGTGTGTGGAACGTAGTATGTGTTCATTTAACACCTGCCCCAGTGAAGTTACTGGGAAGTTAATGAAGGGTCCCAGAAGGGTTGAAGGATGAGCAAGTTAGAAGACAAAGTAGAGGAGGTAAACCAAGAGAGGGCAAGGCTGAGCGTGGCTGCGAAGCCAGTGCGGTGGGGATGTGTGACTACTGAGGGGATGCCGGAGGGGAGAGGCAGGCGAGGGGGGCTCCGAGAGTCACCGGGGACCCAGCACTGAGCAGCCAGGAGGGACCTGCAGGTGAAGAGCTGGGTCGGTGGACCCATTTATGGTGCTCGGAAAGAGATGGTCAGAAACCTGCTTATTTAAATAAGTGAGAGCTTCCAGGTGGCTCGTGAGCTGGTTACCTGGAGAATCACACAATGAGCTGATAGGTTTTTAGAACGTATAAATGACTAATTGCCTAACAACTTCCAGCTGTTTAATGATAATAGGCTTAGGCTGAACCATACAAAATTGCAAGTTTTTGACTTTGTGACCTACACACATAGCAGTTTCGTGTGATTACACCGACAACTTTATACGTGACAAGTGACTCTCACACAGGATGTCAGTTGATCCTCAGAAGCTCTTTGCCTTTGATAAGGCAGGTGTCCCCAGCCCCATTTAGCTGATGAGGACGACTGAGGCTTCGTTAAGTGGTCAGTGATTTGACCAGGGTCACACAGCGAGTAATTAGAATAGCTTGGGCTGACGTGGCAGTCTTCTGACTCCTGGCTGCTCGTGGACTGGAAGCATCTGTACTGAGAGGAAAGGATCCAGGTGAAGACTATATAGGGTGGAGGGCTGAAGTGGTACATTTCCAGAAATCTCTTTATGAAGAGATTTTTGAAGAGCCTTAAAAATGTTCGTTCCCGTGAACTTGCGGGGTGCCTCTCTCAGGAGTCGTGCACAAAGATGTTAATCCTGGTCTGATGTATAATAGGAAAAAAGAAAAGCTGGATCAGCCTAAAGCCCTAACAGTAGGGAAATGGCTCAGTAAGTAAATCCAATGAATGAGACTAGAAGTTAAGGCACCACAACCCAAGTTTATTCAGGATCAGAATTGATTGGCAGCCTCATTGAAGATTTAACTTTGTATTTTTAACACTTTTCTCAACCTATGCTTGAACTGTGGTTGCTAGACTGGTGATTAATTGATTCAGTTGTAACAACTGAAGATCAGTTGTTAAAGTGCTGTCTTTCTAAAAACATATAAGGGAGAAAAATATATTGTACAGACCAAAAAGAAAAAAAAAATGCTGCCACTAAAAACCGTTCGTGAGGAATTTTTAACAGGAAATGTTTATGGTATAACTTAGAAAACCAAACTCTGAAGGGTGGTGAGATCATGGGGTGGTTTTTATTTTCTTTGTTTTTTCTGAATTTCCCAGTTTTCTACAGTGAGCAAGTAATACATTCAAAATCAGGAAATGGCAGATATGTTAAAATAAGGCAGTGGTTTCAGCAGGTTGAAAAGAAACCAGGATCCTCACTATTAGTGGAAAAATTAACATCATAAAGCCCCCTTATAAAGGTGGGCAAGTGACCCGAGCACTTACGGGAAAACCATTCAGGGGACTGTACCCATTGCCTTGAAGGGAAGTGTAGTGATTTTGGCCATCATTTATCTCACCGATTAAAGATCTAATGGATAAAGAAGGAAAAAGAGCCTCTTCCTTTCCCCTTCCCTGATGACTTCATAGGAGTACTGATTCTGGTAGAAAACATTAGCACAAAAAACTAACTATTCCTTACATTTGTATGTTGTTTTATTACCTCTCTCTTAACATTTTGAGATTCATTTCTGTTTGAACCTTAAAAACGAGTGGTTTCAGCCCGTTTGACAAACAGAAACACTGAGGTCCAGACAACTTCCCCTGTGGGCAGACCAGAGTGCCCTCTCCTCATCCCAAAGGTCAGGCAAACAAAACCAGGACCTTTATGCAGACCGTTTCACTGCTGAAGGAGTTAGGGATCCTCCCCGTCACATCCCTTCTAAATGTACAGCCCTGAAGCGTGGGTCAACAATTCAAACACATGGGAAATTATCAGAAAATCAGAGAAGACTGAGGCCAGCTTCACTGCCTGATCCGTCAAATGTCACCATGCTCTCATCAGCCAACACCAAACCTTCTCTCCTTGTCCATCATTGGAGCAGATATTGGCGGGAGTCAGTCTGTGAAGCGACGTCCACCATCTGGTGGGTTTTTCAGAGACACATTGCAAGGGGAGGTAGGCAGGGACCACCTTTGCAGTTCAGCACCAAATTCTCAAAAGCAAGCAGGAACCAAGTACAAACAGCCTGAGCAGGGCAGTTAATATTAGCAATGTTTCACGTCCCTTGGTTGTGCACAGACCTCTCTCCTGGGGTATGTGAGGGACATGGGATGAGGCATATAAGCTGGACAAGGGTTATGAGCAAAGAGGGCAACTCTGAACCAAGGGCAGCCCTGAGGTTTTTTGCTTTTTTATTTCTTTGCTTGCTTGTTTTTTGCTGGATCCTGGTTCAGAATGCTGTTTGCACCTGTTTGCTGATGGCCCAACCTGCCAGGCGCAACCATCTTCCATCCCAACCTATTTCAGGGACCGCTAACATCTCCCGAATGCCTGACCACGTACCATCTCCTTCAGTCCTCCCAGCAGCACTGGGAGGTAAGCAGCGTCCACGCCCCACACCTTGCAGGTATGGAGATCCATGCTCCAAGGAATCTGGATTCCAAGACAGGTCTTCTAACTCTGAATCCAATTCTCTGCCACTCTGCTCCTTCCCTGACTCTCCAGATAGGTTTTCCTCTCATCACCCCCACCTCCAATTTTCAAAATAAATTCTGCTGTTTAAAACTGTGGTATTTGGTTGCAGCACCCCAAGCCGACTAACACCGTCAGAACCATTGGGAAACAGGTGCCCTTGTAAAGGGGTTGGATTGTTAGCTAGGAGGAAATATAAGCCTGTGCTCTATGCTGCCAGAGGTCATGAGAGGGCTGCCTGGCAGTAGAGCCAGCACAGAGGAGAGTGAAGCCAAGAGACAGAGGGCCTGACTGCCTGACTCCAGCAACTGGATCCAACAGTGCCTGAAAGATACCACAGCTGCATACCACAGTTACACCAGCCAAGGAATTCTTTCTGCTTTAGTTTCTGTCCCTTGCAACCAAAATCACTGTGACTAATACAGAGTCAATGGTCATTATTTTTTTTCATTATATCTGACCAGATATATCATCATAATCGTATTGGTATACATGAGTTGTGGTCAATGACATTCTAATGGAAGCCTTGGAACGTGCATTTCTTTAGGATAGATGAACAGAGAGGAACTTGGAAGTTCTTGAATTCTCACCAGCTAGTCAGAGACCAGTCACCTGGCTGGCTCCCCTTAGAGTGTGAAATCGTTAAAGGGGGCTGTGAAGTCTTTGCCTAAGCCCTTGCTCCCCAAGGGACAGCCCTTTACCCCAAGAAGGCATCAACCCATGTGAACATCTCTGGCTACTTGGCCATAGGTCTCGTGCATGGAGCCTCTTATCCGCCAGGCCAGCACACCACCTGATCACGATTACGGGGTCATGATAAACTGATTCACACAGAGTGGCCACCACCGGTGATTACTTCCTGCCTGGGCTGGGTGACACGCTGACCAACAGCACTCAGACAAACCCAGCCAAGTCTCAGCTCTAATGGACTCCAGAAATGACAGCGGTTCTCAGACTTCAACACACATCTCAATCACGTGGGAGGTGGAGGGACGACCTGTCAAGACACGGATTGCTGAGCCTCACCCCCAGAGTTTCTGATTCAGCAGCTCTGGGGCGGATGGGGGTGGGGCGCTAAGAATTTGCATTTCTCACAAGTTCCCAGGTGATGCCGATACTGCTGGTCTGGGGACCACACACTGAAAATCACCAATTTAGAAGATTGCTGAAGGGCCCCAGAAGGAGGGGGAATTAGCCAGTGCTGGGTTTCTCTCCTTCCCTGAAGCCTTCGCTTTAACAACGACCCCATGTCATCCCCATGGTGGGTTCCGAAGACTTGGAAAAAGTACAGAGGTGGAAATGTAAATCTACATGATACGCTATCCTAAGTTCATGCCTATGGCATCTGGAACTGCCTGCACGGCTGTCTCATTGTCACAGCAGCCCCTGGGTGCAGCTGTCTTTATTTTAGAGAGAAAGAAATGGAGTACCAGGCACTGTGACTGCTGTCTAAAGAGAAGACAGATATTGGAGGCAATTGGTTTTGGTCATGAAAAATTCAGATGTACACAGAAGTAGAGAAAATAGCATAATGAATCCCTAAAGTGCCTCAACTTTAGCAGTGATCGGTGCTCAAAATTGAGCGTTCATCAGAATCACCTGGGAGACTTGTCAAACCATAGGTTGCATGAGTATCTCCACATTCTAGAATTATTAAGCCCTTGCCACATTGATGACAGTCTTCTGAAGACGGGATAGTCCTGGCATCCAGTGATCTCATAGAGGTAGACTTTTTGGTTATCTCTAAATGTTTGGAGATATAACAAGTTTGGCCACCTAAACTCTAGTCAAAGAACACTGACAGCACCTCATTTCCAGTCCTGCTGGCACCTATCTTCATTTAAAAAGTAACTTAGAAGGCTTGCAACAGTATGTTACTGGGATAACAGTTTGACAGCTTAGTAGAGGTTAAGTCTATGCCTACTTTGTGACTCAGTAAAGTCACTCGTATGTATTTACCCCAGAGAAATGAGAGCTTATGCCCCCCCCATCTCACCAGAATGTTCACCGCAGCTTTATTGGGTATAACAGGATTAATCTCCATGTGTTGAGTGAAAGAAGGCAGACACAAATGAGATAGTCCGTGTTATTTCAAGTATGTCAAGCCCAAGAACAGGGAACACGAATCCATAGTGACAGAAAGTGGGAAAGGAGCCCGAGGGAACTTTGGGGGTATCGGCACGTTCTGTTGCTGTAGGTGGTGGGCACACAGGTGTACATTCACACACAGAACAGTTAATGGAGCTGAACACGGAAGGTTTGGGCATTTCGGTGTATGTGAGTTATCTTCACTCAAGTTCCCTTAGCACACATCCGCAGCTGCACCCACACCAAATCCCAGGAGGCTCGGACCCAGCTGTGCCCCGGCCTTGCCCACCTCGGAAAGGCCACGGTCCAGGGCGTCGGTTTCCCTCCTCCCTCCAGCCCAACTTCCGCGCCTGCCCGAGGGCGTGGGTTGCCGTCCCTTTCCGGAGCGCGCGGGCCGTCCCTCCCCAGCCGGGTCCCGCCGAGGCCGGGTGGGCGTCACCTGCGCAGCCCCTGGGCGCGTGCGCCCCGCCCCGGAACCCGCCCCCCGCGGCCCCACCCCGCCCCTCGGCATTTGGCCTTCGGCCTCGGCCGGAGGAGGCGGCCCGGGGGTAGGGGCCGCGCGATGTCGCACGGAGCCGGGCTCGTCCGCACCACGTGCAGCAGCGGCAGCGCCCCCGGACCCGGAGCCGGCGCTGGGCCGCCGGGCGGGAGCTCCTCCGAGGGGCTGCTGGACCCCTTCTACCCCCGCACCCAGGGGGCAATGCTGAAAGTGGCGCAGATGGTAAGAGAGGCCCGGGCGCGGGCCGGGGTCGCACGGGGTGGCCCCCGAGGGCAGGGTCGGGGTGGGGGGACGCGCCCGCGGCCGGAGCGTCGCACCCCGGGCGGGGACCGCGCCGCCCGGGTCAAGTTGGAGGGGGCTTCCTCGGGCGAGCTGCGCGTGCGGGCAGCCCCCGCGCTGGAACTCAGCCGCACCTGGCCTCCTCCCGCGGGCGCGCGCCGGGGTCCCAAGTTTTTCCAGCCGCTCGGCGGGCCCCGCCCGCCTGTGACCGAAACCACCGCCAAAGTTCCTTGGCGTCTTCCTTCCTCCTCTCCGGCCGCGCCGCCCCGGACCCGAGCAGCGGGTGAAGAGCGCCCGGGCGGCGGCCCTCAGGCAGCCGAACCCCACCTCCCCCCGCCGCCGCCGCCGCCGCCGCCTCTTCCCCCGAGCCCCGCGCCGCAGGGCTTCCTGCTCCCGGCGCAGCTGCGCCCGAGCGCGGGGTCTAAGGCCCGGCGTTCACGGTGGGAGAAAGCGCTAGGACCCTTGAGGCAGCCGTCCCGGGCCCTGCCCCTCAAGTTCCGAGGGAGGGCGGGGTCTCGGGGCTGCGGGACGGCGGGGGTCACTGAGGAAGGCCGGCTGGGGGGAGCCGGAGTCTCGGGAACGGGGGTCACTGTGGAGCCGGGCAGGACGAAGGCCTGGGCGCTGAGCGCGACCCGCGCTGCTGGGGCCTGCTTCCTGTTCCTCACTCTCTTCTCCCTTCCCATTTTTTAATTCCTTACAATTGTTAAATGTTCAACACCTTTCCCATTTGTTTGATATGTTTTGAAACTGGTCTGGGCTGTCTGTGACTCCACTTATTGTAATGTTTGCAGCCAGAATGGTAGAGGGGGGAAGTGGTAGATTTGAAAGGAGGTGTAGGGGAATGGATGTGGGTCCGGAACCGACTACCAATGCAAGCCGGCCCGGGCTGGACAAGGATTGATGCTGAGTGTGTAGAGGAGGCTCTGGTTTTCTGCTTGAGTCAGACCTTGGCGGGCAGGGGGCTGAGTTCCCTTTCCTCCAAGAAGAGCGTGTAGATGGACCAAAAATTAGGAAGTAGAGGCGTTATAGCTACTAACAACAGAAAAGAATCATGCTGAACAGTGTTGGTTTTGACCAAGGCTGTGTTGTGTTTTGTTTTGTTTTGTTTGGTACAGGCTACAAAGGGACCAGCCTATATCCCTATCCTTAAAAAAATGTGGGTGCAGGTGGGGGCAGGCCCTACCTGAGCATTGGAAGACATATCAGGAGCTGAATGAATTTGTTGGACAAAGGTCATGGAGAAGTCTCCATTTCAGCCTCCTAAACTAGCCTCTTACCTGTGGCCCTTGTGCCAAGTTGCAGGTGTCAGTGATGGACTTGTTGTTGCAAAGACTTGGAGAATTGCTTCTCCCTATGCCCAGAGGATTCTTACACCTTCTTCCTCCCTGGGTGCCCCCCTGCGGCTGCAGGCTGGCTTGAGCAGATCCCTGGGAGTGAAGTTGCCATGGCAGAATGGTTATATTACAACAGAGTGACTGTTCAGTCTGCTTGGGCCCCTTGTCCAACTCCTCCCCATTCTCCTCCTCCTCTTTTCTGGGGCATCTGCTTGGGCATTTGATGTACTCTTGGCCTCTTTGCTGGAAAATACTGGCCTAGCCAAGTTTTAACATTGGGAAGGGCAGAAGCAGCTAAAATAGTGTTGCCCTCTGGGCATTCTATTCATGAGTCTCTGATTTTGACCACTGATGTTTCATTTGCATCCTAAACAGGCTGCCCTTTTTGTCCTAAATGTCCCATAAAGCATCCTCAATGTCTGACCAGCGGACCTGTTACACACTACCTCGAGTCATTGAAAAGGCTGTTCCCTTGGAGAAGTTTCCTTTCTTTGGGTCTCGCCTGGGTCCCCCACTACCAGAAAATGAGAAAGTGAGAAAATGGGAAGAAAGTGAGTTTCTAAGAGAATGTTGGTACTTGATGTGTAATTTTAATGAATCCTTAAAATCGTGTGGCCCCTATGGTTTAGTTTCTTTGGCCTTTCTCTGTAAGAGACACAGTCACAGTGTAGGTCCTAAGGCACTGGGTTTTTTTTTCATCGTTGTTAATAGCTACGTTGTTTGAGCCCTCCTCTTGTTCTTAACGTGCTAGGAATTTTTGTGCTTCACTTTATTGTACTTCGAGGTACCACGTTTTTTACAAATTGAAGGTTTGTGGCAACCCTGCATTGAGCAAGTTGATTGGCGCCGTTTTTTCCCAACAGGATCTGCTCTCTTGGTGTCTCTGTCACATTTTGACAAGTTTGGCAATATTTAAAACTTTCTCACTATTATGTTTGTTATGGTGGTCTGTGACCAGTAGTTTTTGACGTTACTGCTACTGTGACTCGCTGGAGGCTCGGATGATGGTTACCATTTTTTAGCAATAAAGTATTTTTGAATTAAGGTGTGTATTTTGTTTTTTTAGACAATGCTATTGCACATTTAATAGTACAGTGTAAACATAACTTATATGCACTGGGAAACCAAAAAAATTGTGTCTTGCTTTAATGCAGTACTCACTGTATTGTGTCAACAAATGTTTTTAAGAATCCAGTGAACTAACATGTTTGACAAATGAGGAAGCTGGCTGCAAGTTTGAGCTACTAATGTCACACAGTGTCGGCAGCAGTGGGGCCATCCCAGGCCTGACTGGCCTCATGTCCCCAAAGGACCCCAGAGTTGCTGCTTGTTAATAGATCTGGGGAAATCAAAGCCATCGCGATAGACCACTTCACACCCACTAGGATGGTGCCAGTGCGAAAGACGTAATAACAAGCAGCAGGGATGTGGAGGGTGTGGTGCAGTCAGGACCCTCATACACTGGCCGTGGGGGTGTGAAAGGGTGTGCACCTCGGCATACAGTCTGGCAGTTCCTCAAACTGTTACACGTAAAGTTGACGTGTGATAGGCCAGTTCCACCCCTAGTTATATACCCCAGAGAGACGAAAACATGTCCACGCAAAAACTTAGACGTGAGGGCTCATAGCAGTGTTGTGCATAATAGTCACAAAGTGGAAGTCAACCAAATGTCCGTCAGCTGAGGATAGATAAGTAAAATGTTGTCCATCCATACAGTGGGATGTTATTCAGCAGAGAAAGGAATGAAGGACTGACACAGGCTACCACGGGGATGAACCCTGAAAACGTGATGCTTGGTGAAAGCAGCCAGACACAAAGGACCACACAGTGTGTGATTGCACTCGTGTGAAAAATCCAGAATAGGCAAATTTACAGCAACAGAAAGTGGATTAGTGGTTGCTTAGGGCTGGGGGGTTGGGGAAAAGGGGTCTCTTTTGGGGTAATAGAAATGTCCTGAAATTGATTGTGGTGATGGTTGCACAACTTGGAATGTACTAAAAACTGTTAGATTGTACGCTTCAGATGTGTGATTTGTATCTCAGTAAAGCTGTTAAGAAATAGAGGAAGAGTTGAGGGCGGGGCGAGAGGGGGGAAATACTCTGCATGAAGCAGCTGGGTGTGGGAGGGCCGAAGCTCCACTTCCAGAATTGCCCCTGGGGTCCCCCCAAGTCCACTGCTCGAGGAAGGAGTGTCCTTCTGGAAGCTCACAGAGTCTGAGCTGAAGAGCCGGGTCTCCGGGCATCACCCAAGGGGCCTGAGTAGGAGATGCTGCCCTGGGCTCTACAGGGCTCCAGAGGCCCTTGCCCAGGCTCCACCACCCCACCTCATCAGTTTGCTTGTTCGGCAGATGTTTAGGAGTGCCATGTTCCCCTCTGTTTCTGCAGAAACAGTTGGCTGTGACAAAGCCCTTGCCCTCTAGAAGTCTGTGGTTCTACTGTGGACACAGACAAGTCCCCCGGCTGCCTGGTCGGGGAGATGAAAGCTCTGTGGTTGCCCACATAAGGCAGGAAGGATGGAGGGAAGAGGAAGGTGACATCTGAGTTGACTCTGGAGAGATGGGTGGGGTGTGTTGGGTTGGGGGTGCCCTTTAAGGGGCCTTCACTCAGTATGCATGTTAAGTTGGAGGTGAGGGATGTGCTAGGGGTGGTGGAAGGAAGGAGAGGGAGCAAGATGGGAACTAATTGTGAGCAGTCCTTAACCTTCCCATCCCGACAGTTAGAAGGGTCTTTGGGATGCGCTCTCCTGCCAGAAAACTCAAGCACTGCCCCCAGACTCACGCGCCCCCTCGGGTTCCACTCAGCCAAGGTAGACTCACCGAGCGTCCGCTCTGTTCCTAGCGCTGTCCCAGCGGGCCGTGGGGAGCACAACACAGCCGTTAACAAGACAGATCCTTTCGGCAGAGGCTGTGACTTCTGCAGAAGCATCACATCGAAGGGGAATCAGCATGTAGTGTCATAAGCAGTAAAGATGGAAGTCTAAGTGTGTTCCAGAAGGTTCCTTTATTTACTGAGTAAATATGGAGCACCTATTTTATGCGACGCAGTGTGGAAAGAAGGATAAACTAGATGGTTCAGCCCCTGTTATGCTCTAATGGGGAAAGTAAACGTTAGTCAAATGACTATACATATAAAATTATAAACTGGGACAAAACCTGGGAAAGAGAGGGCCACAGTACCATAGAGAAGTAGCTAGGGGGTCTGCCCTGTCTGGGAGGTGAGAAAGGGATATGTGAAGGATGAGGGAACAGTGTTACCAGAAGGAAGAGCACAGACAGTGGCTCTGAGACCAGAGGAAGGAGTATTGACAGTGGTTGGAGGGGAGGGAACAAGGCTGGAAGAGGTGTGGATGAGTCTGGGGAAACAGGCAAAGATTAGACCTCCCCTCCAAGATCTGCCAGATCGTCTTGAGGATATGGTCCTTATCCTGAGATTATCATGGAAGCATCATGTCAGTATGAGCCCACCATTGAAGTGGTGGTTCTCACCCCGGGGCTGTACGGCTCCCTAGGGAGCATCTTAGAACTTTGTGGAAACTTTTTTTGGTTGTCACAAAGATTAGGATCATGTTTGCTAAACATGTTACACATTTCAATATAGTTAACAGGGCATTGCAAATACTTATTATCATAAAGAGATGTGTTGTCTGAAATAACGGCAGAAGGAGCCTGTCCAGGCTGAGTGGAACCTGAGTGGGTGTGCGAGTCTGGGGCAGTGCCTGAGTTTTCTGGCAGGAGAGAGCACCCTAAAGACGTTCTAGGAAGCTGGGGCAAGTATGGACTTCATGTGGGTGTTCACAGCCCAGACCCCTAATGGAACTAGGCTGTGGGGGATGGCAGCTTCTGATGGAACTGTGAGCAGACCTCTGAGTGGAGAACGAGCCAGCATCGTCCAGAATGGCCCACCCCTCTGTGTTCTGTTTTAGATCTCTCTGGAGAGGGGAGCACCGGTTTGGTTCCCAAGTGCAACCTGCACGCCCATGTCCTGTTTCCTGGCAGCTGAGAGTTAAGGGCAGCCAAGAACCTCCCTGTCAAGATTCTTTGACCCCAACCCAGGCCGTGATGGTATAGTGGTTAGTACTCTGTGTTGTGACCCCAACGCAGTCCTGATGCAAGAACAAGAAACTGCTGTCCCTCAGTGGTCAAACAAATACAAACAAGAAGACATAAGTTATGGGCTTTGTTCTCAATAACGGAAGTAATACTTGTTCATTGTAGAAACTTTGGGAAAGAGGAAGAAGAAAACAATCTCCCTCTCCCCTGAGATTAATATTGAAAGTAAAGTTTTATGCTATTTCATAGTAGATGTATATAACTTGCTGGTGTTGGTTTGATTTTGTTTTTACAAAAGTAGGATGGTACTATACAGTTTGTAAGATTTTTGTTTGTTTTTGCTTAATATGTGATGAATGAATGTCATTTAATGTTCATTTGCAGCTTGTTTTTTGGGGGAGGATTGCAATTAGATTTATTAATTTTTTTTAATGGAGGTACTGGGGATTGAACCCAGGACCTTGCACATGCTAGGCATTCACTCTACCACTGAGCTACACCCTCCCCTGCAGTTTGGTTTTTATAGGGTGTTTGTACCCAGTCGTGAATGTACCTTGGTCCCAATGTACCGTAGTCCATGTAACCTGCCCCCCTCCCCCTTTTAGTGGCTCAGGGGACTCCCAGGCCTGCCTTCTCGCAAACAAGGCTGTGATGAACTCCCTTGTGGTGAAGTCCTGGGGTACAAAGGCAGAGATACATCCTCAGCACCAACGGCCGCAACCTTTCACGGAGGAGTGGAGTGCTTCTCACCCATCTGAGTGTGGTGGCATTAAACAGCTGTCCAGACTTGTTAACATCTAGAAATTAATAGGTGTCCTGTTATCCAGAAATTTCAGGGAGTCAGATGTGATCGTAATAATTTAAGTCACAGTAGTATTTAGGAAAAGGAATGGTGGCTCGATGGGCTAGACAATTTTGTGATGCTTTTACGTGCTCTGGTATACTTGAAGGGTGACGGTACCACACGGGTGTGAGGCCTTCTTCATTCAGGCTGCAGAGCAGGTGGGTTCCTGCAAGAATTCCCCTCTAGGGCCCCCAAATAACCACCTGTCCCCAGACTGGGAACCCCTGGCCAGAGGAGATGGTACTGATGGGCAGTGTCCCGTGTGAGTCTGGACAGAAACCACAGCGGGTCCCAGAGACCCTCCAGGGCACTCCTAGGCCTCCCTGTGTGGGCATTGATTTCAGTTCTGTCAGGCAAGGCCTCCTCTCTGCTCCCTTCCTCCCAGTCCCTGTCCACCCACCCAGCGCTGGCGCTTCCTGCTCGGCTGCTGGCGTCCATCTGTTTCCTCCGCTGCCATCTGCCCGCCCTGCTGGCCCCTGGCGTGCTGCCGGGATCCTCCCTCTGACCTGCCGCCTGCCACACGCTCTCCTCCTTTGTCTCCAGTTTGGCTCAGGGTTCCCTAGCCTGCTGCTCACTCCCGGGCATTCCTCTCTGGGGTCCTTAGCAACTCCTGGCATCAGCAGCCTGGCTCAGGGCCTGGCACCGGCTACTGGTCCTCCAGCCCCGGGTCTTCCCGAGGGAGGAGCACTCGCTCTCCCCCAGCTCAGCCCCATCCCGCCCCCTCCCCACCCAGACTTCCCAGCCTCCTGCAGAGACAGCCTTTCACCTGGTTTGTGCTGTCATCAGCAGTGGCAGTGACAAGGCTCTTCCTTTGCCTGGGGCAGTCACACTTTTTTCTTTTCTTTTTTTTATTTTAGATAGGATAGATCGATTGATAAAGAGAGAAATTATCTGTAAGATGGTTTACACATTACCCACAGAAAGGATTGCAATGAAACTAAAAAGAAGAGCAGTACCATCCTCATTTTTAGAGATGGAGCAAGGCCGGTCCCTTCAGAAGGGAGTGGGAAGGGAGGGGCGGGGAGGAGGAGAAATTAAATGCCTTCAGGTACAGAGTAAACTGGACCTTCTGGGAAGCAGAGAGAGTTACTAAATACAGCATGGCCTACATAGCTTTTTACCCACTTCCACCTCTTAGATTTTCTTTGTTCCCCTAAGGAGGTAGCAGCCATGCTAATGCTGTTTATAAAGAAGTTTTTTTTTTTTAAGTTTTTTCTCTCAAATGATAAAAGTGGTACTTAATTTATAATAGCATTGAGTTCCTGTTAGGTGACATCCTCTGCCTCGTTCAGTCCTGATAGGTAGGTTCCACCCTTATCTGCATTTTACAGATAAGGGAACCAAAGGCACAAAGCCATGAAGAGTGAGTTTGGGGCTGGGTTTTGAGTCCAGGTCTTGAGCTCATAAAAGGACTATTTGAGGTCATTATTTTTCATTATCAGTATGCCATGGGTATTTTTCCATGCTGTTAAATTTGAAATTGATGCTGTGATAAGGACATCCGAGTCCATTACTTAGTTGTACCGTAATTTATCCATTTGGCTGCTCATTGGTGGGCAGGCGGGTAGCAGATCTGAAAGGAGGTGCTGTGAGATGTGTGACAGCAGGTGGTAAAGACATTTTCACCCTCTGCCAGAGATGAAATCAGCTGGAGTGGGGAAAACCCCTCCCTGGGGTATAGACCAGACAGCGTGTGTGGTAGTTCAGAGAGGATTTCCTGTGTTACTCACTGGGCGGCTGGAAGCCTTGAGGGTAAACTATTAGTCTTATCCTTGTGCTTAAGTCCTAAGTTCCTCCAGAGAGGAGAACTGAGGTTTGGTTGTTCACTGTATTATGTCAGGCAATTTTACATGCAGTTTCCCTGTGTTTAACCATTCGTGGCTCTATTAGTTATTTCTTTTCTCCTCCTTTTGGTTGAATGAAGGCCAGGAGGATTTGTAACTTGCCCAAGGTCCAGAAATTCCATTAAATTCTAGAGCCAGCATTTGAACTTAGGTGTGGCCAAGACCTAACCCCTTGCCACAAGGGGGTACTGTGTGGCAGACAGGCTCCCAGGCCAGCCCACTATGGCAGACACATTCTTGGGCGACCCCTAATGAGTCACAACCTTATATAACTCCAGCCTCATGAGTGTGGGTGGGACCTCTGACTGGTTCTAACCAACAGAATATAGCAAAGGTGATGGGGTGTCATTCCCATGGCTGTGATCTATGTCACAGTGAAAGGATGCTGCACATGTAATTAATGTTCCAGATCTGTCGATTCTGAGTTAAGAGGATGTTATGCCCAGGTGGGCCTGACCTAATCAGGCGATGGTCCTTAAAAGGGGTCCTGGGTTCTTCCCAAAGGGAAAGAGTCTCCTGCTGGCCCTGGAGAAGCAAACTGCCTTGCTGGGAGAGAGCCTGGCAGAGGGCCACATGGTAAGCATCTAGGTCTAGAAATCAGCCCTCAGCTGACAGCCAGCCAGAAAATAGGGACCTCAGTCCTACAGCTGCAATGACACATGAGCTTGGATGAGGACCCCCAAGCCTCAGATAAAACCCCAGACTGGCCAACATCTCGGCTGCAGCCTTGTGAGACCCTGACCAGCGGGAACTGTGAGATGGTGAATGAGTGTTGTGCTAAGCCCCTTTCTTTGTGGTGATCTGTCGTGCAGCTGTAGACATCTCATACACTCGCAGAAGCCTGTGCCTCCTGCATCAGGTCTGGTGCTCATGCTCCTGTTCAGCAAGAAAAGGCGGGGTCACAGAAGTGCAGGAGTTACGGTGGCCATTTTTATAATAACAGTTAACACAGTTTTTATCTGAGCTACTGTCACATGTCACTGAATTCCTGTGGGGTAAATCTGTTGGGTTCTTGCTCTGAACATGGTGCTGAATGCTTTATATGCAAGACCTCACTCATCATGACAACATCCCTAAGAGGTGTCCCAGTTCCCATCTTACAGATGAGGAAACTGCATGGGGAGTTTCTTTCCATCTTGGAAATAATTCCACATCCATTCAGAGTGTTCTCATTCTCTCTAACAGCTGCGTCATGTCCCAGAGGATGGATTTACGTTATTCACTTAACCAGTCCCCTGTCGACAGGTTGTTTCCATCTTTTGTTACCTCGTAGTGGCATAGTGGATACCCTTGTACCTAGTTCTGTGTGTGCACAAGAAGGAGGATTTCCTAAAAGTAGAATTCCTGGGCCAAATGTTGCCTGCTCTTGGAGATTTTTTATTTCTGTTCTGTAACTTCAAATTCTCAAACATCACCTTGTGATCTTCTCCCAGAGGGTTTCAGGAGTCTTCCGCATCCATTGTCACTGAGAGACTGTTCTTAGTGTTGAGTGTTCAGGGTTCCACTGCTCTAGTCTCCCACTTAACTTTAAGATGTTAAGAACCAGAAAAGTCTAGGGAATGAGAAGACCTGGGTGACCAGTGTTTTTCTTAGAATCTCCCAACATCCATCCCATGTTATGCTGAAGTCAGCTTCCCTAAAAGCAGAGCTGGACATGGCAGTTCTTGTGCAGCTGGTTTCTTGAGTGAGGGCAGCAGTCAAGGGCAGAAGGACTGGACAGTTGGGTTTCAGAAGTTTAGCCTCCGCCTGACCTCGCGGGGAGCTCGGAAAAGTGAGGTGCATCGCAGAGATGCTCCTGTTTTGAGGCAGTGAACCTGGGCTTTTATACCGGCGTTCATTGGCTCCAGACCGGAGAGGAGAGTAGATCAACCCCTGGGGACCTCTGAGCCAGACGGCTCCAGCACGCCGAGGGAGGTCATTAGCAGAAGGTTGCAGGTAGCTGGGGAGCTGGGATACAGATACACCGACCCGGTTAAAGGGACCCCCATGGGGCAGGGCACCAGTGGAATGCCTGCTTGTGTCTCTCAGGAGCCTTTGGAATTGCTTCTCATCTGCCTGATCACTGCCGAGGCTCTGAGCTGGTGCACTCTGGGGACATGCAATCCTGACGGCAGCCTCCTTCCACCTGCAAAGCTGGTGCATCAGTGTTCTTACCTGGGCGCCCCCTGGATCTGCGATGCCAGGCAGTGGCCTGACAGATCGCACAGGACTTCTGATGTTACTTTTTGGTGTCCACTTAACAGTTTTGTTATTTTTTTCAACTCCTATTTGAAACAAGGGGAGAGGAAAACAAATCAGTGTTTACTGAATGAAAAATAAAGTCAATACGGAGCAAAATTATTCCTGTAACCTTTTAGGGAAGAATTACAAGCAGTGTCATGGTGGTATAAACAATTTGACGTTTCTTTTTTTCACTCCTTGGAAGGACCTAATGAATTCAGAGATGGGGGCCTTATCGACACGTACTGTTGTGAGTTTCACTTGGAAAAGGTAAAAGAGGCACCACTGACCCTTGTACTGATAATGTGACTTGGCTTTACAAGGGTCCCCAAGTGTCACTGCTCTAGAGCCTGTGTCCTGTGTACTGGCTGCTGCTTTGGGCAGAGGAGAAACTGCAGAGTAACACGCATCCCCTGAACCCAGAGGGTGTCTGTCGCTGACAGTAAGTCTGCTGTCACAGTTCATGGTGACATCAGTCCTGTACAGGTGGAACTCGGAGAGATTGTGGGTTCAGTTCCAGACCACCTCAACAAAGTTGGTTTCACAGTAAAGTGAGACAGATTTTTCGGTTTCCCAGGGCATATAAAAGTCATGTTTACACTACACTGTAATCTATTAAGTGTGCGATAGCATTAGGTCTAAAAAAAGTACATACCTTACTTAAAAAATACTTTATTGCTAAAAAATGCTAATCATCCTTCAGCAAGGCATAATCTTTGCTGGTGGAGGGTCTTCCCTCAAAGTTGATGGCTGCTGACTGATCAGGGTGGTGGTGGCTCGGGGCTGGGGTGGCTGTGGCAGTTTCTTAAAACACAGCAGTGAACTTTGTCACATCAGTTGACTTTTTAATTTACTATTTTTTGTTAATTTATTTATTTAGTGGGGGAGAGGTAATCAGGGTTTTTTGGGTTTTTTTAGTGGAGGCACTGGGAATTGAACCCAGGACCTTGTGCCTGCTAAGCATGCGCTCTACCACTGAGCTATACCTCCCCCCTCAGTTGACTCTTCCTTTCACAAATTACTCTGAAGCATGCTGTGCTGTTTGACAGCATTTGACCCACAGAAGTTCTTTGAAAACTGGAGTCAGTCCTCTCAGACCCTGCCGCTGCTTTATCAATTAAGTTCACGTAATACTTTAAATCCTCTGTTGTCATTTCAACAAACTTCACAGCATCTTTACCTCCATCTCAAAAAACGGCTTTCTTTGTTTATCCATAAGAAGCAGCCCCTCATCCATCCATGTTTTCTCAGGAGATGGCAGCTGTTCAGTGCCATCTTCAGGCTCCACGTCTAATTCTGATTCACAGTCAGATGCAGAGCTCAGGGGAGGATTTAGCCCCCGTGCTCCATCTCCCAGGGTGCAGACCTGTTTCTGGCTGACAGCTGCGTAGCCACAGACATTTCCTGCAGCCTTGGGTTTCACAGTGGCCACGCAGCTGGTTCTCACCCCTGGAATGAGAGCAGAAGTGCTTTTTGTCACTTGCTGTGGGAGGCTTTTAATTAAGAGGCAAGATTTTCTTTCTTCTGTCAGCTGTATACTGAGGACTCCAAGGCCCTCTTTTTCATATTTAAATATAAGAAACAGAAACAAGCTCTAGAGACAGCCTGCTTCCCCGCTGGACCGCTCCCTGTCCTGCCTCTGAAGACCCTTCCCCAGCCATCCAGCGCCCCGAATCTAAACTGTCCCCCAACTCCACCCTGACCGCCCCATCACCCTGTCCTCTTCTGCTTTCTTCCCAGCGCTGCTTCAGCCGAAACCCCCTTGCTCACTTCTCTTTACTCGGTGGTGCTGGGTGTTCACCACCAGGACCCGAAGTGCGGAAGGGCAGTGACCTCCCTGTTGGGGTCCCCACAGGGTGCCTGGAATTTAGAAACCGCTCATGAGTTTTGTTTTTTTGGGTTTTTTTGGGTTTTTTTGACTGAATGAAAGAAGATTTTCTTTGCCAAAGCCTCTGGTAACAGCATTCCTTTTGGAAAAGTCCACCTGGGTGAAGTGCTTGAGAGACCAGGCTCTTCCTCAGAAGACCCAACAATGGTCATCACTGATAGTGGCGATGCTGTGTTGGGAGTGGCCCTAAGAGCACCAGGGGGGCCGGGGCAGGAACTTCAGGCCTGTAGGCCAGAGAGAGGAGCCCACAGGGAGACCTCTGATAGAGATGTGTCTCTTTCCACTGAAAAAAAAAAAAGCACAGCCTGTAAGTTGAGAGCTGTGTTTTACTAAGAGGACATTTCTGAGGACTCAAGCCCGGGAGGCAGCCTCTCAGATCGCTCTGAAAGACTGTTCCACAGAGGCAGGCGAGGAGCCGAGATACATCGAAGTTTTTGCAACAAAGTCATCAAAAGATGACTGTTAATGAAAGAAAACCAGGTATCTTAAGTTAAGGGATGTATCACTTTTCTGTGTATGGGAAGGTACAAAGGTCTGTGCTCATTGAAATCATTACTCTGACATGAACCTAGCTGTCTTGGGCCAGTGTCCAGTTGTCCAGGGCTTTCCCATCCTGAGTCCCTTCAGGGGACACCGTTGCGGGTGGCACTAGAGGCCGGGCTGTCTGCTTGTCTGCATCCCGAGTTCCCTCTGCTCACTGGAGGGGGTGGTGTGAGAGTGGAGGCTGGTGACTTGATGGCCACAGCATCCTTTGTTTACCGATGCGGCGGATAGTGTTTTTCATTCACAGATGCCGTTCTGCACTGCGTGTGAGCACCTTTCTTTTTTATTTAGTGGAGTTGACAGGTTTCCAGTGACTCACAGTCAAAACAGCGGGTTCGGATGCCAGGGTGCCAGGGTAGAGACACTCCAAAGGAGGAGAGACGTGTCTGCCAGCATGGCGGCTGTTGGAACAGGCTAACTTAAGGCAACCCCAGCAGGCGTGGAGTAGGAGCATCCCTGTTGGACTACAGGCTGCGGGAATGGACCACCAGGCGTGGTGAGCGCACTTTCGGATTTCTGTTTCTGGCTCAAGTGGTAAACCTTGGTGCGGCCCGAGGCAGGGCCATTTGCCCCGCAGAGGCTGTGCTTCACTTCATCAGGCGTCTGTTTAGAGCCTCCCTGTGCCCGCGGCACATCTGACCTTTCCCCCGTGGGCAGGAAGCCTGGGCACCGCGCAGGTGTCGTGTGTCAGCCCCCTGAGGCACCGCTGGGGGGGGCACTAATGTCAACTACATGAGGGCACGAATCTCTTATTGTTTAGAATTTTTATTTTATGCCCATGGAGTTCTTTTCGACTTTACTAAAAGGAGATTTTGATATACTCTTGTGAGTGCATTAAAAGGAAAATAGGTGAAGGAAAATAACTTGGTTAAGATATTCCTAAAACGGCCCTCCTCTTCTAAATTCCTTTTTCTTTTAAGGAATCCTTTTGTAAGTCTCTGCACACTTGTCTTCTCTTCCCCTCAGGAGCGTGAACAGTGCCACATTCCCTGACTAAAAGCCCCTGGTGCTGGGCCCAGAAGCGGGCATTTGACTTCCGCTTCTGGGAATGATGCTGAACATGCCTGTTTCGCTGTCTCAGCATCTCTCAGGGCTTCAAAGAGTGCTCCTCTCCGGTCTCTGAATTTCCTTCCCTGTGCTGACACCCCTTCCCAAGGTGGTGATTTTTTTTTTAATAATTAATTATTTTAAATGGAAGTATTCATGATTTACAATGTTGTGTTAGTCTCTAGTGTACAGCAGAGTGAGCCAATTATACGTGTATATATTCTTTTCCATATTTTTTATTATAGATTACTGCAAGATACTGAATATAGTTCCCTGTGCTGTATAGTAGGACCCTTTTGTTTATTTCATACTGGAAATCATATAGGCTCAAACTCATTCTTTTTTTTTCTTCTGTGTGTGATTAGTATTTTTTTTTTTCAACTTATTGGAGGCAGTGGGGATTGAACCAAGACCTTGTGCATGCTAAGCATGCGTTTTACCACTGAGCTCTACCCACCCTCCACCAAACATTCTTTAAAAAAAAGAAAGAAAATCTACATTTTCTTACTCCCTCTCCACATTTTATGATTCTGATGTCCTCTTTTACATCTTCTTGTTTATTCTTTTGCTGATCATTGTAGTTACCACATTTCCAAATGTGACTGTCTTTTTTCTTTAGCTTCTTGCTTTTCTATTTGGAGAAGGCTGTTCAGTATTTCTTCTAGGATAGTTTTAGTATTGCAATTTTCTTTTGGTTTTCGCTTGTCGGAGAAATTCTCTACCTCTCCTTCTAGTCTATGTGATCACCTTGCTGGGTAGCGTCTCCTAGGTTGCAGGTTCATTCCCAAGTTTGGATGCCGGCACGGGGCAGGCAGTGGTGCCTGCTCCACAGCTGCCATCTGGTCTGGCCGGCAGCAGTTTGTAGCTATGCCTCTGGCTGGAGAGGAGTGAAAATGTGAGGGAGGAGAATCTTTGAATCAGCGAAGTGTGGTCAGCGCAAGGGTGATGACACAGGAGGAGGCAGAGGATGCTGTGAGCATAGGGAGCAGGTGTCCTCCCCAGCCTGTGGTCAGACCTTCCTGGGGTAGGAACCTCTGGGCTGAGACCTGAGTGTGGGAAGGGGAGGCAGGAGGAGCATTCTAAAGGAGGGAACAGCCTGTGCAAAGGCATAGAGTGTGAAAAAATTTTTGATCCGTTCGCAAAATAGGCTCTTTGGTAGTGGTTCAGTATGGAAGCGCTGTTGACCCAGAAATGAGTTAGTCTCAGTTCTGTTAGGTTTTGACAATTTCCCCATCACTGTCGGCTGTCTCACGGAAACTGCTGGAGGAATGAATGATGCAGTGAGTGTGGTAATTTACCTGTTTCTTTGGGGTCTCCCACTGAAGATGTTTGATAGGTGTAGCCTTTTATTTTTATTGTTGCATATTGTAATTATGCTATTACACAGATATAATTTCAGCAACATTAATATAATTGGATCCAAAAATAAATAAAAAGCAAAATTTACCCACAGGCCCACCATGCCACAAATTCTACAGATGATCCGTTTTGGTTCTTGTCTAAGTGTATATATGAAGTTTGCACTGATTACACCCATGGATTCTGTTTCCTCTCATTTTTTAATTACCAAATTTAGTATTTAGTAACATGTCTCTGCTGCTGTGAAGTCTTCATAATTGTATATAATATGTACCATCATCTAAGTGGATATTCTTTACTTAACCATTCACTTTTGAGCACGTAGGTCGCTTCTGAGCTTTAAGCTACTATAAACGATGTTATAGTGAACATTTGCAGGAGTTTGCAAACGATAGCCCACTGTCCAAATCCAGCCTGCCACCTGGTTTTGTAAATAAAGTTTGATTGGAACATAGCAAAACCCATTCATTTCTGTGTTGCATAGGGCTCTTTCTACACTGCAGTGTCAGAGTTGAGTAGTTGTGATAGAGATTGTGTCATTCAGACCCTAATAAATTTACTATATGATCCTTTACCAAAATAATTTGCCAACCCCTTACTCCAGTTTGTAAGAGAGCGTTCTTCTTTTTTAAAATATATATATTTTTATTGAAGTATAATCAGTTTACAATGTTGTGTCAATTTCTGGTGTCCAGCACAATGCTTCAGTCATATAGGAACATACATATATTCGTTTTCAGATTCTTTTTCACCATAAATTACTACCAGATATTGAATATAGTTCCCTGTGCTATACAGTATAAACTTGTTTATTTTTTATATATTAGTATCTGCAAATCTCAAACTCCCAACTTATCCCTTCCCTCCACCTTCCCCTCCGGTAACCATAGGTTTGTTTTCTGTGTCTGTGAGTCTGTTTCTGTTTTGTAAATAAGTTCGTTTGTCTTTTTCTTTTTAAGATTCCACGTATGAGTGATATCATATGGTATTTTTCTTTCTCTTCCTGGCTTACTTAACTTAGAATGACACTCTCCAGGTCCATCCATGTTGCTACAAGTGTCATCATTTTATTCTTTTTATGGCTGAGTAGTATTCCATTGTATAAATATACTACAACTTCTTTATCCAGTCATCTGTTGATGGAGATTTAGGTTGTTTCCAAGTCTTGGCTATTGTATATAGTGCTGCTATGAATCTTGGTTCAGTTTTCATTCATTTTTTTTAATAGACTTTATTTTTTTAGAGCAGTTTCAGGTTTACAGAAGAATTGAGCAGAAAATAGAGTTCCCACATCGCCCTCCCCACCCACACATATATACTTCCCTACCCTCAACTTCCCTCATCAGTGTGACGTATTTGGTACAATCGGTGAACCAACATGGGCACATTATTATCAACCAAAGTCCATAGTTTACATCAGGGTTCACTCTTGATGTTGTACATTCTGTGGGCTTTGACAAATGCATAATGACACGTAGCCACCACTATAGCATCACACAGAATAATTTCATTGCCCTGAAAACCCCTTGTGCTCCATCTATTCCTCCCTCCCTCCCTCCCTCCCTCTCCCCAAACCCCTGGATACCACGATCTTTTTATTGTTTCTGTAGCTGTGCCTTTTCCAGAATGTCTTTTGGTTGGAATCGTACAGTTTGTAGCCTTTTCAGACTGGCTTCTTTCATTTAGTAATGTGTCTTTTAAGTTTCTTCTATGCCTTTCATGGCTTGATAGATTTTTTTTCTTTTACTGCACATATATTTTTAAATTTACATATATGCACTGTTCATTGTTTCTAAGAACATTTATAGCTTTAGCTTTTTAAACTTACATAGTTATCAAAGGAATAAAGCCAGCCACAAAATAAGAACTAACTCAAAAAGATACATACATTCTGCTATTAACAGCAACATTATTTATAATTGCCAAGATACGGAAGCATCCTAAGTGCACATCAGTAGTTGAGTATACACACACACACACACACACACATATGTGAATACAGCTCACCCACAAAAAAGAAGGATGTTTTGCCATTTGCGGCCCTTCATTCACTTTTTTTTTTTCACTTCAAAAACCATAATTTTATAACTAGCAGAGACATTTCCATTACATCAAAAACAACAAAATACCTAGAAATAAACTTAGCCAAGAAGGTTACCTATACTCTGAAAACCAAAATGACACAAAGAAGTGGAAAGATTTCTTGTGCTCTTGGATTGGAAGAATCAACACTATCAAAATGGCCACACTACCCAAAGCAATCGACAGATCCAATGCAACTCCCATCAAAATACTCGTGACATTCCTCACAGAACTAGGACAAACAATTCCACAATTTATAAGGAACCAAAAAAGACCCCAAACAGCCAAAGCAATCTTTTATAGGTCTCTTTTTTTTCTCTCTCTCTCTCTTTCTTTTTTTTTGTTCTCTTTTCTTATGATTTGATGACTAGAGAAGGTCCTTTAACATTTGTTGCAAAGCTGGTTTGGTGGTGCTAAAATCTTTTAGCTTTTGTTTATCTGTGAAGCTTTTGATTTCTCTATCAAGCCTGAAGGAGAGCCTTGCTGGATAGAGTATCTTGGTTGTAAGTTTTCCCCTTTCATCACTTTAAATATATTGTGCCACTCCCTTCTGGCCTGTAGAGTTTCTGCTGAAAAATCAGCTGGAAACCTTATGGGAGTTCCCTTGTATGTTACTTGCTGCTTTTCTCTTGATAATTTTAATATTTTCTCCTTATCCTTAATTGTTGTCAATTTGATGACTGTGCCTTGGTATGTTCCTCTTTGGGTTGATTCTGTGTGGAACTCTGCGCTTCCAGGATTTTGGTGACTGTTTCCTTTCCCAAGATGGGGAAGTTTTCAATGATTATCTCTCCAAAAATTTTCTCAGGTCCTTTCTCTCTCTTCTCTTTCTGGGACCCCTATAATGTGAATATTAGAGCACTTCATGTTGTTCCAGAGTTCTCTTAAACTATCCTCATTCCTTTTTATTCTTTTTCCTTTTTTCTGTTCTGAAATAATAATTTCCACCAGTCTGTCTTATAGCTCACTGATCCGTTCTTCTGCCTTGTTTAGTCTATTCTTGGTTCCTTCTAGTGTGTTACTCATTTCAGTGATTTTATTCTTCAACTCTGTTTGGGTATTCTTTATATTTTCCAGCTCTTTACTAAAAACTTCACTCTGCATCTATACTCCTCTTGAGTTCTCTGAGCATCTTCACCATCATTACTTTAAACTCTTTCTCAGATAAATTGCCTGTCTCCTCATCACTTATTTCTTCTTCTGAGATTTCATCTTGTGCCTTGTCCTGGGAGATACTCCTTTGCTGCCTCATATCGTCTATCATTCTCTGTTTGTGGATTCCTCCCACAGGCTTTGGGATTATTGTTTTCTTATTTCTAGTATCTGCCCCTGGTGGGTGAGGCTGGACTAGGGGTTTATGCAGGTTTCCTGGCAGGAGGAGCTGATGCCTGCCCACTGCTGGGCGGAGCCTGGTCCTGGACCTCTGGTGGGTAGGGCTGTGTCTAGAGGCCTTTGTGGCTCAGGAAGTCTGCTGATGGGTGGGGCTGTGCTCCCACCCTGTGTGTTGTTTGGCCTGAGGCTTCCCTACAGGCTGTTGAGTGGGGCCAGGTCTTGGTGCTAATGATCCAGTCAAGATGTCAGCCTCCAGGAAAGCTCATGTAGATTAACACTCCCAGAATGTCCGCCACCAGCTTTTATGTCCCCTGAGTGAGCTGCAGCTGTCCCCTACATCCCCAGGAGACCCTCCAAAACCAGCAGGCAGGTCTGGCCCAGGTTCCTTTGAAATCACTGCCTCTGCCCTTGGACCTGGTGCGCTTGAGTTTCCGTGTACGCTTCCCAAGAGAATGGAATCTCCGTTTCCCCCAGTCTGGGGAGGCTCCCAGAGCCAAGCCCCCCTGGCCTTCAAAACCAGATGTCCTGGGGTCTCCTCCTCCTCCCAATGCCGGGACCTGGGCTGGGGAGCCTGACGTGGGGCTTGGAGCTGTCACTCCTGTGGGAGGCCTCTGCGACTTAACAAATTTTCAGCTTGTGGGTGGCCCACCCGGGGGGTGTGGGACCCGATTATATCGCGAGCACGCCCCTCCTACCGTCCTGCTGTGCTTCCCTCTTTGTTTCCAGTTGCAGAAGATCTTTTTTGCTAGGTTCCAGTCTTTTTCGATGGTGGTTTAGCATTCAGTTGTGGTTTTGTTGTAGTCGCAAGGAGAGGGGAGCTCGTGGTCCTGCCGCTCTGCCATCTTGACCGGAACTCTGTTCCCAGTTTTCATTCTTAACTTGACATTGACTTGGACAGTTTTGCACCTTCTTTGTCGCTTCTCACGGTGACCCTTGAACACTGCGCTTGTAGCTCCTGTTTGGTGCAGATCTCTGCTCTTCCCTTCATCTTTGACGATTCTTAGAAAGGCTCCTTTTCTTACCTTCTTACTTTAGGAAGAGGTTAAGTACAAACTACTGAGGGAGTGAATGTTCACACCGCACCGACCATCTGCCCTGAACAGACACCCACTTTAAGTGGGTGATTTCTGTTCCTCAGGGCCAAGGGGAAAGGTGAAGAAAACCCAAGGCCCCACAGTGCGGGAAGGGTCCTCTCCACTGGGAGGAGGAGGGAGGCTGATGAAGTGGTGGCTTCTGTTTCGCGTCTGATTCACGTGCAGAAAGACTCCCTCCAGAAATTCAGTTAAGGAAGAGGAAATGGTGAGCCAAGAATGTTCTGAAAAGGGGCCTGCAGGTTGCTTACCATAATAGATTGTTCCCTGGACCCCATGAGGGTTTTATTTTGCATCTAACACATGTACAACATAACCATAAACAAAACAAAAAGACAGCCTGTGGACTGGGAGAAGATATTTGCAAACGATGTGACCAACAGGGGCTTGATGTCCAAAATATTCAAACAGCTCGTACAACTTAATATCAAACAAACAAACAACCCAATCAAAAAATGGGCAGTAGACCTAAATAGACATTCCTCCAAAGAAGACATACAGACGGCCAACAGACACGGAAAAGATGCTCAACATCACTAACTATTAGAGAAAAGCAAGTCAAAATTACAATGAGGCATCAACTCACATTGGTCAAAATGGCCATCATTTAAAAGTCTACAAATAATAAACGCTGGAGAGGTTCTGGAGAAAAGGAAACCCTCCAACACTGTTGATGAGAGTGTAAATGGGTGCAGCCACGATGGAGAACAGTGTGGCGATTCCTTAAAAAACTGAGAGGAGACTTACCCTGTGATCCAGCAGTCCCACTCCTGGGCACGTATCTGGAAAAAATGAAAAATCTAATTAGAAAAGACACATGCGCCCCAATATTCATAGCAGCACTATTTATAATAGCCAAGACATGAGAGCAACCTAAGTGTCCACTGACAAATGACTGGATAAATAACATGTGGTGTACATACACGATGGAATATTACTCAGCCATAGCAAAGAATGAAATGCCATTTGCAGCAACATGAATGGAACTAGAGATCATACCAAGTGAAGTAAGTCAGAGAAAGACAAACATATGATATCACTTATTTGTGGAATCTAAGAAAATGATACAGGTGAACTTATTAACAAAACAGAAACAAACTCACAGACATAGAAAACAATCCTATAGTTGCCAAGGGGAGAGGGATAAATTAGAAGTTTAGGATTAACAAATACACACTACTATATATAAAAAAGATAAATAACAGGGACCTACTGTCCAGCACAGGGAACTATATTCTATGTCTTGTAATAACATAATGGAAAAGAATCTGAAAAAAATGTGTATATGTGTGTGTGTGTGTGTGTGTATAAAACTGAATCTAGTGATCAGCACTGTATACCTGAAATTAAAACAATATTGTAAATCAACTCTACTTCAATTAAAAAAAACAGGTAAGCAAGTAATACATACCAGGCACTAGCTTGTTGCTTCTGGGACATTAACTGAGATGAGGGAACTCTCAAAGGGGGTGTTTGTCATCTCCACTTTCAGATGGGAACACTGGGAAGATAAGTAGCTTTTCCAGGTTGCATGGCTACTGAGAAGCAGTGAGATCTTGTGTAAGCCACCTAAACTCTCTGAGCCTCCGTGTCCTCGTCTGTGAGATGGGGATGCTGATGGGACCTGGTCCCGAGGTTGCTGTGCAGATGGGTCCTGTGTGAAACTCTTGAGTTCTGAGTGGGTGGTGGGTATTGCTCTGTTACCTCCTTTCAGTGTCTTAGATCAGGAATCAACTGGATCTGTTCTTAATATTCATAAGAGTCGTATTTTCTGCAAGGTCTTCATCCTCTTTCCCTTGACATGTCCCCCCTTGTTTCTGTGCGTCTGTGCTGGTCCTGTTGACAGGATGCCGACTGGCCCAGGTCAGTGTCTGCACGCGGGGAGAGCGGCCCTCATTCAGGGTGCTGCGGAGGGTTTATTTCGTGTGGCTCCCAGGTGGAGGGCAAGCGGTCTGAGCCAGGCCCGTGTTCTGGAAGACAGACCGTGGGGTGGGCTCTTGGCTCTGCTGCCCACCGGCTGAGGGAGCCTGGCTGAATCTCTGCGTCTCAGGTTTCTCTCCTGTGACGTAGGAGGACGCTTTTCAAGATCACTGTTGTTCTGGGCCTTATACGTGTGCAAGGACGCCCAGGGCTCAGAGAAGCCTGGGCACTGGGGTAGCACTGGGGCAGACGCACTGCGTGCCCGGGGCGGTGCCTTTCCTGCGTCCGCAGCTTTCGGGGAAGGTTTTTCTGTTCGAGAAATTCCAGGGCAGAATGTGAGAAAACCCTGTGGAAAAGCTACAGTGAGGTTTTTACAAAGGGTAGTGAGGGCTGGGGCCTCAGTTTCACCACACTTCACAGCCCTCCTCCACGATCTGACAGTATCATCAGACCATCTCACTGCAGGTTTTTTGGGGTTTTTTTTGTTTTTGTTTTTGTTTTCAGTTTCTTGGTTTTGGTTTTTTTTTTTTTTTTAAGTTTTTAATTTCTTTCTTTTTTTGGTAACAGCTTTGCTTGTTTTGGAGGGGGTAATTAGGTTTATTTATGTATTTATTTAATGGAGATACTAGAGATTGAACCTAGGACCTCGTGCATGCTAAGCAAATGCTCTACCACTGAGCTCTCCCCTCCAGCAGCTTTGTTGAGCTATATAATTCACATACCATACAGTTCATCCATTTAAAGTGCACAGTTCAATGATTTTTATTTTAGTGTATTCACAGAATATGTGCCACCATCACCACAACCAGTTTTTAAGAACTTTTAGGACACTTCTGTGCTTTTTGACAAGTGCATAGAGTGACCCTGTGACACAAAACAGGCCATCATCCCCTGAATTCCCCTCTCCCTCTCCCCACTTTGTAACCCCTTTGCTTTTCCATATAAATTTTAGAATCAGTTTGTCACTGTCTACCCAGAAAAGTCTGCTGGAATTTAATTGGGATTGTGTTGAGTCTGTAAATCAGTGTGGGGGGAACCGATGTGTTAACAGTGTTGCATCTTCCAGTCCATCGACACCTTAACTTCTCTCCTTTTGCTTAGGTCTTTGATTTCTTCCATTGGTATTTTGTAGTTTTCTGTAGATTCTTTTGGGATTTTCTACAGAAGTAATCACGTTATCTGCAAATAAAGACATTTTCTTTCTTCCTTTTCAATCTACGTGCCTTTTATTTCTTTTTCTTGTCGCACCCTCCGGAAGTTTGCAGCATAAAGAGTATGAGAGAAGACGTCCTTCTTTTTCCTTATCTTTGGGGGGAACGTGCAGCCTCTCACCACAAAGGATGCTGTTCACTGTAGGTTATTCTGTAGGTGCTTGTTACCAGGTTAGGGAATTCCCCCACTATCCTAGTTTGCTAAAAGTTTCTATCACGTATGGATGTTGAATTTCGTCAGATGCTTTTTCTGCATCAGTCAATCGGAATATTTTGATTTTCTTCTTTGGTCTGTTAATACGGTGCATACGCTGCTTTTCAGATGTTGAACCAGCCATGCATTCCTGGGAAAAACTTCCGTTAGTTTTTGAGCATGTGTGTTTTTTCTATAATGGTGGATTCAGTATGCCAGTATTCTGTTGAGGGTTTTGATAGCCTGGAAACAGTTTTTCTAGAAAGTCGTTAATGAGCCAGCCCACGTTCGAGCCTTCCCTCCGAGACATTCACAGACTAACAGCCGAGGGCGGGCGCTCCTGAATCCTTGTCTCCACACTCTTCCTGTGCTTGCTGCTCTTTCTGGCTTTACCTGTGTCTCACTTCTGCCCCCACGGTAGAAAAGCAGGACGTTGGGAAACTCAGTGCAGAAACAGGACGCGGGAAGAGGCATTTGAATCCAGCAGCTGGATTCAAGTTGCTTTGCCTCCACCTTACTTGAGGGCGCCTTACGGAGGTCCTGCTGAGGGCACGGCCCCGGGGAACGGTGTATTTGTGCTGCATTTAGCTGAGTGGTCCGGGTCCCTGTTAGCAGGTGCATGAGAGGAGGCTTTGTTTCGGATGAACTTTTTGTTCACGTGCTTGCACGTCTGTCGCCTCCCTTCTCCCTCCAGAGACACCTAGACCAGGGCAGAGGCGGGGCTTCTCTGTGAGGACTCAAAGACCCTCTGTCTCACCACCCGGTGACTTTTGCAACAGCCAGGAGGCCCTGGGGTGACCCTGCAGGCCGGCGAGGGGAGCGGCCAGCTTCCAGCCCTACTAGGTTATTTTTCACAAGTGAATGCCAAGGGGGTGGAGGACTTTCTGAAGGACAGTCTTTGTTTTCTCCTGGCACGCAGTTGACTGGAAGGTGAGAGAGCACAGGAGAATGAGGAAGGGGCTGCCTTTGGAAGTGGCGCCGCTGAACCTGGGGGCGCAGGTCACAGTAGCTGTAGCCAGGGAGGGAAGAGACAGGCAGGTGTCCCCCTGAGATGTCCCTGCAGCCTGGCCCTGGTGGGGCGCACATCCCCAGGAGGCAGTTCCTCAGGAGGGGTCCTCTTGGGGTGGGGAGAATCACTCCTTAGAACTGGCTCCAACAGTAGCTGGTGGCCTGCAGGACGGTGAGGCCTGACACTGTCTTTCAGCAGTGGCTTTGTGAGGGCAAGCGTTTGGACAGACGGACCTGCTAGCTTACTTTGAGCGTGTTGTGAGCGGTCTGAGGAATCTGAGGCCGCCTCCTGGCCGAACTAGCAGGGGGATTTTCCTCTTGACCCCCCAGGCCCTCCAGGTCCCTGCCACCTTCTGCCCCCCTCCCACCCGCCTCGCCACCCGAGCCTCTGGCTGGAGCCCTGACTCTGCTCTCCATCACTTGCAAGGACGGACTCCCAGCTGCCTCTCCCCCATCTCCAGTCTACCTGCCGCTCGGTGCGTGCTCCAGACCTGCCTGTGCGTCCTCCCTGCTCAGCGGCCTTCATGGGCTCCCCATTGCCCACTGTTCCATCTCCGTCCTCAGCCTGCCATGTGCGGGGCCCCAGCCCTCCCTGCCCCATCCACGGACGGAGGGTTTGCCTGCAGTGGAACAAGTCACTGGTCCCCAGACACACCCTGTGCTTTTCCACCCGTGCCCACCTGCAGGTTCCCTCTGCCAGACTCTTCTTCCTCCCTTCTCTGCGTTCATGCCCCCCTCCTGTGAGTCCACAAAGGAGCACACCTGCTCTGCACAGAGGACGCGCCTGGCCTCCCCCCTCCTCCAGCACCCTTCCTCACAGACAGTCCCTCCCTGGTGGTGTTCATCCCCTGTTGTCTTTTAAGGTCCCTGCGTCTGGGTCTGAAGCTCCTTCCCCTTTGGGACAGGGCCTGGGCCTAAGCTGTCCCAATGTTGTGCTGCGCTTAGAAGAACCACCATTTAAGTGCTACTCTGCGCGAAGAGCTTCTCAAACCTCATCCCGGGTTACTCTTCCCAGCACGCCTCTGCGGGAAGCTTGGGTACCTCCTGTTTGTTGAACATGTACTAGAGCACTACCAGCTGTCTCTGTTTTGCCCAAATCAGCTCATTTAGTCCTCGTATCTACTCTGTGGGGTAGGTTTTATTATTATCCCCATTTTAAAGATGAGGAAATGTAGGCCCAGGGAGGTTAACTGGCCCATTAGTAACTGTGTTTGTTGAGTGACTATTTGGCCGTGTTTTGACGCTCCTTTCAGCCTCATTCATTTTTTTTATTCAAAGAGAAATTTTTTTCTTTTATTATTGAGTTATAGTCAGTTTACAGTGTTGTGTCAATTTCTGGTGTACAGCACAATTTTTCAGTCATACATGAATATACATATATTCGTTTTCATATTTTTTCACCATGAGCTACTACAAGATCTTGAATATATTTCCCTGTGCTGTACAGTATAAAACTTGTTCATCTATTTTATATATACCTGTCAGTATCTGCAGATCTTGAACTCCCAGTCTGTCCCTTCCCACCCCCTCCCCCCTGGCAACAAGTTTGTATTCTATGTCTGTTTCTGTTTTATATTTTATTTATTTATTTATTTATTTATTTATTTATTTATTTTAGATTCCACATAAGAGTGATATCATATGGTATTTTTCTTTCTCTTCCTGGCTTACTTAGAATGACATTCTCCAGGGACATTTATGTTGATGCAAATGGCATTATGTTGTCATTTTTTATCAGCCTCACTCATTCCTATTGGA
Organism: Camelus bactrianus; assembly: GCF_048773025.1. NCBI lineage: Eukaryota > Metazoa > Chordata > Mammalia > Artiodactyla > Camelidae > Camelus > Camelus bactrianus. Next base: position 45,361,504 of record NC_133555.1, on the reverse strand, counting down.
GGCCAGCCTCTGGCCCTCCTCCACTCCTCCCTGGGTACTACGTGATGATTTTGCATCCTTAACAACTGTGGTTTGCCATCAGTGACACATGCTTATCAGTCCTTCAGTGGCTCTTGTGTACTTGTTTTGTCAGTGTTTTTTTATCCCGGACTAATTTCTTTCTCCTCGGGCTGGCTGGCATTGGTTTGGCCTTGTGCTGCCTGGGTTTTTCATCAAGACATTCCACACCCACATTCTCAAATTCAGCACGCTTTTCTGGCACGTGTCCAGGGCTGGATGCCTGCCCCACAGCCTCTTCAAATATTTACTTCCCCAGGCTCTGGCTAAAGTACTGAGCGGCATAACTCTTCCTCCTGCGTCAAGGTTTCCTTAGGATTGTCTTTGGCAAAGTGGAAACCAGCGTAGCCTTGTGTCCCTAAGCAGGGCTGAGAGCGTGGTTTGTCCTCAATAAAGAATCGCTGGATACATAACTTTATCCTTCTTTCCACTTTAAAAACTAGGGTTGCCTGACTGGGAAACTGGGGACATTGTGAAAACAGATGCATCAGTTAGCTTTTGCCACATGACAAACAGTCATAAAATCTTGGTGGCATAAACAGTGAGTGTTTATTGCTCACGACTGCGGTCAGCGGGGGTTGGCTCTGCTAATCATGAACTAGGCTGGGCTTCCGTGTCTGGAGGTCGGCTTCTCATCGAATCCGGGCTGGGTTCAGCACTGTCCACATTCTGTCGTCCCCTGGGACCAGCAGCCCGGCAGCCTGAGTTGCGGAGAGGGATGGGAGGGGTGTGTCGTCACAAAGCACGCATCGGCGGTACACACTCACCAGACCCGGCACCTGCTTGTGTCAGGACTGACTTTAAAGAAAATCAGCATTAGGAGGTGGGTATAGCTCAGTGGTAGAGTGCATGCTTAGTGTGCGCACAAGGTCCTGGGTTCAGTCCCCGTACCTCCTTTAAAAATAATAACACAAAAATAAAGAAAATCAACAGGTAGGTATATTCAGTACGAGCATCTTCTTTTCAAAAGGAATCTTACCAGGAAGCATTAATCAGTGGTCCTCACCAGCTGAGCTGCTCAGGGTAGGGCCGCAAGGATACCTCCCCATTTCCCCTCTTAGATGCCGTGGCTTCTGGGAAGCCCAGGCCCAGAGCTTGCCGAAGCAGCCTCTGACTGTCCCTGGCGGTTTTCATGTTTCTCAGTCGAGCCCGGAGCCTCCAGGCCCAGCAGTTTTTGCCCCGTCAGAGCCTCTGTCGCAGACGATCTGAGAGGAGCGTCCTCTCTGTGGATGTGCTGAGGGACGGAGGCGGGGATTTAGCAAGCCATTCTCAACCACCCACCCCTGCGGCTTCGTTATGTAACAGAGTTCTCAGAGGCGACAGCTGCCTTTCAGCCGAGCTGAGCCTGCCCCAAGGGCCTCTTCTGAGGGGACGTGGCGAAGCCAGAGTCCCAGGTGCGGGACACAGATGCGATGGCTTTCACCTGGCCCTGCCACTGCCCTCTGAATGCATCTCAGCTTCCCTTTGCAAAGAATCAAAACATGAAACCCAGAACAGTTCATATGCAACTTTCATAACAGACCAAGCGGGACCTCTTTGTTTGTTTATGTGTCTGTTCCAACCACAGTGGTTGCATAGCAAATCGCCCCACTACTTAATGGCGGAAAGCAGCCTCTACTGGGGCTCACAAAACTGGGGCTCAGGAGTTTGGCCAGGACGCGGTGAAGAGGGCTTGTCTTTGCTCCAGGATGACTGGGCCGCAGCTGGGAAACTCTGAATGCTGGAGCCGGAATAAGCTAAAGGCTGACTTTGTCACAAGTCGCAGTTGATGCTGGCGAGTGACCGACAATCAGCTGGGGCTTTGGCCAGACACCTCCCCGTGGCCCCCGTGGCCTCCCTGGGTGATCTGTGGTGGGAGAGTCCCAGGGGTGAGCATCTGTAGACAGGGGGCCGGAGGGAAGTTGTGTCGGGGTCCTGACCCTGCCGTGGGGGTCTGTGGTGTCACTCCCATCATGTCCTAGGCGGCTGCCAAGCCCACCCAGTTCAAGGGCAGGGGAGATGCGTTCTCCTTGCTGAGAAACAGCAAGGTTCTGGAAGAACACTTGAGACTGGCGGTGTTGCTGTGGCCATGTTTGGGAGACGTGGTGCACCATCGGGGTGTCCGACGTTCTTTTTACCCTCACTACTGAGGCCGAGGGGAGCAGAGCACCTGGCTGCGGGAAGTTTAAGCCTCCTGTGCCGTCCGGTCCCACCCCATCTCCTCCCCCAGATCACGGAGTCCTCAGGGAAAGCTTTACAGCCCTACAGTTAGGGGTGGGGTGGGCGGGGGGGGGAATATATATATATACACATACATATGTATATATACACACATATATATACATATATATATAGCAGGAAGCAGCATACTGTGGTTAATAACCACATTCTGGAACCAGATGGAAAGACTGAATCCTGCTTCTGCACATACAGCTCTCCCGTGTCTCAGCTTCCTCATCTGTAGAAGGGGGGCAGTGGTACACTTACCTCCCTGGGTGGTTGTACTAATGTGACAGCCCTGTGCCTGGCAAGTGGGCCGTGCCCAGTGAACATTAGCTATGTGTAGAAATAATGATCAGCGGCATTATTTGAGTACTTTGTAAGAAGCTCATCACCCCAGCCAGGGCTGGAGACCTGCCCTGCTCCTACCAGTCCTGGAGAAGAGTCCTTGGCAGTTGCCCTCTTTTATTGTTACTTTATATGAGTAACAGGGAACCTCTGAGAAACACTGGCTCCTACTCCCAGTCAGACCCTGGTGTCACACAGGGGTCTTATCTGATTTTGTCCTATTTTCTAGGTCTTAGAACATAGATTGAATGCTTTTTTTAAAAAAATGATTCTATGTTTCCCCCCTTTCAAAATGAATATGCTGTGTTTCCTCAATTCTAAGAGCCTACTGACTGTAAGACCCACCACTGATTTTATAACCTGAGGAGTAGGGGTTGGGGACAGTAATGTGTAAATTACATTCCAGTCTCAACAACATTAAAATGTGTGTCGTGGGGAGTGCAGGTTAGATTGAAGGAAACACATTATGTTCATTAGAACCTAGAAATACAGAAAAACACATATGGGGAAGTTAGAAACTCTTGCAGTTAGGCTGAGTGTGTAATTTAGCAGGACACCTTTGAGAACGAGGGGGTCATCAGTTGGCCAGCCGGCCCGGAGCGTAAACTGGGATTATCTGACAAGCTAGAACCTCCCCTCCCCTAACTTCAACCCTCAGTGCAGACGAGCACTAACATGGCAACAAGGTGGAGACTTGGCTTCCATGTTTCCTCAGCTTGCACGTGGGTATATTTCCACACTGCGAATCTTTCTTGAGACCTTTTTTATCTTTATTATCCTGTGCTGACCGTCTTTCTGTGTGGTGGAAGCAAGATTGCTTAGAGCTTCAGGCACCGGCGGTGCCCCGTTCAGACACCAGCGCTCGCCTGCGCCAGACACTCCCCGAGGCTCGGTGCCAATACCTGCCCTGGTGGCTTCCGCGAACCTAGAACCTAATCGAACATAGAACCTAATCGCTGGGTCTGGCTGTGGTCGGAATGTGAACTGCTGTACTTTGGTTTACTGAAAGGAACCAAAAACCATTCTCTGCTCTTGGACGAAGCCCCAGGGCATCAGCCTGCCTGACTTGCTTATTAAATGGAACTGTTGCTTTTACAGTTTTTACAATAAAAGTAATAGTTTCTTTAAAAAAATTTTTTTGGGGGGGTAATTAGGTTTGTTTATTTTTTGTATTTTTATTGAAGTATGGTCAGTTTACAATGTGCCAATTTCTGGGGTACAGCATAATGCTTCAGTCATACATGAACATACATATATTCATTTTCATATTCTTTTTTGCCATGAGTTACAAGATATTGAATATAGGGTTCCCTGTGCAGTACAGTATGTACTTGTTGTTTACCTATTTTATATATAGTAGTATCTACAAATCCCAAAGTCCCAATTTATCCCTTCCCAGCCCTCTCCCTCACTGGTAACCGTAAGTTTCTTTTCTATGTCCATGAGACTGTCTCTGTTCTGTAAATAAATTTTTTTTTTTTAAGATTCCACATATGAGTGATATCATACAGTGTTTTTCTTTCTCTTTCTGGCTATTTATTTATTTTTAATGGAGGTACTGGGGATTGAACCCCAGACCTCGTGCATGCTAGGCACGCACTCTACCACTAAGTTATACCCTCCCCACCAAAAATAACACTTTCTTAATATCCACTTGTGCTTGCAAACCTCAGTTCATTTTCTCCTCCCCTCTCTCCTCTTTGTGGCTATTTGTTATTCCTCTGAGGTTATTAGGTGTTAGATTTTTAACGTTTTCATTATGGAAATTTTCAAATGTATACAAAAGTAAAGAGAACAGCACAGGGGACCCTTGCATACCCCTCACCCAGCTACAGCCATCACCCATTCATGCCCAGTCCTCCTTGAAATACATCCTCACCCCCTTAGACTCCCCGTATTATTTTTATTTTATTGAAGTATAGTCGATTTACAGTGTTGTTAATTTCTGGTGTACAGAAGTAGTGATTCAGTTATACATGCATACTCTCATATTTTTTTCAATTATAGGCCAGTACAAGATGTTGAATATAGTCTCTTGTGCTGTACAATAGGGCCTTGTGTATCTATTTTATATATACATCCCCATATGAAAATAAACAGCTTCTGTTGAGATATAGTGCACATACCATAAAAGCTACTAGTTTTAATAACAACTCAGTAAGCTGACAGAGTTGTGCAGCCATCGGTGTAATCCAAATTTTGGACGTGTCCATTACCCCCAGAAGACCTCTCGTGCCCAGGTACACCCACATTATTGTGAAGCAGCTCCCATCCCATGTTTTAACTCATCCACAGATATTTCAGGGTTGCCAGGCGCTACCTGCCTGTCGTGGTGGCATCTGCTAAGATACCCTCCACCCCCCGCCCACGTCCACCCCCAGTGCAAACGCCGGCGCTCAGTGCTGCGGCCTGCAACACGGGAGCCAAGGGCTGAGGGGCAGTGACTGCAGAGAAGAGTCCATTTTCACAGCGGTGCTGCGGAGAGTCCAGCTCTGCACACGTTACTAAAGGCCTCCTCTGTGCCGGGCACGGGGGATACAGCAGGGAATTCGTCAGGGGCCCTGCCGGGTGCTCACAGGTAAACTGTGCACAGTTAGGGACCCACCAGGCGGCAGCAGCCTCGGCTGGGCTGTGCGCTGAACAGCCAGCTTGTCTCGAACCACAGCATCGCTCTGGCCCGATCTGTGCGTGTGTTTGACACAGCTTTCCTGACGCCCCTTGCCTCTGGGGTTGAAGCCCACACTTGTTTCAGGTGCACAGGAGAAATGTTGAAGGGACTGGTCTCCTCCCGCGTGTGGAAGGTAGGACCCGGCCGTGGTGATGCTCTACCCACCTGTCTGTCCCGTCTGAGCTTGCGTGGGCCTGGCCCTGCTCAGTGCCAGGAACACGGGGCCAGGAACACGGGGGGCTTCAGGAATGGGCCGTAAAACTGCATTCATTTATTCACTCGTTCATTTATTCAGCAAATCCCTGTGTGGAACCCCTGTACCATTCAGGGTTCTGGGCACGGGGGAAACAACAGCGAGCAAAACAGATCGGAGCCCCCATCATCGCAGGGGGTTGCGTTCGGGGGTGATGGACGATAACCAACACACAGGTGAAATACAGAGCTTGCTGGGTGATGAGAAAGGCTCTGAAGCAGAATAAGGGGCGGGGGGAGGTGACTACGGATGATGAAATACTTATCTTTTTAAAAGCAGGGTGTAAAGTTATGTACAGAGTGTAATCCAGTCTTTGAAAAGGAAAAGTAATTCGTAAGTGCTCAAAACATCCATATGTGGAAAGAAATGCCCCCCAAATGCCAGGGGTGGTGGTGATCTCTAATGAGATGTGGGATTAGGGGTGACTTGTTTTCTTAAATAGGCACTTCCCTGAATTAATTTTTCTCTAATGAACAAGTATTGATGAGATAATTAGAGCAACCCTGTCATTTAGGCAGCTGATCTGGCATGGACCCCTTTTCCAACAGGCCCACCTTTCTGAGTTTGAGCCCCAGAGCCCTGCCCCCCAGGTGGAAGGAGTCTGAGTAAGGGCAGGGGTCCTTTTTATCATCCAGAGTCCCCCGGACTGTTCCGTGTTCGCTCCCTGTGGGAACCAGACAGAAGATTTGAGCCCTTGGCTGAAAACAGAGGCCAGGAGCCAGGAGTGGGGCCTGGAGAGGAACAAGCAGGTCTTGGGGGCAGGGCAGCGTGGTGGTGGGGAAGCAGGGATGCGCAGCCTCTCTCCGGGGGCCCAGTCGGCTTCTCAGTCCTGCTGTGTGACTTTGAGCAAGTCACTTAACCTCTCTGTGCCTCATTTTCCTTGTAAAAGGATGATAACAGTATTAACCTCCTAGGACGGTTGTAAGGATGAACTTGATTAAAAATCAAGCACTTAGCCCCTGGTTGGGTGTGGCCTTTGTGGAGCATCAAGTCAGGGAGGGCCAAGGTGACAGAAAGGAAATCCAAGAGACAGGTGGCAGCTGAGGATCCCACCAGACAGTGCCCCCACGACAGTGCATTGTCCAGGTCAAAGTGTCAGGTTGAGAACCCCGGGGTCAGAGGGAGCTGCAGCCAGTAAAGGGAAAGGGCAGATCTATATACCTGCCAAGACGTGTCATATCTACAAGACGTGTCAGAAAGAATGCTTTTTACATCTTATTATGTGATCTTTATAATACAAGAAAAGGGAACAAGTGAATCTGAAAAACGACTGATCCCTTATGGCACGTGGTGTCCATGAGGTGGCACAGGGCCACTTCCTGGTGGTGACCCGTGGGAGCCTCCCCAGGAGGCGGGGCACACCTCCCTGCACCCCAGGGCAGCACTCAGCCAACGCTGGAACATGCCAGACTCTCTGCCTGCTCGCCCAAGGCCAAGCAGTCCTTGATGGGCCCGCTTGCATCTCCAAATCCCGTTTCCCATCACTGACTTTTGAACGAGCCTGGCTTCAGCCCCTGAGTTCTTCCAGAAGGGCCTCTTAGGGTTGGTCTGGGGCCTCTTGGTGTTGCCTTTCATCCGTTACTTTCCCTGGCCCTCACTGAAACAGTGTTCCAAGGTCAGACTAGAAACCCTGCGAGCGGGTGGGGTGGGTGACCTGCTGGCACCCGGCCCCGGGCTCTCCAATAGAAAGTGTCCGGTGCCACCTTCAGCCAGACGCAGGCTCGCTCCGCGCCCGGACGTGAGAGGGTCAGGGACAGGTGTGCTGAGGGGCCCTCCCCAGGCGCAGGGGCCCCCGAGGCCCCCAGGGGTCATCTCCTAAGTCCACCTGAGACTTCAGAATTCTGAGTCTTCCTGGAGGGAGACCCACCAGGCCGAGGGGCACCTGGCCGTGCCCTTAGGACCAGCCTGTCTTGGCTCCAGAGTCTTCTCTGGGGACAGCCCTCTGTCTCAGGTGAAGTTCAGTTTGCTTTGTCTCCTGTGAACTGGAAACCCGTGGCCACTTTCACAAAAACCGTTTGTTCTTTCTAGCAAGAACTCTGAGAGAACAGAGTCAGGAAGGACACGGTTTTAGGGAAGGAGGTGGTTTCTAATCAGAGGTGAAGCCAGTGAGACTCAACAGGGCCACGGCGTTCCCGGGGCCTTGCTTTGCGCTGAGGGTTCTCAAAACATTGCTTTCCTTTTGCTGCTTCACAGCTGATGTACAGCAAAGTGATTCAGTTACATACATATATTCCTTTTCAGGTTCTTTTTCATTGTAGGCCATTACCAGATACTGAATACAGTTCCCTGTGCTCTACAGTAGGACCTTGCTGTTTATCTATTTTATACGTAGTAGTTTGTTACCTACAAATCCTGAACTCCCGATTTATCCCTCCACTCCCCCTCCCCGCCCTCCCCAGTAACTGTGTTTGTTTTCTAGGTCTGTGTGTCTGCTTCTGTTTTGTAAATAAGTTCATTTGTGTCATTGTTTTAGTTTCCGCATATACGTGATTTTCTTTATTTAAATATAGTCGGTTTACAGTGTTGTGTTAGTTTCTGGTGTGCAGCAGGGTGACTCAGTTCTGCATGTGTAGGTTCTTTTTCATTAAAGGCCATTACAAGGTATTGAATACAGTTCCCTGTGCTCTACAGTAGGACCTTGTTGTTTATTTTTAATATAGTAGTTAGTAGCAACATTACTTTTAAACTCCTGGTCATTTATGTTAGATACTTTATTTTCAACTAGCAAGACAGTTCATTGTAAAAGAAAAACCTGTATGAGAGGAGCTAGGAAGACATCCTGAGGGACAGGGTCGTCCTTCTGATGGTGAAGTCAGTCTAAACAGAACCGTATCTGTCTTCCAGAAGCCTCCAGCCTTCTTTGCTTCGGTTTCTCTGACCAGAACAGGGAGAGGTCCTGAGAGGGCTGGTGGGGCAGGGGGCGCCCCCACCCCAGGCCTTGTCTCTCATTGTCTTCCCATTGTCTTGTTCCTTTCTGGCTGCCCCCAAATCATTGATCTAGGTGATTCAGGGTCTCGAGCATCTGCGGAGGTTACCGCCTGGAAGAGTTCCTGGAAAGTGTTGAGTCAGTCAACTCTCTCTTTTCTAAGCGCTCTAGCTAAGATGCTGGCTAGCTAAAGAACCACTCCTCGGGCAAAAGGAAGCTTTCAGGAGCGTGTGCAAACACACACCACCCACTGTGTAAATGAGATTGTCCAAAATGGGGCTTTTCTAAAGAGCCACACATGGTGGGCGGCCCCAGGCCCAGTGCTCAAAATCCCGGAAGTCTTACTTCACGGCGGGCTCGAGCAGGGCACTCCGCCCCGGGGCGCGGAGGGGAAGGCCTGCCCAGGCCCCTTCTGTTGGTGGGGAAACTCCCAGTTGTCTGTGTCACCACCAGAAAGAGCAGACCCTGTCACAGATGAAGAGTTGTAAAAATTATTCTCATCTTTGCATTAAACGAGGTGCAAAATTACTTCTCTGCCTAGGAATCACACTGCATAATCCTGGGTTATTTGCATTTTAAGGCCGGCCTTGAATAAAAACCCCAGCATGTGGGTGTGAGGGGGTCAGTGCCAGGCCGGGGGACCCCTGGACTTCCCGGGGAGACGAGGCCTGGAAACCGGGCTGGTGAGGCAGCAGAGCTCTGACAGGCACCACACTCCTGAGTGGAGCACAGCCTCCCCTGGAGCTTGAAAACAGCCTCAAGGTGTGAATCGTTATATATATTACTGTGGCCAGCTGGAGAGGAACCGAAAAAATGGAAATACTCACGTTGCTCATTAGTAAAGGGAAACATGCAAATGTCGAGGGTCCCTCTGTCAGAGCCGCACTCCTGCTCTGATCTGTGGAGCAAAACACTGCACCTCGGCAGGCTTCAAGCTCAGAGTCCTCTCGCTGCTGTACCTGTTACCGAGGACCTTGGTGGAACGCGGGCAATGAGGGGCTTGAGGAAACAGAGCTTCAAAAAAAAAAAAAATTTAACAGTTAAATCTCTTTTTTAAAATTAAGTTTGCAGGGGAGGTAGTTAGGTTTATTTATTTTAATGGAGGTGCTGGGGATCGAACCCAGGACCTCATGCACGCTGAGCATGCACTCCACCACTGAGCTGTACCCTCCCCTAATCTCTTTTTTTTAATTGAAGTAGAGTTGATTTTACAATGCTGTGTTAGTTTCAGGTGGCAGTAAAGTGACTCAGTTATACATATATATATTCTTATATGTTTTTTCAGATTCTTTTCCATTATAGGCTATTACCAAGATGTTGAATAGAGTTCCCTAGGCTATATAGTTGGATCTTGTTGTTTATCTATTTTATACATAGTAGTGTGTATCTGTTAATCTCAGACTCCTAATTTCTCCCTCCTTTCCCCTTTAGTCACCATAATGTTTCTATGTCTGTGAGTCTATAGGAAATAGAGCACTTTTAGCACTGGCCACTTGAACCAGCATTAGATCCGTTTTGGGATGTGACCCTTGTTGTAGACTCACATTCTCTGTAGTAAGGTTTCTTGGCTGCAGCCCAGCAGTTTGAGGGCCACACGGGAGGCCAGACAGTCCTTTGTTACCGGAGCTGTCTTGTGCGCTGTCAGCCTCCCCCTGCAGCTGGGATGACCAGGAATGCCAAGTGTCCTGTAGGACACAAAATCAACACACCCCCCTCGGAGAATCACCGTTCTGTAGGGAAGAGGCAGTGTACAGTATCTGACCTTTGTCCTACATTAGTTGTGCTTTTAAAATAGACGCTAAGATTTTACATATGTCTACCACCTGCGTTTACTGGTTTATTCCGTGTAGGGTGAACAAACAAGACTATTCTCATGAGTGGCCTTCACAGACTCAGAATCTTCTCTCCCCTCATCCCATAGGTCTCCTACGTTCTAGTAATTTACCTGACCCGTTCACTCATTAATAGGTCGTTAATTCACTCACTCTGCACGTCCATTCATTCCTGCAGCAGTACACTCAGCAAGCTCCCGCCGCAGCCCAGTGGTGAGCGAGCAGCACCTCGTAACCAGCTGGTAGCACACCCGCCGTCCTCAGCTTGTCTGTGGTGAGTGAGGGTTACTGTCACCTGACGTGGAGGAACACGGTCCCTGGAGTCAGACAGACATAGGTTCAAACCCCACCTCCGCCGCCTACAAGCTGAGTCGCCTTGGGCGAATTATTGAGCCTGTGAGCCTCGGTTTCTCCAAAGGAATGTGGGGGTGATTCCATCGACTGGCCGAGTGCTGGGAAGCCTCGGTGAGATGGTATATATCAGGCATCAGTGAACAGTAACTCACTCTCTGCCAGCGGGTAGGCTGTACACGTGAATCGCCATCTTGTGCGGGTCAAAAACAGTCAAATGTTGGCAGCTCCCTAGAGTTCAGCCTACTCTGCAAGCCTGAGGTCCAGTGTCACACGGACTCTGAGGTCCAGCAGATAAGTGGCGAGGTCCTGCTTGTCATTTCCAGCATTCCTGCCGTGTCTGCATTCACCATGGCGCATTTCCCAAACTTGTCCTGCGGGAAATGGCACTCTGACGGCCTCGAGCCAGCTGGTGAGGAGTGACCTGGGTTGTTGTGGTCCCGCAGTTTCCTGTTGGTGGCTTGGGTCCCTGACGTCTGTGTCTGCGTCCCAGGTCTCGCTGCTGATCGCCTTCATCTGCGTGAGGAGCTCTGTGTGGACCAGCTACAGTGCCTACAGCTACTTTGAAGTGGTCACCGTCTGCAACCTGATAATGATCCTCGCCTTCTACCTGGTCCACCTCTTCCGCCTCTACCGCGCGCTCACCTGCATCAGCTGGCCCCTGTCGGTAAGGAGTCAGGTGCCAGCTGGGCCCCCGCGACCCTGCCCGCCCCCCTTTCACCATCCTCCGCTGCTTCAGCTCTGTGCTTCCCACCCTGCAGCGGACGTCCCGCTGGTTTCTAAAACTCACCTTCCAGCCTCTGTGCCTCTCACCCTGGTCTTACTGTCTCCTGCGTTAGAAAGTGGGCTGCGTGTGCGTGAGCTGGAGGAGGAGCGTGGAAGGGAGATGCGGGCGGTGGTCTACGCGGTTGTCCGCTAAGTAGACTGGGGGAGTCTGAGGAAAGATTTCAGAAGCTGCCAGAGCTTTTTCTTCCTACTATTTAAAAAAAGTTTTATGGGTATATAGTTCACGTGTCGTACAAGTACCCGTCTGAAGTGCCCAATTCGATGGATTCTAGTATAGTCCTGAGTTGTGCAACCCCCACCTCGGTCATTTGTAGAACCTTTTCGTCACCTCAAAGAGAAACCCTGTACCTGTTAACCTCCTGCGCCTCACCGCCTCCAGCCCCCAGCAACTACTGATCTACCTTGTCTTCATAACTTCTCTTACTCTGCATATTCCGTGTAATTTCATGTGAATGGAATCTTAACGTGCGGTCTTCTGTGACTAGCTTCTTTCACTTGGTGGAGTGTTGCCATGGTTTATCTGTGTTGTAGGTGTGTATCAGCTCACTTCTTTTTGCACTTAAGTAATATTCCAGTGAAAGGACACCCCACATTGTGCTCACTCATCCATCACTGATGGACCTTTGGGCTGTTGCCACCTTTTGACTATTACGAATCATGCTGCCATAAACATTCACGTACAAGTTCCTGGTAACCTTTTTGCTTTAAAATCTGTTTTGTCTGGTACTGGTTTAACCACTCTCTTTTGGTTGTTGTTTGAATGACTTATCTTTTCCATCTCTACTTTCAATCTATTTGAATCTTTGAATGTGTGTCGTGCATACAGTCTGACCTCTTTTTCTCTTTTTAATTGAAGTTTAGTCTGTTTACAATGTTGTTAATTTCTGGTGTACAGCATAGTGATTCAGTTGTGTGTATATATATATATATATATTCCTTTTCATATTCTTTTTCATTATAGGCCATTACAAGGTACTCAATATAGTTCTGTGTGCTCCACAGTAGGTCCTTTTTGTTTATTATATATATAGTAGTTAGTATCTGCTAATCTTAAACTCCCAATTTATCCCTCCACTCTCCCCAACCTTTGCCTTTTACATCGCCTGACAGCTTTGCTTCTTGATTGGATTGGGTTCTTTAATCATTCACATTTAACGTTATTACTCACTATATTATTTTGAGAGAAGTTTCTTTGGTGTTCCTGAGTCACAAGGCCCCTTTCAAAGTTATGGGACCTTTCTCCTTCTTTTGAGAACCAGCCCCTCTGGGCCCCTCTGATGCTGGTAATGAACAAGCAGAGGAGAAACGCTGGGGAGGGGAGCGGGGCGGCAGGGGGCGGTGAGTGGGGGCAGGCTAGGCGCACACACGTCCTGGCCCAGCACTGTTGGGCGTCTTCCATTCAGGACTCTCTCCTGTCAGTCATCCCCACCCCGTGGCACACTCCTCTTTCCTCGTGGGTGATAATCTTGGAGGCAGGGAACGTCCAGTTACTACTCAGCTCTTCAGTCAAAATCTCTGGTCTGCCTGGTGCAAGTCCTTTCTGGCCACTAAGGGGGAAACCAGGATCTTTGATTTTGCACAGCTCTAGGAGGAGCTGCAGCTTGAAGTTGGATGCTTTCCCCAAATTTCACAGCTGCCTGTCCTGATGGGCAGAACCTCAGGAAGGAATAACCTCTCAATTCTCATCAAAGACAACAGAAAATGAGCATGGTCGAAGCCCTGAGCCCCGGCTCTCCTCCGATCTGGTGTTGAACAGGGAGGAAGGAGGCGGTGAAGCCCTGTCTCGCTGCTGCGTGACACAGGCCCCGCTCATCCTGGCAGCAGATCCCAGTTTATGGTGGAGTGAGAATGGGCGGAAGGGGACGCCCGGTGGACCACAGGGAGGCAAAGGCCGAGCGGGCCCTTCCTGCAGAGGCCTCAGCCGTTTGGCCTGAGGGCACAGTGGCCCTAGGAGAGAAGAGACAGAGGGAGGAACGAGAACTCTGGCTCACAGAACAAGCAGACCCTCCAGGCAGCCACTGAAGCCAGGACATTGCTAACCCAGAACTTTCTGGGAAGCAGGAGTGAAGGCACACATCTCCATAAGGGGCTTTGCTTCTCAGAGCTGGAGCCCCCTTTAAACTCTGCAGCCTGGGCGTTGTGAGCAGCTTGTTTGGTTTTTAGTAGCTCTGGCCGGAGGTCAAGGTGCCACCGGCAGGCTGACCTCAGGAGTCGGGCAGTGCTTAGTGGGTCTCTCCTCCCTCGAGAAGCATCCTTTGTCTCTGTCGCCTCTCTTCCTGCCTGTCCCTCTCCTCTCTCGCTTGGCCTCACCCGGGCCAGCCCTCCTCCCTTGTCTGAGCTTCGCCGCTCATTGGGTGCTCCAGGGAGAAGAGGAAATGCCCCTCCCCTCCGTTCATCTCTCCTGATGCCTGGCTGCCCCTGGGAGCCAGGAGTGGAGCTTCCTACCCACTGCTCTGCTTTGTTTTGCCCCCAGGAACTCCTGCACTATTTAATCGGTACCCTGCTCCTCCTCATCGCGTCCATCGTGGCGGCCTCCAGAAGTTACAGCCATAGCGGACTGGTGGCTGGAGCGGTGAGGACACTCCCGGGGAGGCTTCAGGAGCGAATTCTTGTTCCCAGTGCTCGTTTTCTCCTCATGGGGCAGCAAAGGGCTTGTTCTCCAGGGTCTGTCTTTCTCAGAATCAGTACCCACCTTGATCGACCAGCAGCAGTTTCCAAAGAGCCTTGAACCGAGGGTGTCAGCAGGTGGGTCAGCAGGGCTGTTGGTAAACTAAAATGGCCCCGCGGTCCAGGCCTCTCTCACGGCCACTGCTAAAATCGAGGGGCAGGTAGGTTTGAATGGCTGCCTCAGCCCTGCGCAGAGAAAGGTTCTGAGGCCGCTTCTGGGCCCATGGGAGCAGCGCTGTCCTCAGCTTGTGGTACCTGCCGTGAGTCCCAACTGTGCCCTTGCTGACTTTTAACTGTATCGAGGCCAGGAAATGACACTTCTGTACCTCTTGGAGGTGAAAACTGATTCATCTGCTAGCCCGGAGAGAAGCAGCATGAAAGTGCACGAAAACACAGTGCTGTGGGGGCGCCCTCTGCTTACCGCGCAAGCGCTCGCAGATACACAGAAGCATCTGTACGTTATTTTTTAGATTTGTAGGTTCCTGTCATGCGATTTCTGATTTAGCTAATTGTGTTTGCAGTTTGGTAGCCTGTGGGCCAGAACTGATTTGCCTCACTGATGAGCAGGCAAAATTTTAAAAATGAGTTTTAAGAAATGGTCTCTTTGTGAGTCACTCCTGACCACATGGTACCAAAATTCTCTTGACTTTGGGCTGAGAGTGGGTTAGTGCATGGAGGGGGGCAGTGTGGAGGGGCAGCCTAACCTCTGGCCACTCATGCCCCTTAACGGCCTCCCCCCAGCCCCCGTCCCATCCCACCCTGGGCAGTCACCGGGAGGAGGGATGCTTGGCACCTGTAGGGTACCATGCGCCCCCTGCAGGCCGGCTCCGGGAAGTGGAGAGAGGTTTCAGGACCGCGTGGGGAGATTCCCAGTGGCCTTTATGATTCACATTGCACGTAATGGTGTTAGCCCTGGAATGCCAGCAAATCTCGTTTGTCACACAGCATCTCTGTGTCCTGGACCAAGTCTGGGCTGGGGGAGCCAGAGGGAATAGAAAGAGAAGCCCCTGGCTCATGATAAAGTGCCGACCTAGCTTAGGAGTCGAGGCCAAGGCACATGAAGCAGTGAACCACCAGGGCACTGGCGTCCCGGACAGCGCTGTGCAGCCCTGTGATAAACTGCTCAGCCATGCAGCGCAGACAGCTGGACCCCGGGATGGCCTACAATGTGCTGACTGTGCAGGACAGACAATGAGAGGCTGGGACGGGCTCTAACTAGCTGATTACGTGGTGCAGACAATTGGTGCAGTAGGAGCCAAGGCAGTGGCCAAGGCGGAGCTGCATGTGAAAACCCCACAGCCAGGCTTGAGAAGAAAACCAACCTTGGAAAATCCTGCCTTGTCCTGGCTGCTCCCGGTCTGCCGGACAGGGAGGGGCTCCTGGCTGTGCACCTGGCGAGTCTGACGACACGTGGGCAGCACGGAGTGGAGGTGGACTCAGACTCCGGAGTCACCCTCGCTGGCGCTGTGGCCTCAGGCTATGCAGTTGACCTCCTGTCCCTCATTTCTTCTGCTGTAAAAGGGGAGGGGGGCTCACAGCACCCACCTGGCAGAGCTGTGAGGGTGAACGGGAGGGCAGCTTAGAACACTGCCTGGTGCGGACACGGTCAGGCCTCAGGACCTCGCAGCAGCTGTAGCTGCTAATGACGCGTCAGGAAAGGCTGCCGAGGTCCCGGCGAGACACCAGAGTCCATGTCTGCTGCTCATCATTTGATGAGCCTCCCGGGAGGCCCTCTTTCTCACCTACAGAGGATGAGGCTGCGCTGGACTCGGTCCTCACAGCCTAGAGAGGAAAGGCGTGCCGCCTGAGCTCGCTCAGTCCAGTATTACCCAACTAGGTGCAAACCTAATACCCGCTCCCGAGGCCCAGCTCCTGGCTCTGATACAGCTGTGCAGCCCTTGTGGATGAAGTGCAGACAGGGCAGCCACGCCAAGGGAATGTTAAAATGTTAAGACCCCAAAAATAAAATGTACAGTTCCTCCTTTTTCTTTCCTATTTGCCCAGGATAAAGTCCAGGGCCTTGGCCCCAGCTCAGTAGTAAACTTAAACTCTAGAGAAGAGCCCCAGGGGGCCTGGCTGCGTCCCAGCTGGGGCCGGGGTGGGCCTCACCTGTGCACCTGAGCCAGGACAGGTGACCGGCTCAGATGAGGCCCCGGTCGGTGCAGGAACGGGCACAGACAGGAGCAGCGGGAAGGGCTGCCCGAGTGGCTGGCCTGGGCACCTCCTCTCCCCTCTCTCCATGCAGATCTTCGGGTTCCTGGCCACCTTCCTCTGTCTGGCGAGCGTGTGGCTGTCCTACAAGATTTCCTGTGTGACCCAGTCCACCGGTGAGTTGTGGTCTGACACATGACCTGTGAATGCTCCCTCTGCTCGGGAACAGGAGGGCAGGCTCCGGAGCTCAGCAGTGGGGACCGCCCTGCTGCAGGGGCCAGAACCCAGGCACCTCCACTCCAGGCCCGTGTCCACCGTGCCCACCACACCCGAGCATCTCGGTCTCTGTCAGTGAAGCGTTTCCTTTAAGCAAGCTTCCCAATGACAAGAATAAAATGCAGTGCATTTAGAAAATGGGAAATAAGAAAAAAAATCATTTTTTAGTAAAAACCATTATCACACTACCCAGAAATAGCACCTACTTTGGTGTCTGTCCCTCTAATATATACAGAGAGAGAGAGAGAGGTTTTTTTTTTTTTAAGTTATTTAATGGAGGTACTGGCGATTGAACCGAGGACCTCATGCATGCTAGGCAGGCGCTCTACCACTGAGCTACACCCTCCCCCCAAGATGTGGCCTTTATGAAAGGATCTGACTTCGTGTATTTATAACCTGCTCTCTGGTTCCTACCTAAACCCCCACCAGTCACTTTCATTACTTGAGGGCATCCTTCATGGCTCTGTGCTGTTGCACTGACTCCTTTGCATGTTGGTGCCATTTACCTAACTTGACTCCTATTTGGGGGCATTATGTTTGTTTTTTTGATTTAAAAAAAAAAATTCTTCCCGGGAGGAGGGTGTAGCTCAGTGGTAGAGCATGTGCTTAGCATGCACAAGGTCCTGGGTTCAATCCTCAGTACTGCCATTAAAATAAATAGGTAAACCTAACTACCTCCCCTCCAAAAAAACCAAAACATTCTTCCCTACTCAATAGTGCTGTAGTGAACATCCTTCTAAATATACCGCTATACTGCACTCGTAATTTTTTTTTTTAATCTTTAGAGTATTCCTAGAAATAGAATTGCTGAAAGTCAAACCAGCTATTTTGGTTCATTAACCTCTTTCTTTGATCCAGCCCTTCCTTTCTTCATTTTTGTTTTTTAAAAACAACATTAAAAATATCAAATTATATACATTACATTGTTTGAGCTGTCACAGCAGAGCTTCAATCTCCTAATAGTCTCACTGGCCAAAAGCAAACAACTCTGGGTGAAAGGAGCGTCACAGAGGACCACGGGTTGTCGGGTTCCACTCCGGGAAACTTCCAAAATAGACAAATCCACAGCGACAGAGTAGTTAAGTAGTTGCCTAGGGCTGAGAGGAGGCGGCGGCTGGCTGCTGATGGGTCAAGGGGGCTTCTTTGTGAAGTGATGAAAATGCTCTAAAATTGTGGTGAAGGTTACACAATTCTGTGACTATAGTGAAAACCATGGGACTGTACGCTTTCAGTGGGTGAACTGTATGGTCTGTGAATTATATCTCTATAAAGCCATTTAAGGAAAAAAAATGAATGATGAAAAATGAATGTGGAGGAAAGTTAGTAATGTCTAAAGGCGACAGATCTCTAAATGCTGGTGTAAATATATTAAAATTAGGGAGGAAGAGCCAAAAGAATCAGCTGAAGGGGTTAAAGTACCTCTGAGGAGCAAGCCTGGGTGGGGGAGGAATCCCCTAGGCACTGTTTCATTTATCATTTTTTTTAGGAATGTACTTAAAAGCACTAGACAGTCCCTGCGCGGGTTGAGGCGAGGCGGGCGCAGTTGCGGGCAGCCCTCCTGACTCTGCCCTTCCCTCCCCAGATGCTGCCGTCTGAGGACCCCACAGCCTCCCGGCGCTGCAGGAGGCCCCGCCGACAGGAGGGGCAGTAGAGTCCCCGGTCACGCTGTCCCTGCGCCCGAGTCCAGCCCAGGGTGGTGGGCGCAGGAGGGGCCCATCCTCCAGCTCCTAAGCTGGTCCAGCCTCTCTCCCCAGCCCTCCTCAGGTCCTCGGACACGACTCCTCCCCATCTGGGAAAGAAGAGCAGCCTCCAGGGAAATCAGGGTTCTCCCTCCTGCTTTCACTTTCAGACCGGCCTCAGGAACTCGTGACCACTTAAAATGGAGTGTTTTCCGAATCCTCCCATGTCAACTTTCCCAGCCCTCAAGGGGAGGGAAGCTGCCTTAAGTCTCTAAAAACACAACCATCTCCTAATGTAGCTAGCTCGGACATCTGGTCTTGACTGATACCCTCTCTTTTAAAGTGAGGCCCTAGGAAGCAGCCTGTCCCCAACAGGAGATCACACGAATCCTTTCCTGTTACCATTATGTATGTGTAGCTGTGTTTTTTAATAAAATGTTGACTTGGCGAATTGCAGAAGGATTTGTTACTAAACTAGAAGACGGCTGAAAAACCAGAGTGAAGTTGAAGGAGCCCACGGAACCCATGGGGAAGTGTTCAGTGCTGTCTGCACTCGTGTGCCCTCCTGGAGGTGAGAAGAATAAAGGATGCAGAAGGTACTGGCCTCTCAAGATTTGGGTATTTTCAGAGTAAACTGATATTAAAGGTGGTAGCTGGCACTGTCCACACAAGACTCAAAAGCAACACATGCAGCCTTAAAAAGAGAAGTTCTGACACATGCCACCATCAGGGATGTTAAGTGAAATGACCCAGATACAAAAGGACGAGTATGAGTGCCATGAGGTACCTGGAGTGATCAACCTGCAGAGACAGGGCAGAATGAGGGGTGCCAGGGTCTGGAGGGGGTTGGTGTTTACAGGGTAGTTTCCACTGGGGAAAATGAAGATGTTCTGGAGGTGGACAGTGGTGATGGTTGCGCAATATAAATGTAACTAATGCCACCCCACTATATACCTAAAAATTGTTAAAATGGTAAATTTTGTTACCTATATTTTGCTACACTTTAAAAAAGAAAAAAAGCAATGTAAATCCTACTGTCTAGGCCCTAAGCAGCTGAAACAGGAAGACAGAGGCCCAGTTACACCCACCCTGCAGCAGGCACAGCCCCGCAGAGGCCAGTGCGTGTTCCCACAGCGAAGCATCCTGGTGCTAGAGCACACAGGCTGTGGGAAGTGTGTCTCCTCTAAACCAGGCCGTCACTGGGGCTGTTCAACCAGGGCAGTGCTGTGAAAGCCAAACTCCCCACCACCCCAGCTCCCCGCACAGGGTGATGACCCGCCAAGCACCAGGCAGGACGAAGCCAAGATGTGAGAGGAGGGAAGACTGAACCCCTGGGGGGAAGACGGGAGTCAGGGCACAGGAGAGGAGCCCGCAGCGGGTCTGCCCACAGCATCCCCCACGAGCAGGCAGCTCCTGGGCAGCAGAGCCTCGGGGAGGAGGGTGGTGCTTTCCCTCGGGCAGGCCTCTGTACAGATGTTTCCTCACCACCCACAAGAAAAACTGCTGCTCCGAGAGGCTCTCTAACACAGCCTCGGTGTGGTTCTCTCTGCAGTGGGGTGGCAGCCAGCAGTAAGAGCACGGCCGCTTCCTCTGAGGGCCCACAAGGAAGCACATCTATCCTGAAGGACGGGCCGTGGAGCAGGGCAACCAGGGAGAAAACTGACAGCAAGTGTGGTTCTGGGGTTTGAGAACAGGGGCCCTGGCCTGTGACGACCACCACCCCAACCAGGGCCTCTGGGCAGGCAGGACATGGCAAGAGCTGGCCTGTGCCAGCTGGTTTCCTCCACAGGTGGCTGGCCCTGGTGTCTGCAGACAGGCCCCGAGAAGGAAACAAGTGTGCTCCTGAGGGAGGCCTCTCTTCCAGCCCTCAGCCTGGACCTCCAGCCACGATGCTGAAGTGACCCAGAGCTGGCCCCCTGCCTCTGTTACCACCTCCCAGGCCTCTTTCCTGGCAGAAAAAGCTAACTCCTGTTGCTGTGGAAACAGCCTCCTCAGCCCCACATCTTCCCTACCAGGGGGTGGTTTCTGAACTCTCACAGGTGCTTCAAGGGGCTCACATGTTGATTTTATGTGCAAAATACATTTGAACACCTAAAAATGCACACTGTTTTGTTATCAGGGGCAAAAGCTGATAGTAGAAACCCCTGGGCCAGCCTCGTGCAGCCCTCAGGGAAGGCTGGCCTTGCCCCTCAGCTGGTCCAAGAAGATGCTAGGAGAACTTTCCGTGACCTGGGTGAGCCAGGCTTCTCCATCTCCCACAGCCAAGACCAAGCAGCGGAATTAATGGAAGATGCAGCTACAGCCCCAAGGAGCTTCTTCCTCCAAATCGTGTGCATTTCAAATGAAACCCATTACTCTTAGAGACTGACTCAGAATAAGTAAATGTTATAAATGTAAATTAATAACATATTAATACCGCATTTCCTGTTTCAGATAATGGAATTTCATGTGTAATTTAGATTGAAAAAAAGGGGGATTTCACCCCTTAAAAAAAAAGATTAGGTGCCCCCTGAGATGAAGGGAGCTGCCAGGCCGCCCACTGGGCACCAAACAGATGGAAAGGGTGACCTGCCCAGGATGAAGGAGGTGGGACAGCCAGAGGGACTTCCTTAGGAAGACCTCGGTGAGCATACCTGGTGCCTCCAGACCTTATAAGGAGACTGGAGTGCCTGGTGGCCTGTTGGGGATTATTTTTTTAAAAAACCAAACCAACCATGATTAACTCTATATAGAGTTGTGCAAAATGGGGAATGAAATGCTATGGCATTAAATGCTCCGCTTGGCTCAGTTCTGAATAGTGGTAAGAGTCTCAGTAATGGGCACGCTGACTAGTGATATGCACAAAACTAAACAACAAAGAAAAACCCTCATTCCCCAGGCAGGGGGTGCACGCGGAGGGGCAGTGCTCTCCCCACAACCTTACTTGCCGTCGGTTTTCTCCCTGGTCCCCAGCTCTGTCCTTCAGGATAATGCGCTTCCTCGCAGGTCCTCAGGGGAAGGGGCAGTGCTGTTATTGCTGCCCGCTGCCCCACTGTAGAGAGAGCCACACCGAGGCTGTGTCCCAGCGCCTCTCCGAGCAGCAGTCTTTCCTGCGGATGGTGAGGAAACATCTGCTCGGTGGTGTCGCCAGAAGCCTGAAGGGACGGAGAGGAGTGGGAATCTGGATTTTTAGGCCAAACAAAGCTGTGTGGGGCTAGCTGCAGCCCTTGGGCCCTGGGTTTGCAACCCCGCTGGGCGGTGGTTCTCAGGCAGGCGCAGGAAGTCAGCTGCTTCCTCCTGATGGCCCGGGCGGGGCCCTCCTTGGGGAGCCAGGCCTCCAGCCCCAGCCGCGCTGCGGGGCGCCGCCACTTCTCCCTGCGGACTCGCCTTTCCTTCTGGGGAAACACGCGCCCGCAGCGCCACCTGCTGGTGGCGGCGGGGAGAGCCCCGCTGGGCCGAGTCCAGGGTTGGAGATCAGAAGCACCCCTGACACTTTTTATTTGGACCTCAGGCGCTCAGATTAATCATAATCCTCATCTCCGTGTTGGGAAAACTGGACAACCACATGTAAATCAATGAAGTAAGAACACTCCTTCACACCATACACAGAAATAAACTCTAAATGGCTTAAACACTAAATGTAAGACAAAACCCAGTAAACCTCCTAGAAGAAAAATAGGCAAAACATTCTCTGACATAAATCTCAGCAATGTTCTCCTAGGGCAGTCTCCCCAGGCAATAGAAATAAAAACAAAAATTAACAAATGGGTCCTAATTAAACTTAAAAGCTTTAACAGAATGGGATAAAATATTTGCAAATGATACGACTGACAAAGGCTTAATTTCCAGAATATATAAACAGCTCATACAACTTAATGACAAAAACAAACAACCCAATCCAAAAATGAGCAGACCTAAACTAGCAATTCTCCAGTGAAGACATACAAATGGCCAATAAGCACATGAAAAAATGCTCAATGTCACTAATTAACAGAGAAATGCAAATCAAAATGACAATGAGGTATCAACTCACACCACTCAGAATGGCTATCATTCAAAAGTCCACAAACGATAAATGCTGGAGAGGCTGTGGAGAAAAGGGACCCCTCCTACACTGTTGGTGGTAATGTAGTTTGGTATAGCCATTATAGAAAACAGTATGGAAATTCCTCAAAAAATGAAAAATAGACTTACCTTATGATCCAGCAACTCCACTCCTGGGCATATATACGTAGGGAACTCTAATTTGAAAAGATATATGCACCCCAATGTTCATAGCAGCACTATATACAATAGCCAAGACATGGAAGCAACCTAAATGTCCACTGACAGATGACTGGGTAAAGAAGATGTGGTGTATTTATACAATGGAATAGTACTCAGCCATAAGAAAGAATAAAATATGCCATTTGCAGCAATATAGATGGACCTGGAGGTTGTCATTCTAAGTGAAGTAAGCCAGAAAGAGAAAAATACCATATGAAATCACTTATATATGGAATCTTTAAAAATAAATAAATAAATGAACTTACTTACAGAATAGAAACAGACCCACAGACATAGTAAATAATCTTAATCTTATGGTTACCATGGTGAAAGAGGGTAGGAAGGAATAATTTGGGAGTTCGAGATTTGCAAATATTAACTAGTATATATAAAATAGATAAGCAACAAGTTTCTTCTGTACAGCACAAGGAACTATAGTCAATATCATGTAGTAACCTATAATGAAAAAGAATATATGTATGTATATATATGACTGAAACATTATGCTGTACACCAGAAATTGACACAACATTGTAAACTGTGTACACTTCAATTAAAAAAGAAAAATCCTCGGATCATGCTCTGATCCCTGTTCCCTGACATTGCCTCCATTTAACCCCACTAACGTGCTTCCCATCCCATCCCATCCCATCCTAGTTCTCCTCTCTTCTGAAATCTCCCATTCACCACACTTTTGTTTTTCTCATTACATAGTTGAACGTGTTGCTCGAGGCACTGCCTAGAAAGCACAAAAAAGGACGGCCATTATTTATAACTAAATGGGAAGGACCCCCCCCCCCCGGATGTAATCTTCTCACTATGCTGCTGTAACAGACACACCCCTTTTCAGGCAACACTTGGCATCCTCGTGGCCTCCCTTCCTCTTAACCCAGGTGGCGCTGTGGTGCCTACCTTGCTAGGGCTGTGAGCAGTGTCACTACAGGGCAACCGAAGAGCTGGACTGCAGACCTCACCGACAGCTCTTGACTGTCATGCCAGGAGGGCTTTCTTTGTGGACGTCGCCAGGGGACCCACTCAGCTCACCTGTGTGCCTGCCTCATGGGGCGACGCTGGCCAATGGGACACAGGAGTCAGTGGAGATGTATGCCTCTGGACCATCCCCTACAGGGCAGATGGTCCAGAGGCAGGCTTTACACAGCGTCTCCCAAGGACCGTGCCGTGGCACCGCGCAGACGATCACAGAGGTGGCCCACGCAGCAGCACGTTCTTGTACTGGATTTCCTCCTTCGCGAATTCACAGCCACACAGGTGGTTCAGCTGGATACGCAGGGGCCACACTAACAGCCTTACTCAGGGGTGGCCTTGGAGGACAGTAGTGAAGGGAGACGCCCCCAGTGGTCGGAGCTCTGTACCCAGCATCTGCCCATCCAAAGAAAATACACAGCCTCGAGTGAATGGCCAGGGAACGGGAAAGAGAAAGACCTGTAGGCCCCGAGAGGCAGGTGGGCAGAAAGCCACCAAGATTCTCAAATGAACAAGTCATCTGATGAAGAGGTGGCCCACCTCCCAAATAAAAATCCTGGGTAATGAGGCCTCTGAATTCCACGACAAAGGTCGCCCAGGAAATCCCCACACGGACGCCTGTATTTTATGATGAAGAGTCAGGCAACTGACAGCACTAAAGGGGCAGGCAGAGCAGACCAGCAGGGCTCTGAGGGGTACAGAACAGCAGACACAGAAACCTAGAGCCATTCCACAGCTCCTGCGGGGCAAAGACCTAGGTCAGCGCTGATTTCCACTCAGATGGATAAACTTACAGCAGAGTGACACAGAGGGACACGGATCAGGTGTGAGACTGGGTCTCCGAATTCACTCCCACCCAGGAGGAGGCCCTAAACACTCAAACTTACTAGGTACTGGCTGTAGATCTGTGGGTTGCTTGGTCTTGGCCTGGACTGTGCTTCGGGTTTCTTCTGCTCCCGGGACACACTGGCTGCATCTGCTGTTGGCGGCTCATGTCAGTCAGTCAGATACAGCATTGAGGGTAAAGCTTGCCAAACCTAACAATAGAAACAGCGCCTCTTCCTGGGTGAAGAAAAGGTATACAGTCTTCTCACCCGAGGTTTTGTACGACTGCGGGGGGTGTGGGGGAGGTTTCTTGGGAGATTCCAAGCTTCCTTAAAGTTGCACCTCGGTCAGGCCGATGGAAGCTGGAAGCTTTCCTGTGGGCCCTGGATGTTTGAACAGGAAGGTGGCCACGTTCGTTTCCAGTGTCCGACGTCACCGGAGTGGATGGATGTGCTGGCTCTTAATTTGCAGCCCGAGGTATTGCTAATACTTTATTTTTCAGATGGGGGTGGGGGGTGGACGCAATCAGCTTGCCTTCACCCGACGCAGCACACGGTACACTTATCGCCCTGAATTCTCCTGTGAGAGCATCAGTGGTGTGGACACACCTGGGACAATGGGACTCAGTGCACAGGCAGGCATGTCCGTGAGGGCTCCACAGAGGGAGCTGCGTTTGCAGCATCACACGCCACCCAAGCGCAGCCGATGACAGACAGATGGGCCCCTGACAAGGACAGACTCCAAGGGGCCTGCCTTCCAGTACCATCTTGGGAGCTGTTATCACAGCTCAGAAAGATCACAATCAATTAAGGACAAACTTTGTCGTAGTTACCAATTACCAAAAAAGTGGCCCCACACCAAAGCTGGCCGCTTGGTGTATGAGCTACTGGAAACAGTGCACCCCAAGCCTGGGAATCTTCCTACAGCCTCCACCCCAAGTCATCAGCCGTGTGGCCACATTTGAGTGAGAGCCCCAATAACCAGTCATCTTGGAAGCAGCATAGGCAGCAGTGAAAGACGCCATAGCCTTGAGCCTCCATCTCCTTCAGACCCAGAGGAACCACGGAGCAGCTGTGGGTTGACGGGGGCGGGGCTAGGGGTGAGGCTTTGGCAACAATAACTCTTTGGGTTCTTCCTGGCCTCCCAGCCTCCATCGGAGCTTTTGCATTGAAGAACTTCCTCCTGTGGGCATTACTGAACTCTAATCTAAACAGTCTCCAACTTGACATCCTGCAATTCTAAATTCCACAGAGCGGACAAGCTCTAGAAAGTCCTATCATGAAAATATTGGGGATATTCCAATTAAGGACCAAACTCGGTCCCTAAGCCGTCAACTAACTTCACAAACAGGTGGTTGCCCACCCTTTAGACAGAAATAACATCTTCCCCAATGGACTGCTGGTTTAATGAAGGTCTTACGTACAGAACGGGCCAGCTGGCAGGAGCCCCTGATGAAAGAGCTCACCCACCTCCACGGTGAGCAGATCCTCTGCGATCCAGGGATGGCAGATGGCTGAACGCCCGCAGCCAAGGACATGTGCGATGGGATGGACTTCACGTGGGACTTCTAGCCACCATCCAAGAATTTAACAAACAGTATCTGTATATGAGCTCATGGGCTGTCACCAGCTGTATTATCAGGTCTTTGGGCCACCCAGGACGGGACTAGTAAAGACATACCATATATTGGGAAGATAAAAGTAATTACAGACTCAATATTTATGTGCAACCACATCTAGAGAAAAGCACTGAGATAAACACATATGGAAAAGCTAACATGTGTGGCCACCATCTCTACTACGTATCAATGGACTGTGCTCAAAGCCACCATGGGTATGGAACCACCAGAAAGACTGAGATGCCCAATGAGAAATTATGGAAGTAGCTCTTCCCTGCAAAGATTTGTCTTATTCGCCAACTACATAGGACTCCTCCTCATGGATGACTCCTGCAGGGCCAGCTGCTCTGTCTTCATCTATTTACAACTTGCACAAGGTGACTACCTAGTCTGTCTACTGAGCTCCTAGGCACACAAGGGCTTTTGCACCTGCTTTGACTTCAACAGATAAATAGGTGGATGTTTCCTGTTGTTCAAATCTGTGTAGATAGAAAATTTGGACACTTTGTCCCAGATACTCTACGGCCAACCTCCTCTGCCCACTGTCTACCTACCATAGCAAAGTGGCAACTCCTGGGTCCAGAAAGGAGGACGATCTGGCCCCTCCCTAAGGGGTGATGACAGATCTCAACTGATCAGGAGTTAACATGTCCGACCCCAGAAGGAGGCCCGGGGAAGTGGGCCTTCCCCTACTCCCCTTTTACAAATACGGACAAGTCTCAGATGTATTTCCTCTCATCTTCCAGATCTCATCATGTCCAATAGGTCGCCCCCACCTAACCCAGCTGCAGGGCCCCAAGGGCCAGGGGTGAATTAAGACAAATTTGGATGGCGCTGGAGGTTCATTTGCTCCCTCATTTGGTTGCTCACTGGAGAGATGACTCAAAGGGTCTGGGTTAGCACAATGGAAAAACACAGATTCCAACCCCCGAAGAGCCCTCTTTCCTAAGGCCCTCCTCTAGAGAGCTTCCATTTTTAGAGTTGCCTGATTCCCTGTTGCTCCCACACGTACACGTGGAGCACTGTGGGGCAGGGCCCCTCTCTGCGGGTGGGCCGTTTCTGTCCAGCACAAACTACAGGCTAACAAAAGCTTAGGAACTGCACACATTCAGCTTCTAATCTGCTTGATTCCCCCTAAAAGGTCATACTTTTTATCTCTACCGAGAGGCACAGTGTCATATTAAATTGGAATCTTTCCTTATCAGGAGAGAACTTTAACAACCCATTCAGTGAAGGGACTCCCACGTAGATTCACACTTGGGTACAAATATTCTTGAATCCGAGGAGCCCATCAATGGGGGGCTACCACTCTTTACGGTGAGGGCATGTACTCAAGGAAGGAGCTACGTGGGTGGGATGTCAAGACAGGATAAAACAGAGGCCTGAGAAGCACGTACCCCTCGGGGCTTGTCCCTCTTGCCCCTTTATCACTGCCCTGAGAACACACTCGGGCCAGTCTGCTGGCAGGGTTTGAGAGACACAGGGAAGAGGACCAACCTCCCCTGGTGACGGGGAGCTGACCCAGAAACACGAGCTTCCAGCCAACAGCAAGCCTATGCCCAGACCACGAGTAAGCCCTACCAAGGACAGAAAAACCACGCGACCTAAACCATGACCCAGAGACTCATGAGCTGAACGCTTTGAAGTCACTGAACCTGGGGGTTACTTAGTATGATAGACACAGAGGCCCCAGGGTGGTTTAAATTTCAGAGTCTCCAACTCTACCTCCTGCTCCACAGAGGCTGGTTTTATGAAGAGCTGGCTTCCTCTCTGCTGCCCATGTAGATTTTAGGTTAAACCCAACGGGAGGATTTCAAGGGCAGGAGCAATGGGTTGCCACTGGTTTGTGCAGTGCCAATAGCAGGTTCCAACTGGCTTCTTTTTTTTCTTTTAGTGGAGGTACTGGGGACTGAACCCAGGACCTCGTGGGCACTAAGCACGTGCTCTACCACTGAGTTATCCCCTCTCTCTCTAACTGGCTTCTGGTGGAACAATCTTTTGGTAGATGTTAAATGCTCTGAAAATAGATGAGGGTCTCCAGAAGCTAGGCCAAGTGTACAGGAGGCCGAGTCAGAACTTAGGACCAAATAAAAAGGGCTGAGCTACTGGGAACCAGGAGTTATGAAACTCCAAATGATAGCAGCGACCAGTGTGAGAAAAATTTGGTAAATCCAATGAGGAGGAGAATTAGCAGCAAAACAATTTAGGATCTAAATACAGTAATCTGAAAGAAAATACAGTAAATGAAGTTAAAAATTCAATGGAGCTGCTATACAACAAATTAGAATTAAAAATTCAATGACGAAGTTAAATATGGCTTAAGAAAAAAATGAGTGTTTGAGGTTGCCATTCAGAAAGTAGCACAGAGAGAGAATGAATTAGAAATAGTAAAGTGAGAATAAATGAAATAGAGGCTGGACACCACACATCTAATGGGGACTCTAAACTAGGGGGAGAATACAGAAGGCTAATTTCAAAGTGAAAAACAAGTGAGAATTACAAAAAAGAAGTGAGTACTGAGGATAACTCTGACAAAAGATGTGCAAGACTTTTACGAAAACCATAAAGCGTTACTGAAAAACAACAGGACCTAAATCGTGGAGATTTAGTGTAGTTCATGACTGTGAAGTTCAATCACAAATCATTTTTCCCCAAATGAATCTATAAAGTCACTGCAATTCCAAGAAAAAAATCAACAAGGTTTTTCTTTTTTTTAAGGAACTTGCCAAATCCATCTTAAAAATTTATAGTAAAAAGTAAAGTACCTCTGTAACCTTCCTCTCTATTGTAAACCTAAAACTGCTCTAAAAAAATAGTCTAACATTATGCTGTACAACAGAAATTGACACACTGTAACTGACTATACTTCAATTTAAAAAGTCTTTAAAATTTAAAAAGTGCCAAAAATAAAGCCATTTTCAACTTGCCCTATCAGATATTAAGATTTTATCAAGACTATGGTATTAGCATAGGTGGAGAAAAACAGCCCAAGAAAGTCAGCAGCAGACTCAGGAATATTCATAAACTTGGTAGATGACAGAGGCAACGTTTTCTGTCAGAGGAGCAGAGTCACTGCCTGAAACAATAAATCAGAGGGTGTGACACATCACATGCAAAAATCAAGGCAGAATCGAGTACTTAAACGTAAGATGCAAATCTGTAAACATTTTAAAAAGTAAAACATCTCTGATCTTGAGGTAACCTCAAAAGCAAAGTTAAAATACAATTCACAGACTAGGAGAAGGTATTTCCAAGGCATGTTATAAAGGGTAATACCTATAATAAGCCAAGAACTCTCAAATAAGAAAAGCTCAATATATTTAAAAAAAAAAAAAAAAAAAAAAAAAGCAAAGGATATAAACAAACAAACCACAGATGTGTGGAAGCCTAAATGGTCAACAAACAAATGAAAAGCTGATCGGGCTCACCGGTAACACAGGGAATGTAAAACAAAATGAGGCCCGTTTCAGTCCCAGATCAGCCAAAATGACAAGACCAACTAAGGTTAAGTGCAAGACAAGAGTGGGGAAACCAGCACTCACACTGCTAATGCAACTATAAACAAAATTAGTTCCCCCACTTTGCAGACCCATTTGGAAATATTTAGCCATGATGAAACTGCATATACCCTCTGACCCAACGATTTGATTTCTAAGTACACTCTCAACACATTTGCACAAGACTTCCAAGAACGTTTGTTCAATGCAACACGGGTTAAAATGATCCAAAATTTAAAAAAATTTTTCCATCAACAGGGGAGTGATAAGTAAACTGTGGCATATACATAGGACAGTGGCATATACATAGGACAGAACACCAAACAGCAGTTAAAAGGAATGAATGAGAGTTATATGTATCAGATAAATTTCAAAATACTATTGATTGAAAAAAGCAAGCTATGAAAGGATACCTGTAACACAGATAGCACAAAATAATACAGCAGCACTCTTTACAATAGCCAAGACATGGAAACAATCTAAATGTTCATCAACAGTTGACTGGATAAAGAAGCTGTGGTATATTTACACGATGGAATACTACTCAGCCATAAAAAAGAATAAAATAATGCCATTTGCAGCGACATGCATGGATCTGGAGAATGTTATTCTAAGTGAAGTAAGCCAGAAAGAGAAAGAAAAATACCACATGATATCACTTATACATGGAATCTAAAAAAAAAATAAATAAAGACAAATGAACTTATGTACCAAATAGAAACAGACTCACAGACACAGAAAACAAACTTACGGTTACCAGGGGAGAAGAGGGTGGAAAGGGATAAATTGGGAGTTCGAGATTTGAAGATACTAACACATAAAAAATAGATAAACAAGTTTATATTGTACAGCACAGGGAACTATATTCAATCTTACAGTAACTTATGGTGAAAGAGAATATGAAAATGAATATATGTATGCTCCTATATGACTGAAGCATTGTGCTGTACACCAGAAATTGACACAACATTGTATACTGATTATACTTCAATAAAAATTTTTAAAAAAAGCAATCGGGTTTACCTTTGTAAAAGGAAAGAATAAAATTAGAGGTGGTAGTACTTTAAAAATATAACTTTCTTTTTTTAACAAAGGCCCTTAAAGCAAATGTGAAACAATATTGTATCTACTAAAGCTGGGTGGTATTTACAACAGGCATTATCCTCTGTACTTTCAGTGCCTGACATATTTCGAAAATTGAAAAGTAAAAGTAGCCAAATGCAAAGATATCAGGGAAAGAACAATACTTCCCAGCTCTTATTAAACCAATTTTCTGTGGTACACATTATTTGTAGAATTGTAACTCAGCGTAACACATAAAACAGTTTCTCTACTTTAAATTGTTTTGGGGTAGTCAGGCTGACAAAAATTTCTTCAAATAGGAATTTGATTTCTCCTAGCTGGGGCACATCCTCTACATGCTTATGACAGACACCCTGACCCACGGCCCCTCTCTCGCTAACAGAACCAATGCTGTTCACATATCAGACGGCTAAATGCTTCAAAGGGTTTTCACAAGCCAAGGAGAGGAATCTTGATTACTTTAAGCTGATCACAGCAATTCTAATCTTCATGGCAATGAAAGATCTAGAAATAGGCATTTGATGTCTTCTGGTAAGACAAGTAGGTGAAGTCCACCGAAGGGCTTCTGTGAAAAAGGAACACCTTGGAGAGATGCGGAATAAACATCCTCCTCTCTTCTGCCCTTCGGACAAGCAGACGATGCCTGGAGATGCCGCCACCACCTTGCTACACCCTTGAGGGTCAATCCAGAGGCCAAGAACTCACAGCAGCAGATGGACAGGCTGAGAAACATGGAAAGACACCACAGAGCCATGGAATTTACCAGTCGTGGAACCATCCTACCCAGACTTCTTGTGAAATAAACTTTCCTTACCATTTAAGACCCACTTGGGTAGGTTTCCTGCTCCATGCAGTTGACTGCATATTGATAAAATCGTGCTCTTTATCAAAGCAAAACACAAAACTCCGAAGAATGTACAGATTCCAGTGAGTTCTTGATGACTAACTGTAAAGACCTTGTTATTCTCATATGTCTGGAGGCAGGAATTTTGCAAACTACACAAATAGTTGGAGCTTTATCAGAATCACTCTAGTTTTGCCTCACATTTTCCCAATCACTGAATAGCCCAAATGAGAACGTGCCTATTTTGTTTTTAGCACTGGGAGCCACACCAAGAAATGGATTCGATTCCAAATTTGCTTCTTAGGAAGTATTTAAAGGCGTTTAGTCCGTAACATTTCTGTGTAACTCTTCACACGTGGCTACCAAAAATGTTGTCTGCGTGCATATTCCAACTTTTCCAACAAGAGGGACAGCCCACAGGTGGGCGCTGGACTTGCATCTTTTCTACCTGCGCCCTACACCGGGTAGATCCAAAGTCCAGAATTCTTCGTGGGGACTCTCCAAGGTCGGAGAGCCAACTCCTGGAACTCTGGAGGAAGCTTCTGTTTAAATGTCATGCTTTTGTAATAACTGAACCACCACAAAATTATGAAGAAAGTGGATTTATTTAAAAAGAAGACTACAAAATTTGACATTGAGAGAGATATAAAAGACCCACAGGATATATATAATTAATAAATACAAAAATGATTGGCTATAAACAATGTAAAAATACATTTCCCGGTCTCCAAACAGAACATAAGCATAGCAATTATAAAATTTTTCTACTATATGCACATTCCCCTTATAATTTTTAAGAACCAATTTAAACAGTTTATTTGTAAAATAACAAATTTACCATATCCATTGATTTAAAAAATTATTTTAAATTTGAGTTTTATATTGAGTTTGCCCTTTTCTATACATAACAGTGGCTTTGGTCCCAAGTTCTCCTTGAACTTTTTATTTACCACAAAGGTCTTTTTATTCCTAATTCCTTCTACAATAGAAGAGGGAGGCTAATCAGTCATGGATCCTGTAGAAAACAGTGTGAAGAAAGGTTCTAGAGGGGCCAGAAATACCGGTGAATGTATCTTGAAAAGGAGAGGATTGGGTGGCCAGCTAAGAGGTCCATTTCTGCACCAGTGAAACAAATGGAAGTGAAACCTCAGAACAAGCAGAGCTTAAGCTCAATGTCAACGTGCTGTGTCTGTGAGGCCAGCTGAGGGCAGTCTGCCAAACTCAACTAAGCCCAGTGCACAGGTGGGGTCCCTGAGGTGGCCCAGATGGTTTGCTGTGAATCCCAGCTGGGTGAAGATGGCACTTAAAATGACAATGGTATAGTTTGATATGAAATTCCAGAACTTTCCTACCATGAGCTGCTTATCTTTGAACCAGTCTTTATTCTTAGACCCAAGACCCAGGCTATTTCTCCTCTCTTAGACGGCACGCCCAGTAAGAGCAGCATCCATATGACTGGTTTCATTATCTCCCAAGCAGGTAGGGGTGGCATCACCACTAGCACTAGCATCCAAACTCTGACACAGATGGATAAGGTTCTGAGTCAGTAAGACAGAGCAGAAGCCATGTCTGGCCAGGATGACCCATCTTGGAGAACCCATTTAGCCATATTCACGCAGTTGAAACCCATCAACAACACGTAAACGGCAGATGAGAAATTTAAGAAGGATGGGATCATTTAACTGTCTCACTGAAAACACGATTCCACTTGTTCAGACAGAAAACCTAGCCCGCCTGGCCCGGGAGACTTCCACCAAAGTACTGAAGGACCTGATGCATGGGCTCACTGCCTTAACCCTAGAGTCTTGAGTCAGAAATCTAGCAGGAGAACAGGAAAAGCCTAGTTTGTGAACCACTTGGTCAGAAAGGTCACCCTCAAAGTGCCCTATCTGGCCGGCTCCAAGAGAGTCTGCCAGCAACAGATAATTCTCCCAAATGATCAGAACTGGTTATAAAGTGTCTCCTGAGAATGGTTTGACTACTCACTTCCCTTCCACCTCAATGGTATGAACCTCGGCAGGATTCTCTAGATATCCACTTTCTCAAGAAGGTCTCCTCCAAAGAGAAACCAGAGCAATGCCTACGTGGGAATAAGAACCCTAAAGACCTGACTGCACACTCTACGCAAGCACAAGGGCCCAAGATTCTGGACCACCTAAGAGACAACTGGCACCAAGGAAGAGGCAGAGCCACAGGCCCTCCTGGGCCAGATGCCAAAACCGTTCTGATACGGAGACAGGAAGGGGAGGCTCTCAAATGAAAGATCAAAGGTTAGGGCTTTAAAAAGAAGGTTGGTTCCCAAGAAAACACTGAACAGAACCTGCGAAGCTGTACTAATTTCAGTAGAAATGATCGTATAGCAAAAGGGAACAAACCACTGTCTTTTGTAGTATGAACTCATCTCTTCAGATGCTGAAGAAGTGGCTGAAGCCTGCTTTTACAACTGTTCTCACTGTATTTGCAAAAAGTTTATCTTTCTTTTCTTTGGTCTTTAGGCACAATACCAGTTTCTTCCATTTTTCTATGTCAAATTATATAAAGATTTTTTTAACCTGCTCTCAACAACCAAAGTGCAATTTAAACATGGGGTTGCTAACGTTGTTGCTTTTATAACATAAAGTATCAACATCTCCCACATATTTTACATTAGGCTAAAAATGGTCTAAGAGTTAATTATAATTATGCTAAAATGTTACAGTATAATTTTAAGGCTGAGTGAGATACAGTAAAGCCTGGGTATTATATCTGAAGGAAAAAAACCTAGACCAGCATTTAAAATATTGATCTTGTAAATACACATTTGATCTAATCATCAAAAGCAAAGTAAACAGTCATAGCTAAACAAATTTAAAAATGAAAAAAAAAAAAAGAATAGATGCACTTAATTAATCATGTGTTTCCACAGCTATAAAGCATAATTTGGAAGCCAAACCTAGTGACGATGACAGAATAATTTACCATCAATTGAGCTCTGTGATACTTAAGAAACAACTGCTCTCACCTCCAAAAAGCAAAACAAAACTTCATTTGACACAAGTTTCAACTATTATAAAAAAAAAAATTAAAAAACAAAAACAAAACCAAAAACCCTCTGGCCCAATTTGTGGTGACTGACACACTGTCTGATGAATACTGATCAAACCGCTTTCCTCTCCCAAAGAAGTGGTTTACCAACAACACAACTTACACACACGCTGCTGCCAGGCCCCAGGCACCGCACACTCACCGCCGTACGTGACACCTGTTCCCAGAGTCTTTAAGCATTAAGTGGTTCGGTGACGTGCTCGCTCCTGGGGGTAGCCTCAGGTTTCCTTGGCCGGCGCTCCTGGAGTTTTTTAAGGAGCATGATGATACATTCAAACAGGAACGTAAGACTTGCGAGAAATCCAAATACCTGAGGAGGGAAAAGGGGGCACAGGTTATACGGGGAATTCTGGAATATAATCTCACCTTTCCTACTTGGCTCTGATCGTGTTTCATATAAGCAAGATAATTCATCAATTTATCTTATACACAGCATTCTTAACTTTAGTGGCTAAAAAAATGTCAAGGTCATCAAAAATGGAAAGAAGCTACGACAACAACAAAAATCCAGAGTAATGGCCATTAGTCAAAGTCTCACAAAATACAAATGTCCTGTCTTGCATGTGTATGCATACGTGTCAGGTCCCAATCTATGAAACTAAGGTTAACAGATGAAAAACAAAATCCTATAACATGGTGCAAAACACAGGATTATTAGCAATGGGTAGACTGACCCACAGATAAGCTAAGGTTTGAAATACGTGAGTAGGCAGCTGAGCCTAGGTAAAAATGGAAAAGGTTAATAGCAAAAGAGAAATTCTATTCTGAGGATACTTTTACGTTAAATTACCTAAACAGTATTTCCCAGTTGGCTGTCACAGTGCAATGACACAGTGACATGACGCCACTACCTACTTCCTCTTCCTGAAACCACTTCCTC
Source organism: Camelus bactrianus (assembly GCF_048773025.1). Taxonomy (NCBI): domain Eukaryota; kingdom Metazoa; phylum Chordata; class Mammalia; order Artiodactyla; family Camelidae; genus Camelus; species Camelus bactrianus. The sequence continues at coordinate 45,326,251 of NC_133555.1, read as the reverse complement.
ATTGTACTCTTCTAACATCTGATCAAACGTTCTGAGAATTCTGTCACGAGACAGAAGACCACGGTTCACATTTAGCTTCTTCACTAGCAAAACCCTTAAGGAAACAGAGGCCAAGAAGCGATCTGTAGGAAAAGAAAACCGATGTAGGTAATGGCTAACGTCTCTTCCAACCCTCAGACTACCTCTCCACGAACTGAAACATTTTGTCGTCTGCACAGTCTCTCACCCTTCACATCCAACCCCTCCACCCTGAAGAAGATGCATTCTGCCTCATTTCCCTGGACAGCAACCTGAGCTCCAAATCCATTCATTCACATGGATGTTCCCGAGACATCCAACCTAATGTTCATTATCAAGTCCATCCCCCCCCCACCAACCCAAGTCTCTTCTCCCCTCTGGAGTCTTTATTTTGGCTTGATGATGGCCTCTATCCCCTTATTTGATCAGCAAATATTTTCAACACTTTAAAGGCAGACCAGATGTCACCTTGTCTATGAAGCCATCTCTGATGACCTCAGAGAGCTCCAGTCCATACAGAGCCCTCCATGCCGTGCAACCCAGATCATCTACTAGCTCTTTTCCTCACATCAGTTTTTTAAAAAACAGACTCCCTCATTTAAGTCTGTATTTTTTCCTAATTTAAATAGTTGCAAAAGGTAATTTCCAGCATATTTTAAATACTGAGTTTTTAAACTACCAGTCACTTTTAATACGTCCAATGAAATCTAAATACTGTAACAATCTAACACATCATCTAATTTCAAACACATAAACAAGCTCTTTTTTAATAGCTGGGGATTTCAGGACATGCTTTTTCCCCCACCATGAACTCAACATTTCCTCACCTTCATTTCACTCTCAGCACAGGATTTTATAGTAATACATTTTTATATTAGAAATTATTTCACTCACCACCCATCACCCTATCATGTGCTTCTACAACAAAATATGATTATAAACCGAAATAGCATAAGGCTTTTTTCCCTCTTCAACTGGTTCCTGTATCCATGGCTAAATACTACTTATTGCTAGAATGAGTCAAGGTTCAGCATTAATTTTATTTCTGTGCTTTGCTTTTACACGTACAACTGTTAAGAAACCGTGTTTGCAAAAATAGGTAGATACAGCTATCCAAGTCTCTGAACTCCTTTTGAGTTGTTCTGTCACAAAAAGCAGTTTTAATGATCTATTGGCTGACAACTCAATTACAACTTCAACTTTGTTATGAACAAAGCATTAGTTGGAAACCAGCTGACTTGGAAGAGGACTTCCTAACCACCTGTTAGTTGTTCATGTTCACAATACTGGCTCCAATTCAAGCCCCTGACCCTTGACTTGCAATTCTGAAATCCAAAAAGCTACAAAAACTGTTCCATGATTTACCTGGCTCAAACTGACACAAGATAAAACTACTTACAGTCCTTACCTCTCTCTTTTACTGTGAACAGTCACATGCTTCAGAAACACTAATACGCTGGATTACAGGGGGCTACCCCAGGCCCTCTGAAGGTGTGTAATACAGGAGATATACATTATTACCTTTCTAAAATCCAGCATATTCTGAATTCTGAAAAAACGTGGTCCCTCAAGGATTTCAGATGAATACGTTTACCTCTCTCTCTCTTTCATAAGCTGAACTTTTGGATCATTTCTCCCGTCTACTCTCTACCCCTAAAATAGCACCTGATATGTAAGTGTGTTTCTGTTGAACTGAAAAGGGGAAGAATATAAGATAATAAAGTCAATTCTACCACTTCCATTAGCCATAACATGTTCATATGTGGAGTAAATGGATTTTTATTAACAAAACTAAGTCAAATTCTAAACACAGGTTCTAGGTTTTTAAGGCTATCATACTGATTTCCTTTCAGATCTTCTATTCAAAATTACACTAAAAAATAAGTCAAAAGACAAACTACTCTCCCTTATTGTATAATTTGTCAAGTACTTTCTAAATTCTCTATTTCTAAGGAAACAAATAGAAGCAAAGACAAAAGGTACTTACAACTGCAGAAATTTCAGCTGAGGTATTGTCATGTGAAAAAGTGAAAATGATGGATGCCAACAAAAACACAATTCCTGTTCCCAAAGTAATATAAAAATCCTATATATACACATAAAACAAAGGAGGAATACAGCACGGTTAGGCTGACTGAAAACAAATGTTTTAATTTTTAACTTTTAAAAAACTTTCGTGACTTACCTTTTTTTCCTTGACCCAAACTTACATAATTCAACTTCTAACTTTTTAATAAGCCTGGTATTTGATAAATACCCTGCAAAGGAACACTATCCACACTTTGAACAGGGCATATTCAGAAAGGACATCACAAGATAATCTTTTAATAAAAATAGTTCCCCATTATCACTTATATGTGGAATCTAAAAAATAAAATAAGTGAATGTACATAACAAAACAGAAACAGACTCAGACGGACAGGGAACAAACTAGTGGTTACCAGGGAGAGAGGCAAGATGGGTGAAGAGAACTAAGAGGTACAAACTATTATGTATAAAAAAAAATAAGCAACAAGAATATACTGTACAGCACAGGGAAATACAGCCAATATTTCAACCTAACTTTATGGAGTAAAATCTATAAAAACAATGACTTGCCCTGTTGTACACTTGAAACTAATTTTAAATCAGCTGTATTCCATTAAAAATAAATAAAATGAAATAAAAAGTTCCCCAAGAGGTTGTGCAAGTATGTGTTTATCCTTTTCTCTAGGACACATTAAGGTCATCAAACCCAAGGATTTCTTAAATCCCGTATTACTTCCAGCAAAGAAAAGCATTTTTCTTCCCTTAAAAAGTAAGCTATGCTAGGATATGGCCTCTCTGAGAGGACTTCGTTGCTTTTAAAGCACTTTGGAAAAGAGAGCCTCAAAAGGCCGACTCATCTTCAACTAAACAAAATTATGTCAACAATTTGTTTTTTAGACACTTAAGCTTTCTGGAATAACATGTTGCTTTCAATTGTTCCAAGTGGGTTATCCAATGTGAGCTTGTATGACAAGATTATCTCCTACACAAAAGCCCCTACATCTCATCATAATGTAGCGGAAGGCAATGAAATTCTTTGTGGGTTTCCGAGCGCTCTCCTGGGCAGTACCACACAGGGCTCTCTCTCATCATGCCAACTGAAAACATGCTTGACATACATACTTGATGCAGAGGAGAAACTGGAAAAATGACAGCCCAGCCACTCCAAAGTGTTTAAGTCTGGTATTTTGTATTGGAGGTTTCTGAAATACAATCTCCACTAAACCTAGTATCAATAAAACTACCCCAAACAGAATTCTTACGCTGTCAATAGTTCTTAACATTTATAAAAAACTTCACAGAGATTTTCTCTTTGCTTCTAAAAGAGGTGTTTCTCTGCAGTACTGTTTTTCTATTCCTTTGAATATGATTTCAAATCTATTACATACAGATATAAAACTCTCGCTACTAATATTTGGAGTACATTCAAGGAGGTATTTAAACAAGACAATCATTTTGAGACAGAATAACAGACTGTTTGGTAAACACAGGTTCCTGAGCCAGACTACCTGGGTTCACAAGGACTCTGAATTAGTTCCCTAACGTCTGTGTGCCTTTGTTCCCTCATCTGCAAAATGGGAGTAAGAATAATGTCGTCTTCACAGGTGATTCTAAAGATTAGAGTTAATTCATGAGAAGTGCTCAGATCACTGCCAGACAGACAGTAAATGTTCCATAAATGCTGGCTCTTGTTATTTGTGATATAATCTGACCCACAACTGCATGGGACAGGAAAGATCCTCTCTCCAACAAGATTACTAATCCTGCCTAGACATCACCACCACCACCACACACACAAAACATTCTCTCTGAAACAGAAAACCTCTCATATAAAAATTTTAAATTTAATTACGTTAATAAGCAGACAGGAAAAGTGATTTTTAAACCATTCAAACATATATGAATTCCTCATGTTTGAAAAGCAGAATGTCCATACTCTATGATTACAACCATTTTTAAAAATTAAAAATCACCTACAAATAAAAAACAAAAGAAACACAGTAAAATGTTTACAAAAGTTACTTTAGGATTAAGTGACTAATTTCTTTTTTTTCTCAGTATTTTAAAATCAGTATTTACTCTAAAATAACTTTTTATATGCTCAAGTATAATAAGGGCTTTACATTTTGTTTAGTTTGACTGCTGTACTAAACTGCAAAATACTGTAATGTTGTTTCTTGTCAAAAAGATCAATGTTCTTAAATGCTACAGACACAGCCCTAAAAAACTAAATACTTCTAAAAATCTTTTCATCGATAGTGATACTATTTTGCCATTAGGGGCTAAGAAATGAAAAAATATTTTCAATATTTAATATTTACAATATAAATTGTCCAAATCTTACTGCATACTTACCTGTATGCAGATTATAAATATAATTAACAAAAATGCTATGGTATTCTCTGCATCTTCTTTTTAATTTGAATTTCATAAAATAAACAGGTTTTGCTGTCATCACTATGCAGACTCCTGCGGTGACGATATTTGCCGTGACAGCATCTAAAGCTAGAGGGCGAGGGTTCTAGTAGGATTCGGCCTCCGCCAGGTGGCACACTGCAAGGTGCGAGTCCTCTCCGGGGTTAAATCTCAGGTTATTTTTCCCCTTGCTGTGTCACTTTAGACAAGTTACTTAACCACCCTGAACCTAAGTTTCCTCAACAGAAAAGTGAAGTATTACTGTGTGAAGATTCTAAGCCACAGCATGTAAAGTGTCTGGTGCTCAGGACATGCTGACAGCAGTTATTACCAGGTAAGATAATGGGACAGTTGGATACTGGCTACACCAAGAATAGCACAGATGTGCTCATCAAAGACTTGATGGATTTGATTCAGGCTCCACCTGTGTTTCAAAGTTATTTTTTACCTGTCTGGGATCAACTTTTTGGTTTTTAATTTTTAAATTAAAAGTTATATACACATATATATCTTTTAAGTTTAAATATATATCAATTATATATAATTATACATATACATATCACATTATACATACGTATAATCATGTTACATATGTATACATATGTATGATATGATTGTATAATTATGAATTATATACAAATATATAAAATATATATACACATATATACATATTTTACTGAAGTATAGTTGATTTACAATACTGTGTTAGTTTCCAGTGTACAGCAAAGTGATTCAGTTATATTTTTTCAGATTATATTCCATTACATATTATAAGATACTGAATATAATTCCCTGTGCCTTACAGTAAATTCTTGTTGCTTATCTATTTCATGTATAGCAGTCTGTCTCTGTTCATCCCAGACTCCTAATTTGTCCCTCCTTGCTCCCCTCTCCCCTTTGGTAACCACAGGTTTGTTTTCTAGATCTGTGAGTCTGTTTTGTATAGATTCAAACTGTATTATTTGTTTAGATTCCACACATAAGTGATATCACACAGTATTTGTCTTTCTCTGACTTACTTCACTAAGTATAATATTCTCTAGGTCTGCCCATGTTACTGCAAGTGGCAATATTTTGTGTTAAAAGAAGGCAACAGATTGTTATGGCACAAAATTTAAGATGTACCAAAGGGTCTATAGAAAAAAAGTAAATCTTAGATGTATTTTGAATATATGACCCAAGGCTTGCATCCCATAAATTTGAAACAATAATAAAATCTTACTGCTTTGTATTTATACTGTTCTCTCTTATTTTTGATAGTTAAAAATTACTCTAATTTTTATCTTTTCCCTCAAAGACATCAATTATTTCATAAATCAACCCTGACATGTTCAATTCTTCACAAACCACTCCTGATAACTAGAATGCTATTGAAGTAAACTGCTCAATTCTTTCTTTAAATGCAGTAACGATGCACATTATCTCACCTGTCACCTCACAAATTCATACTCTAAGCAAATCGAAACACAGGGTCAGCAGACTAAGTCTTTAGAAAGTTGTACATCTCTAATTCTGTGAATGGTAAATTCTCATATACACTTTTATTAAAAGGGAAATTTCTGAACAATGAACTTAACAAATGTCTCCTTAATTCACTTGTAGACAACTTTTTTTTTCATAACAAATCCAAAGCAAAATAGATGGAATTACACGCTTTCTTGTTTAAATGCTCTAGACATACATCACGTTAGCTCATTACTCTCTCATGTCAAGCATAACGCCTGGCCTACAAGAGGTACACAGTGAATAACTGTAGAACCAATGAGCGATGCTCTGAAATGTGAGACATAAAGAGAGATAAAATCCTAGTTTTTAAAAACACCTAATGTGAATTAGGTTAAATCACCAATAATTAAACCACTGGCAGCGTGCGTCACTCTCACTCTAATTTCACTGCCCCCGTCATCCCACTTGGCAGGGAGACCACGGCTGCTCAGCGGCAGAGCTGGGACAACAGGCAGTATCTTTTCCTGTTGCTGACTTGTGAAAACATTACTACTGGGAACAATAAAACAACACAAGACACCCAGATACCCAAGTTCTTCAGGGCTTGCGTTTTCTTATGCTTACCGATGACTTGAGTTTCACGTGTTCAACTTTCTCGTAAACCGGCGTGCAGTACACTATCAGCATGAGGAGGCTCAGCAGAAAGGCACTGCAGCTCACAAATTCAAAAAAGTAAAGCCCTCCACACAAAGTGCACTGTGACACAATCTCCTCACAGATAAAGGCCAAAAGAGACAGCACCTACAAAAGAAAGCAAACATTTTGCTTAAGGGCTTTTCAGAGAAACCGACCGTACTCAGAAAACACCATCCGTTCACTCAAATATTTATAACGTGGACACTGTGGCAAACAAGATTACTGTATGAACCGGATCGAAACAAAACTGACAGTCTAGCTGCCTTGGAGGGAATACTGGGACCCAGACAATCGACCACCTACTGTATGCTGGATGCTAGAACCCAAGAAACACGGGGTGTCGTTATGAAAGCACACCGAAGAGGCACTCAACCTGGGGGTCAAGAAAGGCTCCCTGAAGGAGAGCTGAGTCCAGAAGGGTGGCAGGGTCAGTATGGGGAGTGGAAGACAGGGGAAGGGTCCAAGCAGAGGAGCAGAGCAGAGAAAGACCTAGAGGTCAAAGAGCGCGGTGCCTTCCCACCCCAGCCACACACAGAGACCCACTCCCCCAATGAATCGTGCAAGCAGGGTGATCAACGTGGCTGATGCGTCCAGTGAGAGGGGAAGGGGTGGCAGTACAAAAATGATGAAATGAGACTAGAGGGGTCAGCAGAGGCCAGTTCTAAACTTTTACTGGTTTAATGAATCCGGATTTTAAGGGTTTAAAGCAAACAGGTGCCACCATCAGGTTTCTGTTTTTAGCAGTTCTCTAGCTACAATACGGAGAAGGGACTGGGAAAAGGGCAAAGCTGGCAATGGACATCCAGCTGGGAAGCTGATGTCAGAGATCAGGGGAAAGACAGTAAACAGGGTAGTAGCAACGAGGAATGAAATCACAGAAAGGGGCAAAGCTTCATCAGACAGGAAGAATACACACAGAAGAGGAAGTAAGATAATGTTATGTGTGCTTAAACACCTTAACTTAAAACAAAAAGCACACTGATTTATTCACCCATCTTTTCAGTATGCGCCTACTGATTGCAATTCCACCTCTTGTTTTCTGCATTAATCACTTCCATAGTTGATGACAACCACCTCCAGACTGATGTTATTTGAAGTGGAGCACTTGAGAAGCAGCATGCAGAATCCTTCTACAGTTGGACTAGTTTTACCAGCCCTTCACAGTTGCCATGCTTTTACTTAATTCCACGGTATTTTAGTCACTTTTTTGGGGTCTTTCCAAAGAATTCAATTTATTTTCATAGAAACAATTCCTTTCCACATTCAGTTTTAGCCTGTGTAGTACTTAAGTGTTTGGCCATCAAAAGTATAATTTTTTTAAAGTATAATTTTTTTTATGCATTGAATGGAAAACAGCTAACTAGCTAACTCTGGCTACTTTGGCAACTCAATTAAATGCAAGTGGGTTTGAACGGCGTGTCCACTGTTGTCAACTGTGGTATTAACACACTGGTGCCTCACTGCAGAGGTAAGTCTTTTCTTCTTTTTAAGAGGCAAGGGTGCTGGAAAGAGAACAAATCCCATTTTAAATTTGCTGTGTATCGGGGGTCTGCGGAAGTTAGATGGAGCTGGCTAGGACGCAAAAGGTGGGGGACAAGGAAGACAGCTCAGTGGTAGAGTGCATGCACAGGGTCCTGGGTTCAATCCCCAATGCCTCCTCTAAAAATAAATCAGGAAACCTAATTACTCCTCCCCTCACCAAAAGAAAAACATCAAAGAAAAAGTAGGAGGCAAAGGGATAGCTGGGTCTGGAGCTCAGGGGACAGGTCTGAGGTGGAGATCAAGATGTGGGATCACCCAGAATGAGGAAAGCTGGCCTCGTGCAGGACTGTGAGGAAGGGCTACACAAAGGGGTAGACACCAGCAAAGGACAATCAGGAGCAAGGGGTAGCAGACCAAGAAAAAAGTCCTTCTACAAAGAGCAAGTAATCAAGAGCGCTGACTGCTACTCAGAGGCCCAGGAAGAACAATACTCCAACACTTCCCCCAGACTGAGCCGCAGGAACACTGCTGGTGACAAGACCACCCAGGACGCTGGGACCACAGCACTGCATGCTGGGAAGTGAGGGGGACACAAGGCAGTGGAACAGAGATGGCCAGACACCAAGTGCAGCTTCCAGAAGCCAGATAGTAGCAGATGAGGTCAAAGCGAAAGTAATTCCAAGACAGGAGAGAACTGAGCATGTTTAAATGCTTAGACAGAAACCAGTAAGATCGGTGGATCTAAAGACAGAGGAAGACAAGCAGATTTCTAAAGGTGGGATTTAGGGTTCAAGATGTGGGGCTGACTCTTCTCTAGAAATAGGAAGGGAGAGAGGAGAGAGATTCATTTGGGCAGTTTGTGTGGGTGTTGTGGGAGCTAAGGGAATTTCCTTCTGAGCATTAAAATCATCAAAATGACTGACAACCCAAGTCAGAGACTATCGGGAAATGCTGTCTCACCCAAGGCAGGTCAGCAGAAGCAACCAGATGTATTACTGGCAACAAGACTGCTACCCAAATCAACAGATATGTTTTACAGTATATAATAAAAATTTTATCCTACAAAACATTTTCATCAAATCAAAGGTCAATGGTATAGCCACTCTGGAAAACAGTTGAGCAGTTGCTTTAAAAACTAAGCCTGCAGCTGCTATATGAGCCGGCAACTGCGTTCCTACACGCTGCACGTGACCATAATAAATAAAAACTTCAGTTCGGGCAAAAACTGGTAAATATGAATGTTCTTAATATTTTACTCATAAGAGCCCCAAACTGGAAACAATCCAGACATCCTTCAACGGTTAAGCAAACTGCCAGTCCACACCACGGAATACTACTTAGCAATAAAAAGGAACAAATGTGATGTACGCAACAATCTGGATGAATCTCCAGAGCGAAAAAAAAATCCAGTCTCAAAATGTTACAGACTGCATGATTCTATTTCTATAACAACTATGCTTTGAGATGGAGAACTAAATTAGTGGTGCCAGGGGACAGGGGAGTGGTGTGGGTATGGAGGGGTGGCAGGGGGAGCTATGTGGTGATGCAACAGCTCTGATTCTTGACTGCGATAATGCTTAAGAAAGCTACACTTGACAAAGCAGCAAAGAGGTGTGGGCGCGCGCGCTCACACACACACACACACACACACACACACACACACGAGCACATAGGACCTCCTGGTACATTTTTTTGGCAAGTTCCTGTGACTCTACAATTTTTTCACACTAAAAAGTTAAAAAAAAAAAGTCATATTTAAACTGGCATCTAAGCCTGTGAGGGATTTCCCCCCTCCTACTGGCAATACAAAATTTGTATATCCCCACAACTGAAAAGAACATATAAGGATGAAAACAGATCCTATTGTTGTGATTTCCTGTAAGTTAATGAGGCATAAATAGTCCCGCACATCCCAAACAACTTCCTCACAGAAAGCAGATTTTGGTGAGTTCCCAAATGTTACACCACAAGATATAGTGACACACCAAGACAAATCCCAGAAGGTCACTGTGTAAAAGTACTTCATCTCCTGCAGTTACAATTACAAGAGTTTTTATATGTCATAATCAAATACCAAATGTCTAATATTCCATTTGCTTTATTCTTGGCTCTACGTTAAATCTTGTCCAAGTTTTAGGAGTTTCTTTGAGAAATTTAAAAAATTTATCTGAGGTGTATGAAAGTCAATTAACTGAGATGGTATCAGCCTAAAACTCTAACTGGGGGTTGAGAACAGCTGATCTTGAACCATTCTTATTACAACAATGAGATTATCTGGAACACTTATCAGTGTAGGCTGTGTTGACAATGAAGTCTTATCTGGAATGCAGACACAGACTGCTTATCTATTCTCCCTAAGAAAAGGGCAGGATCCAGCTGGGCCAGAAGCAATCAGTGACAAGCCATTACAAGTCCTATTGCAAACTTATTAAAGGAGCCATTCTTACTGACCTTAAGCCTAAGAACAGCACTAAGAGGTGGGCTCTGCATGGACATCCTAAGAGACGGAAGAAGTACTATATCAAGTTTGGACATTTACTAGTTCCTATCCCCAGTTATTCCTGATGCCAAGAAATCAGAACTACAAGCGATATTCAGTGTCAAAATTTCTCCTGACTCTCCAGACTCCCCATCTCTGATGCTACTAAACTTGCTTTAAAATCTGCCACAGCACTGTAGTCTCTAGTACCAAATAAAGTGATCATTTCACAATATGTACAAGTACTGAATCATCATGTTGTACACCTGAAACTTATACATTAATTATACCTTAATTTAAAAAATAAACCAAAAAAAAAGTTATGTATCCAAAGTTGTAATATGTACAGGAACGCATAGATGACAGAGCAACAAGATAAATGCACAAGAAACAGCAGGACAACAATAATTTTATATCTCATAATTGGAGCATTCATTATACATAAATTCAGGAGATCTCACGAAAATGTTCAGATCCACCTGAACTAACAGCAGCTGGAGAAGGATGAGTGGACAAGCAGGACTCAAACCAGGGCCAAGAGACATGGAGGATCTGAACAGGCAGAGGGCATTGCTGGTGGGCACCCCAAGGACAGATTCTTCACCAAGGCAAAGATTTGCAAGGAAGAGTGATGAGGATGGAGGGAGGGTATACTCAGTGGCAGAGTGCACTCTTAGTTAGCATGCAGGGGGTCCTGGGTTCAATCCCCAGTACCTCCACTGAAAACAAATAAATAAGTAAACCCAATCACCACCACTCCCAACAAAAAAAGAGTGATGAGGAAAATGGTTAAGGAGCTGAGTGTGGTTTTGTATTATTGTGCCAGGGAGCATGGACTTCTAGATGCAGGGATGGCCTGTCTGGTTTGGTTGGTTAGAAGACAGAAGCAGAGGACTGGGTGGGGCCTGAAGGAACATCACAGTGAAAAGTACGAGGGAAAAGGGCAACTAGCAAGTCACAGGAAGTGCAACACTTCTCAGAAAAAATTCCTTAAAAAAGCAAGGAAACACACTCCAAATTGTTCCTCTAACAGTGATGCTGAGAGTGTGAGGGCTGAAGTGTGACTTATTTTAATCATAATTTGTAAGTAGACACTATTTTTGTATTAAAAGAAAAAAACTGTGAAAGTTAAGGGAAGAATTTCGAGATGTGTGGTCACCAGCATTAAATACCGAAGTAATTAAAGACAGGAAAAGAGACAAGGTCACTGAACTGGATAAGGAAATGATGATTCAACCCATAAATTAAAAGGCTCAATGATTACTTTTTGGTAAACAGTTTCGTTCTCAATGGCATGAGACATTGTACTGAATACTGCTTACTGAATATTAAGCTAAGCACCTAACAGTACATATGCCCAATGGCACCTTCTAATGACATAAAATTTTACCCAAATATAATTAAGGGAATTATCTAGCTGTTAGAGGTGGGAGGGCCCTGGGAGAGCCCAGTCTCCCACCCTCACGGTTACAGATGCTGGAATTAATCTCTGACAGACTAAATCCCACATGAGCCAGACAGACAAGAACCCAGCCAGGCCTCCCGACTCCCACCCTGTCCTTGTTCCCCCCATAAAACACTGTTTAGTAAGTTCATTTTACGACTACGTATGTTTGTGTAGGTTTCCCCTGTAAGACTGCAGTTCTGAAGTTACAGCCATTGTTTTGCGAACTTCCCCTTTTGCTGTTAAATCATATATTAAAACCAACATGCTAGGGTCAACACATTTGGGAAGTCTTAGTGACTAAAGATGGCCTTACAATTCTGGTGATTTAAACATTCAGATAATGACTACCCTCTGTCTCTTTCCATTTCAGTTTCACTACTTTTTCTGAAACTTCAGATTTCCTTAAAACGAACAGTCACCATATTAAATACTAATTCTCCATCATTTAACAGTCTACTACTAAAAAATTTCTCATAAAAAGAACTATTTAATGTGTGCCATTAATTGTAAGTCTCCATCTACAAAATCGTATTAGTCTGTGAATTTCCAAACTTGCAGTTAAAAACCTTGTAGTGATAATTTGAACCTTATAAGGTTCAAGTAAACAAATCTGTCAGCCTGACGTTAGGCTAAGCATCCACTGGCTTAGGCAAATATTTACTCAGAAAGGTTCAAAGATACAATTTGCTGACATAACAGATCTTCTTCAAGGTAAAAATAGAGCATTTCAATTTAGTACACACCAATTTTCACTTTTAAATAATGTAAAGAACACCAATAAAAGATAAACTGCCCCTAAGTGATTTGTTTCTTGGCACTTACAGAGTAACATTATTTATAATCTAATAAATTTAAGTCACTGGTGAATTCTAAATCAAACCCCTTGCCTAAAGACTCATTATAATCACAGTACTGTGCAGCCATCAGGACATCAACTGGGACAGTAAACACAAGGTCAGCTTGTTGCAGAGAGCACATCACACGTCCTTAGATCACTGCACAAGTTTACTAGCAAGGAACCAGGTGGTCAAATGTCAATTCTCCCTTTAAAACAAAAACAAACTCCCGCAAAAATAACAATAACAAAAACCTCACAAAATAAAACATGGGCATAAAGACCAATTTAAGGATAGGATAAACTGATAAATAAGCTGACTATATAAATTTAGAACTTCAATGAGTCCTTACAGTGACTTCTCAGCTGAGTCTCTATTTCTCCTTCAGCCCTGGAAGGTAGATAGTTGCTGGGGGAAGCTTATGTTTTGGACAAGACTTTGACAAAATTAAGGCATATCTGAATGGCAGGTACAGCCATATAACTCCAGGAGTACGTACCTCAAGAACAAGCCATGCTCTTTTATCTCTAACCGTCAGTTTGCAGGCTCCCCTCCCTACCATTTGGTGCTCAGCTCTGTACTAGCAAGCACATCCCACAGCCTCTAAGGCAGCCTCAGAGGTTTATAAAAAACTTAAGTGTGGAAAGAACCTCAGAAAAAATCCAATTCAACCTCCTAGGACTTCTAAGAATTTCCTAAATACGCAGTGTCTGGTTTTTAAGTTTTAGAATAAGATTCCTTTCTCTTTTGGGGTCTCTTAGAATCTGATAAGACTTACAGGTCCAGAATAATGTACTCAAACACAGAAATGCACTGTATTTTGAATAAAATGTCACAGAGCTTGCAAGTCCCTTGTTAAAGTACCTCCTGTTTTGATTACAGGTTTCTCCAGTACAGCTGTTTCCTTATTGGAGCTGTGCAATTGTCTTTAATTAAAAAATAAGTTATCTAAAGTAAAATAATCTAAGGGTGAAGGTATAGCTCAGTGATAGAGTCATGCCCAGCATGCATGAGGTCCTGGGTTCATTCCCCGGTACCTCCACTAAAGGTAAATAAATAAAAACCTGGGAGGGAGGGTATAACTCAGTGATAGAGTGCGTGTCTAGCATACACAAGGTCCTGGATTCAATCCCCAGTACCTCCATCAAAAATAAATAACTAAATAAACCTAATCACCTCCCTCCCGCAAAATAAATAAATAAAAATTTAAAAACAACAAAAATAAAAACCTAATTACCTCCACCCAAATTAAAAAAAAAGAAATAAAAAAAAAACTAAAATAATACAACATAAAGGCAGAATTCGAGTCTAGGCAAAGAAGACTTTGCCTGTTGCCCCAGGCTGGATAACAGTTTTCATTTACCCCATTATATACTTTCTTGGGACTTCCAAGGAAGTCTTGTAACATTCCAAGTTTCCCATAAACAGAAAAATGGATTTCAAGAAGAGACATTAGTTTTAATACTTTCACTCCTCATGGATGATGGAGAACAAACAGGGATAGTCCAGCAACCCTCTTGAAGCAAACTCATCTTCCCCTCTTCTCCCCATCCAAGCCTACCACCCAAACTTCCAGCTGTATTCTATTCTGAGATATGGAACTACAACTTATTAAAGTATAAACAAGGTAATGAGAAACTTAGATTTGCCAGTTCTGACTAGAAAGGAAAAATAAAGGCAACTGACCAGTACTGATGATGTCTTTTGAGCAGTAAGAGTGCTTCAGATGAATATTAATTCTTTTCTGTTCTAGAAATAGACTCATAGACATAGAATACAAACTTTGTTTGCCAAGGGGGCGGAGGGTGGGAAGGGATAGATGGGATTTCAAAATTGTAGAATAGATAAACAAGATTATACTGTATAGCACAGGGAAATATACACAAGATCTCATGGTAGCTCACAGAGAAAAATGTGACAATGAATATATATATGTTCATGCATAACTGAAAAATTGTGCTCTACACTGGAATTTGACACAACATTGTAAAATGATTAAAATCAATAAAAAATGTTTAAAAAAATTTCTTTTCTGTTCTAAAGAGTTCTACTATTTATGTAAAAACATTTTAGCTCTAAGGAGGAGAAACATAGCTGATATCTAAAAGTAATGTGAAGGGAGGAGGGTATATCTCAAGTGGTAGCCCACATGCTTAACATGCACGAGGTTCTAGGTTCAATCCCCAGTACCTCCTCTAATAAATAAATAACTAAATCTAATTACCTCTCCCTCTTCCCGCCCCCCAAAAAAGTCATGTGAGAGCTGACAAGAGGAAGAGCAGAAGGAAGCCCTTCTGGGCTGAAGGAACAGCCCCTGCAAACGAACATGGGAGAAGGGACCCCTGACGCCTCCTAAGAACAGAAAGGAACTAAAAGGAGATAGAGCCAGACCCTCTTGGGGTCCAGAAGCCACAATGTCACTTGCCTCCAAGGATTTCCCAATTATTCCCAGGGGTGATCGTTCTGGCAGCTAAAAAGTAGTGTCAGTTTTCTGACCGCTATTTTTCTATTCAACAAAAGTAGGTCATCTGAGTTCTAAGAATGTAAATTCTGGTTATCCGAGTTCTAAGAACTTGGGTTCTTCCCAAGGAAATCAATTGGCTGTTTTTACTTGGGATGGTTAAAAAAACAAACGCACAAAAAATCAACCAGTAACCATTCTAAGCGGTCTGATTTTTCTTCTTGCAAAAAATGTTGTTTACCGTTGGCTAAAACAGAACACCGGAGCTCAGTATGTGTGTGATTTGAATTAAAATTTAAACCTCAAAGATGTTTTGATGTTTTCACTAATAGGTTTAAGGTCGTTAACTAATGCCTAAACTGAAACACAACCCAATTGAAAAAGAAGTATACCATGCTCTAGCCCTGCATGCAAACACAAAATGTCCGTTTGACTCTGTATTCGGTACACATACACTGCTCTTTCAGAAATTATTACTTTCCAGTCAATATAAAACTTCTGGAAGACAAATCACTGGACACACACATCTCAATGCCGTGCGTAGTATCGAAAGACTGTCCAACAAATTAAACTGCCCCCACGGGCTCGCACCAGGAAAACCGCAAGAACCAGAGAAAGATGAACAAAAAGCATTTCATAGTCTAAATACAGGCACTCTGGGAGATAATGCAGAGTAACAGCCAGGAAAAGAGACGAAGGTCGCTACGAGGACGCGAGAAAGAAGTCTAACTGGCTGACTTGGGTCTACTCCGACGCATTTCCTGCACCCGCCTACGGTGCTCGGTGGTCCTAAGTCGCCACGGGGGACCCCGCGGGGGAAGGACCTGGAGGGTGACGGACGCGGGCGAGAAGTGGGGACCCGCAGGGGGACGCCCCGCCCCCTGGCGCAGAGGGAAGGAAGTGGGGGTGTGAAAACGCCCGTTCCTTAACAGCCAGAGTGAGAGCAGCTGGGCAGCCTCCTCGCCGTCGCGCCGGCCGCGGACTCACCAGCTGCGAGAATTTGTAGCGTCGGCGCCCCTTGAGCCGGCCCAGGGTGAAGTAGGCGGCGAGGCTGCTACGGGGGCCTCTGGCGGAGGCCGGGTGCGCCTCCGTGGTGGCTCTGTAAACTCCGCCGTTCTCCATCGCCCAGGGCCCAAGAACGCAGGGCCGGAGCAGGCGTCGCCGACTTCACAGATTCCGCCGACTCCGCGGGTATGACCGTCACTTCCTGGGCCTCCGCCCCACTTCCGGCCGACTCCGCCCTGCTTCCGGCCGATTCCTCCCCCCCCCCAGCCCCGCCTCCGCCCAGCCCCGCCCCCTGCCGTCAGGTGTTACCCTTCTTCTAACTTGTAAAGATCTGGGGAGAGGCTCAAGAAAAGGGAACAAGCAACAAGTGCAATCGGCCGAAGGACCGCATGAACGCGGCTCATCCTGAAAGGGCTGTTGGGGTTAGGTTTAAGGAACGGCGAAGGTGAGGAGATGTAGGCAGAGGCAACATACAATGTAGGGAAATTGGGGAAAGCGTAAAGATTGGATTTCATTTTAAATGCAAGGGGTTGTCTGGAAGGATTTTCAGGATTTCTCCCTCCTCCTCTCTGAATTCCTTTTAGGCTAGCTTGTCAAAATCGTTTGAGTTGTCTCTTGTTCACCAGCTGCTAGAGTCACATGTTAATTTTGTGTGAATTTAAATTCATTAAGGAAAGTATACTTTAGCAGCTGAAGGTGATTGAGTTACATACCAGGCACACCTAGTCTCTCCACAACAATATAATGCAGGTACTGTCATTACTTTCACTTACAGATGAGAAATCTGAGGCTGAAAACAAGCAGGAGGGCCCTCCCAGGTACAAAAGTGTCTCTGCGTCCCCTCATTTCTTGTTTGTAAAAAATGCTTTAGTCACCTAGGCCTTCTGTGAGTTCCAAAGGGCAGATTCAAACAGTTACTAATTAGGGAAGTGAGAGAATGCAGAAACTAAGGAAAAGCAGTCAAGAAACAACAGGTCAGTAAGGAAACAGTCCTAGCTCCTCCTCAAGGGATGTACATAACAATCTTACACAGATCTTTGAGTCCTTCTGCAGGAATTCCCCAACCCAGGCAGAGGATGGTCACTACATGCAGACCCACAAGCACTAGACCCCAGACTGGTTGGAACCAGAAGGCTGATGACTAAGATTCCTGAAACATCATGCTGTTATCTCACCACCAACCAATCAGAAGAAGGTCATACCCCCTACAACCTTCACCCCAAATGCTGTCTTTAAAACTCTCCCCCCAAAACCATCAAAGAGTTCAGGTCTCTTGAGCATGAGCAGTCCATTCTCCTTGCTGGGCCCTGCAATAAACGCAATAAATGCTCTATTTTCCTTCTCTGCAACTTGGTGTCAGTAAACTGGCTTTGCTGCACAGTGGTAAGTGGACCCAAGTTCAGTTCAGAAACAAGGCCAAGAGGCTCAGTATCATATCCAAAGTCAAACAGTCAGGGGCAACTGGAATGTAGCCAAAACTATCCTCCTGTCTTCAAATCATTCTAAATATCTTGCTGAGGGTAAGCAGCCACCAATCCTGTCCAATAAAGCCAGTGTTTCCACCAGAGCTACAAGAATTCACTGCCTTGTTATTCTTCAAGTCACCATCATCCCAAATTAGACACCTTGGTATCTGAAATTTACTTCGAAATTCATCCAAAAGGAAAAAAAAAAAGATGAGTTAATGAATAGAGAGGTGGATAAAAGGAGAGACTTGTGATAAACTACAGTAACATGTTAACGTAGTATACGGGTGTCCACTGTACAATCATTTCAACTTCTCTGTTTTGATATTCCCAAAATAAAATATTGAGGGAAAGCTACAAAGAAAAAGGACACTTTGAAAGGAGAGAAGATGGACAACTCTCTCAATGCTCTTGGTTTAAGGGGCACTTAGGCAATTCTGTAGGGGTCTCTGCTTCTCTTTGTACTTATAGGTGGATAAGAATTCAGCCTGTGATTCCCAAACTTTTGGGTGCATTAAGTATCTGGGAAGTTAACTAAAAATAAAGATTCTGGGAGATCCAGCCCCCAAAGTGTCTGGATTTGGGTGGGTCTTGGGAATATACTTTCAGAAGGAGCTCTCCAGATGATACTGGTGGGAAACGCATCCATACGGAGGAACTGCTTTATAACATGATGAGGATGAAAGCTACCAGGTAGGAAACACAGATGCGCCGTAACTTCCTATGCTCTGATTGATTTGGGGGGCCCAGGATTTAGAGGATTTAATATCCTTGCTGTTACCCAAAAACTAGGTACGCCTCTTGGTGGGTGTCAAGCCAATAGACATGACCAAATCAAAGATGGGGAGAAGGAAGGATTTATTATTACTTGCAGCAAGGAGAACGCTAGGAGTCTTTCCCAAAGCAGTGTCTCCCTGAACAGCAAAAACTGGGGAAGTTTTAAGCTAAGGGTATGTCCATAGTCATGAAGCGGCTGGAGCAGAGGAGAATTCACATAGAATTGGGGCAAAGGTGGACAGAGTCCAAGTCTCAGTTGATTTAAATTAGGAGGGTCAACATCATCTATCATTCCAACTTCCACCTGGGTATGGGCCTTAGTGGCCACAGAACTCAAAGATTCATTATTATGTGTCTCCCTTGCGGAGGAACTAGGACTCTGCTTTCTCCTGCACTATTGTTTGAGTGCGTTCCCTCTGTTCCTGCATTTCTTTGCTTCCTTAAGATCTTGGATTGCTGAGACCTGTTCCAGGGCAAGCCTTTTGACCAGGCTTAGATCACAAAATGCCTTAGGCCAAAAACGAATTCTCTTCTGTCAAGAAAGCCATTCCTGGTTCTCTTCTCCAAGGACGCCCCACCTTATCTGCTTATGCTGCCAGTTAAAAAAAGCATGCATTGTTTATGTTTCTTAATATATTAAAAGACCAAATGAAGATTAGAGGGCTTTGTGAACAAATACTTGTAATAGTTGGCCCTCTGTATCTGTGGGTTCTATATCCATGGCAACCAACCATGGATAGAAAATATTTTTAAAAAAAAATTCCAGAAAGTTCCAAAGAGCAAAACTTGAATTTGCTGCATGCCAACAACAACTTACATAGCATATATGCTAGAGGTGATGTAAAATATGTGGAAAGGTGTGCATAGGTTATATACAAACACTACACCTTTTTACACAAGGGACTAGAGTATCTGAGAGTTTTGGTTTCCCAGGGTGGGTCCTTGAACCAATCACCCCTGGACACCGAGGAACGACTGTATTAGGGAGTCCTTTTGATGAGAAAACTTTCTCCCCCACAGAAAATTTTCGTCTTCATTAATGAATAAGCAACAATGAATAGTTAAATGCTGGGACTTGCTACATTGAAATAAGAAATCTTATTTATAAAGAAAAGATAAACCAAATAGCAGAAAGGAAGATTTGTTCAAGTTTTGAGAATATTCATTTTTCTCCTTTACTATTAAATAGGTATTTTTTCTGTCTTTTTTTTGTATTTTTTTTAAATGAAGGAAAGAAAATATTCACAAAAAGAGGTAGTTTGGGAAAATATAATTGGATGAAGTTTTAGACATTCAAAAAATAATTTGTTGCTACTTTTTCAGTGGAAATTCTAAGTTTTTGGCAGCTCCTACTCAAAATACTTCAACTGGATCTCTTATCTGTGTGAGTACAGTCAGGCAGTAATGTGAATACAAATTCCGTATCATAGGTACTGTCCCACAATGAGGCCACAGAACCATCCATAAAGGACCATACCACAAAATAGGTAGTGTATGTACCATAAAAGAGATACAAATTAAATGTGTTGTGAATTCAGAGCCAAGAGAAATGACTTCCAGCTAAAAGGATCAGCATGGTGGAGCCTCAAACTGGGGATTACAGAATACTTAGGTTTGGATACACAGAAACAGGACAGAGGGGCAATGTGAAGGAAGGCAGGGAGAGTCCACGGAGGCACAGAGAACTCTGACTTTTTACTTGTGACTCAGCCATGTGAGGTTCTTCCTCCCTCCTTAACCCAAGATTCTATTTCTTCCTTGTTAAACACAGTTGAAGACACAAAATACAAAACATAGAATGTGAATATATGTATATGTAGGCATGACTGGGATGTTGTGCTGTACACCAGAAATGGACTATAGTCAGTGTAACTGACTATACTTCAACTTAAAAAATAATAAAAAATAAAGAATATACTTTTATTTTACCATGTAAATAATTTTGAAATATGACAATACATTCAACATAAGCAATTTTAATACTGTCATCTTATATGTGAGAGAGGCAGCAGAGAAAAGAGTACCACAGGTATTTTTACTACGGAGGAATAGTTTACCACGGCCCTCAAGAAGGTGACATAGGGAGTCACCACAAGGAATGAAATCGCAAAAAAAATCTCATTCCTGCAGCTCTGGGAATCCTTGGGTGGGAGCTGAGGAGGCAGGACGAGGCTGTGGAGCCTGGCAAACAGACTGCAGAAGTGCACCAAGGTCTGTTCCTGCCATCTTTTTTTTGTTTTATTGGTCTAGGGTAAAAAGAGAATGAGAAAAAAATGTCCGAAAATAATGGCTCTGTGATGTGCTAAATAATGGAGCCTTAAACTATGAAACCCATTGCTTTCAACAAAGAAAGACAAGACTGTTTGGAAGAGACCTTGGGCCTTTCCCTCCAAGGGTTCCTCCCTCCTCAGTGTTCCCAGATGTCAGACACTGTCTCTCTCATCCCTTAGGGGTACATATGCCTCTCCTCCCCTCTGGCCTCCTCCAGCCTGCCATTTCCTTGACTCTTCCCACATCAACACTCCGTCCCAGAATCTGCTGAAATATTTGCACCACAGGGCTCAGGGCTGTGAAGTACCAAGCCTTTCTTAGTGCCAGAAGTCAGTGCGGAGAGGGAGATGAAATAGGAAAGACTAAGTATTTACCTTCCATCCACATTGCCACCATGGTTCTCTCAGACTATGATATTTGAAAACATTCCAAGATAAGAAGTGAAACCTAATATAAAATAAAATGTATTGTCAATTAAGAAACATTTTTCATATATTATCAATGGTACTTAAAAATGTCATATAGAAAAATTTAACTTTTGCTCTTTTCTGAAAATATTTAAACTTTATATAATAAAACACAAAATGATACTAACAATATGTTATCAAACAAGAATGTGTGTGTGTCCCTGTATACATACACTTTTGGGTGCAAATATTACGAGCATTACTTACACCTACACAATGACCTGATGTAATATAACATATCCATGGTACAACAGTATATCTGCATCATATAAGCCCTCCTCCCTCATACCTCTTTTTAAATGGGGCCCATTTTTACTTTATGAGACATTCATACTCAGTCAGCAGTTCCAAGATGTATTTATTTGAATGTCTTGGTTTATTTATGGAAAAAGGAAGCGATGTTGTGACCCATAGCTGAGTTCTTGCATATAACTGAGAAGTGTAACTGATTTGGTCAAAAGTGTCAGTCAAGTTACAACATAAAAAACTGATTTTAGAATTATGAGGGTGGAATAAAAAAAAAGCATTTTCCATGTTGAGTGTAACTTACATCACGTGAGCAAAATCTGCCAATCAACTAAGTATGGGAAATAAGGGAATAACTAAAGTTATGGTACTTAAACTCATCCATTTAATATGTTTTTAAATGCTTTAGCTTTGTTCAGCTTCTCTAAGAGCTTCCAGAGTTGAACATCACTCCAAACTCACTGTCACATCCTCATCTGCATAGTAGGGCCTCCTTTGGGTCATGTGCTATGAAGTAATATAACCAGCTTTTCAGTTCAATCTTATTTTATATCTAACGTTTCAATTCAGAAGTTCAGAATTAATTTGGAAGATCCAAGGAATATTACCATTCTTAAATACGTGGAAAACTTACATGTGAAAAAATATTCCTTTTAATGGAATTGAGAGTTCAGTCTCAGAATTCTCACCTATGAATGTCCTCAAGATGTACACCAACAGTATCATTCCTACCCACCTTCTGGTTTAGCACTCATGGTTTACTATTACAGAGTTTGGAATATTCAGGGAGAAATATTGCTACAGGCTAAAGCCTAGGAAAATTTAAATAATTAGTTTAAAGATTAAGTTATGTCATATGGCAGATCTTGACTATTCTTGCACCCAAGCTAGAATCCAGTGTTTCATTTTGGCAGTTATTTTAAAGGCCACACTCTAATTATATGCATGCGTAGCCTCTTCATCACAGAATTTAGAATAAAAAAAAATAAACAGATATAATGGGCGGGAGGGAAATAGCTCAGTGGTATAGTACATGCTTAGTATGCACAAGGTCCTGGATTCCCCAACACCTCCATTAAAGCATCTATCTATCTATCTATCTATCTATCTATCTATCATCCATATATCTATATATAATGTACAATTTAAAATATGTTGAAAGTCATATATGAAAGCTAAATTAAATATTAATATTTAATTAGGTCAAAGATTCCTCAATACATAAGTGATACTGGTAGAAATTTAAAGCGCATTTCAAATAATTCTTCTATCAAAAGATCTATTACTGCAGTGTAGGGGTTCTCAAAGTGTGGTCCTAAGCTCCCTAAAGGGGCTCCAAGATTATTTCAAGGGGCCCAGGAGGTCAAAACTATTTTTTTAATATGACAAATAATACTAAGTTAAATAATTTAACTTCTGAATTCTAAAGAATTCCTAGAATTATAGCTGACCATTGAACAATATCGGGGTTAGGGGCCCCAACCCTCCATGCAGTCAAAAATCCACATATAAGTTACACTTGGCTTTCCATGTAAGCAGGTCCACATCTGTGGATTCCACCAACCTCAGATCAGATAGTGCCCTACTGTAGTATTTACTATTAAAAAAAAAAAATCTGCCCATAAGTGGATCTGTGCAATTCAAACCCGTGTTGTTCAAAGGTCAACTGCATACCTGTTTTTAACCTTTTTCTTCTATATTCTAAAGAATGTATAATGAAAATTCCCAGAGGCTATGTGATGATGCCAGTGGCTTTACCTGCCAATATCTGTGCACCGTTACTACAAATATCAACATAGTGAAAAAGGCAAATAACATCTTAACATTATTATTTTCATAATAGATTTGGACTTGAAAGCACTCTAAAGCACTTCCCACAAGAGGGCTCCACATTCCACACTTTGAAAACTACAGTCAGTATTAGGGGTATGAATCTTGCCAGCAGGTGACAGAAATACGGTATAACGCAGCATCTTCAAATTAATTCCAGCCGCAATTTAAGATATTGTGAGTTATCAAATGTAATCTTGGACTAGGCAAAATCTTCTTAGATATATTACAAAAGCACAAGCAACAAAAGAAAAAATAAATTGGACTTCACAAAAACTTTTATGCTTCTTAGGATACTGTCAAGGGGGGCAGGGTATAGCTCAAGTGGTAGAGCACATGCTTGGCATACAGAAGGTCTTGGGTTCAATCCCCTGTACCTCCTCTAAAAATAAATAAATAACATCTCCCCCAACCCCCCCCCCAAAAAAAAAACAAAAAACCAACAGAAGAAAGAATTAGAGAAAGCCCAAAAGCTAGTAGAAGGAAGGAAATAAAGATTAGGGTGGAGATGAACGGAGTATACAAAAAAAAAAAAAAAAAAAAAGGATCCTGTCAAGTTAAAAGACAACTCATAGAATGGGAAAAAAATACATTTGATAAGAAACTTGTATCCAAAATATATGAAAACTCTTACAACTTAATAAGATGATAAATAAGCAAATTTAAAATGGAGAAAGGAGCTAAATTGAACATTTCTCCAAAGAAGAGATACAAACACAGCTAATAAATACATGAAAAAATGGGGAACATCATTAATCATCAGGGAAACATAAATCAAAACCCCAGTGTTATACAACTTCACATCCACTAGGATGATTATAACCAAAAAGGCAGATAATAATAAGTGTTGTCAAGGATGTGAATAACTTGGAACCCTTAGGTCTTCTGCTCATTTTTTTTGATTGGTTTTTTTTGGATATTGAGTTTTATGAGCTGTTTATATATTTTGAATATTAACCCCTTGTCAGTCACATCATTTGCAAACATTTTCTCCCATTTCATAGGTTTTTTAATTTTGTCAAAGATGTCCTTTGCTGTGCAAAAACTCTTAAGTTTAATTAGGTCCCCTTTGTTTATTTTTGCTTTTATTTCTTTTGCCTTAGGAGACTGATCCAAAGAAATATTGCTATGACTTATATCAAAGAGTGGTCTGTTCTCTTCAAGGAGTTTTATGGTTTCTGGTCTTACATTTACATCTTTAAACAATTTTGAGTTTATTTTTGTATATGGTGTGAGGGAATATTCTAATCTCATAGTTTTATATGTAGCTGTCCAGTTTTCCCAACACCACTTATTGAAGAGACTATCTTTTCTCCATTGTATATTCTTGATTCCTTTGTCATAGACTGACCATAGCTGCCTGGGTATATTTCTGGACTCTCTATTCTCTTCCATTGATCTATGTGTCTGTTTTTGTGCCAGTACCATAGTGTTTTGATAACAAGTAGATGGAGTTATAGAGCAAAAAAAGAAGTTATGATACTGCTACAGGACAATTAACCAATTTAAAAAGTGGATATACTTTCAAAAGTAAACTCTTTCCTAGAAATTAAAGCTATGACCAGTCCTCCTACATAAAAATTCATTCATTGACTCAACAGCTTATACTGAACATGTTCTGTATGATTGGCACTGTACTAGTCACTGGGAATTTAATAATAAGTATCAGTTATCTTGAAATAGAGACTTGGATAGAGTTTTGTTCTACACGAAAACAGTGGCTCTGTTTGTTGGAATGAACAAAGGTTTCTGAGAACAGTGGATATTTGCCAGCTATATTTGCCAGATGAAGTATGTGTGAGCTAAGGTCTGCTTGGAAAGAATACTGTGGGGCAGAGGCCAAGTAGTAGAGAAAGGACAGACACCTTGTTCAAAGAAGGTAAAAGGTTTAGTGTGGTTTCAAAATAATAATGGTAGTGGAGATTAGACACAGGCTAAAGTTATCACTGGCCTTTTCAAATATGAAAAACCATAATTTAATCAATCCTATTCTCTCCCACTGACATGAGTAAAATGGATAATAGAACTCTAAAAGATGAACTACCAAATGTTGGTAATAAACACTCCACTAAGTATATTTCTACTATCCATTTCAATCCTGACAATAATTCTATGAGGTAGGTTTTTTTTTTCATTACCTTCCATATGTTGATGGGGAAATTGAGACACAAACATATTAGTAGCCACGTCAACATCACAAAGTTGGTAAACGATGGAGCTTAGATTAATATCCAACATTTGAGCTCTGAACTCTCTTTTCTTGACATCAGATCTGGCAAAGAGGAGTCAGCCCATATCACTTTAAGGTGTTTCAACCTTTCCTAAAAACAAGCTTCAGGTTGCACACAAGAACTTGGAAGAACTGCAAATCATGCTCTCAAAAGGTTACAAACTGTATGTTTCCATATTTGTAACACTCTGAAAATGATAAAATTATAGAGATTGAGAACAGACTAGTGGTTGCCAGGTGTTGGGTGCAAGGCTGTATCACGGAGGTAAATCTTAGGAATACCCCCATGAGGTGGTCAACTCCCATCTCACTGTTTTCTTTTGAGCTCCTGATGGTTTTCTTCTACCCCCCAAATCAGCTTTCCTTTTCTTCCAAGCACACTGCTACAGCTCTTTCTGGGGGCTTACCCATGAAAATTCTTCCTTCCAATCAAATGAGGATAGGAGACACGAGCTAATTTTCTCTTTGCTCCCAGGGGACTGTCTATATATAAGCTAACACATTTTTTTCTCAAACTCTGAAGAAGGAAATATGCACTATTTTCTAATTATGAACAAATGTATCAGTGTGAAGACAAGAGGCCAACATGTTCATCAAAGAACAAATCCAATCACTGCAAAGGTTGATTAATCATTTGCATCCTCCCAGCCCCTCCATGACCCTTGCGCGCGAGGTGAAACCTGGGGTCCAATGGCCTCGACCCCACCCCCGAGCCCGTCCCCACGTTACACTTATTTTTTGCTTGTTTGTTTTGGCTTTGGGGGTAGGGGAGAGGTAATTAGGTTTATTTATTTCTTCTTTTAGATGAGGTACTGCGGTTTGAACCCAGGACTTAATGCCTGCTAAGCATGTACTCTACCACTTAAGCTATACCCTCCCACCACCCCCATGTGACAGTCAGACACTCAATGAGGGGAGGAAACGGCTCCGGGTCCCCGGCTTGGGCGGACTGCTATGCAGTTCGGTGGATCTGGGGGGAGATGAGGCCCGGTCCCCCTCCACAGCCTGGCCCTCACCTGGGTGGCTTCCTCTCCTTCTAGTGCTCCGAGGTGGGCAAGAGCCACTGCTGGGATCCCACAGCCCCCCCTTCCCCACATCCTGTCACCTGGTCCTCCCGTCGCTCCCCAGTCTAGTTACCTGTCAGGGTCCAACAAGCCTGTAAAGAAATCACTTAGCGACAGGCGGTTAACGGCCACTCACAGCGACAGGCGGTTAACGGGTTGCGGCTCGGGGCGTGTCTGAGCATGCGCCTCTCCCAGCCAATCAGAGGCAAGGGAGAACAGCTGGACTCCTCTGAGTGGCTAGCCTGGAGGCGCGAGTCCTATAGCTAGCCAATCAGACAAAGGAGCTCCAAGGCTGCACCTCCAAAGGATGTGTCCCTTGGGGCCAGCTTCGCAGTCCGACCGCGCCCAGGCGGCCTCCAGAGCCGCGGATGAGTGACCCGTCTGGTCAGTCAAGGCCAAGGAAGGGAGGCATGTCTTGGGGGTTCCTATGGGGCAAGTGCCAAGGGAACATTTAGACGTCTCACTGTTGCCCTCCTTCAGGGCTCAGCACTGTGAATAATAGGAGGCTGAGAACTAGTGCATATCCCGAGCCTGAAGTCACACTGGTTCCATCTGCCATAAATGCCCTTCTTGCTTTCCTTCCCAGTTGACTCCAGCTTTTCCTTCAGAGGCCAACTCAATGCCATCTTCTAAGCCTCCTCAAACCTGGCAGATTCTGACCTCAAGCGGACCCACCCTAGACATTCTGCATTGAGACTACTCTGGTTTTGTGCCACCCGTACTCCATCAGAGAACCTTGTCTCACAGCCAAGAAGTGGAGACAGATTGCAAAATAACTTACAAGGGCTTTGGAGTCTGGGGTTAAGCTCACAGCCAGGTTTCACAACCTCTAAGCTTTGTGGCCTCTGGGAAAGGAATTAACCCCTCTGAGATCAGCTTTCTCATCTGCAAAAGGGAGGAAGATGGGAAAGCCTCCATTTGAATTGTTGGACAAACTGATATGTAAGTAAAGGGACAGATAAACCCAGTGGAGGATCTTGAGATGGAAGGCGGTCTCAGAGCTCACAGAGGAGGAACAGAAGTGTCTACTCCTCACCCTGACTACACAGATGAAGGATCTTGTGTCACTTGCCCAAGTCCCGACAGCTAGTGAGTGACAGAAATGGGATTCAAGCCTGGGTCTGTAGTGTGGTGACAGGAGGAAACGGGCACAGGGACCACGAGGCCAGGAGAGTAGAGACAGCAGAGAACGAAGGAGTTGTGCAGGTTCTGCACATAATGGATTGAAGCACAGTGAGACTGGAAATAAAAAGGAATGGGATCATTCCAGGATAAATGACAGGATCTAGTGAGAGATCGGAGGCAGGGCACACAGTGTGTGATCCCCATGAGGCCAGGGGCTTTGGTCTATGTTGTTCACATCAGTATCCTCAGCACATCAAACAGTGCCTGGGTCATAGAGGCATTCAGGAACTACTTGCTCCAGGGTGAAGGGTATAGATCAGTGGTACAGCGTGTGTGAGGTCCTGCATTCAATCCCCAGTACCTCCATTAAAAAAACAAACAAAAGAAATATTTACTCCAGAGCAGGTGATGCATAGAGTGAGGTGATAGCCAATGAAACAAAAAACATAGTTGGAATTTATACTGCCTACAAAATCCTAAATACCTTACATAGCCTTGTTCATTCATTCTTCATGTAGGTATTGAGTGTTTATTCCATGCTGGACACTGTGTAGGCACTGGGAATACAGCTGTGCATGCTCAACAGAGAAGGAGGGGATAAAAATCACAAATTGGGAAACAGGTAACATAAACCAGACATAAATGCTAGTAAAAAATGAGAAAGAAAACAAAGAGACTTGAAATATCCAAATATTTGACTATTGAATGAACCAGTGAATGAATAAAAGGGCATTGCCCAAATTCTAGTTTGAGTGTGTAATAATGGGGTCTCCCACCCACCCCTGGGGGGTGCGTGAGGATGTGGCTGGAGGAAGCCAGCTGGCGGGCAAGAGAGAAGATGGGTTCAGTTTTACAGCTAGTTTGTGGTGTTGGCAGAGATCCCTGGAGAACTGACAACTATGAAAATGAACTCTTAGGTTCACAGTCATACCTACACACATGCGCGTAGTGGGCATAATCAAGAATAAAAATAAGCAGAAAAGAATCTAAATGAGTAAGGAGGAGGGTGATACCAGGCCTGTGTCACAGCTGAGCAAACTGCCCACCCACCAAAGATCCTTCCTCTGTCCCCAACACTGGTTCCTACTCCCCCGATGTGGGCTTCTGCCTGCAGTTTGGTCTCCCTGTCCTGGAGGGAGATCTTGCTGGGAGAGATGATGTTTTATGTGGAAGGTGTAGCAATAACTGGTGTGCTGGAATCTTGACAGAGCCTGTTTCTCAGGGAATCTGCTGGAACTGGCTAGAAACCTCAACGTGCTGGCATGCGCCCAGCCCTCCCCGCATGATGGATGTAGGACGGTGTGTTCTGGGTGGATCCCTCACCCTGTCTCTCCTCATTCCCATCACAGATCTTAAGGTTATGGGCACATTCCTAAACTGAGTCCCCAAACCTGATGAGAAGATCTCAGTCCAGATTAGAGGCCATCGCTACCCAACCCAACCCTGATCTTACTAATAAGCATTTGTCCCAGTGCTGGACTCTCCCAGAAAACCCTGACTTGACCCCGATCTTACTAAACATTTGTCCCGGTGCCAGACCCTTCCAGAGAACCCAGACTCCTCTGGCAGAAGGTGGTCCCGGCTGCTGTTGAAATCTCTTCCTGCAGGAGGGTCTCCCCCTGCCCAGAACACAGTGTAAAAAGTTAAAAGTTTCAGATTCAATGACAGCTTGGTCCAGAGAAAATAGCCTTTAGTCTTTTGTAGCAAGGATAGCACATATTACTAGAAATAGAATTCTGTATGTTATACGTGATAACCGTTTGAAGACATGTTGGGAATGCTTTACTGTAAAAGTTGCCAAGATAAGCCTCAATCACTAAAATCAAAGTTGACATCTTTTGAATAAAACACCAGGAAATGACCCCACCCAAGAAAACAAAGTTGTTGTCAGGCCACCTGTCCCAGCAGGCCCCAGAAGGGCTTGGTTCAGCAGAAAGTACATTCACATCACGGAACCCACCAGGCAAAAGCGAGGGAAAAGTGGGTGGATACTCAGGCAAAGCCATGCATCTGTATGACTCTGGACTAACAAAGTCATGTTTATATTTGTCAATTTGGCAGGAATATTCTCTCCCAAACCCAGCTCCAAACTCCTTACATCTTATTCTTCACCACCCAAAGGGTTATCCAACCTCCTCATTTCTTCTAGGAATCTTTTCCTTCTGGCACTAGGCTAGGCATGGGGATCAAGGGTAAGCATAGTCATAAACCTGCCTTTAAAAAAAAAAATCAGTCTTGTCGGGAAAAATAAGATCAACCCTAGAAAAGGTTTTAAGTCATCTTAGACAACACTGAAAGTAAACTACCACTCCTGGATATGAAGAGTCAGAAGGAATGAGGCAACGTACCCCAAATCCTTTTTGCAGACGGGAAGAGGGACCCAGCTTGTATGTGGAACTACTGGAAGTCAGCCACGGATTTATTTAGTCCCCAAATGGACTTTGCTTGTGTTCATGAAATAGTTCACTTTCCACACCATCTAATATTTACTCCTCACTCCGAATGCATGAAGTGTTTGGGTTGAGGGGAGGCCACTGTGAAAGAATATAGAAAGTCCATGATGAGAAAATAAAAGCCTGGACATACATTTAATTTTATACATATAAAACCCTGGCACAGGCCCTTGGTTCACTTTTAAAAAAAACTCTATTCTTTATCATTCTACTTACTTTTATTCTCTTGGGGAGAGGGAGGTAATTAGGTTTAATTATTTACTTTTTTATAAAATTTATTTTTAATTTTTTGAGGGGGGAGGTAATTAGGTTTATTTATTTTAATGTAGTTACTGGGGATTGAACCCAGGACCTCATGCATGCTTTACCCTCTCCCCCACATACATTTATATACAAAAGAACAACAGTGCTTTTTATATGAGGCAGAACTACTGAGGAGGCCCCTCTGTGGCAGCAGCCCTCTAGGAAATAATTCAATGAACACATAAAATTAAGCTTGAAGAAAGTAATTTTATGTCACGGTTCTTTTCAATCAAGAAAATAATATTATTTAAAAAATTACTAACTTCTATAATAAAGAAGTTTGACTTTTTATAATGAATGACATGGAATTTTGTGTTTCAGGGGAGCAAATGGTTGATGCACGGGGAGGGGTCACTTTGCTGAGCTGCACAGGCCACCCTGAGACCATCCCTCACCGGGACACTAGCATCTCTGCTTCAGCCCCTGGGGTCCGCGGGGTCTCACCCTGTGTTGCTGTTGTATTTATTTGGGGCAGTGTGGTATCCAAGGGAAGAAATACACACCCCTAGTTTATACTCTGTTCTATTCTTCCTAAATTTTAATAACTAGCACTTGTTGCCTACGACACATAAAACTCATTTTTAAGCAGGATGAAGTCTAGCACTGCACACTTAGGGAGAAAGAATCTATGTCGAAGGTAGAGAAAACTAGAACGTGTCTGAGGAAAATGGAGAGGTAGCAGGTGAGGTGGGGGAGTCCCTTGGCTATGTCTCATGGAAACGACTGTACACCCTCACTTTATACCCAGTTCTGTTCTTTCTAGAAATGCAAAGCTCTCTCATATTTGTCTCCTATTGTCATGCTTCCTGAGCAAATCAGGATCCTTCCTGGAGGAAAGGGGAAGTTCTGAGTTTCTCTTCATCTTCTCGGTCACCCTCCGTGTTTAGTAACCATACAGGGACTGGCTGCTTTCAGTTTTACAACTCCCTCTTCTAGCAAGAAGTCAGCCCTATAACCCAGCCAGCCACGTAAAGCTCCCTGAACAAAACATACATCTGTAACAAATAGGTAGTATTGTTTTGAGGTTTTTTCAGACGTACAAGGTAAACTCTGTAAAGTCATTCCAGAACTAGCTCCTTGTACTGAACATTTTGACTTTTAAATGTACCCACAGTTAGCTCCTGGTCATTCATTTCAGCTTCCATTGAATAAACGTATCAAATGCACTTGTGCTAGAATTCACCTTCGGCATATTCTCGGAGGTGACGCTACTGGGTCAGAGTGTACAGTCCTATCTTCAGGTTTATTAGCTCCTGACCAATTCCCTGGCTTGGGGCTGAACTCCTTCAAAGTCCCACCAGCTGTGGAAGACTTCCTATTTCTCATCAACACTTGCTATACTGAGACTTTTACATTGTTATCAAACTGATGAAAAATATGAAATGGTTTCTTATTGTTTGGTTTGTTATTTCTGAGTTCTAGTGCAGTTGAGCTCTGTGAATTACTTAACCAAATCTTTTTGTTTTTTTGGGTGGGGGGAGGTAATTAGGTGTATTTATTTACTTTTTGAGGAGGCACTGGGGATTGAATCCAGGAACTCATGCGTGCTAAGCATGCATTCTACCGCTTGAGCTACACCCTCCCATCTGTTCGTTGTCTTTTAATTGGGTAACATTTTCCCTATTGATTTGTAGTTCTTTAAATATTCTGGATATTTACTTGTTGTTAGTTATACCTTGTTAGATATCTTCTCCCAGATGGAGACACATGCTTTCATTTTTTTATGTTGTTCATTGGACAGATTTTAAAAGTTATTTAAAAAACTGTACATACTTTGACAATGAGTATTTCTGGAGTTGGCTGGTTGTGCAGCCCGGTGTCTGCCTCTCAAAGATCCTGGCTGGTGATGCCGACTTCCAGAATACCGCCTGTGGCGATGGGAGCGGGGACCAGAGCTCTGGAAGGGCTCACTCACCCTGCTAATGACGGTCAGGCTGGTCCCATGCCTCTCCCAATAACAAGGCCTGAAAAAGCAACCAGATCTTTTCATTTAAAAAACTTTTTACTATGGTCAGATGTATTGATTTATCTGTTCTCTGCACTTTTCACAATGAGATTATTCACATACCACAAAATTCACCCATCACTACTAAAGCCATCACCATTACCTAATTCTAGAACAGTTTCATCATCCCCAAAAGAAATCCCCGGAGGATGGTGATCACGGGGGATGGCTATGCATGCATGTAGTGGGTGGGGGGCATGTGGGAAACTCTTTATTTTCCCTTATTTTTGGAGGGGGAAGGGGGAATAATTTGTCTAAGCAACAGGTAACTAATACAGAGTATATTCCTTGGTGGGAGGGGAAGGGAGCTGGCAAATTTCATTCATTCAATAAACAGGGAGGAGCTACTACATGCCAGGTGTGATGCCTATTATAAACTTCTATGTAGTTATCTTTTATAATTTTTAAAGCTTTTTTCATTTGGGGAGGGTTCTTTAGGGGGTGATTAGGTTTATTTATTTGTTCATTCACTCATTCTAATGGAGGTACTGGGGATCGAACCCAGGACCTCATGCATGCTAAGCATGCACTCTACCACTGAGCTGTACCCTCCCTGCTGGTACCTTCCTCCTGATTTTGCTACGAACCTAAAACTGCTCTAGAAATTCTTACCAAAGAAAGGAAACCTATTAGGGTTAACTGCAAATTTGCCTCAGCCTCCCAGCCCCTGGCAGCCACTTCCTATCTCCACATATTTGCTCATTCCGGACATTCCAAATACATGAAGTCATGAAGGCACCTGGCTTCTTTCACCTGCCTTTTCAAGTTCACACGTGTTGTAACATGCATCGGGACCCCATTCCCTTTTATGGCCTAATAATATTCCAATGTGAGGATATACCACCTTTGGTCTATCCAGTCACCAGTTGAGGGAGATTCGGGTTGTTTCCACTTTGGAGCTATTATGAAGGTTACTGTGAACATTCATGTCCTAGTTTCTGTGTGGACATGGCCTCAATTTTAGTGGGTCTGTACCTGGAAGCGGCATTGCTGGGCCCTGTTTAACACCTTGAGGAACTGCCAGATTGTGCCTCAAAGCGTTTGTACCAAGAGCAACATATGGGGGTTCCAATGACCCCGTGTACTGTGTTTTTAATGACTGGCTGTTAACTTGCAAGGACAGATGTAGTCACCCTCTGAAGGTTTGGATCCTTGGAAGCTCACCTGACTCTACTGGAGGGGATGGAAGAATCAGAGGGCTGAAGATCAGGCGTTGATTTTCTAGAGTTTTCCTTCTCTGCACCTCCCTCAAAAGTGGGTTCTGCCTCATTTTATTAGCAGCTTCTCCTGGGACTTTGGAGGATTAAGGAGAAGATTCCTTCCCCTAAAAAGAAAAAAAAAGTGCATCCATCCAAATTTTTACATTCAACATTGTGTCCAGCTAGAGATAAAAGGGAAATAAAAGCGACAGGCCTGAAAAGGGGGATGGGGACTGGGGTCCAGTGTGCAAAGTTGTATACGCTGTCCTGAGTCTTCGAGGAAACCGCTACTCAGGGCGTGTCACCGTGTTGAAGCTAAAGCAATCAACGGGCAAAAACCACTTTAAACAAGTTTACACTGTATAGCACAGGGAAATATAGCCAGTATCTTGCAGTAACTTATGGTGAAAAAGAATATGACAATATATGTATGTTCATGTATGACTGAAGCATTATGCTGCACACCAGAAACTGACACATTGTAAACTGACTATATTTCAGTAAAAATAAAAAACAAAACAAAAAAAATCACTTTAAATGCTCCATGTCCACACAGGCAAGTGGAGAGCAGAGGTCCCCTGGCCGGGGACTGATGCTTAGAACCTTAGAGAGGTCCTTGTGCAGCAGGGGTACGACCTCCCACCACTAGAATGTCTGTAAACTTATTGCAGCCGAGAAAGGACACCAAACAGGAGGAAACTGGAGGGGAACAAGTGGAATCCAGTGTGCTGGTCATCTCTAGTTAACCAGATATTCAGAGGTCAAACCTAAGGCTGATGAGAAACAGAAAGGTGAGCCAAGCTAGGGAAAATTTAGTTTCAACGAGAAGTGAAGTCTCCAAGTGAGCTGTGAACATGTAAGGTACAAAAGAATGTTCTTCTTCATCCACCTGGCATCTCTGGTACTCTGCCGGAGAGAGGATGAACTGGGGCAAGCTGCTCATGACCACCCCAACCCCGCTCTGGCTGGAGCTCACACTCTAGTAGCTCCCCCACCCCAGGCAGTGGTCCTAAGGACAATGCCCACCAGAGCAGTGGCATCTGTTGGGGAAACTGGGTGGGGGGCCCTGGTAACTGGGAAATCATATACTTGCCCTCTAGAGAAACAGGTACCCCTGAGCTCCTTGGAAGACGGATAGGCCTGGGGCTGCCAGGTCTGAAATTTCCAAGAATCCCGAAGTCCAGCTTTCACAGCATTTAAGCTCTTTTAACATTTCCTCGTTTGAAATGCTGGTATCCACCTGTTTTGAAAACACTGCTTGGACCCCATGTGGCCCACCAAACAGAGTACAACCTCCAAGCCATCCACCACAGGCTCCCTGTGTAGGGCTGAGTGCACACCCTTATTCATTCTGGATTAAAGGATCACACAGACACACTCTTTCCATGGAAAAACCCTCTTGTTTATTTGATTAAACAAAAATAAAATAAGCTGCATAGGAACAATTTTAAAGTCCAAAGAGACACCAACTTTGTTTTAAGGCTGCAGTAGCTGATACGGCATCTCCTTGCTACCTTCTCCAGCCTTCTCTGTGGACCACAGCAATACATTCAGAAGCCTGTTAGCTAACACAGGAGTTTTTGAACACTTTTCCATTGGTTCTTCACCTGCTCATTGCCTGTCATGCCTGAGGCCTGCAGTACGTCATTTAAAATTTAAAAGTAAAAATCCAGAGGAAAAGAAAAGAAAACAAAACAAAAAACCCCACCCCAAATAAAAACCCACCTTAAAGGTCTGGGGGAAAGCCTTCGCTTCCCCGCTCTCCACTTAATTGTCAGGATCCGCACTGTGGCTGCAAAAGGCCCATTTTTAAAAGTGTCAAGAGGCCGTCAGCACCCAGGTGGGCTTGCAGCCTGGTTTCTGGGGCCCAGGCCGCTATTCCGGGGGTGCAGATCCCTTAAATCGTGTCTGCCTTGGACAAATAAAAAAATTTTAAAAAGAAAGAAAAAAGTTTACCTTAGTCATTCCAACATCAGGCAACGTGCCCATGTCAATTTCTCCAATTCTGCATTTACTTTTCTCACAAAAAAACAAACAAAAAAATACCCCTCAACCAGAAGCCAGGTGTTCTACACTTAAAAAAATTAAAGCATTTTGCTGACCGGGCATGACAGCTAATGGACAGTATTAAGCAAGATTCGTTAAAAAAAAAAAAACAAAAAACAAAAACTAACAACCCCCCCACCCACCCGAGTATACCTACCATGCTAGTTAAAAACAACATCCCTTACCCACCCACCCTCGCTGCCACCTGCATTGACTTTAGGGGAAAAGAAGAGGGGAGAAAAAGTAAGAAATTTACCGCCCTAAGAACACCCCAGAAATGTGAAAAATCTTCCTCTGAAAAGACAACTACACAGAATGCTAGAAACACAAAGAACTATTCCAGAGCTGGTTATTTAAAGAAAGTAAACACTTTGCTACACACATTAACATTCAGTCAGTGTGCTCTGAGATAGAGCCTTAAGAGAAATACTACCTGAGCTTGTAAGTTAATACAATCATTAAAAGGAGGTCTACGACCATGTGGATACACAAACTTTTAGAACCATTACTGGTTAAATGATGATGGAAAACATCCCACCAGACTGGCTTGTTAACCCGTAAGATCAGTTTTAAAATTAGGCATCACTGAGGTATTTCTTCACCATGACATTTGAAACCAAATTCACAAGAATGACAGTGGTCTTAGGACCCTCTCTTCCAACCAAAACCAAAATGAGCTGGGAGGGGAAGGGAGGTGGGAGAGGCCATATAGTATATCATGGTAATGTGCTTCTCAACTTTATCAAGTATTTCTTCAACAAGCAAAGGACAAGAACAACCCGTCAAAGAACATGTTACCTTTGGTAGGGGGAGGAAAAAAGCAAACAAAAGAACCCACCAACCAACCTCAAAACAAAAGAACACACAGGGCATGGTCCGCACTCAGTGAAGCAGTGACTGTTCCAATGTCATGAGGAACATCCTGCTAGGTCCAGAAAAGGTACAAATACAATCACGAGGTCCGAAGGACGCACATTCCCTTCAAATAAGTGATGTTCCCAACGAGACCCTTAGAATTGCTCCTAAAAGGGTGTATTAGCAGACATTCAAAATACAGATAAAATATTTTCCTCTTGAAGAGGAAAAAAAAAAAAAAAAAGACCTAAAGGTCTTCATTTGCAGTTAAATCCTCAAGTAGGACAGATGGACCAGTAGTTTCCTAATACTGAACCACGTGGTAATGGTGTGCGCAACTCCTAGCCAGGTGGGTGGGGGTGGAAAGGCCAGATTGGTAAGACTTGGATTTATGACTACGCTTGCCTGAGTATAGGAATGTTTGGTTTCAAAGTTTCTTTCTTAAGGTCAATCGAACGTTTCTCCCGGGAAACGTCAGTTTTGGATTTACAAAAGTATTTCCTTCCAGAGGTAGCTCCCCACTCCCACCCATCCCCCGGTGGGTTAACACTCTTCAGAGACCAATCAGATGTTAACATGAGGTAGATGACTTTCTGGCCAAAAGTGAGGTAGAAACTAAACAAAAGCAAAAGGGGTAGGGCTGGGGGTGGGGGTGGGGGTGTGTCCTGTGCCCTGGCCCGCAGGCAGCCGGAGAAAGCTGGGGCCTTGGGAGGGCCCGTCTCTGCGATCCCATCACACGCGAGTACAAGACTCAGATTTTTATACAGCCCCAGACTGTTGGAAACTCAATGAGAGTGATGTAAATAAATACATTTTGGCACCACTGGATTTTTTCTTTTTAAACAGAAAAACAAGCCCATAACTTTGGCATCTCTTTTGCTATCTACCAGAACACAGCAATCTTAGAATCTTCCAAAGAGGAAGACAACACACACACAATAGGATTCTGCTGCTTCAAGCCTAAAAGACTCCCCCAGCCCCCACCCCCCGTCAAACCATTAAGCTTTGGCTTAACTAGAAAAAAACAGACTGAGCCAAACCCCCACCACTCTTACAACTCCATCACAAAGTGCCTTCAATCTGGCAACTTGTTTTTTGGCCCAGTGCATAATTTAGATTCTGTTTATGGTACCCTTCTCTGTGGTTCCCTGATTCCCCAAATAAGTTATACTTAAAAGGGTATCCTACAAATCCGTCCATCCATCCAAGTCAGTGCACTTGGGGTCCTGTCCGGGCCACTGGGCTCCAGACAACTCGCATGCCACCTGGCAGCCACCGCACAGCACAGGTTCTGAGACCACACTGCTTCTCATGACCAAATTCAGAGGAATAATGGGAAGGAAAAAAACAAACAAACAAAAAAGACAAAAAGCAAAAACAACAACCAAAAAAAACCAGTAGCACTTTTGAAATGTCAGTGTTAACCAAAGTGGTTTTTATCTGTGGGTTAATTTCCTTTAGCCATCTCAAAGCCCAAACCTATCTATCCAAATCCAACTGGCATCTCAAACCAGAAACTGAGCTTACACACCCCACCCCACCACCTGGCCGGATCAGACATACATGCGGATAATTGTCCAACTATCACATTTCCTCAATAGAAACATTTTATTCTCCTCCCTCACAGCACCCAGGGCCTTGTGTTTTCACCACCTTAAAGACTCCCTCTTTCACCCAATTCCTGCTCCCCTAGCAACACCTCACAATGGGCAGGAGGAACGCAATGAGATACATTTATTCTAAACAGCCTCCCTCACACTAGGGAGGTCCAAACGTTGGCTTTTCTCATCTTTCTTTCATTTGGAGCATTCTGCATCGTACAGGAAACACACTCCAAAGTGCTTCGCACCATTTCCTGGGGGTCAGGAGTCAATCGGCGGCAGCCACAGATGGCAATGTTTTAGAAACAAAAGCTTCCCAAGTGTGACCCTGTTTCTCAAATGGCAGTGATACACCACGCTGGGTGCAAAGAGGTAAGGAGAGGTACCACTGCGGAGGGCAAGGCGGCATCGCCAACCTGCATGCTCAGGAGCGGGGGACACCTGCTAGCTTTAAGCCTACAAATTGGACTGTCTATTAATTTAAGCCCTGATGATTCCAGCCATGCGTGGAAACGCTGGCTTGACAACCAACCAAATCCACAGAAAAATGTCAAATACGCAGTTTTAGTTGCTGCTACCCACCAAGAAAATTCCCCACTCAGGTCCCACTGTTTCCCATATATGGGGACACTGAGAAGGAAGGCTCAGAGTGGAGATGAAAAATGAAGACAGAATAATCCAAGGCAGTGACTACCTGAAATGACTCAGCCAGCCATACTTGTGACTCTGAGAACACTTTAAAGAATGTTCTAGATGCACTGATTCAATAAGAAAAACTTTTAAGCATTTAAAACCAGTTGTCTTTGGTGTTTAAAGGGTGACTGGTTGCAGGGGCAGGGAGGTTGAGGGACGGACGGTCTGCACCATGTTATTCCAGAAGGAAAAACGGTAGAAGTGTTTAATTACATGAGCTCTTGACCAAAGAACTCTGGGGAAACACAAAAGGCAACTGAAGGAATTGGAGATGGATTGTTAACTTCAAAAAAGAAGAGGCGCTTCTACAAAACAAGATCTGCCGACGCCTCCCCAGCCTGGGACACAGCAGCTGGGAGGCAGCAGTTCGAGGCTACTTTCCAGATTTTGGATCCTCTCCTGCATGCAGTTCACCTTTATGAAACGAGTTCTCCCCATTTGTGTCACTCAGCAACCCTAGAATAAAGCCACGGGAAGAGACAGGGGGCTGAGAAGAGGCCAATGAAATGTCAACAAGAGTGTGTTGGGAAACGCAATGTGCTTTGCTGGCAAACACTCTTCCACACCATCCCCTTTTCTTTGGGGACGACAGAAACAACTGTTTCACTTATTAGAATTCTGTTCAGTAGAAACTACATCCAAGTTGCAAGAGAAATCTCTCTTCGATATAGGAGAAGAAACTGATCTGTTAAGTCTTTCTATTTAAACAAGAGGTGTCGCCGGAAAGCCACTGTCATCTGAGAGCGCCTTGTCCTCCTGGGGTGTGCTGCTCTGGAATTTGGCTCTTATTTCAGTATTTGAAAGACAGCTAACGCCCAGAAGCACAAGGTTCTGCACCCAAGTCCAGCTCACTAAGAACCAACCCTGTAAAGTGACGGATGCCGACCGACAGTTCTGCAGCGGGAACCTGACTTACATTTTCATTCTTTGGTACCGAGACAGAGGTTGGAGAAAAGATCATGTCCTATGTTTCAGGTTGGGGCAATTCGGTTTACAAATCCTTTACATTCAAAGGCCTTAGAGGGGGCTCGAGGGGATATTCACGTTAACCACGAGACACCCATCAGGGCTCGGGGGGAGCAGACTGCTCTGTAAAAGTGATCTGAGCAGAGGGTGTGGAGGTGGGCTGTTCCTATGAACCTGACTTGCAAACATCCTACTTCCCTGAACTTCCTAAGTGGGAAAAATTGTGCTTTTAAAACAAAAGTGCATTCCTTTGCCTACTCTTCTTAGGAAAAGAAATGCCTGGCATTAACAGAACAACATTCAACCGAGGGGAGGGCCGGACAGCGCCTGCCCTCCGCAGTCTGGGGGTACCTTGCCTGTTTCTCCTGCTCTCTGCTGACGGACTGAGCACACGCCCGCCCGCTCTCGTCCACATGCCAGTCTGTGTCCGAAATCCCTCTTTCTGAGAAGGAGGTTAATTTTCTTCTTCCTCCTAGTTTTTTATAACCAACAGCAAACTAAAAACACTTAACTTTTTGAGAATACTTTAAATCAAAATTCCTAAACTACATCTATTTTTTTGGAAACCAAAGTTGTGAAGAGAAAAAGTTCTTTGGGAGGTGGTTTATCATTTCCAGTTTTACTATTTTGGTGTAAGGTGGCTTCACAGCCCCTCAACACACGTACACACACACACCCTCCCCTAAAAGAAACAAAGACTACATACCCTAAAATAGGAACAGTCTGCTTTTCTTGGCTAGCAAGCCACAGCCACCCCTTCCAGGAATAAGAAAAGATGCTAATGCTGAACAAGCTGATAAACACACTGAGGTATAAAATGAGAACACAGGAAAGTTCCCTGTTGCAGCATTAAAAAAAAAAAAAATCCCCCAAAAGATCAAGATCACACAACACAACCTAACCCCATAAACACAGTATTCTCAAGAACACAAATACACTACAATTAAGCATCTTAAATCCTATTTTTCCCCGTTTTATAGTTTTTCGTTTTTCTTAGTAGTTTTCTCGTGTTTCCTTGGCTCAATCTACAGAATGCACCCCACTGCACACATCCAGCGCCCTCCCAACCACAGAGATGCCAGGCTTGTGCATGTCCCGCCCGGCGGAGGGAGAAGGGATGTGGGCTCTGCTGAGTGGGGGCGGGCGGAGGGCAGAGGGCCTGCTGGAGAAGGAGACGTAAAGGTTTCTGAGGTAGATAGTAATCATCACTTCACAGGCTCAATCCCTGCAGAAAAGGTAAGTACATTCATCTGTAAAAAAATAAAGATGAGGTAGGACGTAAGCAATGTTGTACTTTTCTTGTTCTCTTTCAACAAAAGAAAAAAAGAAATTTCCCTGAGACGGTTTCTTCTTTGAAATTCAAAAGAGGGGAGAGATAAAGACAGAAAGAGAGAGCGAGAGACGGACACCGCACACCCCGAACACAGATGCCTAGGAGATGTGATCAGAAGACCAGGATCCGATTGTTGCCGAAGTCCACCACCACGATCATCCCGTCCGGCGTGACGGCGATGCCGGAGGGGCGGTCCATCTGCCCGAAGCCGCTGCCCTGGCTGCCGAACTTGCACAGGAAGCTGCCGTTGGACTCGAACATCTGTACCCGGTGGTTCCTGGAGTCCGCCACGATGATGCGCCCCTCCTGGTCCACGGCCACGCCCTGCGGGCGCAGGAACTGCCCGCTGCCGGTGCCCTCCGAGCCCAGGAAGCGGGCCGACTGGCAGTCGGGGTGGATGACCAGGAGCCGGTGGTTGTTGAAGTCGGTGACCACCAGGTGGCCCTCGTGGTTGAAGGCCACGCCCCGCGGGGAGTCAAAGTGCTTCCAGAGAGCCCCCTCGAAGCCGTACTTATTCAGGAAGACCCCATCGGGCCCGAAGAGCTGGATGCGGTGGTTCCGGGTGTCGGAGACGAGGATCTTGCCCTCGGAACTGACCGCCACGTCCCAGGGGTAGTTGAACTGCCCGTTCTTGGTCCCCTTCTCGCCAAACTTGAGGAGGAACTGGCCCTCGAAGGTGAAGACCTGGATGCGATGATTGTCCTTGTCGGCCACCACGATCCTGCGGGAGGCGTCACAGGCCACCCCGGCCGGCCGGTCGAACTGCCCGGGCCGGGAGCCCAGCGAGCCGAACTTGTGGTGGAAGGCGCCGCAGGGCTTGAACACCTGGATGCGGTTGTTGCTGCGGTCGGCCACCACGATGTAGCCCTCCTTGTCCACGCTCACGCCCCACGGCCGGCATAGCCGGCCGTCCCCGTCGCCCTCGCTGCCGAAGCTCAGGCCTGGGAGCCCGATGCCCACGTAGCTGCGGCCAGACTTGACCAGCACCTTGAACGGGCTGTTCTCGATGTGCTGGTTGCACAGGGTGACCGACACCAGGTGCTCACCCTCCAGCTGGGGCCGGTAGCTCACCACGTATGTCCCGTTCTGCTGGTCGCTCACTTCGGCGCCAAACAGGTTGCCGTCGGGGCCCAGGACCACGGCTGACATGAGGTCACCGCCCGAGAGGCGAGGCTCCCCGTCATGGTCATAGCCGATGACAGTGAAGGAGGCCACCTTTCCCTGGAGGGCACGCTTGAGGCCGTCACCCGTGGCCTTGGTGAGCGGCGCGAAGGCCCCGCTGCTGACGAAGCCAAAGGACTTGATGGCAAGGTACAGCGCCTGGTCGGGGGGCGTGAACATGACCCGGTCGTCCTCCTGGGGCTGCAGGAGGCTGCGTACGGTCTTGAGCTCCTGCACCTGGGCCAGCATGCGGTCGCGCGCCAGCAGGATGTCCAGCGCCCGGCCCTCCTCCAGCACCTGCTGGACGGCGCTGATGGTGCTCTCCAGCTTGCTGAGATTTTGCCGCAGCTTCTCCACCTGCAGGTACAGAGACTTGGCTTTCACCTGGCGGATCTTCTCTACCTGGAGGGAAAAGTGAGAGTCGGGAGAGAGGACACAGGGGCTTAGAATCAGGACAGAAAGTAGCACATCAGCTGACCCCAGCGACGAGGAAGCCTCATACTGAGGGAGAGTCTGCAGAAACGACGGGTCTGCACTCTCCAAAAATGGCCAAATTCAAAGGCAGAGGAAGGCAGAGGACTGTCCCCAATGACAGGAGACGGTGACGAAACAACAATGGCTGATCCTGGGTTGGGGAGACTGCTATTACCAACACTGCTGACGAAATGTGACTCTGAACTGAAGATTACATATTAGTGTTGTATCAATATTCAGCTTCCTGTTTCTGATCAACTGGGATTATGTCAGAGAACATCCTTGCTCAGAGGAAATTGAAGTATTTAGGTGTAAAAGGGACAGCATCTCCAACAAGCCAACTTACTCTCAAATCACAAACATACAGAGAGAGAGAGGAAATGATGAAAACAGAGCAGGATGTAAATCCCTGGTGAATCTCGGT
The DNA here is from genome assembly GCF_048773025.1 of Camelus bactrianus. Classification (NCBI taxonomy): domain Eukaryota; kingdom Metazoa; phylum Chordata; class Mammalia; order Artiodactyla; family Camelidae; genus Camelus; species Camelus bactrianus. The sequence goes on along the minus strand of NC_133555.1, from coordinate 45,282,949 downwards.
AAAGGATACATGGAGTCCTCTTGTTATTCCTACAACTTCTCTGTAAACTAGAAATTACACAAAAAGAAAAGTTAAAAACAGCCATATAACAAATGTTTCCTGGGCACCTAGTCTGTGCCAGGCGCTGGAGGTACACACGGCCAGTAGAAAACATACAAGTCCAGAGGGAGGGTACAGCTCAGTGGTAGAGCACATGCTTAGCATGCACGAGGTCCTGGGTTCAATCCCCAGAAACTCCACTTAAAAGGAAAAGAAAGAAAAGAAAGAAAAGAAAGGAAGAAAGGAAGAAAGAGAGAGAGAAAGAAAGAGAGAGAGAAAGAAAAGAAAGACTAAGCCCCACTGAGCTTATAAAGGGACAGACACAAAGCAAGCAAGCAAAGAAAAGCTGCAGGACAATTTCAGAGTACTGGCGATTAGAGTAGAAATAGCGTGAGTCACTGTGATGACAGGCCTGGTGTAGAGACAGGGTTGGCAGGGATAAGTGGGTTTGGTCCTGCACTCCAACAGAGCCTGAAGTCTCTTGAAAAATCTCTCTCCCTCCTTCACACATGTACACACACAAGGAGAGGGAGAAAGACTGTGGATGCAGAGTAAAGGGATGCGGTGAGGATCTAATTCAAGATGACAACCCCCCACCCCTTCCATGTCCCCTGTCTTGACTGTTTTCTCTCCTCACAGGTTTTGGAAATCTTCAACAGGGAGCCAGAGATACCAACTTTTTGGCAACCATTAGCCTGGATTATTTCCTAAGGAGCCCTCTGAATCTACAATGCTGTAAGACAGATAAATGGATTCGGACCTGCCTCTGGGGCTCTCAAACCACACTATTAGGGAATATGGGTTTTTTGTTTGACTGATGAAACAGCCATTTCTTCATTCTTTTGCATGAGATAACTAAAAGCCCTCTAAGTGATTTCCCTTATGAGGAGAACAAACAGGTCGCCCAGCTGGTCTGTGCTGTTTTGCAAAGAGGACCAAGACTTCTGAGTGCTTGACTGATCTGAAAGCCACAGAAAGTCTCTATTAGAATAAAGTGTCCACTGTTGGGAAGGCTAGATTTTAATCAGACTTTCCCTTTGGGGGTGGATGATGTGATTTTTGACCCCATTCATGCTTATTCATCCGTCCACTCTGGAAGGACACGTGTGTGCAGAGAGGCCCATGTGGGGACAGGTTAAAGGGAAGCTTTGTCCTTTGGCCTTGCACTGGGCCAAACCTCTGGGCTTTGGTTCTGATCTCTCAACTCAGTGCTTACAGCTACCCTCTCCTCAAGAGGCAGCCATGTCCACCGGAAATGCATAAGCCACAGGAAAGAAGAGGTCTGTCCCAATACCTAAAACTGGTCACCTGGCACCCAGATATCTTCAATGACCAGGAATGCAAGAAAACAAAACGTTTTATAACAAGGAGGCGCCCAGGCAGAGACAGGCGGGAAGGAGCAGAAAAATGAGGAATGAGTGAAGGAGAAGAGGGGGACTCCTCCCACAGGACTGTGGCGAGGTACCCCAGCAAAAAGTAGAGACAAACGGGACTGAGGTGTGTCCAGAATGAGCAAGCTTATTTCAGAGTTATCCACGAATGAGTTTTCAGGCAAGGGAAGAAGTTTATTACACAAAGAAAAGACTGACTCTTCTTCCCGATTTGCTTCTCCTATGGTATTAGAAAACAAACAAACAAAAACACCTTGAGCTTCCTATTCCTCCTGAAAGAGAGCTGCCTTGAGAGAGAGGCTGCGAGTCAGCCCCACAGGAGGGAGGGGAACGAAGGTGAGACCTGCAGAAGCCCCTGCACACAAAGGCCTTTTCATCAGCAAACCCAGAAGAGCAAGTCTGTGGCAGAGTTCATCACACAGCTCTCAGGTTGCAAGAAGGGGGCCCCTTCCAGTTATAATTAACATTCGTGGGTGGCATGAGACCCGCAGAGCATGGGGACATCGGCGTGTCTGAAAACCACATCAAGCTCACAGAGGTGCTTGAATAACTTATGTGAATTAAATCTTGGACTGTTTCCATCCAAGGACTCGTCTCTTCTGTCAACGGGCAAATGAGCCATATTCCTGGAGAGGTCAGAGAGTCGGAAGGCAACTGTGCGCGCACTAACTCAAAGGAAGAGGCACTGCAGAAGAAGCCCATGCAGCCAGCATTCCCACGCAGGCCAGGGCACAGCGCCTGGCCAGGGTCACTTCCAGAAAAGTGAGATGCCACCTCCCCCATCACATCGATTACATGAGCCAAACAAGCACCACGCACCCAAGCGCACCCTTTCTAATCAGCTTTTTATAGTCTTATTTGGGTGTTTGGAGAACGTGATCACGGTGAAACTGGCAAGGTACTGGCCCAGGCTGGGCACGTCCCTCTCTTGTGCCTGAGTGGGGATGGAAGGTCAGAGGGGGCCATGACACATGGGGATGTGGGTGGGGCGACTCATCTCTCCAGCTGATCTTCTCTAAACAGCCCATCAGCCTGCTCAGTGCCTAGCCCCTACTCTAGCAGAAAGGAAGGGCACCAGGCTCCCCGTCCCCAGGAGGGGAAGCTGGTTTTCCACAGGGGTCAGGGAGCACAACCAGCCAGGACACCAAACTAAGGGTGTGCCCAGCAGTCTGCTGTCCTGACAATAATCTCAACCCTGCTCCCTCCTTTCTGCCCCCTTGAGTGTGTGCAGGACAAACCTGAGATTCCGTCCTTCCAGTCTCGGGGACCCGACTGCTTCTGGAAGGGCTTCTGGTTTGTTTAACTGTTCAGAGGGCACCCGCAGTGTTCACGGACCCCTACATCTCTCTGCCAACAAACGTGGGGGAAGACCACCAAGTGTTCTAAACTCAGAGCTGGGGTCCAGGGTGTGTGGTACCCAAAAGACGTGCAGCGGCTAACGGGCAGCCCCGTTACCTTCCACAGCAGCTCACACTCCCGCTCCTCCAGGGCCTTCTTGTGTCTTGCAGTCACGGCCTTGACCTCCGACTGTACCACTTTTGCCTTCATCTCCACTTGCTCAGCCACCGTCTGGGCCTGCTCAATGCTCAGCTGGAAAACCAAAAACAGTCAGTCTCACAACACGAGAAGGACCTTCGCTCCATGCTGAAGGTCTGCTTTTTTTCCAGCCCTGAAAGTGAACACCCTGGGCCCCCGAACCGGGTGGCCCACGTCCTTGGAAAGAGAGCAGGCCTCTCGGGGGAGAACGGCATCTGTCTGACTGTAACTGAAGGAGCTGCTTGGCAAGGGCTGGGTGTCCCTGCAGGGGAAATGGCACCTCTGCGGTGAAAGTCAGGACTATTGAGAGCTGCTCCGACACGGGAAAACCAGTGTAGCTGGGTCCCTGCCCAAATCCAGGAGCGAGGACCCGGTGTGAAATGGACTACTCTGGGCACACAAGCAACTTCCCACAGACCATCCAGCCTTCCTCCCCACCTGGGGGAGACCCTCGGGGGGGGGGGGGTGCGCACCAGGCTGCAGCCCAGCTCAGAGGCCACGCCAAGTGCAAACTGGGAACAGTGTCTGACCCACCTGAGAAACCATGCCCGTGGCCAGCCAGAGACCATCTACACAGCCCTGCGCCCCCCGACCCCGTGCCACCAGGCCTCGTAAAGCAGCCAGTTTAATCAGATGTATTATTGTCCATAAAAAATTAATCCCAACAGAAGGCCTGGTGTTTTCATGCATATTACATGATGTGTCTTGAAAAGCCACAAGGATTTGTTTGAGATACTGAGGTATTAAATCAGGGATTCCAAACTGACCGCTGGGGTGCAACAGGTTTTAGAACAGGTGTCCCAGATTAGGAGGGACCCGGGGAAGCTTCAAGACTTGGGAACCTGCCGGGACTCAGGAATCAGCTCTGGGTTGACCTGCACAGGAACACATGTCAAAACTGGCAAAGTCCTGGGCAAACCAGGCCGGATGGTCATCCCAGAAGTCAGGTAAGTCCTAGCCCCACCCCCTACTAGTTCTAAGGCCGCAGACAAGTTCCTGGCCCTCTACAAATCTGGGGTGAATGTGAGAAAAGTGCAGGACAATATATGAGAAGAGCCGAGTCCAGCACCTGGCCCAGGATAAAATACTGTTCCTAACGATAGTGCTCAGCTGATAAACTAAACGCCTGCACCAAAAGCTCAGCCATCCCTTCCCCTCATCCTACTTAGCTCTCATCATAGAAGCAGCATCATGCACCTGGGCCTAGTCACGCTTTCTACCTTGTTTCGTTTTTACTTTTAACGTAAAACGTCCCGCTAGCAACGCCTGGCATACTCCACGTGGAGCGGTCATCACCCTTCTCCAGCTACGGACACTTCTTTACACCAGAGGACAGTTCCACGCCCAGGAAGCAGTCGTTCCACGCCTCCGCGGCTCTCCCCTGGGGCGTCCCGAGTCTACTCTGCCTCTCTAAGATCTGCCCGGCCTGGGCATCTCACTCAAATGCAATCCAACAATACATGACCAGCCTTATTGTTCAGAACGTGCTTTCCGTGAATCAGCTGTGACTCGTCGGGTCATCCGTAACTGGGACCCCTGACTTACCACCTTCCATCCTCTCGCAGTCTGGGAGACCCACAGTGCAGTGCCCCCAGACCATACACAGCCGACACGGCTGACTGCTCACTGCCCCCTCTGCCCTAATCCCTGTCAGGCCTCAGAGTCCACTGAGCCAAGGGGAGCTGGCACTTGGCTGATCTGGGAGGCTCACGGGTTCTCCATGGCCTGGAATGCCTTTCTCTTCCAAGCTCACCATAAAGTTTCAAAATCCAGCTCAGATGCCACTTCCTTCCTTCCTAAAACTGGAAAAGAGTGACACCTACCCATGATTCCGCCCCCCCTTTACTCTCCTGTCCCAAGTGTCAGGACATAGGAAACCAAAGTCTACCGTACTTACAACGGGGCTGTAACAGGAACAATGTATACGTTTAATATTTACTCATGTCTATGGCTAGAACCATGTTTACCAAAGCACGAAGTAACTTCACTGGGTTACATACTGTCCTCCCAAAATTCAGCTGCACCTGAAATCTCAGAATGTGACCTTACTTGGAAATAAGGTCTTTGCAAACGTAACTGGTTAAGATGAGGTCATACTGGAGTAGGGCGAGTCCTAAACCCAATGACTGATATCCACGCAGGGCCATGTGAGGGAGGAGGCAGACACTGGGGGCGGTACAGGTACAAGCTTAGGCAGGAAGAAGGAAGGGAAGAGTCTTTCCTAGCGCCTTCACCAGGAGGACACCTTGAGTTTGGACTTCTATCCTCCATAACTCTGAGAATAAACCCTATTGTCTTCAGTCACCCAGTTTATGGGACTTTGTTCTAGCAGCCCCAGGAAACCAAGACCATAGCCAACAAGGTCAAGTAGATGGAGATACTCAAATCACCCACAAGGTAAAAAAAAATCAGGCTGGCCAATCAGTAAGTATGCATGTAAGCAGACATCACAGCGGGGTTGGTAGGTTGCAAATGCCTCCGGCTGTCAGTCAGGACTGATTCAGAAAAAGAGGAGCCTCACTAGACATTTAAACAGTGACAATTTAACGTAGGAAATCTGGTTAAAACAGGAAGCGGAGAACTGCCAGGGCAAAGTGCACACCGAGGATGAAGCAGACAAAAACTGCAGTCGGCAGCTCCCACCCCCTGGGCTCAGAGGACAAGGAGAAGGAAGTAGGGGTTACAAGGACCCAGAGATACTGGGTGGAGGGAGGCCCAGTTCATTCTGAGTGGCGAAAGCTAGAAATTTGGTGCCAACTTCTGCTGCCAGGGTGGAAAAGAGCTGCTGATAAGAACAGGAAGTGAAAACGAAGGAACAAGTCCCTTCTCTGCACTTCAGGACACGTGGTCTGCAGCCCCAGCATCACGGGCATGACCGGGAAAGGGTAGGTTGGTGAGGTAATTACTGGTTCACCCTTTTTTCAGATGTGTTGGCTCTTCATTAGCACAGAGCTGGTGTCCAAGTCAACATGTAACCGAGGCAACCAAGCTTCTGTCAGTAACATGCCTTAACGGTCCCTCAAAGGAAGGCCCAGGCCGCAAACTGCCTTCTGTTTATATTAATGTCTTATTAGTTATCTAACTCACCTTCCACCTAAATCAGAAGATATGGAAAGAACAGGACCCCCCATTCCTGCAGGACAAGAACTGGCCGGATGGAGAGCAGTGACCACGTCCTGTGCATGGACTGGGAGAGCCTGCTCACCCGCCCCGTCCCACCTGCCTCCCAGCCAGGCTGCTTCCTGTGTTTCCTCCCAGGTCCCCAGCAGGCCCTTGGGTTTGGAACTCCAGTTCTGTGACAAGAAGTTATTTCTTCCATTTTCCAAATAGGTAGAAGGGGTGCAAAACTCTGGCTGCCCTTTGAGTCACCCCGTTCCTAGAGTCATAAAAGCTCCACGTGCAGGACAAAATGGATCCTACGTTCCCCTCCAAATCATGCACAACCCAGGCAGGCACCACATTCCTGAGACGTGCAGACCAGGACCTGCTCGGCAAGTCCCCCTTATCTCACGTTTGAATTGAAGAGTGTATGAGGCATGGCGTTGGGGGAAATGGCAGAGGGTTAAAAGGGCTGGGGAAACTCCTAAAATGGAAACGCATACTTAATGTAGAAGAAAGGAAAAAGGGAAGGAAGAAGGGAGGATCATCCAACCAGCAGGGGGCTTGAGAAAAAATGTTATCTTTAAATGTTAACAGATTCAATCATCCAAGGTTGAGAGTCTCAATCTGGGCAGGCGAGTCAGTGATGCCAGCTGACTGGTGAGTGACGGCCACTTAGCACTGGGGAGGTGTCTGAGGCCGGATCTGGGTTTCATAGAGAGGAGTGCAGACAGCGATCAGTGACGTCTGCTAGGAGAACACTGGTGGCCTGATGACAGCTATCGAAAGTGTCCAGATAGAAGATAACAGAAGATGCAAGTGTCACCCATAAACTCAAAGGCCACCATACCAGATATGGGCATTACTGTAGTTCACTCTAAAATGTGACTGTTCATCCCATTTACGATCTTTGAACTTACGATCATCTTAACACTGTCAGTGGGCTTCTTCCCTTTGTTAGTTGTATGTAAAATAAATGTGTATCTTACAATTAATGGCATCTTAAATGTGATGAAAGTAAGAGCAAAGAAAGAATCAAGGCTCCCTTGCATGGAGCAGACCATGGACATCCCCAGGGAATCAGTGCACCTTTATGAACTCCTCTCCTTACTTACATCAGTGACCAAACTGTTGTACTTTCAGGAAGGTAAAAGGATGTTCTAAAAAGCAACAAAAATGAGTGGCTGTCCCAGGAAGACCGATAAGGTACACCATAGACATTCTCCACGCTGTCTTTGTTGCGGGCAACTCAAGACCCTCATCAGGGTAAATTCTCTTCACAAGATGACCTAGAATTAATTGAAGGATTTACTTCCGGGTGTTTTTTTTTTCCCCGGAGAACTGAGACTCTCAAGTTAAATGTAGACAAATTATGAGTTTCTCAGAGTCCTAACTTAGGAACTGTGGTTCACAGTCAACTGTACAGCTGACACTTGTAATTTAATACTGGATAAAAAACAAGATTGTCAGTTGTGCGGCGGCCAGGGGTGGGGGGGAGTGGGGGGGGGTAGGCCTTTTATATGTATACTGATCCCATCCAGGAATGATTTATTGGAAAGCTTATACACAAACTAATCTTACAAACCAGTGGATGAGGCTATCGGGACTGGAGGAAAATCCAACAGAAGGTGACTTGCATGCAGGATGTACTACAGGAGAGGAGCCAATACAAGTCTCAAGCCTTTGACACCCACACAAACACATCAACTTGGATCAGTGGTGTGATTCCGGGTCCCGAGTGGCTGAAGAAAGGCAGAAACATCTCTGCTGAGTCTCTAGTGAGTGTATATTATCTCTGACTACAGAGGAGAAGCTAAGACACAAAAGTCCTTGGCTGAAGAAAGGGAATGAGTTCCTGAAAAGGTTTTTTTCTGAACAAAAGCCAGTAAGTGGAAATTAAAATACCCAAACTCCCAGTGGTACTGGGTCCGGATATACTGTAAAATGCCACTGATAACTCATTTAAAGGACTTAAATTTACCTGCAGACGTGGCTGCTAGTATCCTTTACTTTTAGTGATGTGTTCAAGCTCTCATTTGGTCCAAAGGGAGCTCCCAATCATATGTCCCCCGGCAAGGACTGTCTGCAGGCTACTCAGTGTCAAAATGAACAAACAAAACCGGAAGTCAGGGACCAAGGTAATCCAGGAAGTCTAGTTAACTTACAATTTCACCTGTACCCTTCAAAATAATTATGCTTAGCATTTAAGTTTGGTTCTCCTCATTTTGGGGCCAATGTTTACTTTTGTAACGAGGCAGACAACTTACATGCAATAAAGGAAATCAGGAAGAGGGTAGGGCAAAGATAGCTGATTGCTCACAACATCCATTTCATCTTTACTACTAGCACTGATTTACTAGTAACATCAGAGCAAAAGTTAACAAAAACTCCATCTTATCTAAGTCTATAGGGAGCTGGGATGAAAACTCCCTTGCAACTGATGTTGTCATGGGTGTTGGCCAAAAGATATGCAGAACTTCTGGGAAACCTCTAAAAGGTAGGTGTATGCCCTCTTCCTTTCAACTGTCCAGAACCTAAGAATGTGATGGCTTGAGTTCCTGCAGCCATTTTGGGCCACAGGGATGAATGTCAATACTTACAAATGGTGGGATAAAGCTGAAGAATTGTCCAATAACTGTTTGTATCCCCAGACTATTTTTTTAATAGGAGGGATTAAAACCTTGAGTATTTAAACCACTGCTTTTGGGGAGCAGAGTGAAGGCCAGTTTCTCATTGCTAAGTTCCTTTCCTAACTGATTTAAAAAAAACACACACAAACAAAACCAAACCTTAATCTACGGCGCAGAAAGCAGGTGAGCAATTAGTTGGGAACACGGGCAGAGGGAAGGATTACCCTAAGGATAAGGAACCTTTTTGGAGGTGATGGACACGTTCACAATCTTGCCTGTGGTGATGTGTTCTTGGTTGAAACCCATGCCAAACGTATGTTATGCAACACAAAAACGTGCCGTTTACTGTGGACCAGTTTTCCTCAATAAAGCTGAAAAACCTCTGCCTCACTCCCAGCACAACTGAGAAAACACTACTATTAATATTTTGGTCAATTTCTACTTCCTCCCCCCACAATTTTTCTGTGTTGTTTTCTGGGTTCTGCATAATTTTTCTTGAATCAACTTCAGTTTGCTCCTTTTACTTAACATGATGTGTGTGTGTGAGAGAGGGAGAGAGAGAGGTAGATAGATTTATTTATTTCTTTACTTAGGGGGTGGTCATTAGGTCTATTTATTTATTGGTTTATTATTACGGGTTTTCCCCCCAGTGGAGGTGCTAGGAATCGACCCCAGGACCTGATGCATGCTAAGCACGCACTCTACCACTGAGCATAGTCTCCCCCTCTGTGTGTGTTTTTAATGCAAACTATTTCTAAAAGTGCATGGCTTAAAAAAAAAATCCTAAACTCACACTGGTGACCATACATAATGGTGCAGGAGCTTCAAAGGATTATCCAAACTCCATTTTCCATTTTAGAGTCCCTGGGGGTTTTTTTAAAATGCTCCCCGACTCCATGTAGCCCTTTAACCCAGCTAGGGCTTCTCTTTGGTATTGCTGTGCTAATTTCAATCTATTCCGTCTCCCTCTTTCATCACACTTTGGTTTGGTATCTTAATTTTCTCTTAAGAGTTATTAGCAAAATAAAGTAGATATTCTAGAAAGAGGCTTTATTTCTTGGATCTGTCAATTTGCCATGACAAATGAGTAGCTTTTAAAAGTTCCAAAATGACACACTTCATACATCAATATGACCAAGAGCAAATGAACAAAGAACAAACCTAGGACAGTTTCTTAGACAAAGGACTTCCAGGTCAAACTTGCCGTTTCAGTGTTCTCTGTGAAAGACAACATCTCTCCATACCCTGTGACCAGGATCATTGTGTCTTTTGCTTTGGGTGGATTAAGTGGTTTCCTTTTTTTCAATTAAAAAAAAGAGGAGGGGTGTAATATGTCTGTTTTCAAGAAACATTACCACCCCCCCCAGACTGTACGGAAGCTGATGGCATCCTTCCTTCTCCAATGTTCACATCAAGAACAGAAGACAGTCTTCACACCGCCTTTGCTATACTCCTTAATATAAGTGCTATTAAGTGACAACATAAAAATCACGTGGTTGGCCCATCTACCTCACTTAACATTTGACCAACTGCACCAAGAAGCAGTGAAGCACCGTGCAGCCAGACCAGTGTTCTCTTCTGGCATTTCCAGGTCACTCCTTTAGCCTCTGAGGCACATCTCAAAATTTCAGTGGCTATCATCCTTTCCTATGCTTAGTAACCAACAAAGGAGAAAACACCTGTATATTCACACAAATCCAAATAACCTCCTTGTATAAATAAACAAATACACAGCCTGAGCTACACAGTGGCTGCTCTTCCTGTGTCCTCCCTCCAGGTGTACTTTTAATTAAGATGACTTTTGGATTAGTCCCCGAGACTGATGCCTACAAAAGCTCTCAGAACACTGCTCTCCCCTTGGGAAAGAGCAAAAGCTCTGTTATTTGCTGAACACACACAGGACACCCCCGCCCCTCACTCTCACCACCCTCCAGCCTCAGGGACACACAACTGACTGTCCCCACCCCGATGAGGAACCTGGGGGCAAAACATTTGTTTATAACGAAAACGGTCACACCATTCTTCTGACTTTGTGGACAGAGCTCACGTGGGAACAAATGGACATTTTGGCAAGTGGTTTTTGAGCAAAGCTAACTTGTCCTCAGTCCTCACCTTCCTGCCCCTACAGGCGTGAGCCAGCATCAGAGTTAATTCAGAGGGAAGAGTGCTTTGTACCAACACCCGAGGACTTCTCTTTTAAAAGGAACGAACCCTGATGCTCTGTGTTCAGTGGCCCCCAGAGTCTTCTAGGAATAGTCAATCATTGAGAACACGTTAAGAACTTTCAGATAGAAATGGGTGACCAATCATACACCAATCTTCAGATGACTGGTTGAATGTAGATTTTCGACACTTATAACCAAGAGCCATGAAAGGGTGTACATACACGTACACACACACACACACACACGCAGCATGGTCACAAGAACTTTCTAGGAAGATAATTCACAACCTATGCAGTTGATGTACCTGGGTGTAGGTGTAGAGATTACTAACATACCGAGCCTCCCACCTCCCTCTCCCCCAAGAACCCACCTGTCACCTGGCTCCTCTACACAAAACCCCCCCGGGATCCAGTATTTCCAGCAGCAGCAGGCACAGTAGCAGCAACTAACACCTGAATTTCACTCCTAGGGTCCTTTCACTACCCCCGCGGCAGACGCTCAGCTAACCTGCACTGGTTTCAGAAAGTGGAGCGTGGCAGACAAAATCTTCCAACCCTCTACTTCTCTCCACGAGAAGCCCAAATTTCTACTTCCCTGCAATTTCCTGACTTTAACCACAGATCTCCCCTTCAGCCTTTGGCAAATCACTAACAACTCACTCACTTTTCACTCCAGAGTGGCTGACCCCACAAAGCACAGGGAGTACCAGGAATTCTCTCAATCATGTTTCAAGACCCCCTCCAGTGTTCTGTCCCCAAGGACAGGAAGAGGTCAGAAAGATTATACCACCGTCTAGGGGGTGGGACCTAAACACCAGCAGATCTTTTCCCTCCCAGGTGATGCCAACACCAGAAAGGAAGGCGTCCGACAAGGTCCTAACTGCAGTGGCATAAAAACAAAGCCACAAACCACTTATTTCATCCACAGGGACAGAGTCACAGAAAGAGAACAGAAAGGCCAGCACTGCGGCCTAAGTATGACAGACTAAGTCATCCCAGAAATACAGACCCTCAAACTTCCTATTTTATAACATGACTATCAGATAATCTGACTCATCAGAAAGATTACTTCAATATCATGCACAGGAATCTGACAGAAACTTATGAAAATCCTAAACCATCTTTCTGCCCCGTCCTTTAGAGCACATGATCAATTCTGTAGCATTTCCCAAAAAAGGTCTTATTTTTTAAATAATTCACATATTCTAATGCTCATACTAAGCAGTTTCTTACTCACTTTCTGCTCGAGGATTAGCAATGTTTCTTGACTTTCAAGCTTATCCTACAAGACGAGGATAACAACCTATGATTTTTTGTTTTCCTAAAATCTTGTCACCTGGATCAGAGAAGACTCAAAATCAATTCAGCCACACTGTTACCTGCCTCTGTAAGAGAACTTCACTGTGCCCCAAAGTTACACGTGTCCCCTCCTAACCCCAAAGGGATGGGAGTCAACAGAAACAAGGGTCCAAATTACGAGGATGTGACCTTACTGACACCCCAGGAAAGCATTTGAGACTCTGACCCTTATATAAAATTTCCCAGGCTCACTTATTTGTTACCTATAAATAAATAAATCTGAGCAGCAAGATCTCTGTCTGAGAATCATGAAGTGCCCCGTCTTTCTGTAGTCCTGACTGAAGCATGCTAATGTCCACTTGGATCTGGGGAGGGGACCGGATGGAAAACAGGCAGCTGACATGAGGGGGGTCCAGCCTAGGTGTCTGGAACAAGCCCTGAGTGGCCAGCAGCTCTGGCTACAACACTCTCATCTTCACAAGACTGCGGGGAGGTCTCCGTGCACCCCTGTGGGTCACTGTCCCGTGGCTCCAGACAATGGAGTATATATATGTCTGGAAGGGAGTGCAAGAAAGAAGAAGGGGAGGAGGTGAAGGGTGGGGAGGGACTGACCTGGATGGCCTGGCGGCCCTGCTGGGCGTCAGCCAGCAGCTGGATGGTGAGTGCCCGTGAGTCCTGCAGCGCCTCCTGGAGGTAGACAAAGCTGTGGCCGCCGTGCCGGCCCACCGTGCACTCCCGGCAGATGGGCACCGAGCACGTGTCACAGTACAGGTGCAGCACCTGGGGACCAGAGAGGCAGCAGGGTTAGTGAGATGCAGGATGGGGAGGGAGGCTGACTGAGTACTCTGGCTCCCGGAACCCCGCCATAAACAAGCACACCCCACAGGGAGCACCAGCCCTGCAGTCAACAGTGAGCACTTCCTCAATAAGAAAAAACAACCAACTCCCTCATTCTACTCCAGTATCATTCAGAACCATAATGGAGACACTTCAAAGGCAAAGGCGAAACAAAACAATCTCCTGGCGTAAGAGATTTCCCTGTATCTCAGATTAATTACTCCCAGAAGTTTCAAGATTCTGTTTCCTTGGTATCAGATTGGCGGCGGCAAAGCTTCCCTCGCCACCCCAGCCTCTGGTGTGTGAAGCCAGGTTAGGGGCGAGGATTCACGGCCCTCACAGCACAGCCTGCTGCCCCTCCCTCCCTATCAAGGATCTAGATGATTGCACCCAAGGCACTCAAGCAGGGTGCGGGCCTAAGCTCCTGGAACGAAGGCAGAAAGAAAGCCAGCCAGCTTCTTGTCTTTCCTCTTCCTGCCAAGTTGTTCCAAGGAGCTGACCCTGGGAGGCAGTCTGAGCCCACAGGACTGCTTTATGTGATGCTCTGTGTTTCCCTGGGGCCCAGAATGCTGGGCAGGGAGAGCGTGCTTGCCATCACCTCCTTCTGCTGGTAAGTCAGGAGCTCCCAAGAGTCACTGTTCCTTGGCCCAGAAACTGGGCAGCCCCGGCATATCCCTCCACAGGGCAGGCACTCCGGAAATGTCCACTGGATTGCTTTCAAGACCAGAGCTTCAATCTGCCTCTGGTACACCTGGGGGTGAGGGAAAGCCAGCCAACTTGCAACAGGCAGGGAAGTCTTGTCCAAGAAAAGGGGGGGAGAGGGGTCTTTCAAAGACACAAGCGCTCAGTCCCTATAGGAGGTGTGTAAGGCCACATGGGGAGCAACGGCGGGGCACTCCGACGAGCTGGGTCCAACACAGGGGCCCTGGAGACCTCATCCAGAGCACAGAGCACCTGGCGGACTTGAGACTCAGGGCACTTCTGGGAGCAGAATGCTGTGGCAGGGAGCAAGGGCTGGAGGCGGCCCTGAGGTCCAGAAACTTCCCACGAGTGAAAGCCCCAAGGAGTGAGAAGTCTGCTTCACTCATTCTCCAGAGGTTATCTTATTCCAACCAAAGTCGTGGTGTGGAGCGTGTCCACAGGAAGTGATCTCCCAAATGGCTGTCAGGCAAGCAGCGGGTGTGACCCAGCAAGGCTTAGGCTGCTTCTCGGGGAACTCTGGGATCCAGAAATAGGAAAAAGGAAAGATTTAGGCTATCACATTTCTACTTTCAAGAAATGGCTGGTGGGGAGGGAGGGTACAGCTCAGTGGTAGAACGCACGCTTAGCATGCACAAGGTCCTGGGTTCCATCCCAGTACCTCCTCCCCCCGTCAAAATTAAAAATAATATAATAAATATTTTTTAATGAATGAATGAAGGAACATAAATGTGCCATACCAAAAAATGGTTGTGATATGGCAAGTTTTATGGACACTATTTTATAGCAGGAAATGTGATCAGGTTTGTAACCTTTACTGCTGTTTTTGTCCCATGAAGTACGTGTCCAGCAACCATGGGAGACACTGCCTTCTTGAAGGCCAATCACTTTTTGAAGAAGGTCCACCATCCAGAGACCACCTAATCTTTATGATGTGATAAATCTAAAATTCTCAAGCTAGCCTTTGATACTAATTGAAAAATGCTCAAGTGGGTGAACCTGGGGACACTGCTGGACACTTTTTGCAACGTGGTGCTAAAGCAATTCTCTCATCACCTTCAACAACTCAACCGCATTCCTCCCCTCTGCTCTCCCCATTTGTCACGGGAATAAAGGGATCACTAGGCTCGTGTGAAGTGTGAAAATCTTCCACCACTATGTTCCCTGCTCTTGCCAAACAGCTAAGCCATCTCCTTTTTATCTCTTCTCAGGATTTACCTTTTCTCGGGACAGCTGTGTGCTGGGTTTAGCATCCTCAGTCTGTGGGCTCATGGATATGGTAAAGGCTCATCTGCGCAGGGCGTGAGCAGGAAAGAACCTCGAGCCCCAGCCGGGCACTACCTGGCCAGGATACACTATCCAGTCACCTGTCTGGGCTTCAGTCCCACATGTGGAACACACGGGGGTCTGACAAGGTACCTCAGGAAACCCCTTCCGCTCCGGAAATCCCAAGAACCCTATCTTTGAGGACACTGGAAAGCTACGGCTTTGAGTTATTAATTCTGGGCTGAGCCAGAAGCCAAGTTCCAGGTGCCAGTTGTGCAACTACAAGGAATTGGGGCGATTTTTCTGGGCTTTGGGTTTGCAAAATCCAGAGCCTGGATGATGCTGTGCATGGGAGCTATCTTACAAATGGTAGGTTTTAAAGGATTCTTCAGATGAAAAGGCTGGGGAAGAAATCCTGGTCATGATGGGTGGCGGCAGGATGCCCGAAGCCCGCGTTCCCAGCCCCACCAGGCCCAGCCTGGAGAGCCCAGATCCTCTCAAATGGGCAACTGGGTCCTGGGATGTTATCCTGCCCGACATCATCTCACACGGGACTGATGCTGCTCTAAGTGCCTAGAACACACTGTGACTTTCGAAAGTGCCCCCGTTTCTGCAGTTCCAGGCTAACTGGACCACGGAGATGGGGCTGGGGCTGGGCGTGGGGGGCACCCAGCTAGTGGATAATACAAGACTCTGGGTGGGTTAAAGCAGAGCCCCTGTGGTGCTTTTCATTAACAGACTATTGATTTTTTTTAAAGAACACATCGTTTAAACCTGAAAATGCCATCACATTTTGTGAACTTGCTAGTGAAATGCTGGAGTAAAGCTTTGGGAAGATGTTGCACTCCATTTAGAAGCTCCACATCTCAATTTCTAAAGTCGAAAACCTACAATTTTAGGGCTTGTGAAACTCAATGAACAGGCAAGGATGCATATGGGTGCAACTCTCTCTGAAGCAGCTTATTTAAGGCAATTTTATAAGAATAAACTGGAGGGCTGCTCAGAGGGTCCACAGCCAGGAATGAGGCAGAGGCCATGCAATGCAGCTCCGGGAAGGGGGCGGGGGCAGGAGCAGTGCTCCGGTGGCAGGAATTCCAGGGCCTGGAGCAGCCGGTCTGGGGCTTCCCGGGCAGATGCTCGGACACGCCCCCTCCCCCCCACATGGCGACAATCTGGCTGCCCCAGCTGAATGGAGCAGGCTCGACCTCTGACCTTGCAAGTGACCACCCTCTTCCCTGCCCCCAGCTTCCAGAATGCCCCACCCACTGCCTTCCTCTCCCAAAATTTCTAAAATACCAGGCGGAGACAAAGACCCAGGAATGTGGGCCCAGCAGGAGAGGAAGGGGGAAGGTTTCAGAACTAAGTAAATAAATAAATAAAAATACCA
Organism: Camelus bactrianus; assembly: GCF_048773025.1. NCBI lineage: Eukaryota > Metazoa > Chordata > Mammalia > Artiodactyla > Camelidae > Camelus > Camelus bactrianus. The sequence continues at coordinate 45,266,602 of NC_133555.1, read as the reverse complement.
AGCAGGCAGGTTTACCTTAGCCAGTGTGTGAATTGCTTTGTTAATGAAAAACTGCGCGTGTCTGCGTGCGCACGCGCATTCCCAGAATCTACTTTTTTATACCACGTGTGATCCAACAAGGAACACCCCACCCGCCCCCAAGCCCTATTGGAGCACCAGGTTAAAATACAACTACCCGCACCAGTGAGAGGTGTGCAGAGAAAGGGTGGAGGCGGCCTCTCACTGTCAAGATGCCCCCACTGAAATAATAAATATGAGTCGCTGATAAACGTATTTTTTGCGATGTCTTTGACGGGGGACGTCTAGCCTCCCACAAGCTCAGGCCTAGACAGAAGGGTTGTCCACCTGCCTGGGAGGGTTTCTGTGTCTCCACCACAGACTGAAGTGGAGGAGGGCTGGTGACAAGCAGAAGCCTTATCTGTCCCTGCCACTCAGCAGGCTCTCCTACTTACAAATGGTACAAGGAGTGAAGCCCAGTCCTGAAACTAAGTCTAGTCAACAACATCAAACCAAGCTTTAGAGGCGGGGAGGAGGGTACAGCTCAGTGGTAGAGCCCATGCTTAGCATGCACGAGGTCCTGGGCTCAACCCCCAGCGCCTCCATTACTATGTAAGTTTAAAAAGCTAAAGATCTAATCCGTTCCTAGAAACAATAATTGGTACATATACGTAAACTAAAAAAAATGTGCAGTATACTGTATATATGTATTTACATGCAATATAATGTGTATGTGCAGCTGAACTGTAATAATTATACATAATAAAGCTGAAAAAGGAAAAAAGTTAATAAATAAACCTAATTACCTACCTCCCCCCCAAAAATTAAAAATAAAAACAAAAAAGCAAAAAACCAAGCTTTACTCGATTTAGGGAAAGCACACTGAATGTCGGGAGCTCTTAAACCCGCAGAAGAAGCCTTTCTGCATCCTGGGCCACGTGCTGTGGCCTCGGGCGCCTGGAAAGAGAGCAAAGAAAGGAACCTGGCCCCTCCTTACACCGTCAGTACCAGCTCAGGACAGCAGAGCCCCGCTGAGGACAAATGACCTCTTTGGGGAGTAAAGGGGTCTGGAAATCTTTTTAAAAACTTAGACAAGGAACACATATGCATTTTCAATGCAAAAAAACCCACACAGATGCAAACAGTTTTTTTCGAATCTCCCCCAATTTCTCATTCAGTTGTTTCTAACTTTTTTAACCTAATCACTCAAAATGATGCTCTATTCTATGCAAACATGAATTGTTTTTTAAAGATGCAAATAGGAGAGTGCTATGCTAGACTTTTTTCACTTAACTATATTAACTTGGAGAATGTTCTGGGTCCACTGGGTGTTTTATGAATGGTTGTGTGGTGTGTCTGTCAATGTACAACTTATTTAATTAGTACCTGCTGATAGGATTTTACCCTGTTTCCCAGTTTTTGAAAAACCACAAGCAATGCTGCAGTGAATATTTGGCGTGGGGGGAGTAATTAGGTTTATTTATTTATTAGAGGAGGTACTGGGGATTGATCCCAGGACCTCGTGCATGCTAAGCATGCACTCTACCACTGAGCTACACGTTCCCCCTGCAGTGAATATTCTTTATATGGGTCTTTATAAAGCCCAGAATTTTCAACGTGCTAATATATTCAACTGCTATACCATTTGCCCTAGGAGAAGGAAAAAAAATCTACTCACAAGTGTGGACAGGAAGGCTTTTTTAATTTAATAACTTGAAGTCAGGTCAACCTCCATCTCTGTGAGGAACCAAGGTTGTCAAGTGCCAGTTTCTGTTCCCAACAAGACCGAACATACACAGTGAGGCCAGCTCAGGGACACCAGGGAGACAACGGGGGACTGGGAGTTGAGGTCCACTCTGCTGGGCTGGGAAGGGGGGGAAGGTGGAGGCTGAGACTGAAAGAAGCCCAGAGCAGAGGAGCAGCAAGAAAGGAAGGCTTGTGCTTTGTGTCCTCAGAAGTGGCCGCTAGGAGATTCTCCCAAACACAAAAGGCTGGGGACAAGTGAGGCTGCTTGGGGGACGACTCCAGGGGGACAGTGCAAGGGGTCTCAGGCAACGTACAGGCTGAAGGGTGTTGAGGATAAACAGTCCCAGAGGGTCTTTCAAACATCCAGTGAAACAAACACGGGGGAGCCGCAGACAAGCCCAGAAGCCCTCCTGCGACCCTCAAGTCCAGCAGAAGCTGGAAACCAGAACTTTTTACATAGTTAGCAGCAAACCTGAACTGGCATGGAAATGATTCCTAATTTTAATCTATACCATCTAGTGTGAGTTTTCATATATTTCACTGAAGAAACAGAAGGCTAATATTCATTATTTTGTGGTGCTGTTTCATACTATCCAGTTCCCAAAATCAGAAATTCTGAGTGTCGAGGCACACCTGATCCCAAGAGCTGGACTAAGAGACTGGATGTGAACCTGTCGGGCCAGGGAGCCGAGTCAGGCTCATCACTGGCTGAACGAGCAATGGGAAGAGCTGAGACCCTGAGGTGGAGGGGGTGAGGGTACACATAGAGAGCCCACGTGGGGTCAGAGCAGCTCTAGACCCAATTTGTCAGCTCCTGTGGACAAGGCCAATCCGAAAAGGAAGGGTTGGAAGCAGGAACGCCACTGGCTCCAACGACACCTTCAGAGCCAGTGTGGTCGCCAGTGCCAAAGAGAAGCACAGTTCTGCGATCACGTGTTGCTCACCTGTGATTTCTGCGCCACTCTAAAGCCACATCGTGACCCCTCTGCTATTTTCTGGAAGAAAATTTTCACACTTCTAAATGACCACTGCTGCTCCTTTTCCCTACGCCGACCAACCGCCAGCTACACCTAGCGAGACCCAGCTCCTCTGGCATCCCAAGCCACGAGGCTTCCTTGAGGCTCCCCTTCCCCCATCACCTGCCCCCCTGCTTGTGGGACGGGGTCCCAACACCCCAGAGCCGGGTGCACCAGGTCCCCACTTTATATACCAGCAATATTTATATTTCGTACTTTATATTCCATGACTCAGGGCCCTCAAATACACCGTCCATTCCCCCAGGAAGAACCCTCTCTGAGTACGCAGTTTTTAGTATAAACACATGCAAAAAGCAGAACCATGGGTTTTATGGAAAGGCACAGATGGTTTTATAAAAAGGCACAGATAATTAGAAGAGTAAGATGTGTTCCAAAGTTTTAAATTCGACAGACCTTACCTGCGGATTTGGTAAAAAGGAGAAGTAACTCAACGTGGGGAGGGAGGGGTGCTCACAGAACTGTCAGATTTGAAAGTACGAAAATGAGTTCACCCTGGAAGAAAACCATTTCCCCTCTGGCACCAGAGAACAGGGACACCCTGGCCAGCACAGCACACGGCTCTGTCCACCAGCTGTGCCAGAGTCACAGACAAAACAGCGGTACCAATACTTCTTACCACAGCTCCCCTCTAAAACTTAGGTTGAGGCAGTACATCTGAGTCCAAAGGGCCTTTAGGAGGCAAGAAAGGACATATAACCCAGGTGTGTGTTTTTCTGGGATCCTGGCCCTAAGGGGGATGGGGTGGGGTGGGGGCTGCAGTTAGTTTTTCAGGGCAGAAGAAATCCTCCAACTGAGCTGTATATAAATAAGCCCAGATATCGAGGTGACGACGTGGGTAGGAAAACGGCTGGCAGAAGACTGAGCTACTGTTAGCATTTCCCACGGCCATGTGAAACCCCACAAAGAAACATGTAACCTATAGAAGTTTAATCGCGAAGTCACAAAACACTCAGCGCGGGACAACACACACGGGGACTCGACATACAAGCCAGAGGGGGACACAGCTATGCCTCTGTCCACTCCCTTCTGGTACCCGGAGCGTCCTCCTGCCACCAGCCCCGGCCGGCAGCTGCTGGCATCACTGAGCCTCCTCGGGCACCTGCATCCCTCCTGCTTCCTCCCTTGCCTCACGCCCCACCCCCACCCCGACGCCCACCCCCGGGGCTGCTGACAAACCAGTTCTCCATCCAAACTCCCCCTGCCTCCAGGGGGCCCAACCTGCACCAGCTCCTTCCTGCTCTGGACTCTGCATGGTCTCCTGATTTTCAGGCTGGAGTCCTGTGATCTCTGCCAACACACACAGCTTGAAGCACATTCATGGCCACCACAACCCCTGAGGCCAGCAGGTTCTGCCCACAGCCTGGGGTGACTGATGTCACTTCCGTCTGGAAGGCTTTGACACCGGCCCACAGTGACAGAGGGTCCTAACAGCAGCAAGTGACTCACCTGTGCTGGGGGTTCCCTCCAACAGACCCAGGTTACCTGACACAGAGTGACACTTTGGAACATGCCGGAACTGTGTTTTGGATCACTGCCTACCAAGCAGTTTTTAGCAAATTAACTTGTTTACTTAAATTTAAAACAAAAATTTTTTTTCAGTTCAAAAATATAAGCAAAACTTCCCTATCAACAAAGACACAGGTATATCCATCCACACAACAGACTATTTTTAGTGATGAAGATCAATTACTGATTTGGGCAATCACTCAGATGCTTGATGGAAAAATCTGAGAATCAAGAAAGCGTATCCTGCATACGTCCATTTATATTAAGGCAAAACTAAGGTTAAAAAAATTAAACAAGTTGCAGATGACTACTGTGTAGCACAGGGAACTATATTCAGTACCTTGTAACAGCCTATAATGAAAAAGAATATAGAAAGGAATATATATACATATGTACAACTGAATCACTATGCTGTACACCAGAAATTAACAGTGTAAACTGAGTATACTTCAATAATAAGTAAGTAAATTAATAAAAAATTTTAGTGAAAAAATTTCAGGCGAGAACAGGTATGACTGGGGGGAACTGAAAGAGAAATACTCTGGAGTGATGGATATGTTCTATTACTTTGGTGGAAGGAGTGGGTACACAGATGTATATAACTGTAAAAATGTATACTTGTTTATGTAAATTATACCTTAAAAATAATCACTGAGGGGAAGCCCTCCCACCTACCACCTGGTGTTGGTGGGGTGAAGCTTGCAGCCTAGCCCTGGCCAGGCTCTTCATCGCTAAAGACCTAATAAATACTCGCTGAGCCCATAAATGAGTTCCTCCAATGGCCCCACGTAATTTACTTCTAATAGGTTGCTACCATTCTTCCCACAATGTTCCCATTAGGCATTATTTTTCCTGTGTCCTCCACTATAAATATTATCTTAAGTTCAATCTCACAAGAGGCAAGTCGGACTAACTCCCTGGAGGTTTGGATAAAATTAGAACCCCGAGTCCGATTTACAGCACCACAGGCGGCCAGCGGTCACACAAAGCCGTATGAAATCATTAGTGTCCCAGCGGCCGCCGCGGCGTGCATCTGACCTCGGATGTACTAATGAGTGGCCCAGGCAGCTTCCCGCAGCAAATAAAAGAGATTTGTTCCAACACTCAGATCACTGCCCACGTAAATTGTAGATTTTTAAACCAGCCATGAAAGGACAGATTTTGACACAGATACACAGTTTTCCTGTCGCCTCCAAGGTTGCAAAAGCAAGACCCAGTTTTAATCTGCTGGTTTCTAGACAAAAGTTGGTGACACTTACAGGCCGACTTTAAAAAAGGACCAGACTCTGTAGGTGGCCATGTAACTCAGTCCTCACCTCTTAAACAGTGGGTGACACTGTGCACCTGAAATCTTTCATGCCCCCAAAGTAGCAAAAGAGGTCTCAATGGCCAGTGTGGCTGCAATCACATGGTCAGGTGGACTTAAAGCAAGGGAAGGCACTTATCACCTACAGAAAACTGTCTCCAGAAGGAAGCAGAAATACTCAAGTATAAAATTAATCACAGAAAATTTTAAAAATATTACCGGCCATATTTTATCCCTCCAACACAATAAAAATGTTCCTTTCTCTCCCCAGTTCAGCAAGTTCTATTACCTTGAGTAGCTGGGCACCTACATTAATGTTGTCCACCGCTTTGGGCAAGACAGGTCAACTCTAGCCTTCCAGATGGCCCCAGGTTACACTCTCGCATCCGGTGACAATTTTAAGAGCGGGCTAACCTTACCGAGCACTGCCTCCAAATCAAGAGGTTAACCAAGTATTTACTGCTGCAGGAATCTTGTTTGAATCCGGAGTTGTTCACAGGCAGGGATTATTTACATGAGGAAGAGGACCAATCAAGGGAGCAGTAGATGGCCTCTGTGAATTCTCTCAACGCCAGCCAGTGCCGCTCCTTGGCAAGGACTCCTGTGTGTCTGCAGTGTGGGGCCTGACTCCAAGTTCCAGGCCAAGGCTTTTTCTGAGGCACTCCTCAAAACTGCCCCATCAACCTAATTAAACGTAAAAGCTTTTGCACAGAAAAGAAAACCATAAACAAAACTAAAAGACAACCTACTGAATGGGGAAAATATTTGCAAATGAAGCAACTGACAAGGGATTAATTTCCAAAATAGACCAACAGCTCATACAGCTTAATATCAAAACAAGCAAACAAAAAAACCAAACAACCCAATCAAAAAATGGCCAGAAGACTTACACAGACATTTCTCCAAAGACACACAGTAGGCCAATAGGCAAAAGAAAAGAATGTTCAATGTCCCTAATTATTAGAGAAATTCAAATTAAAACTACAATGAGGTATCACCTCACACCAGTCAGAATGGCCATCATTGAAAAGTCCATGAACAACAAATGCTGGAGAGGGTGTGGAGAAAAGGGAACCCTCCGACACTGTTGTTGGGAATGCAAATTGGCGCAGGCATTGTGGAGAACCATAGGGAAATGATCCAGCAATCCCACTCCTGGGCATATATGGGGAGAAAACTCCAATTTGAAAAGATATATGCACCCTAATGTTCATAGCAGCACTATTTACAGTAGCCAAGACATGGAAGCCACCTAAATGTCCATCAATAGATGACTGGATAAAGAAGCTGTGTATGGGGTGTGTGTGTGTGTGTGTGTGTGTGTGTGTATACACACACACATACATAATACATGTACAGAGCAGAGGAAGACATATGATATCACTTATATGTGGAATCTTAAAAAATGATACAAATGAACTTACTTAGAAAACAGAAACAGATTCACAAACATAGAAAACAAATTCATCGTTACCAAAGGGGAAAGGGCAGGGGAGGGATAAATTACAAGTTTAGGATTAGCAGATACACACTACTATATACAAAATAAACAAGGACCTACTGTATAGCACAAGGAACTAAATTTAATACCCTCTAATAACCTGTAATGGAAGAGAACTGAAGAATATGTGTATGTATAACTGAATCAACTTGCTGTACACCTAAAACTTGTAAATCAATTATATTTCAATAAAAATAAATTTAAAAATAAACAAAATCTGCCCCATCGAGGAAAGTGTTAAACAGAGGGCAGACACACTCAGGAATCAGTGGAGCTTCCTCTGTGAGCAAGAGCAGAGGGGCCTCAAACCTGAGCTCGGAGCAGCTGCCGGGGGAAAAAGGAAAGCCTTAGTCTTGTCAAGAAATGGATTTTTTAAAAACTCTTTTCAAGTTAGCACTTCATTACGCAATTAACTTAAAATCACACCCTCGTTCAACTCCAAAAACAGGAATCAAAATCGCAGACACCCCCACAAATGCAACAGAGCCAGGCCAGGCTAGGAGGCCGGCTTTAAAGAGTCATCCACGTGGAGACACGGAGGAACAGGAGCCCGGGGCCGTTTCTGGGGTGCAGGCAGTTTACAGAGTGTGTTTCCCCTTCCCTCCTCCGACCACTGACCTGGGTCGGGTGGGAATAAGAGGCCAGCTGACATATGAACAAAGCAGGACACCTCACTCAGAGGAAGCACCACTAACATTTAAAGACCTTTTGCAAGAAACACGAGGGGAGCAGAAACCAAGCTCAAAAGGGAGGAACTGGAGCCTAGGCAAACCAGAGGAAACTGGTCCAGAAGGGAAAGCGCTGGGTGGCAGGAAAGCTGTGTTCCAGTCTGCAGTGACCTCACCTGGGGAAAGAAGGGCCCAACCGAGGCAGGAAGCACAAGGCACAAACAGGGATGAGCCCTCCAGCTGCAAAGGATCAATTCAGCAGCCAAAACAGGCGAATGGGAACCGTGGCTGGGCTCCACTAAGACCAGCAATGAGGTGCTGGCGCCTTGGAGCTCACCCATCCCGCTTCCCACTGGTGCACCCAGCTCTTAACAACTGTGGTTTCAAAGAAGCATTAACTACAGCAGGAATTGGCAAGGAGTCGGAGAACCCCAACACCCAGGCCAGCAGGATTTCAGGCAGGGGAATGCCAAGTAACGGGTAAAATAAGGTACACTCTGGAAACAGATCAATGCTAACACTGCCAGTAAAACCACTGGAGTCAAAGTTTAGAAGCCAGAGTTCCCCAGATCACTCACCGTGCATGAATGAATGAATGGTCTAGGGAGAAAATGACGATGAGGAGAAATAATTTCAACTCTCAGATATGGAGCTTCCTTAGAAATCCCACTTCATCCCAACAAACGGAGCCTGCGCTTCATCTCTTTGGAACTGCACCTGTGCACCTGTCAACAGAACTTAATGGATGACCTGCTGACCCTGACCCAGCAGGTAATGCAACCAGGAGCCCCTATTTTCTGCCAAACATAGAAGTGAGGGGCAGAACCCCCCCCCCCCGCCAATACCTCCCAAGCAGATATTCAAGGAGAAACTCCTGAAAAGGACTGAGGTGGAAGATTTGTAAATGAAATTAAAAAGAGCACCCTGAGCACCTTGGCCCAAGTGCAGGGGAAGAATCTGGAGTAGATGGGAGGGGAAAGTTAGCTGAAGGTCAAGGACCAGAGGGGAAGGAAATGAGGGGCTGGGGGAGGCTTCTGAGCCGCGATCTAAGTGGCAGCCGGGTGACCTTGAGGGGACAGCCTGCCCCAGTCGCCTAGACTTGGAAGAAGACCAGGGCACAGCCTGGGGGCACCTCTGAGAAGTCAAAAACCTGGGTTCAAACATGGATGTGGTCCTTCCTTCTCCAGCTGTTCTGGCTAAGTTGGTTCACCGAGCTGTTCCTGCCCACAAAATAGGGAGAAGGCACTTCATCTCTCGGGAGGTGGAAAAGAAAGTGCATGAAATCCAAATGGCTGTTCTAACAGGAAGGAGAGGGTAGCAGCTGCTCCAGCTTGGTAAGGGGCAGGGCACGTAAAGTCCATCTCCAGGGGCTGTTTGCAAGGCTGGACATGTTAGCAAGGCAGAACTGATCGGGCTGTAAAGCCACTCCAATGGCCTTTCCAGCGTTCTCCAGGGCTGCGATTCTCTTTGCCCACTGAATGGAAGGAATGTTGAGCGATTCCACAAATATGACTGGGAAAAGCATACTGAATGTGACCACCTCTGTCTCACATCTCCAACTTCCTATGGGGTCATAGCACCTGCCCACGAGCCAAGGACCCCGCCCCTCCACTCTCATCGGTCAGATCAGCCCCTTCCAGGCCCCAGCAACAGTCATTTTCAATATGACTCCGCAAAGCACGCGCATTTCCTTAACTGCACCCATTCTCGGCACCATGCCCTTCCCCTCAAAGAGGCTACAGTCCACCAGGAGGGACGATGAGGAAAGCCAAGTTTAGGGCTGAGGGAAGAAAACCAGAAAACCCTGGGCTTTCGATGGTAATCTCAGCAGACCTCTTGGAGGAAGGGAAGCCTGAGCTTAGTCTAAAAGTGCAAACAGGAACGGGTGGGATAAATGGTCCAGACAAGGAAGGCTCTACCTTCTCACTCTGCCTGCCAAATTCAGCGCTTCCACGACTGCGCCCAACGGTTTCTTCTTCATGCAGAGAGTGCCTTTTAAAAAGTCAGAGCACAGCCCCCTCCTTGACGCCCTCCAGGGGCTCTCCATCCACTCTGTGCAGCTGGGCCGTCCTGGGCTCCTTGGCACAGGCTCCACCTGCTGCTGAGAGCCCTATTCCCACCCCCTGCTGCTGCCCTACCTACAAGGCTCTCTTCTCAGTTCACTCTCATCTGGGAATCACTTCCCCTGACTAGCAGTGGTGTGGTCCTGGGGTTCCCGGCTTCCTCTGCTGAACTTTCTCTTCACTCCCTGAAAAGAAAATTCAGCCCACGGTCTGTCTCCTCACTGGAATTTAAGCCCTGCAAATGCTGCGAATTTTGTCTTGTTCAGTGCTTCGTTCCCAGCCCCTCAGTGTCTGACACATGGGTGCTCAATAAATATTTGGATAATTCTATTTAGGTCGGGCGGGGGGCACTGGATCCCACCAGAACAAACAGAAAAGGGGCGAAGACCGCCTCCTGCTCGACCAGCAGGGCTACAGCAGCTCCCCAGGTGATGGACTGATTGACCCTGCTTAGCAATCAAACCAACTGCCGACGATAAACACCCCACCGCAAAATGAAAACCAAACAAACAAGGAAAATGGAAGGGGGAAGGAGACAGGGTGGGAGATAAAATAGAAAAACATGTGTCAAGGTGCACAGGTCTAACTGTGAACAGAAATCTAGGTTATGATAAGGAAACCCAGTTCCCATCACTGGGCACTGGTATCTGGGTGAATTTACGAACTTTTCCAGGAAAAGCCACTTGTGCACAAGTGAAGATGGCTGCACATCTTTTGCTATTCTTCTCATCAAAATACAAAATCAGCTTCCCCTCTGCTTGAATCTGGGCTGGTCTTGCAACCTCCCCTGCCCAGCCCAGTGCAGCAGCCACACCATCAAACTTGATGTGCTTGGTCAGAGCAAGCACTCAGGCTACGAGAAACCCAGGCCACAAGGAGAACTGGCACTCGGGCTGACAGCCGGTGCTGGACCCTCCACCTCCAGTAACAAGGACGAAAGACTCCCTCAGCTGAGTCATGAGAAACAGTCAGTAAGCAAAATGCCATTTTAATTCGATCCATTAGGAAAGACAGAACCGTTTTCACTGAGTTGGAGCGAGAATGCTTCCTTTCCTTCTTTCCCAGGGATCGAACAGACAGCCAGGGTTCCTTCCTAGCTCTGCCCACAGCTAACCCCATCAAGACTCCATCTGTGGATACCATTCCGGACCCTGACTGGGCAGCAGCCACAAGGAGAGTCCGAGGCAAATTCAGGCCTCCGAAACCCCGAGAGCTGGTCACAACCCCTCGGAGTCAACAGCCTACTAAGCCCGACCAGAAGCATCTTACGCCCATGTCTGAGACCAGGTCTATGAACAGGTGGTTCTCCAGAAATAACTACCCATGAGAATTAGGTGGAAAACCACTGAAGTGGGGGAAAGGAGGGTTTAAAAATTCCCAGTAAGCTTCCCAAAGGGCTAACCCTAAGATGTCTTTCCACGGGGCTCCCCCAAGCCTCTGTGTCTCCCACATGCTTTCGACAAAACCAAACCCCTGATCTGACACACCTGTGTGTGGGTCCAGAGCTATAATCTTATTTCTCACCCAAAGAGGGCACATCACTTCTCTGGTAAGCAAGAACCTTTACAAGCTACAGGACATATCCTGATATGTTCAAGCCACCCAGCTAGGAATTCAACACTCCCTTGGAAAAACAAATGATTTACGGCATTGTGTCTGAGATCAGAAGCAAACTCAATGTCCATCAATAGGAGACTAGTTAAACAACTGTTAAATAGACTGATTACTGGGCAACCATGAAAACGAATGAGGTGATTCAAGGAATAATCTCCAGAACACATTATGGAAGAAATACAGAAGGAGTAGTGTACACAGTGCATCATTTGTGTAAAGGAGGAAAACAGGTCCAAGTGTTTCCTGTCCACCAAGTCTACAGTGAGGGGTCCCTGACTGTGCTTACCTGCCATCACACACTATCGTGGAGCATTTTTCAGGCCACGCCAAACTGGGACATGTCTACCTAGTTAAGTTATCCAGAACTTAATGAAACTGTAAATATTTGTAGCAACAAATATTTCACATTCCTAAAATATTTGCTAAGCTACATATTTTGTTTACACTAAACAACTAATACCAGGTATTAACCCGATACACTGTGAACTGAAAAACAATGTAAGTAAGTACTCACAGTACAACCTTAATAGAGGAATGGGGGGCGGGGAGAGGCATGTGCTTTCTTTTAAGTCATAAAATCAAGAATGATATAAACCAAATTGTTAACTCTGGGTTAAGGTGACAAGCAATTTAATTTTTAAAAATTTTTTAGCTCCCACACAGGGCATCTATAGGAGGCTTGAATGAAGCACAGGGCTCTCTGCTGAGTTCTGTCTGTCCGAACACTGTCAGACTCAGGAGGAACTGAGTAACAGCAAACATTTCTCTAAGCATGTAGCAGGGTCAGCTCTAGAGAAGATGCTTACAAGCATTAACTTGTCTAGTCCTCATCGCAGCCCTGTGGTGTACGTAGCTACGGTATATAGCTACTATTATTATCCATTCGACAGATGAAGAAACTGAGGCAGACAGTAACTTGCCCAAAGACATGATTAGAAAGTGGGAGAGCTTGACTCCAGAGTCAACCACGGGGCTTTGCCATCTCTACGAACAGTAACACTCCCTCCCTGCCAACTGCCTTGGAAAACTCAACTTCCAGCTACTTAACCTGGGCTTTGTCATCCCAGGGCACAGGCATTTTGATCGTGTATCAACAACCACTGCGGACATCAATCCTCCAACTGATTTTTTTCAGGACAACCAAACTCAACAACCCTTAACGGCTCCCTACTACCTGCGGGTCAAGAATAAACTCACTCTCTCTCTTTCTCTCTCTCTCTCTCTCTATATATATATGAAATCATTGAAAAGAATGAAATTTTGCCATTTGGAACAACATGGATGGACTTGAAGGGTATTATGCTAAGTGAAATAAGTCAGACAAATACTGTATGATATCACTTACCCGTGTAATCTGATAAACACAACAAACAAGCGGATAGTAACATAAAAGCAGCAGATTCACAGATATAGAGAACAAATCAGTGGTTACCAGTGGGGGTTAACAGGAAGCAGTAGGGAATTGTGAGATACAAGCTATTATGTATAAGCTAAACCATAGTAATATATTGTACAACACAGGGAATACAGACAATATTTTAATAATAACTATAAATAGAGTATAACCTTTAAAAATTGTGAATCACTATACTGTAACCTATAACTGTACATAATTTTGTATATCAACTATACTTCAATAAAATGTTCAAACAAATTTAAAAAAAAAAAAAAAGAAGAAACTCCTCAAGCTTAGCACATCTTACTTGAACAGCACATTGCCAAGGCACCCTAGAATGAATTTAGCAGGATGAACCCTCTGGGTCACCAAAGATTCTTGTCCTGCTTTGTGCCCCTGCTCCTCAGGGGTTGCCTCTGAGGGCCCCCCTCCTCCCAGCTCTCAGGGAGCCTCTTCCCTCTGGGCAGCATTTATTCAAACCACCCCTCAAGTTTCTATAGACAACCCCCTCAGGCATAACCCCGTAGTGGACACATGGTGAGACGGGAAAACCTTTTCATCTATCCCCCAACCCCCACCTCGCTGGTCAGAGGGAAGGAACACAGCTCTCAGTGTCCTTTTCCAGGATGTGCCCCCAGGCTCCAAGTTTAGGCAACAACACTGTCCCTGTCCCTAATTTCACTCAGGCCCCACAATCCAAAAGGCTACCCCCAGGGGATCTGTGATCAATTTGGTCCAAGGCTGAGGGCCAATCATAAAAGAGCGGGGTCCAAGATGGCAGCTGGTCCAATACAGGGCCTTTGTTCCTCCAAGCTCCCGCAGGCCCACTCCAGCAAGAAGTTCCAGGCACACTCTCCCTCCCTCCAGTCTCTTGCAAGAGGGAAGCTGATGGAAGAGGGAAGTTGATGGAAAATTCCTTCCCCACCCCCCAAGAGATAGCTGTTCTTATGCCTGGATGGTAAAATGAGGTTTCCTTTCTTTCCCTTTTGTAACTTTAATACACCCTTCAGACCACGCCCCACCACCATCTTGCCACCCTGAAATCATTAGTTCCTAAAAGTACATTTCTGTGATTGTCACACACAGGAGGTAATTACTTTAAACCAGAATTGCCCCCATCCCTCCCAAAGCTGCCAGCTCTAATATCATTACCAATCGGAAGAAAAGGTGTGGATAACACCAACTGAGACTTCAAACGGCTTTGCATTAGCTGAGAGAACTCAGTTGGGGAGGAGAAAAGCACAGTCAACTCTGCACTCGCTCGTTAGGGACTCAGCTCTTGGGCGTGCTGTATGCGATCAGCTATTTCCAACTGTGTTCATCTGGTATCAACTGTATTCCGTTTCTCTGCTATTTATAGGCTGAAGTTTAAATTTCAGGTTCTAGGAATTGTTTAAAAAGTAGAAGTAGGGGTGGGGGCGGAATTGAAAACACTTATCAAAAAGAACAAATTTTTTTTAAAGGCCTGTTCATGAAAGTCCTAAAACAACAAAAACAAAAACAGGAAGGTGGAGAGGATTGTTTTAAAAAGTAATAGTGGTGTTCATTTTGTGTATTTTGATAAACAACTTTTTCTATTCAACCCCCTCCCCCACTCCCACCCTCGGGTTAGGTTCCTAATGTGAATGGGGTGGCTGGTGGGGGTGGAGAAATGACTTGAGATTTCAGGATTTGATCAATGCAACATGTTAGGGGCAGAGCACAAGGTCAAAAGGAAATGATTAATCCCACAAGAGAAACAGGCGAATGGGGCAGGGAATGGCTCCCCTACAGAAACCTCACCAATAAATAGGTCAAAAGATACTCTGGTGAGCAGTTTTCTCCCCAACCCAGACTCGGCAGCTCATCCTAAACCAGTTTTTAAAATCCAAAGCGCATTCATCAATTGACATGAGCTAGTGTTCCTTAGGGTTATTTTTATTGGCCGATTACATTCCAGCTGTTGCCAGAGGGGGTCCAGAATCGAGGGAGAAAGACTCCAGTCATCTGGACGACTAGACGCTATGACAATTTCCATTACTGGCGGGAACCACGCTGTCATTAATGCAGACGGGGATATTTCAGGCCTACTTAAAAGAAGTCAGCAGTCCAGACATACAATATCCCTTTGAAATGCTATGACATCAACACTCTGAAAGTACATAAATAGGTCAAACACAAGGGAGGGGGAGGGGAATGGCTCACAAAAACCCTCTGGGAGACAATTTTCCTCTTAGCTTTTTTTCACCCTTTTAAAGCTTGCTTTTAGAGACTGCCACGCAAAGATTCGTATTTCTAATTAATGATGCTCATCTTCCCCCTCTAACCAGCACGTTTGCCGACACAAACCCCAGATCTGCACGCTGTCAACCAGCTCAGACCCTCCTGCCCCATCCCCTACCTCATCCCCCTGAAGCACAAATCCAGAGGGGAAGGCTCCCTCGCCGCCAGCCTCAGACTCAATCCTGACACCACCCAGGCTGGGTGCGGGTCTGTTCCACTTTTTAAAACTCATGGGAACAGATGACTATCTTGACTGAGAGGCACTCAAGACATCCCCCAAGTACGCTTTGAGCCACCAAAT